>NC_064905.1:12227723-12857723 GCF_929443795.1 Astur gentilis
TTGTCTCTGTTTTCTTTCACCACCCCCCTTGCTGATGGAGGGGAAAAAAAGAGAGAAGGAGAGAAAAAGCGAAAGAAAAAAAAAAGAGAGGAAAAAAAGAAGAAAAAAACTATTAAAAAGGAATTTATGAAAATGAATACTTGTCCCTTTCCTAAGGGTAAAAGGCAGTGTCTTATTAAAGACGCTAAACACAGTTGGGTTAGGTCTATTTTTTTTAACTATCTGTATTTTTTAATGAGAAAATTGGGGTTTGTGAATGTTCATTTGTGTCTATTTCCATTAGCTCTTCCCAGTAAGATAGCTAAACTGTTGGGTAGTGCTTTTCACACAGCAGAGAGCAAACTTTCCCCATCTCTGTATCAATGTCATCCTGCCTTATCAGAATGAGCTTTTTCTCATTCTGACCTCTACCCTTCCCTGAAGGACATACAGCTTTAGCCAGAATGTGATGGAAAATGGGATTCTGTACCCTGGATTAACTGCAAAATTACAAATGAAACTCTTTTTTGCTTTACTTTTATTTGTTCTAATTCACTCCAATTCTTCTTGTCATAAATGCCAGCAAATAACAAAGGAAAAGGTAAAGAGAGTTGACAAACCACTTGAGATATTCATATGAGGGATAAAAGAAGGCAAAAAACTCCAACAGCAGGGGAAGACATCTATCAAACAAATTGAGATCAATGATCCAAAAGCCACTGAGAAGTCAATCAAAATGTTTCTCCCAGTGAGATAAAGGAGCCCCCAGGCAAGGAATGGCTCCATTTCCAAATAAGAAAAGAGACATTGCATCTTGGGGAAAAGCACCATTCAGGTGAAAATAACTGAAATGTGGGAATCGCTTTCTATAAGCCAAAGGGATAAAAGGTTATCAGGACAGCAAGAGCTAGCAGCTGAGGGCACACGCTCTCCTCCAGCAGCTCTGTGAAATTCCTGCCTTAGAGGGGCTCTAAGAGGAAAAGAAATGGAACATGATCCATTACATACTATTTGACAACATTTTTCAACCAGATTTCCAGGCTGGCACAGTACAAAAGCAGCAGGATTTCTGCTGTCTCTTCTGAGCCTTCAGTCATTGGAAACTCATCAGCAAGAGGGTTCGTTCTCGCTTTCGCTCCTCTCTCACTTCATTTTTTTCATCCACTATCTCTTCATGGTGACACCACCGTCTTCCCACGGACAAAAGTGGAGTTCAGAGTCTTTGAAAGAAGAAAACAAACTTGGTAACTCAACAAGGAGCCTAGACAGGCAATGTTGCAAATTAACTTGAAAGAAGCCCAGTTACTGCACCATTATTTGATTTCCCCTTCTCTAATCCCTTGCTTGTAATTAGCATAATTTATTAACATATTAGAGCCATGCATGTGAACCCTCTTTATAGTTGCTGAGTGCTCCCTGAGGCTGCCTAGTGAAAGCTTTTCCCCACTGTTTAATAATATGTTACATAAGGAAAACCAGCTTCTGATATAATTTAAATTATGACTTTCCTTTCTGCCTCTGAACACTCATTTCCTTTAAACGAGGTTAATTTCCTTAAATAATGAAAATCCTCCAATTTCAGTTTTCCATTCATTAGACCCCCTTAGTTCAACATGAAAAAGTCACACGCCAAGAGGGAAAAGAAAAAAGAAAAGAAAAAAAAGAAAAGAAAAAAAGAAAAGAAAAAAAATCCCATTGAACTTCAAACATAAGCATCCTGAGAAGAGGTTTCCTGTGATCCTGTCTCCTCCTCTCCTTTCTGGACTTAGAAGGGCACAACACAGACTGTCAGGAGATAAAGATGGACAAGCCACTTTACATCAAACTAGTTTCTTCCATCCAACATGTAAGGTCCTCTGAATGCTAAGGGCATTTTCAGAGTTGCAAACATGCAGTGCTCCTCTGGGGGATCACACAGTGGTTTAATTGGCCAAGAGCTAAACACGGACTTCTTCTTACCCCGGAGAGTTTCCTTTCTTTCCATTAATCTGCTGCAATGTTTGGGAGAGGATGGGCAAACAAGGCCACCCCTGTCCCCACTCTGATCATCAGTCTGGTGTGGGTCCATCTCTGAGCACAGGACATGGCCGTGGCCACAGGATTGCACCACCTTGGCTGCTTCAACTAACCTTCACCTTCACTCCTTGCTCTCCTGAACTAAACTCACTGCTCACATTGCTCATGAATCAGCCCCTTCAGCTCTTTGCCGTGCTTTTTTTTTGTTGCTGTTCTTCTTCCAGCTCTTATACGGCTCCCCAGTGCTGTGATAAGCCAAACCAAGGGCAGTTTCAAGAGGTAACTCAAAATGTCTGTTGAAATGTGGAATTTCCTTCTAGCTCCTCTGCATTCTACGCAGAAATATTTTCTTCTTGAATACTGGCTCAGGAGTTAGCTAGCCTGAAGTCCATGGCCAAGTACTAGCTAAGCAGAAGACATGCTCAAGAGGGGCAAAACCAGTGCAGTAGTTTTTGAAGCACTGGCCAAAAGGTGGTTTTCTGCTCCTCCTCTGACTGCTTGTGTGATGTTTGGCTCACCCAGTATGTAAGTGCTTGACTCTAGCTGAGTTCAATGTGATTTAACTGCTAATACCTTTGAGGATTTAGGCCTCTGTTATATTTCAATAAACTGGGAATAAAGTAATTTCTGCACCTTAACGAACAGCTGTGAGCTATTAAAGCTTGTAGCTGTGTACTCTAGGTAGATAATACCTCCTCCTGTCATTGTAGTGAGCACAGCCCAGCCACATATGGCATTTTTAACTGGGGAGTGATGCATAACAGCATCATCATTCATGTTGATGATAATTTAAATACGGTGTTACCATGTTAACAAAAAGGGCACCCTGCTTTTTTAAAAAATACGTACCTCATATAACAAAGCCTCCAGTGTCCTCCCACTGAAAGGCATTATAAACACATAATTTTGGAAACAATAAGAACAGAAAGAAACTCTGAAGAGAACCATGTGCTCATTGTTCTGCAGGCAGCTCTGTGCTGGACACCTGTCAGACACCAGTGGTACACTAGGATGTGTGTGAGGTTTCATTAAGCGGTAAATAATGATGAGGGCTGGACAATGTTCTGCTGAGTTTGGGGCAAAATTTTGGGTCAGAGCTTATGTTTTCAGCTCCAGTTAACCTTTCTCTAAGGAAAAACCAACCTTAATAGCATGAAATGTCAGGAAAATTATGTTAATTTGCAGAGTAAATTTTTTTCAGGACCTCAAAGAAGTAAGTGAATGTTATTGTTGTTATTACTTGTTTTTTATCACTGGGGAAACCCAAGGATGATTAAATTAACTTGCTGGAGATCATAATGCCAGAGATACAAGAAAAAGACATGTTTCCTGACTGATGCTGGAGGTGTATTGACTTGGGGATTTTAGGGGGTGCTTTTCATGAGAAAATGCCGGTTTCCTGAAACCAAAATTTCTGTGAAAAGGGACAGCCTGTCTGACCAGGAATAATTCTTCCTATTAGGAGGAAGCTTTACCACTAGTGGGAGAAACTGAGGCTCAGACAGAAGGACTTGGATTTGTCTCCCCTTCCCACCCAAAGCGAATGCCACCAGGCTCCTCAAGGGAGCAGGACTTACATAGCTTCATGCCCGCACAGAATAGGAAAACAAGTTCCCACCCCACTCACTGGTTTTTGACTCCCAGCACCTGACTAAACCAGAGTCTGTGTTCCCCTCTTCTCTCTTCTGAACCTGATTTACTGCGGTATTTATCTGATTTAGGGTTGCTCTTCTTTTATGCTCTCCTCAGGAGCACCGATGTCTGGGATGTTGCAACATATATAAAGCTTTTGGGTGTATTTATGTGTATTGAAATGTACTTTTCATGGTACAGCTGCACACGCCCTTTCCACTATTCAGCCTCCTCTCCTCCCACTTAAAAACAAGCCTTTTGAAAGCAGAAGGGAAGAATAATTAAAAAAAATTGTAATCTGCCTCAGGTAATGACATGATTGAAACATCACCATTTTGTCTGGAGGGTCACAGGATGGCTTTATGAGAAAGCTTTAAAGCTGCTAACTCTAAAGAACCTTTGATATTTCACCTTTTGTTGTTGCTAACGTATTCTGCTTCCTGACTCTTGGAAACAAAGCCCATACTGAGGGCCCTGTCGCTTCAACAAATTTGGTGCCAAACATGTTATGCCATGGGGCAGTTTGACAATCTGAGAAGATTAATTGAGCATATACATTTGAGATCTTCCAAGCCGTTTAAGTAATTTAGATGCTTAACATGAGGTAGACATCATGGCCCCTTAGTCAGCTTTGGGAATGCAATGCTTGATCTTATATGTTTCAGCTAGATGTGGTGTGGTCCCTGTGCGGTGATCTGGGGTTTGGCAAGAAAAGATTATGCTAACGGTGGCTCGCTCATGTTTCATCATAACAGCTAGAAACTAAAGGGAAAACCTAACTGATATACTGCAAACTACTTATGATAGCATTAACATTATACCTGACAGGACAAAATTGTTTTCCCACTCTTTAAAATACAAAATAGTCACTCAGCACTAGGAACAGAGATTTCTATAGCTTTGGTGTAAGTCTTCTCCACTGTTTTTAGAGAACCAGGAAAGCATGGCAACTATTCCTCACTTAACAGTTCATATCACACCATTTCCTTCCTAGTCGTGTCTTTTACAGTGATCATGAACTAACATTTTCTAGATCTTTAATTTTTACAAATGTGTTCAGTTCCCAGAATCGCTTACATCTTGTAGACAGGAATAGTTCTCCATTGGTTTGTTTCTAGTAGGCTTTGAAACTACTTGATACTTGTTGTTCATGGTCAAACATAAAGTTATGTCTGATCAAGCACTGGTAAACAGAAAATGTAAAAACAAATCTCAAAATTAAAATTCAGGGGGGCATAAACTCTACTCAAGTAGCTGTAAGAAGGTTCTCAGGGTACGTTTCCCAGATATGTTTCACTCAACAGCAGCTCATAGAAACGTTTGCAAGAAACAAATAAGATGGATGGTGAGTGTAATTGAAAAGAATGTGAGGATTTTACTTGAAAAGACATTAATGAGTACTTTCTAAAATCATACTGACATTTTGACTTGTACATGAGCCTAGTTGAGGAAAATGTCTGCGTATTTTGTAAGATGCAAGAGCTTTGGAAAAGATCTAGAATTTTGCACTCTAGCCAAAACCAAATGAAGACAAATTAAAACGGAGTGGTGCTAGCCAAATGAAGCCAAGTCAAACCATAAGACACTATTGGGACCTGTCCATCACAGGCTTCTGGCAAAGATTCTTAGCAACTAGAAATGTTTCCACCATTGCTTTTGCAAAGTGAATGGTCGGGGCCTCAGAAAGAGCTGTTTCTTGTGGAAATCAGTGGAAATACTTAGCCTTTGGATCCTGGTGGAAAGTTGCCTCTGCTGAGTTTGGCCAGAGCCTCCATGACTTTGCCTAGAATTTGTCTTCACCAGCCACCAAATAAGATAAATGAGAAGCTGAGGCTTGCAGTGTAACTACCGCTGTCTTTTGTGATACCAATGAGATGGCATTGTTCTGCCATATTAGAAGAATAAACAATAATTATTATACATTATATTTATGTCTGCCATCCTGGGAAAAAAGGTTGCCCTACCGCCTTTTGATATAGAGTAATAAATTATTTTTCTCTTTTTTTTTCTGGACCCACCCAAACTCCTGGAGGCTATCTCCTGTGAAAGAGGGAGGTGCAGGCAGCTTATGGAATACATGTATTCTATTTTATATATTATATTGTCAGATACACTTAGCAGAGACAGATGCAAAACATCTGATGGAAGTGGCAACTAATTTATAGGTGGAATACTGATTTTTGACCATCTGGAGGTGATTTTGTCTTGGTTTTAAGTACTAATTTTGTGTCTTCTGGACAGGTTTGTACTCAAACCATAGAATGCAGAATTCAGACCTCCTTATAACCATGGAAGATGATGACAGTTGGCTCTAAGGCATCAGTGGGGCCATTTGGATGGTCTAGAAGCTGCCATGAATATTGCCCCTGTTCATAATATCCAAGAAGAGTGTCCACATACATAGAGGAGTGTAGATGTAAGGTTTGGATTTTGATGCAGACCACCTCAAATAATTTTAGCTTTCATAATGGTGCCTGTGCCAAGGATTCACTTGTTGGCACTGTTGTGATGGAAAACTGTAGGCTACAGGGCTGTTCTCAGCATGGGGTCCCTCCCATGGGAGACAGTTCTCCATGAACCTCTCCAATGTGGGTGCTTCCCATGGGCTGCAGTTCTTCATGAACTGCTCCAGCGTGAGCCCTTTCCATGGGCTGCAGTCCTTCAGGCACAGACTGCTCCAGCGTGGGTCCCCTGCGGAATCATAAGTCCTGCCAGAAAACCTGCTCCAGCACTGGCTTCTGTCTCCACAGGTCTGCAGGTCCTGCCAGGATCCTGTTCCAGCATGGGCTTCCCACGAGATCACAGCCTCCTTCAGGTACCCACCTGCTCCGGCATGGGGTCCTCCATGGGCTGCAGGTGGATGGAGATCTGCTCCCCCGTGGACCTCCGTGGGCTGCAGGGGGACAGCCTGCCTCACCATGGTCTTCCCCACGGGCTGCAGGGGAATCTCTGCTCCGGCGCCTGGAGCATCTCCTCCCCTCCTGCTGCACTGACCTGGGGTCTGCAGGGTTGTTGCTCTCATGTATTTTCCACTCCTCTCTCTTCTGACCCCTGCTGCGCAGTTAGTTTTTTCCCCCTTCTTAAAGCTGTTCTCCCAGAGGCACTACCAGTGTCGCTGATGGGCTCGGCCTTGGCCAGCAGCGGGTCCATCTTGGAGCCGGCTGGCATTGGCTCTATTGGACACAGGGGAAGCTTCTGGCAGCTTCTCACAGAAGCCACCCCTGTAGCCCTCTGCTACCAAAACCTTGCCACGCAAACCCAATACAGAGAAAAACTGCAATAATAACTGCACTTGTTACTGATTAACATATTGCTGTGGACTTTCTGTAGGGAGGTCCTCTGGGTATTTTGTTCATTGCTTTACCCAGTATGCTCCATATAGTCAGTGTTTACCCTTTTTGAGCTCTGCCCTGGCTATGATATAAAGAAAGGAAGGGAAAGAAATCAAATGCTATGGAAAACAAAAGTGGTCTGAAATATAGCTGTAGCTAGCTCCAGCTGTAACAACAGGGTTGTGGGTTTCCAAATTTTAATCTCCCCAAAGAATCTGTATCAAATTCTTCAGCCCAGAGGTCAAAAGGGATTATAGTAATGGAAAGGGACAACTCAGCTTGTAAAGTCTTCTGGGCAAAGGCCTTCTCCTCTCTACCTGGACATGTCTATGGAATAGGTATCCATGAAATGTGCTTCCAAGCCATACAGGAATAACAATAAATAGTAGGGGCTATAAAATCGTTTTATGCTTTTCTGTCTTCTATTTCATCACTAGTGGCAAAGATGACACACTCTACACAGGAGGCAATTCAGACTGATGATGTAGCAGGCAGCATGTTCAACTTCCCACTGCACAAATAGGTAAGCAGATTACATATGTTCTTGAGCACAGCCTATAGTCATAGTACAAAAACTGTCTCAGGAATGTTCTCTGGGTTTTGTCATTCTGGTGGTATTTAGATACAAAAGTATGTGTAAATTAGAAATACAGTCTGGGCAACTTCAGAGTTCCAGAATGTCTATTACTAGTAACAAGTTGAAATACAGTTGTGTAAGTTGTTTGAGAAAATGTGATGGGAATCCCTAGCAACAAAAAACATGTGGAAAATAAATGATGACCCTGATCTCTTAGGACTGCTTCTTTATCATTCTCTGAGTCCTAAGAGGGCATCCAGAAGGACCTTCCAGCACCAGCCCAGCAGTGCAAGCTATTCCTCTGCAAAATGGAGCTGCTCAAAATCCCAGCCCGTGGCATAAGCTATCAGTCCAGATGGGCAGATGTGTGAGAGAGGATAGATGACCAACACCACTTCTGTGGTCAGACACAAAGAAAGATAAGTTTTTCATTTCCCACATAAATGCCTCTCTCTGCACTGCTAGAAAACCTGGGCTATGTTTCCTGTGCAATATCACAGTTAAGGCAGGTAGGGTAACAAAATAAATGCCGGTATGAAAGGCAAGGGGTGAGGCACATGTAACTGTAATGTCTGCTAGGAAATACAGGCTTATCTGGAGCTGCTTTGTGAACACACAATGTCTAGAGAAAAGCCTTTGGTTCCTATCAGAGCAGGGAACAGAGCTTTGCCCGCTGGGCCCTGCTAGACTCTAACCACGGACCTACTCTGATGATTCATGCAGTTTGTGGGTACCAGATATTGATTGCTACGTAGTTGGAGGAATCAGAGCTTCTGTGGTCTTGCTCCCCTTTTCTGTCTCAACTTTTAAAAGTCAGCACATTTCCTCATTGCTCCGGCTCTCACAGGACAGAGCCAGAATATCCCTGTTTAAGTGGAGCAAAAGTTTTTCCAAAGGGTCAAAGTTCAGGACGAGCTTGTAAGCAGATTATGGAGCTGGTAGAAAGGCCAAAGGCACCCTAAGTCTTTACATTCCCAAAGTGCTGTGTTAAACTCTAGCCCAAGGATGTACTTAACCCCAAAGAGAATGGAGGTCAAGTGAACTTGCAGCATTTCAAATGCAATCAGTTTGGAAAAGTAGCTGTTTATAAAGAAGTATATTACAGAGACAAGCTAATGTTAGCATTCCCTCTCTGCAAATAAGCCTGACCTATTGCTAGTCTTGTCAAAGAGCTGCCATGTTTGTTTTACAGCATCAAACAGTAAGACTTTATTTCAGTTTAGGTTAAATCTCAAGGAACATTTTGGCTCAGGGGCATTGAAAATCCCCCTCTAAGGAGATGCAGGGGGAGTATTTATGCCATCTATCTTTAGGTACTGAATTCAGACTGGCTTCCTATACTGTCAGGAGAGTGAAGGAGGGGTTTCCAGAGGGCAGTTCAGAGTACCTGAAAAGGGCCCTGAACAGATACCTGGGTGTCCCCACTCTGCCCACAGAGTTTGCAGAACCCAAAGTTGAGTCGTGCAGGACATTGCTTTGCACTTTCTCTGTATTTTCTTTAAGGCGTTCAGAGCTGTGCGTAAGGTGCTAACTGACCCTCGCAAAATCCCCGCGGCATTTATAACACTCAGCTGGCTTGCGTGTGCAGGACTCGCAGCAGGACTGCGGTACGGGCAGGGGTGTCCGGCTGCAGCAGGGCGGGAGGGCTCTGGACACAGGGCAGTGCAGCGCTTCTGCAGCCAAATGCATGTCTTGGGCAAAATACTGATAGGCAAATGGGACAGGCTTCATCCAGCCTCACCAGCCCTCCAATGCCTGTGCCACACATAGCAAATAGCCACAGTTGAGCTTGCTGAGGATGCTCAGTAGTCCCCATTTTTTTTTCCTTTGGATGAAAAGGAGCAAACATATTACTTTGTTTTAAATGAGAACATAAAAATTACAAATGTTAAGGTCTCCTTTAAAAGACTGTAGCCACTAAGAGCATTTCTCCCTGTACATGTCATTACTTTTTATTACTATTTCTATAACCATCATAATTAAATTACCATAGCCATTAGGGGGACACTAGCAATAGTACTGAGGAACCACAGTCATGAACTGAGATCCCTTTTTGTGGGTGTTAGCAGGACAGCATGAAGTGTGCATGGGAAGTCAAACACCTTATTTTTTCAGAGGCAGCTCAGCAATATCTTACATTATCAGTCAAGATGTGGTGAAAAGCAAGGAATGAGTGGGCATTCCTCTTGGTATTGATGCTTTCCCAGCATACGCCTGCGTCCACAGTGTTTGCATATGTCAGGTGCCAAAAATTGCTCAGGTGAGCATGGGACTTGTACAGGTATTTTATGGGAGAAACGAGTTTTTTCTAGCCCCTTAAGTGTTCTTCAAGAAGTTTTGCCTGTTTGGTTTTGGTTTATGATAATATTAATTTTATGTGAAACATTCAAAATTCTCAAGCTTAGAAGTTGTTCCTTTAAAGCCCAGAAGTGCACTGTGGAATGCGCAAAGATTTAATATTTTGGAATTTTATAGTAGCCTCAGAAATGTCTCTGTTTCGTCAGGGAGACTGACTATTCTTGAGCCAGGAAGCAATTAAAATAGGTAATATGGATATTTATTCTTATATGTAGACTTTGTCTGTCTCCAAAAAAAGAAGCTTAAGAAAGCCCTTTTTTGGTAAGAATTTAAGAATAAATTAAGCAAGCTTTTTTCATGGCTGATCCAGATACACCTAGTGTTGTTTCTAAGAAAGGGGGACTCTTAAGGCACATTTCAAATACAGTGAAAATTCTCAGTCCAGGAGAGCAAAATGCTTTAATTTTTCCTAGGATGCCATACATCTTGCTCAAGAGCCCTGAGTGTTGAACAATCCATTAAGAAATGTTTTCTTCAGTACAGCGCTCCCAGCTCTTTCACAAGTA
Organism: Astur gentilis; assembly: GCF_929443795.1. Taxonomy (NCBI): domain Eukaryota; kingdom Metazoa; phylum Chordata; class Aves; order Accipitriformes; family Accipitridae; genus Astur; species Astur gentilis. Next base: position 12,238,124 of record NC_064905.1, read on the forward strand.
ATTGCCTAATTGAAATAGTATCATTTATTAGCTTCTTTGCTTGAGGCTTCTTCAGATTCAGCTCCTGCTCTTGGGCATCCTCCTTTGAATTGTAGCATATACCTCAGCTAATTATAATGTGGTATCACTTGATAAAGCCAACTGAGATCATAATGGGAAGACACTGAAACATCTGCCAAGATTTGAAAATTGGATTTTTCTTTTTACTTACGCCAGAGACAGGTTACCTGTAATTAGTTCTAATTTATAAATAAGTGCAGGCTGTACTTCTAAGAGGTACAATATCATGCCTTGCCCCCTTTTTAGAAACAAGTTAGGAATCATACATCTCAATCAACTGTATACCTTTCTGTGTCAGGAATAATAGCTTTGCATGAGAACTTAGGTAGGAGAAAGGGAGTTATACAAGCACCACCTAAGTAATCACAGGACACCAGCCCCAAGTGACAAAACCCAATGGCACAAGTCCCAAAAATCAAAATCATGGGAGTTCCAAAATTCTCAGTGTGGATTCTTTTTGTTTGCCGTCTGAATTCTGAATATTTATTATTCAGGCATTACAGCTCTTCAAAACCCTTTGAAAATTTTTTTGTTGTTATCTTTTAATGCTAGCTGTGATTCCCAAATACTCACAGGACTCCAGGAGCTGGAGTTTTATGAACCTCCAAACATCCCAAGAGCTGGAAAACTGTGATCAGATCTATCTAAGCTTACATCATATAGGTAGTGGAATTTCTTGTTGTTCTTTTTTTTCTTTTTTTTGTTTTTAAAGCCTTGTTTGTTCTTAAAGGCTCCAAATGGTTCTGCCCATTTTGACACCAGCTGTGATCCCTAGTCCTGGCCTTCCCAGGGGCAGCAGGACAGAGTGGGTAGATGACCAGTCCCCCGGGCAGGTACAGCTGTGTAGGAGTACCAGGCTGAAACTTCAAAGGGGCCATGCAGAAGGATTGAGATGCATCAGAAAAAACTGCCTGTGGAGTTTAGGAGTGTAATAATTTTGCAGTTCAGATTTGACACACTGACCAAGCGAGACATCATGAAATCTGCTTTCACCAACACCCATTATATTCTTCCTAATTATAGCCAGTCCTTCCTAGCAGTCTTCTCCAATATAGATTTAGGAAGGAAAGAAAAATCACCTCATGGCTATTATGTTTGACATTTACCTGCTGCCCACAGCTCCAAGTAGGTGCTGTGGAATAGCTGTGTAGCCTCTGAGTAGGGACCACTTCTCATTTTGCAGACACCTTCCTATTCTCCAAAAATCTCATTTCATTTTCCTATGCCACCTGATACCCTTCCTAGAACACACCCAAGCTTCTGGCCACCACGAGTATTTTCCTTGAGAAGGCCTAGGGTGAACAGGCAGTCAAAGATGAAGTGATGACTGCTGCCTCAAGTTTGTGACATCCCCTTTGGTCTGTTTTTAGAAGGCTGTTGAAGATAAGCTGTTAGCAGGCTGCTTAGGAAAGTAAAAAAAGATGCAAAGGAAGATGGTAGATGTGCTGAGGAGGACACTGAGCTGAACAGAAATACAGAAAGTTGTTTTCAGAATGGCTGCTCCCTTTGTGGGCTTGGTTTTTGCCTCTGAATGCCTGCCTGCAATTTTGCACTGAAAATGGCAGGTCAGGAGGGAACCTGGTTGCAAGCTGTTTTAATGACCTTACTGTACATGATAGCACTCATGCAATCCAGGATCCCAGCTTTTTCCCACCACCCACCTTGGACTTTGTAAAGACCTTAGTTTTTTCAGAGTATACCCCTCATATAAGGAGCTGAACCAGAGAACAAACAAATAACTATGTCAAGATAAAAACCTTGTCTTCCTGAATTTCTTGACTCACTCTGGAAATGGATTTTATGTGTGTATGTGTGTGGTTTCTCTTCTCTTTCTTCCTTATTTCTAACAACCACTTTGTATTATATGTTTCATCACAGACATTTGGTCATCCTTTAAAAGTCTTTTGGTGAATACTTGCTTGTGTTCCAGTTTGTCCACAAAGAAAGACCAGAGTGAGTAATGAGAAAATAGACTTTCCCCTATGCTGTTTTTTTCACTTCTCTGTTTCTGCTGCCGTGGTTTGACCAAAGTAATCGTAGGCTGCGGAGCTCACTGCACCCTTGCAGAAGATGGAGAGTCATGCATAAGAAAGGAGAAGACAAGTCAGTCTCCTTAGTTTTGCCTTCTTCTGAGATTAATGATGGGTGTCAATCAGGAACCTGTTCTTAGTCCGAAGTCTTTCTTTAGAATCCAATTAATGTGAGGTAAATTACAGACCAGCTGTTTACTACTTTTGACTGACTAATATGGTCTTTTTTAAAAGCAAACCACTAATCTTCAGCCAAGCCATCACCATCCCAGCCTGTCCAAGCATTTGATAAACCTTTATGTTAGGTAGGTGCTTTATATCATTACTTCAGATTGGCAGCATGCACCAATGCTCCTGCAGAACTTCACAGTGATCATTCAAAACATTTTTCTCTAGAACATTTCTGCTTGCACATTTCTGAGAAACCATGAACGGGTTCAGCATTTATGAATTTCATTAGATTAAGCTCAAGAAATTTGACAAGAGGCCCCAAGATGTCCACTGTGTTCTACGATTTAGTTTAAAAGAATAGTGCAGTGCTTGACCATAAATTGCCAGAAGGAGGTGAGCCTTCCCTTACAGTACAAATGGGTTAAAAAAAAGGCACAAACCCAGTATATTTTCAGTCATATTCAGGCAGAAACTTGAATGCTGATTCACAAATGTTCTAGCTTGGTTAGCTGCAAAGCACTGACTTGCATTAATTCCTCCAGCTGTTCTAGAAATTTCTTCCCACTTTCATAACACTGAATTTCACCAAAATCAAGAATGGACCTGATAAAATACCTATTAAAAGTTGATGTTAACTTGGATATTCTTGTTTTCAGCCCCATATTACTGAGAGTAAAGTGCTAAGCATTTTTAATTTTTGTTCAGAAGCAGCCAATGCTTGCGTGCTGGGAAGCTCTCTTTGTGTGTGTGTGTGTGTGTGTGACCATAGTTATGCTTTTTGTGAAGGTTTGGTGCTCTCCAAAGGAGCAGTACAAAGTCACCTGCTTAGCTCAGGACACCAGGCAGGGATTCACAAGACCAGGTCCTGGTCTTGTTTTCACCAGTGACCTTTGACACATCACTCCATCCCTCCCTCATTCTCTTTCCCTTCTTCCACTTACTCTTTAGAGTCTATTCCTACCCTAAAGTCCTCAGGACAGAAGTAATCTCCTACAGGTTTTTGCACAATACTCACCCATGACTGTCAATCCACCTTGATCCTTGACTCCCTTTAGCTTGTCTCTCCACATCCTGATGCCACAATCACAGTGAGACAGCAGACATCCACAGATGTCTCGAAAATCTCCCAGGACTTGCGGCTCAGCCAGCCCTGCCATGGCCATACCTTTGCAGAGGGAACTGTGGACACCACCCTGTCCCAGCATACGAAAGGCAACATCCCAGTGCCTGCACATCCAGCGCTTCTTGGAGCACAACGGGAGTTTCACTGGGATTAACCCAGCCACTTGTTTATTCCCTGGGTTAATTTCACACGCCAAGCACCAAGCTTGTGTTAATTATATGATTTACTGGGCTGTGTTTCTCTTTTCATTGCATCGTAAAAAAAGGCTTGAATAAGGACGCTTGTTCTGGTAAATTTTCACTTGTTTGTGAATGGCCTGGAAATAGTTAACAGCAAGCATGTACTCTGGGCCAAAAGGGACCGGAAGGTTCAGATTATTGCCTTATTTATTTTATTTTATTCCTAATTAACATTTTATGAGCTCTGAATATGTTTACAGAAGCACATGCAGGAAAAGGCATATGAACAAACAGAATTAATACCCATCAACTGCTCCATAGCATACCCAGAAGTTTAGAATATCATGGAGCAGTCCTTTGCATTTTCTGGTGGAAGCCGGCCAGGCCCATTTATGGCAGGAACAAAAGTTCACCCTGATGGTTTTACTTTCTAACCCAAGCCTAAGTGTTTGGGAGGCAGGAAGACCTGAGCTGCTGGTGGTGAAATCCACCAACCGGCATTTTCAGAGGGAGTCTCTTGGTGCTCCTTTGGCTGTGGCAGTTTGTTCCCTGATCTCAGTTCTTCATGGATTCGTCAGAAGGCTGAGCAGTACAATTAAAGTTATATAAAAAAACGTAAGGCAGCTCCTGAAAATGGTCTCCTGAGATCAAAGTGCAAAGGTGGTTGAACTCGGATACCACCCAGATCTAGTTAAATGAAGTAGAGGAGTCTCAGCCTGACCCCTCCTCTGAAGACTACATCTGGGTTTACCTGTGCTCTGAGCTCATCCTTCTCAATGTTACAGACTGAAATCTTGACAATCATTGCCTGGGAATTATCTGGGTTGGTTTTTACTGAGTCCACCAATAAAGATAGGAAAATGACAGTGTTTTCAAACTGACCAGAATAAACCTTGGGCCTGGATCAGTCTTTTCACAGTATCACTCAGAGCTGCTAAGGAATTTCCACCTTTCTTCTGAGCCCATGAGGAGCACGTCATTCTCATCCTGCCTGCTGCAATAGCAATATTGAATCCTTTTTAACAAATCACCTCTCTCTTTTCCCTAAGCTTTGGCTGCTGCTTGCATTGGTAAATGCAAGAGCTCTGGGTCCTATCAACCAATTGCCCAAGGAGAATTTTATTGCTATTTTTTTAACTGGCAAGGGAAAGGCTAAGGCTGTTTATCAGAGAGCTGCAAACACTCAGTCCTCCAAGAAATGTTAATATAATGCCCTTGGGATAAACATTGCTTCACTGATGTGTTTTTAAGCTGCCCATTACTTTCCTTTTGAGAAATAGAAAGAAAGATATTACCAAGAAACAGAGAATGATTGTACAGCATGGTTAAAATCAGAAATAATCTGGTGGTGGGAAAAAAAAATCACATTTTTCTCCCAAAATACATTGTTAATTGGGAACAGATCAGCACTGAGATCTGAGTGCAGATAAATTAACTTCTCCTGCCTACCTAGGGTGCAACAGAAAGACTTTATACTTGGTTAACATCTTTTAGTGCTTTAGTTATCAGCATAGAAAAGAGAACGTCCTTCATTACTCATTCTACCAGTTTGTTCCATGATCTTGAGCAAAACAAAAAACTAAGTGAATTATTCATCTATATTATCTGAATTTCAGCTGGATAAAGTTGTGAGAAGAGTTTTACATGCATTTAGATGCATGTTGAAACCTAGATGCATGTTGAAATCCCTGAGAGTTGCAGGTCCAAATTGCTTCGGTGTCCCTGAAAAGCCCAGTGAGTACTTGTCAGCTCCTTTAGACATGTAGGTGTTTTCCGTCTCTTCATTCCCTTGTGAATCCCAGTTTTAGGGCCAGACATTCACCATATTCCTGAAACATGAATATATTAGTTACCACTTGGTATTATTTGCATGGTTTTTCCCTCCCTACAAATTCTCACGGTTTCCAATGTCAGCATAGCTCTGCCAGAAGTAAGGTGGGAATGCCCTTGTAAGCAAGTTGTTGCTTCCCAGTATTGCTTTTACCACTGAGCTGCCTCTGTTGACTCAGAAGGGCCTCATAAGTCTACCTTTTCGAGCCAACCACCATCCTTACAGTCAGAGCTATCTTACAGGGTAGCAGCAGAAGAAGGAAATTCTCGGAAAAACAGTCAGCGTCAGCAGAAGATAGAGGGATGATACAGGATCCTGATCAGCAACGGACACAGTCAGCTATTTGAAGCATCAGTGAGGTTTAGCCACTGCAATAGCTATTTTGGCTGGAGATAATGAATGCTGATTCCTATCTTTACCCAGAGGACACCGCAAGGTTCACCTTCTGTCGCAGCAGTTGCATGTACTGGTAGCCCTTGTTGCCTTTTCATCAAGACCATGATCTTGGCGCAGCTATTCAGCTACTGGCCAATATTCTGTGATTACTGTTATCTAATTATGCAGGGAAACCTGCAGGTGATATTTGATTCCCAGACAAGGAAAGGGAAAAAAAAAAAATCACTTGAGACTGGCTTATGTCAAAGGGTGACTTACAGTGTGGCCTAAACAAACAGCCCAACACATTATCCTGTTTACATGGGATCAGAGAATGTTTGTAAGTCTGAGTCCTGAGGGAGACACTTATAGTAATAATGTCCAGACTTCCTTCGCACAATGTCCAGAACTGCAGGAGAATGGAGGGGAAAATGAGTTTTAAGTGTTTTGTGAAAAAAAAATTGTGTAATAGGAAATTGATGTTATTCCATTTTGCACCATTTTGTGCAAATGTACTGATGTGAGGTTTTATTTGTCTTCCTAGAGAGAGGTCAGCCCATTTCTGGAGGTTTCTGTACTTCCATAAGGATGAAAGAACTTCTGTAGCTGCCCCAGATTTGTTTCAATCTTTTCTCTCTTGGATTCTCAGTTTCACAAAGAATAAGTTCAGCTTTTTATAAAAGAGTAATTTAACAACAGCAAGCTTTTACCAGGTGGAAGTGAGCTACTGCTCCTGTTGTAAAATTGCTGTTTATGACTGTATTCTTGAAGCAATTTCTTGTCTTATTGTTCTGTCTTGCTTTTTGGAGATATTGGGAGGAACTTATCCATCACAAAATGCCATGAATCAATCCTAGGATGTTCCACCATCACAAATTCAAAACCCAGAGAAGGCAGCTTTTTCCTCCAATGAGATCTAAAGATCTAATAAATATCTCTTGCTCAAGATGTTCTCAGATGTTGCAGGCAAAAAAAAGTACATTAATTAAGAAAGGCTATGAGGCTAATGACTATAATGTCATGGCAGAAAACAGTCCCTGACTCTGCCTGGTTTTCACACAAACAAAACATGAGTGGGAGATACTACTGGGCAGGATTTAAGTCCTGCCTGCTTTCTACTGATCACTGCATGGAGTACGGGAATTCCACTTTTATCTCCTGGCCTGGTCATCGTGAAGGAACACAACTCAGTTGCTAGGCTCTTGTCCCATGACCACTGAATATGGATGGGAGGAGTAGAAATTTGTGGAGTTCTGGGTAGCTGAACTATTGTGCAGGCAAAGCCAGGTTTTGCTTGAATGGATGTGCTGCCTCATGGGACCTGAATGTGGTTTGAACACTCATTGTCCCCACTTGGTCATGTTCTTCCATAGGTACTGCATTTTCTGTCAGGTACTACAGTCTTTCTTCAGTTCACAGTGGCATGTAACCCAGCTGGGCACTCAGGCTATGACTACCATGATATGGATTAGTACACAGTCTCACTGAATTATATCTTTTCATTTAGAAATGTCAAAATCCAAAATTTAAAAATGAAACTCCTCTAAACCCTTTCTGTGGAATTTTCCAACCAGTACAAACTGTTCATCTTTCATCCTGCATTGGGAGTTGAGAGGTTCAGGTAGATCAAAGAAACAGTTACAGTCCTGAAGACATCCAGAGGCTGGAAAATGCCTTAAATAAAATTGATCATAAATTTTTCCAGATAATTTAGAAATTCTAAGAAGTCAGAATTAGAAACTTCTTTTAGGGGCAGTAATAAACCTACTCTTGCAAGAACATTTTGTCTCAGTTGATGTTAGTTTTAACACAGATTGGGATTTTTAAGTGTGCTTTTATCACAATGGTAATATTGTGTTTGTGTCTAACTCTCGTGGAGGACACAGTTTGATCCTGGCTTTTTGCCTGAGCGGACACAGATATAAAGAACCATGTAATCATCTTCTCCATATTAACAGTGGTGAGGGAGAAGCAACCTTTTCGTCTGGCTCTCCCTCTTCTGCAAGGGCTCAGCCGAGTGGCCAGTCCTCTGGGAGCTGTGTATCTCTGTGTTATGTTTAGGGTAAATTATGTTCCCCGAGAGCTGATTCTTGGCCTCTTCTGTTCAATGCCCTGGCCAGCCAAGCAGAGATATCCTACTGTGAGAGAAGAGCTGGTCCAAACACCTTTTCTCCCAGCATAGGGGCAACTAGAGATTCTGGGAGCCACAGTTTGTCTGTGATCAGCTCCTGAGGCAGCCGAAGTAAAAACATCCCCTCTCTTCAGGGATTAAATAGAATTGCCTGTGGTTCATAATTGAGACTGAAATCAGGAATACAGTCTGTAGACAGCCTTTTACTCTTGATTCCATTTGTCGCTCTGTAGTTTGACATGTAGACCATGACTAGAGAGTTTAAAACTTCAGCAAACAGCAGAAGGTTCAAGAAAACATTTGGAAATGAGGATCTTTTGACTAATGGTACTTATTTGGAACTCCTTTGATCAAGTGTAATGACACTTAAAGGACAGAGTATTTGGATAGAGAGTTTTTAAGTGGAAATCATATTTAATGCCTCCATCACTGCTTCTTAAGGGAAAAAACCCCACACATTAGGGACTTCAAGGTTCCCTCCCCATCTCCCATTCTGGTTTATGGCAGAGATGGAATTTTTTGCTTTGCTATTTATTGACTTGCTTTAGTGCTCTCAGATGGAAACATTATCAGACTCATCACCACAGGATAGATCAAAGACAACAGATCAGACTCCTCCCTGGGGTGAAGATAAACTGCTGCACTTGACCTGTGCCTGGAATGTCTAATGGGGTCAAAATGTAGAAAAATAATAATATTCATCCCCTACCACCTCCACACCAGCTTTCCCTAGGATCCTTTAATGGCTACTGCATTGAACAAGGCAGCAGCTTGTATTACTTTGAGACATGGCTCATTTCTGCAGGTAAAATGTAGGACAAGATGGAAGACCATTGCTTTTTGCCTCCTTCAACAAAGGACTGCTTTTTCGAAATTCATGAAGAGACAGATGCTAAGTCCCTTCAATATCCTTTTGCTGCCTCCCAGACTTTTCCTTCCAACTAACAAAATAAGCCTCTTCTCCCACCCCAATCTTCTGGTTTTTTTGAAAGCTTATGCTGCCTTAAAAAAATGGTGCACCAACCTTGCTTTGCTTCTTGGCACCGGAAGAGAAATAGCTGTAGGACTAAAGGGAATTGTCTGTTTCAAGATCAAAGCAGCAGTCTCCACTGTCTAAGCAATTTTAAGAGTCTCTTCAGCTAGCTGCGTGGGCCCGAGTGGGTGACCAGTGGCAATGTGAAGCACAGCAGGCAGCTCTGTAACAGCAAGCAATGGAGACAGCGTCACACCTTGCATCGCCTAACGATGGCCTCTATTTCGTTTGCAAAATCCTGCTACAGCAGCTGCCTCTAGCCATGTGCAAAGTGCCCTTGCTTTTTGTTGTGATTATGAGCTCCAGGATCCTGTTAGTTTGCAGTAAATCACTCACAGCAGCCCCGAAAATGAATAATTTGGTCAAGTCATGCGCCAGCTGGTGTCCCGTAGAGAGTCTGTCTACAGACACCTTTGTGGGTTGCCTCTTCTATTTCCTGAGCATGAGAAGCCCTTACTTCAAATCCTGAGCTTATTGCAGCTTCTGGGTGACTGCCACGACCTCATTTATAATGTTGCAGAGCTGCACTGATTCATCTCTTCAGGAAACATGGTCTCGCTAGGCTTGTCCGGCAATATATGGACAAGCTGTGAGTGTCCCTGTTTCCACTGTATAAGCTCTCCCCAAAACAGAAACTGTCCCTTCTTGGCACTGTCATTGTTTCTCAAGTGCCTCAGAGCTCTTGCAAAGGGAAAAGGTGTTCAATATTGAGAACAGTGGTACAGTAATTATAATAAATGCACAATACAGGTAGCTTTGAAAACAAAGCCCTAATAGTGTGTGGAGTTGAAAGGTGCCCTGCAAAACCTACACCATTTTAGCAGCAGCTCAACTTGCTAGCTTCATCCTCAAGTCCCTTTGATCCCAGTTCTATCAGGAATAAAGACAGGCAATGTCATTAGATTTGTAACTTGTTTGCTGATAGATCCCCAAGATTCATCCAGGGGCTTCCTGAGAAACAGAAACAATCAATAATCTAATTTCTTACTGCATTTTGGAACTAGCTGAACCCAAATTTTTCCAAAGTCAAATACTTTCCAGCTTCCCTGACTCTGGGCATTAAGGCATACATGAAGCATGTTTCCAAAAAAGGATCCGTGTCATCTCAACTTATCTGTATTAGCACCAGTCATTCCTGCTGGTGCACAGGTCTGGTCTGACACATTAAATTAGAGATGCAGGTCTACCTTGGAAATCACCTATTGAAAGAGGAGATCATGGAAAGCACAGTGATACCGTTTGAAAATTGTGTGGTTTTATTTGCTCGATAGCCACTTTCCTTGCTTAAGCCCATCTTTCTCATCAAAACAGATGCATAAAGGAACACAATGGGCACAGTGAGCGGCACACCCACCGGTACAAATACTCCTGGCAACAAGCTGTCATAACTTGACTTCTATGGCTTAAACACTCATAATTTGCTATTTGTGTTTTGTTACATTCTGACAAATCCCCACCTGCCCACCTACAGGTATGTGTTGCCTGGGGTGCTCAGCAAGATGTATGGCTAAGGGAAAAAAAAATCCACTGGCAATACTGAAATACCATCAAGAGCCAGAGCTAGGTTAAAAGCAGGAAATATTCTTTCTTCTGCACCCTGCTGCCCAACCACGTGGTATGGAAGCCGAGTCATAACGTCCTGCAGGGCACTGACAGCTTAGGATGGGCATGTACAAGAAGATTGCTGATATCATGGAAAGGGAAGCCTGTTCCTGGCATTAGCCCTTGAAAAAGAGTTGATTTATTTGGATTGCCTTTGATCTTTTAATTACAATATGTTTTCATTCTCAAAGCCATAGGTCCAGTTTATCTTGCTATAATTCACGTGTATTATTTTCCTGATTCTTGGCACCTCTGAGTTGCAAGTCTGTGCCTCTCCTGTAGGACAAGGAGAGGTGAACCTTGCATCTTGGCTTAGAAGCACTGCTGCTGGGGCCATTATGGAGAATTTGAGGTGATTCATTACTTAAAGACTTTTGGGGCCATTCTACAAACTTGGAAGGAATTCTTGGCAATCTGCCTGCTCTACCCAAATTTGCTGGTGTTTTCCCAGAATGTATGCAAAACTGAGGGCGAGGTGTATCAGTGTGTGCTTTGAAAGGATACATGAATTGGAAGGCAAAGATTGTATTTTGTTTCCTAATTCCTTTGTTTGATATTTCTTGACAAGATATGCTAGTGCTGGAAATAAACTAGAGTTTACTGCCACCTCACATAACAGAGCTGAAATGTTTTGTTCATGTGCTGGTAGTTCACTGTAGCCTTAAAGAACCTTTTTACCTTCATGGACTTGTATAAAAATGACTAGCTGGAATCCACAGTAGGTGTTAGAGACAAACAGGATTGTCCACTGCAGCAGTGTTATTGTTGTTGTCACTTATTACTGGATGTATTCTCTCAGATCTTAACTGTACCTCTTTAAAACTCTGAAGACATTCAGAAAGAAAATTTTTTTATTTGTTTTGCATGGGGTTACCATATTCAAGGTAAAAAAAATTAAGAATAACCTCCAGGAGAGGAAAAAGCCTTGGAGAAAGTACGGTGTATTTTTACATAGCTAGATATTGCTGGAAAACCAGCAGCCTGTGGAACTATTTGCTCTTGTAGATAAGGCAGTTGCCCTGTTGGCATTAACAGAGATGGGCTGAGAAGGCCAGCTTTTGAGTAAACAAAATTGGAATTATCTTGGAGCAGAACATTTGCTTACCTGAGCCATCAACATTCAGTAGTTGGTCAGGAACAAGAGAGGTGTTGAATGACTTTGAGGTTTAGCAAATTTCTAGTTATGGATTGTCACTTTGGTAATTAAAAAAACAGGCTGAATATAAAAAGCATTTTTTTTTTTAAATTCATGAATGACAGACCCCGGCAAGATCATCAGTTCATTATAATGTACATGCCTGGACAAAAACTTCCTGAAATGACCTATGATGAACCCTAGATTATTTTGTCAGGTATTTATTGTCCATTTGGCATGGCCTATAGAAAAGAAAAGGAATGTTTTATTACTCATGTCACACTCAGCTACAAGCAACATCTCACCAGTTGAATACAAGTGAAAAAGTCTAAACTCCTTGGTGTTAAAGCACCCAGCTTCAAGCATATATGAGTTTGCTCAGATTATTTTTCTGGATTTTGAAATGACTATGGCCTTTTGCTTAATATTACATCATTTTTATCTTCCTTACTTCAAAACCAATCCACTGATCCTTTCAGACACTAGCACTCCATCATCAATTTCTAGCCGTATTTGAAGACAGTATTCTTCAAAGCTCACAGTGATATTATAAGCAGTAATATTCCTGCCTTGGATGTGATCAGATATTCTTAGTATTGAAATACATTTCAAAACAATGACTTGTGCTGTGGAAAATTTGCCATGGGACTTCTCCCTTTATAATAAGTGTTTGCACGTACTTGGGAAGCTCCCTTTTCATCTCATGCTTGTCTTGCTTAAATTTTTATGAGGAAACCAAAAGATATATTCCAAGCAGAAGATTCCTGGAATTGTGTTAATTGGAAATGGCAACATCAAAGAAAAAATACAAATATTTTTTTTATATTTTTTCTCCATCACTTTTAGAATGGAAAGTGGCATTTTGCTACAAAAGAGAGCATGTTATTCCTTTAGTAAGGCAAAAGTCCTCAGCCTATACAAAATCTCTGAATCATTTTTAACTCTTTTTCTTTTAGAAGGAAAGAGCTCTTGTAAAGCAACAAGTTCTATAATATTAAGGGAAAGGGCAGGTATTTGTCTTTTAGACAAGACTTATGTGCTTTGGGAAAGTTGAATTTGACTCAGAACTCTAACATACATAATTTCACTATTTGGTTCAAGAAAGACAAGATGTCCACCTCTCTTAAAATGAGGAATCTGACTAAATGAAATCACACGCTCTCTGCTCTGTGTACTTTCCTTTCCATTCTTCTCAATTTTAACTAGAATTTTACATAAACCTCTTTTTTAAAAGAGGCAATTATCCTGGTCCGTGAACTGCTTGGAACAATATGTATGAGAATTTTCTCCTAAATATCAGGAGAATAAATTTTCATGTCTGAATTCTAGACCAAGCTTCAAATGCATTTTCATCTCTGTACTCTTCACTTAAAAGAATGAACATCTACTGAAACACCTCCCACTCATTAACAGCCCAGCTGAACATTACAAATTAAGATGAAAATGTTAAAAACAAGCCTATCTTTCATATCCAAGAGAGCTTATTTAGAAAGGTTTGCTAAAATCTGAGGTTCAATAAGGATTCTAAAGTATCTGAGATCCGGATCTCAACTGCATGACACATCTAAAAGATTATCTAAAGGAAACTGTGGGCCTTCTTGGGTTCTCATTTGGAGAACCTGTTTTGAACTGGCCAGGTGAAGTTCATATATATGAGTACCCTTGTTTTTCTTTCATACTTAGGGTTTCTCTCCAGATATTGGAATGAGGCACACTGCAGAGTAATGTAGACCAGTTAAACTAACAAGTGCAAAAGCCATTTATTTTTTATGAGAGCTAAAGAACAATTTCTTTCTCTCCTTTCTCTCCTTCCTTTCTTCTTTCCTACCTTCCTTCCTCTTCTTCCTTTGTTTCTCTCCTTTCTTTCTCCCTTCCTTCCTTCTGTCCTTCCTTCTTTTCTTCCTTTCTTTCTTACTTTCTTTTTTTCTTTCTCAGGAACTTGACATTTGAGACATGGTAATAAGAAGAGCAGAGCAAATGGCACCACAAAGCATTGACAGTTTTGGAAAGAAAAAATAACTTTCTAAGTCTTGGGGACAGATTTCACTGTAAATAAAAATAAAAAAGAACAGAAATTAATGTTTGTGGTCAGTCCCCAGCAACTACACTCTCTAATGCAAACCAATTGCATTTTTACCTGAAATATATGACAGATAGCTAAGGCACTAATGTTTTTCTCTGTTAATAAGCTCGATATGGAACAGAGCTCCTTTAGAATATGTACGGTAAAGTGGAAATGCATGCTTTGGTGACTGTTATAAAGCAGGCCAAAGATATGTCAAGTCCAATTAATGTCAATAAGGAACATCTGTATTTAGGCACCCAAGTTACTTAATGCAAACATTTCATAATTATATACTATAGCACACATGGAGCATTATGAGATGTGGTGTCCCAGTGTGAATAATATTCACATTTTTCAGATCAGTCAGCAGTCTTGGTCTGGCTTTGGCTCAGCTTGCCGTCTCCCCGTAAGAGCATTTCTTTATAATATTGAATTAAGTACAATCCACATTTTTTCTCTTATCTGTGAAATCTTGTGGTTGTGGCTTGACTGTTTTTATAAAATGAAAGATCCAAGTGCATGTAAAGCTAGGGTTTTGGGCGCTTTTTTTTTTCCTGAGACATCTGGGTTTTTTCTTATATGCCTTAAGTCTGAGAAGGAAAGGTTCAAGTGGATGAAGCATAGCATGAAAGACTCCATGGCTAAAGGATTCTTCATCTCACAGAAAAAAACAGCAAAGGAGCAGAACAACAGCAGAAACCATCTCCCCCACCTGAATCATTAGATGTCCTGTGAAATGACAGCTCAAGTCTGCAGAGGGTGGAATAGATACCAGCATTTATAGTCTGGGAATCTCAAAACTTCCTAAATACTTGTAAATTCAAAACCAGCCATGCAGCAATTGTTTAAACAAATGGAGCAGACACTGCTAAGTTCAACTGCCACCCACATGTTGTTCTCTACAGTACAGGATGCCTTTTTGAGCTGAGTGGGTTTCTTGAGCCTGGTGGGTCTGTTGAGATGGGGCTCTGGAGTTGTGCGTTTTGGGATTTTAATCTCCAGTTTAGAGGAGCTACTAAAAAAGATGGAAAAGTCATCTGGTGCTTAATGTGAAACACATCACTTGCAGCAGAGCAGTCTCCGTCACTGGTAGAGCTTTCCGCCAGGCGTTCCCTCGAGCCGCCCAAGTCCCAGGGGCCATCAGCTGAGACAGAAAAGGCTGCAAATTCTGAGGTACGAGCTCGTCCAATCAATTACAGCCCTACAAAACTACCTCAGACAACTGGCAGGGAAAAGCTGGAAAAGCTGCCATATGAAAACCAGACTTGTAGGTAACTGGGCAACTTTACCGAATCTGACAAGTGGTGATTAGTCCAGCCCAGGAAGAAACAGGTGTCAAGATGAGATTAGAGAAAATGAAATATCTGCCATTTGGTTACAATCTTGCCCAAGCATCAGTCACCAATACTTCTGTCTCCTTCATCCACCCATCTTGGCAGCCTTTCACAACCCCACCTCATGGCCTGCCAAAAAGAATGCTACCATGAGCTAAGCTCCCACACTGTTTTTAGCAAGCTGCCATTGAGACCCCACCTATTTCAAGAAACATTCAATCCCAAATACCCACTTCCCACTCTGTATATGTTCTGTCTTGTCTGGCTTTGTTTTTCTTCACTTGTGCCTTTGGAATATAATCACTGCAGGGCAGGGTCTAGTCATCTCTTTGGCACTTGACCTGTTCTTCCTCATATATTTACTGTTCAGAGCTCCTCTATGAACTTCAGCGAGATCATATTTTGGTCTTCTGTGATTAATAGTGCTAATTAATACTCAAATCAATCATGTTGGCTTGTGTTCAGAATAGAGGAATGCGCAGTCATGTAAAACTTCAGCCAACTACTTTAAAACATTCAGAAGAGGATAGATCCCCACAGGATGAGAAGTTCTGGGTATTGGCTTTTTTACTTTTAACTCCAAGAACCGGTTTATTCCATCTGGAACTTAAAAGCTTGGGGCAGAGGGATTAGTCAGAAACCAGCAATCAGGACTGAAAGAGGGTCTGCACAGACCACTGTCCTGTTGCAGAGCTCAAAGCAGGGCCTTAACACAAACATGGCTGTTTAAGTTTCTTTCTGAAGCTCTCGTAGTAAATAATGACAGTGGGAAATTTGCACCAGTCTGGATGAATTCTGCAGGATTCAAAACAGAAATAAAAGGAAGCCTGTGCTGCAATGGAGGAAGAGGAGGAGAGGTGGCAACCCAATGTGCTGGGACACTCGTACAGTCTAACTGGGCATGGAGCAGTGGGGCAAAGGAAGACCTAGATATCAACAGAGCAGGCAGCCAGGAATAGATTTTCCAAGCCTTGCCTAAGAAATCTGCACTAAAATCTTATTAATGACTAATGGAATTTCTGTATCTTCCTCCCATGCACTATTCTGAACCTACAAATAACAGGATTTGTGCAATTCCCCTCCTACATGCTGCTCCCTCTAACCCGCCAATAAGACCTTGGGAATAAACCAAACTTCAATGTGTGCACTTTCTAATTATAAGCAGACAGACGGAGAGCTCACATCTAAGCTGGCTGAGATCCAGGGATACCAGCAGAGGGATAAAGAGAGTGGAAGTGGGCCTCACGCCAGAAGAACGAGTGAGAGATTTCTGACAAGTTTGAAGGAAAGAGTGATGGCAGAAAAAATTGCACATCCTTTAGTGCCTTTGAGTGTTGGTGAAGGATAATCATGTGGCTAAGCCATAAAATTAGGAAGTAGACTGAGGTCTGGAGCCCCACATCTTCTAGTAGAGATCTCCAGTTTGACCTAGGTGAGACTTACTCCACTGGTTCAGGTGAGGAAAGAAAAGGGTCGAGGAGGGCTTCCCCCGATGCATTGCTCCCCACAGGTTACGTGACAGGCTGACTTCATAGCTAGCCCCTTGCTTTGCCCACCCCTGGACAGAGAGGGTCCCTTTGTTTGCAGGCATCCTATTTGGAGCTTCATCCAAACCCAGCATATGGGGCAGGTGCCCCCCCAGATGGTTGCCACATTCCCACTGATTTTCTTATTAAATATTGGGGCAGAGAAAGATGTGTAACATGAGGTGTCCTCCATATCTCAGTGCATCACGGGGTGCGAGGACTTGCTTTTCTATCTAATAGCAATAGGGAGGGTGACTGGGAATTCATTTCAGTGCTTTGAGATTCTCACTACAAACAAATTGCCTGGACCAAAAAACCTGACAACAAACATTAGTAAACCTGATTATGTCCAGGTTTCTCTGCTGAGATGTAAGTCATATTGCTCACTTCCTATAAGACTGTTTTAAGCTTTCCACCAATGTGGTTTTTTAATATTATTGTTGTTATTTTTTGGTAGCTATTAAGATATCCAAATAGCTTTCAAAAGTATCTTTGGGGACTTGCCCTTCCAACTCATTTATCTTAATTTTATAAGATGGAGACAAACTTCTTATTTATGTTTCAAAGATGACATGACATCAAAGGGTTTGAATATTAAATGCCTTAATTACAGATGATAGGCTGATAAAAAGAGATCACCTATGGAGTTTTATTAAACAGGAATTACAACTACATTTGTGGAGATTTAGGACTACACCAACCTAACCCCATGTATCAAAAGATTATTTTTGGAAATAGAGAATAACATTTTTTTCACTTACATAATTGCAATGTACAACTTCAAATTGCTAGCTTCAAAACCAATAGCTTTACCACCATTCTGAAATTATCCATCACACTAATCATTTTTGCACTGGAAGTTGCTTTACTTGCTGTGCTCTGCGTGGGTTTGTGAGTTTTCTCTTAGAGGAGACAACCTTCACCACAACCACAGCATCCAGAGATATGAAAATCTTTCCCAAGGGGTCTCAATTTTCCTTGGGCAGGTTAAGAAGGAGGCTTTATCTGCCTTTCTCTGAAGCTTTTTTACCCTGACTGAGTACAGTGGCTAGCCTGTGTGCTTCCATCTTGACAGAACTGTAGCTGGTGAAATTGCAGGGTGACACCAGAGAAGAAACTGGTGCCAGCTCCTTAGACTGTAAACACTGGGTTTCAGTGGAGGGAACACCAGGAGGAAACTTATCACAAAACCTCAACAATTTTCCTTGGTTGTGTGGGAGTCATTAAATAAGCTGGGGAAGCGTTTCTCATTTAGGACAAAACTTTCTGTCAGGAGATGACTGAGGAGGATCATGTTTGTGGTAGGGTTTTGTTTTTTTTTAATCCCAGCTGACATGCACCCGTACATAATTAGCAGAATCTCTGCCAATATTCATGTTATACTGGATTCATAATTTGGGGGTTTGGCTTGTCCATTACTGAACAGGGTATGAAACTAGTAAGTTAAAGGAGTCTTCTTATGGCAGCCAGTCTGTCTGTTTAAGAGGCTTTGATTATGTGCAAATCACTCCATTACACAAAAGTATTTAGAAAAGCTCCTCTAGTAATTTCCATCCAGAATCCAGAGATTTTCCAAGGATCCTATTCAAAACACTGCAGAATCAAGCTTTGTAACTCCCCTTCCCAGTGCAGGGGTAAGGTATAATTGTACCTCTTTTAAGTTAGTAAAACTTTGGCAGAGAGACACTTTATAGTCTCCATTTTAAAAAATGTGTTCAGCCTCAGGTGTACTTGGGTCTGTCAGAGGATGTGAGAGCAAATGTCCCATAGCATGTGCATAGCTCAGTGCTGCACAGGTAACTCATGAACATGGAAGTACATGACAACTAAAATCTTAAGTCTCAGTCATTTGTTGAAGATCACAAAGAACACAGGTGGGAGGGCTTAGACCCAAAAAAAAAAAGGTTAGTCTTCTTCCTGTTCTCTAATGATTAGGTTCTCTCTTTTGCAACTGGTACCCAAAGGACTGAACTCTGTAACTTCTGGAAAATGATTTAAAGCACAAAGGCACAGATCACAGAGACAGTAATAGAAGGCTTGAACAGTCCAAGTGTCATTAGCATTTTGAGATTTGAAAATCTTCATTTTGTTTTTCCTACTTTTGGCTGATACCAGAAGCTGAAGTTTCACTGACCTTTACTGATGTCTGAGTTCTCTGCTCTGTTAGCATTAATAAAAAAAACACTGGGGGAGTTTTATCCTGCACTTGCTCTTTTATTCTGCACTTTACACGGTAGCAAGGGCATCTCAGCAATGAACCTGTACGTAATGCTTAGCTTTAACTTGCTGGTGACTAATTTTAACCACATATGATGATAACAATTACTTTCAGCACATACTAGCCCATATTCATGAACTTAAGGAGTTGCTATCCATTCCTTCTATTTTAAGGTAGTTATGAAGTCACCTTTCACTTGTTTTCATTTTTTCTTCAAAACCCAAAAATGTTTGGGAAGAGAGTTCATCAGCATTGTTGAATCCCCAAGTTGGCAGCCATGGGAATACTGGATGAATGAGCTATACCAAGAACAACATCCAGAGATGACAACCCCAAGCATGTTTTCCTCCTGGTAAGAAACCTTGTTTCCAGTGTAGCCTATTTCTCTATATACAGCAGCACATTTGCATTTGGATAGACTTGGGTGGTGCAATGCCCTTTAAATCTGCTGGGCACAGCCATGAAAACACTCTGAGACCTTCCTTCCGAACAACTAAGCCAAATCCTGACTAGTTCAGCAGCAGTCCACCTGGTTTTCTTTTCCTGCTTGCCATAGCCTTTCTTGTCCTGCATGCTAAACCAAAGTCTCCTTTGCCCTTCAGCCCACTTAGCATGATGAAGCAGGAGATGAGGTTGGGGACCACAGGCAGCCTAGGGTACTGATGCTGCTCTGTCCAGCGGAGCCTGAGCTGGTGCCGACTCATGCTCTTGGCGTGAGAGTGGTGGCAGCCTCAAGCAGTGGCATTAAGGCTGCTGTGCTGCCAGCAGTGGCATCTCCCAGGTACAGGCAGTGGCAAATCCCAGGTACTGCCAGCCTCAATCCCCCTGGCACACTCATACCATTAAAACCCATGGCACGCTTTCCTAAAGTAAATGGCTCTAGCCTGAGTAATCCTGTTCCAAATGCAATTTGCATAATTGCCTTCTGCTTTCATATCTCCTGCAGTTCCTTTTAGGTAAAGTCTTCTTGTCTTCTTATCCAAGGTAGTTGCTTAATGCTACAGTTTGCTTTAAAACGGCAACCATTTTCTCCCCCCGAGGTAGCTGCATTACCAAGGGTGGGTACACATGTTCCAATACACTTTAGAAAATTAACGTATTTTGGAAAGGAAGTACTACAAACTTGCTATCAACATGCACAGTAATAAATCAGGGGCAACATCTATCCCACATGCCTAAGGATAGCTCATAGTGCAATTCAGAGGTGCAATTACAGCCCTGTTCCTGAGTGAGCTTTAATTTTGCTGTCTTTGTAATTGGTAACTGTGACACCCTCGATTTCAATATAGGCTGTATACACCTGCCTGGGTCAGCAGCAGGAGCTCATGGAGCTGTGATTTCACGGTAGTTGCACCTGAGCTAGGCAGCGATGTCTGCCTGAGGTGCAATCACACCTCTCCGGCACTGTCAGTCCTGGCTGGTACCAAGCTGCTCGGCACACAAGGTTTTTGCTGAGCAGGGAGGAGGGCAGCTCACCAGAAGAGAGGTGGAGGTGAGCTGGTCTGGTCACTTCAGTGAACTCTTCGTGTGGAACCCATAACATCCTGTACAGATGGGGAACATAGGGATGCATTTTAGTGCAATTCTGACTGCTGCCCATTCCAGGGGCCTCCCTGAACCAAGTAGGCTCCTTGATGATGGAAGTATAATCCTCTGCTTTCTGCCTGCTGAACGGGATTCAGATGGATCTGGTTTTTAGGAGGCAATAGCTAAAGGCACAGACACACCATGGGCTGAAGCAGGCTGGACAGTAAAACTCACTGAGCTGGGGTATTTCTCCCCTCTGTGTTGGCATTTGCAGAGCAAACATGCCATAAGAGAATGGTGAGATAGAGAAGAATCTGGTGCCCTGGTTGCAGCAAATTATTTTGAACCTTTCTGGGTTGTCTGACATGGTCCTCTCACTTGACACTTGATAGCTTTGCAACAAGGCAAGAGTTTCACCTTTAAAAGCTAACGATCAAATTTGTACTGAGACCAGGATGAGTAAAGACATGTTTGGTGTGTTGGTCTGGGAAAATTCATGGGAGACAAATATATGAATATAAAGAACTTTAAAATAATGCCCTTCATTTATAGAAAACAACAACAACAAAAGATGCCTGTGAGGATAATCAGCTATGTGAAGGTTTTATGCCTGCCTGGCAATTGCTAGTGCTTGGTTCTCATCTACCTTGCACTCCACCTGGTTGTGCTGTTGACCGTGAAGCCCCAGCCTGTGAGGTTATCTGCAAAACAGGAAATAGCTTGTGACTAATACCATCTCCATGTGCCGTGAGTCAGAAATCTTGGCGACAGAAAAAGAAAAGAAGAGAAAAAAAAAGGGGGAGACAGTTTCCTGGGCCAGAGAAAGGAAAGAAAGGAAATTAATTTCCCCTTTAGAGCCTTGTGTGAGGCTGCTGAATGTCAAAGACAGGTGTCACATGGCTGGCACAAGAAGCCACAAATGACGTTTGGAGCTGTATGATAATCTATTGCTTCTGGTTCAGCTAATTTGACTAATTCTAATCTAAAGAGCACCTCAATCTGTTGATTTCATCCTTCTTCAGAACATGTTTCTTAAGAAGGAGGGTTCATGCCAGGCTTTATTTACCTAAGATCCCTCCAGGAGAAAAAAAAAAAAAGAAAGAAAAAAGAAAAGAAACAAACTCTCTTTCAAGTCCTGCTTGCTCAAGGTTTGATTCAGATGTAAGGCTGCCTTCTCTAGCCTTGCAATTCCCTTTTTTTCCTTTTTTAATAAGAAATTTTATGAGACCAGGGCTTTCCATTTTCCATGAGGGGAGACTCATCAGTTCCCTTTTTCGGTTCTCCCATTTTGTTTTTCTATCCACCTATCTGAATTTTAAGACAAAACTCAGCACTGTAACATTGTCTGAGGGAGGGGCACAGAGCCCTTAACTGTATGAATTGGGAAAATTGTGTGCTGCAGTTCTCGACTCACATGGGGCAAAAACACTGTTTTGCAATATACTCGCCCTGCGTCTAACCTGCCACTTGGCATTCTGGCAATCCTCTCCCCAACATGCTTTTCAGCCCTATTTGTAGTTCTGTCATATGCTAGATCTTGTAAGGGAGGCTGCATAAAGCTGTTTATTAGCAGAGTCCAGTGACACTTCTGTGCTGATGAAATCTGTCTCCTAGCTGACAGCGTGGCTGTTAAAACCCCACAGACAGAGGAGAGGAGAGGTTCCCCCCTCCAGGTCTCCCAGGTTCCTTTCACAGCTCTGCCAAGGATGTGGTGTGACTTAAATTAAGTCAATTAACTTTTCTGTGCGTCAGCAGTGCAGGGCATACATTTACTGGGGAGGGGGAGTTGAAGAATCCTTCAGCAGCTTTGTAAAGCGCTTTAAAATATTGAGGCAGAGGCAGCAGAGAAATGCAAAGAGAATTTTTTTCCGATCTTAAAGGCAACAAGTCACTATACAGGGTGCGAAGAGACATTTGACATTTGGGCTGATAGCACAGCTGTGCTGTGAGGGTCCTTGCATTAGCCTGCTCTCCAACACATTCTTCAAATGAATGTCATACACATAGCTCTCCTGGTTCATGGTGGGCTACAGAAAGGCATGAGGAGTATCGCAGGACAACGGTAGCCTTTTCCCTTTGGCTGTGCAGAAGGACTAGTGCGCCCTTGAATCAAATATGCTAAATGCAGAACTTGCCATGGTCTCAGTCCTTCGTATCTCTGCTTTATTTATCTACCTCTGCAGGAGGCAGGCACAAGTTGATTCACAGGTCTTAAAACACTTTGGAATATCACAAGATGAAACATTACACCATTTGATGTCCCCAAGCAGTCAGCAGAGGAAGAAGGACATCACCCCATGCTTTGCCTCTGCATTATGTTCATTTTGCAGCATGTTGCAAGACTCTGGCAGAGCAGGGTTGTGAAGAAGGGAAGAGAGAAGGACAGAGGGGGTCCACTGAAAAGCCCAAACAGTGAGGGTACTGCAATTAAAGCCCAGTTGCCCGATTTCAGGGCCAGTTTCAGCAGGGAATCCATGCTTTTATACGGCTATCTGAAGAGCAACTGTAATTGCCACACACACAAGAACTTGGGACTTTGAAGAGTTAATTACTCTCGTGCTTGCATGAATGAAGTGCTGGGGGTTTAATTGACTCCAGTATGTCCATGGTTCATAGTTTCTGCACTTCACTTGAATTTGTATTTAACAGAGGCTTTGCCTGCTGGGTAATTTTTGAAGTGACAAGGTCAGTGCTGCCCAGGTACTTGGGATGTTGTTGGAGCAAAGAGCTATGCCTCTGCTAATGACTTGGGAGGCAAAACTGGCTGCTGCTACATGCTGTACTTGAGTAGAGTTTGAGGCCATCAGCCACCACGGCTGGAGAGTGAATCGAATTCCCTATGTATGTGGGCTCTAGAATTAATATTAAGATGTAGTTCCTGATGATGGCACCCATCTCCATGTGACTATTCTTATCCCTAGAGAACTAAGCTGATACTTTTACTGAGGGAGACAACATCAGGAGGACATGGCCAGAGCTGTCCCCAGCATCTTCCATGAGCATCAACAGACTGCAACACTAGGAAGAGTGGATGAAGGTATGGTTATGGGATAGCTAGGGAAAGGTAATTTCTTGTTCTCTGGTGATCCTTGGGGGAGTGTCTCACCCATATCTTGGTTCTTCATTTGTGTTGGTGAGCCCTTTGTCGGAGTGCAATGCCATGGCATCTGATCTCACATAAGCTCAATTCTTGCATGCAGGAAATGCCACAAGAAGACTAGACCTCACATTCTCACCACCCAGTAAATGACTCATGCTCCCAGAGAGAAAACTAGATTTATCTGGATGCTTATGGAACCGCACTGCACAGTCAAAATAGAAACGAGAGGGCTTACCCACCTACCCCACTGTAAGTCATCATAAGCCCATTGAAATCAATTAAGTTAAATATATGAAATTAAGATGAGGCCTGAAGTCAGGAATCTGAGGTACTTAGACCTAAATCACTCCAAGGCTTTTAATACAGGAGATTTTCCAACTCCAGAAAACTATAGGTTTCTTATCATTTCTCTCAAGGAACTACTCAGGCTTGCAGAATAAATCTTTAAAAAGTTCCTGCTTATCATAAACCTCTTTTCACTGCTTCTATAGTGGATGAAAGGCCTAAGATTGAATATCCTCAGGGCACAAAGCATATACTTTATTGAAAAACAGCACTTAATTAAGAGTATAAAAATCTATTTTAAAGGGTATCCTTTATACAATTTACAGCACCGTAAGAAATTAATAATTAATTATTATAGGTGGAAGGATTTGGCAGTTTGCTCTATTTTTGCCACTTGTGCTTGTTTACCTTTAAGAACTTGATCATGACATACTTCACACAAGGCAGGGTCGCAGATGCTCTAACCACACGCAGGGTGAAATCCAAGTCCCTCTGAAGTCAGTGGGAACTTTGCCATTGAAAGTCAACAGTTTTAGTAAGCCAACCGACCAGAAAACCCCAAATCTAAATGGCTCAATGTATTTAGCTCTGTCAATATGTTCAGCACTAGTCTTGGTTGGAAAATGCTTTATTGTGCCATGGAAATTTATAATGAGAAAAGGGAAGGGAGGGAGGGAGAAGGCTTGTTGTTGCCAGTTCAGTCTTTGATGGAAAGGTTTTCTCTAGCCTTCCTCCATGGTGAAGGGATAGAGAAGACCCAGTCAGGGAGCTGGCAGAGTCAGACACAGTAATTCAGTCATGTAGAGTAAGACTTTCAGAAATTTTCTGAAATTAGATTTGGACATTCACTTTCCACAAGCTTTAACTCAAAGGTGGGCTGGTATATCCATTCTTACTTTGCAAATGGCATTACTGAATTCAATAAGTTGGGAAGAAAGTTACTTCTCTGGGCAAATAAAGGCATGAGAATGTGTCCTGGGTTTACAGGGCAATGGGAAGCCTGAGATGGGCTGAGGAAAGCAGAGTAGGGTCCAAGAAGAGGGGGGAAAAAAAGAAAAGGCAGTCAGGAACAGAGTCATGGTTAGACACTGAGAAGTCAGTGCAAAGATATAAACAGAAAGGCAACAACATCCTAATGGTGGGACAGCTTGCAGGGAGCTAAGGAAATAAAGCAAGACTGTGCAGGAGGTGCACAATCTAAAATAGGCTTTCACAAGTGGCATGAAAAATGAATGTAAGGCTTTAATGTAAAGAAAAATACTTTCTGGATGTGACCAACTGTTTTCATTAGAGAAATTGCCAGACCCTTGGCCAGAAAGAGAAAAGGGAGGAAGAGCATAAAGATATTTGAAAACAGCAAAAACCAAATCCAGCACTGAGGGAAGAGGAAGAAGCTCAGGAGATGAAGAAGTGTTTAGTAAGGATTAATGCAAATAAGCATACACAGGGGATACTTTAAAATCAAATGGAAAATACTCCACATGCCTTTCTATTGAAATCCCACATATTCCTGTAGAAAGCTAGTTACCACCAAAAAAAGCCAGCTGCAGTTTTAAAAAGCACACTCTCCATATTGCTCAGGGTGGGACATGCTTCCTATTTGCCTAACTTTTAGCTTACTGGCCAATGTAGAATGGGAAAAGCAGAGTTTCCTTTTGGCCCAGTTTTCCTTGAAGCCTGGGAGCTGAATTCCACTTCTGACTTTGAATCATTGAGACTTGCTGTTGGACTACAGTCAAGTCACATCCCTCACCTCCCTGTGATTCAAGAAGCCTGGCTTTTAAGGGAAAAAATATGCAGCAACAGCCCGTAAAGACAGGCTCTGGATCCAAGATGAGTTGCTGTGGATTAACAGATAAAAAGTGTGGAAGTCTGTGGAGCAAAATTCACAGAAAGAGGAACGTGGTGCAGTGCCTCTGGTCAGATAGAGCATGTGTCCCCTTTCTGTACTTTTGGACATATTTCTGCCGTCTCGTAAGAGGATTTGGTTCCAAAACAGACTGTGGTAATGGTGTATGAAGACATGAATGCATCCAACTACCAGCCTGGAACCAGCTAATTAGCTAAATGGATCTAGTGTCTGGTTGCAAACTGGGTAGATGCTTCTCCCACCTTGTAAATTCTTTGCATAATAAAGGAAATAAAACCCATTGTTTTTATGAACTCATAATTAACTAATGTAAATGGGATTCCAATAGGTTCATTATACCCAGCTGGAGTTTGGCAGTGGTGGTTACTGCAGCTGGCCTGATCCTGACCTGTCAAGTGACTTGGAGCAAGATGTGTCACTGTCTGCCTCAGTTTCTCCATCTGTAGAATAGGGACAATGATACATGTCTTCACTTTGCTCATGATGAACCATGCAGGACTTCACTAATTGGTGCTCGCAACACTGAGTGCCTTGGATGAAATATGTTAAGAGTGCATCATGAATCACACTTGGCCACATATCACTTTTCCATGTTCTTTGGGAAGTTTTTCAGCATGCTGGGCACAGCATGGCAGTCACCTGGCATTTGCCCGGCACCTCCAGGGTGTCCTTCAACTAGGAGCCACACAATGCCTATCGAGCAACCCTTCTCTCTCGAGGGATGGAGAATCCCTGTGCATTTGTATGTGTCTTTATTTAATGAAGCAATTATGCGTGCTAACGACATTCTTCGAGAAACATCCTATCTAAAGTTTCCCACCATTCTTGCACTGGTAGTTTTTCCCCTTCCCTCCTCCTTTCCCTTATTAATTTATGAAGCAGCTAATTATGATCCCTCCAGGCTAAATAACTGTGCAGTTAGAGATGCACTAGATGAGTGGGTATGGCAAGGCAATGCAGAGCATTTTTCTCTTCGCCTATTACATGTATTGTTTTAGGTAATTAACATCCACTTTGTAGTGGCAACACAGACGCCTTGCTGTCTGTACAGCTTCTTGGCTCAGATCCTTTCAAATACTCCCTGGTACACTCCTTGCAAAACCATGTGAAGTGTTATATAATTCTCTAGGTTGAAAGGCAATTGTGTACATCCAGGTTATTAAAGGGATCTATATATGTGTACAAAGCCAACATTTCAGGCCTTATCCAAGGTACCTTCAGCTTATGGTCAGTTCAAATGACTAAAAGCCAAGGAGACTTTTCCCCTTCCTCCTTTGCCTGTCCCTCCTGTAGTTTCAAGTTTATACCTAGGAATACCTAGCAGAATATTAATGTGGGTGTTATATGTTTCAGGTCAATGCTTGCTACTTCTCAGCATTTTGAATATCAACAGTGTGCTCAGCACTGGACAGTGAAAACCCCAAAGGCTGTTCTCATCTGATAGATATTCCCCTCACCTGAAAAACTAGGCAACACAGAAACTAGTCCGAACTTGGAGATTTAGCAGTGGGGGCAGGCTCAGTGTTCTTGTACCTGCTGCTTACCAACCTTGGTTTAGTGTGTTTGTATGAAAGCTTTGGAGGAAGAGAGTGTGGTGGATTAGCCGAGTGGGAAGGGAAAGCCATGCAGCCTACATGGGGCAAGGTCAAAAATGTGCTAAATTGCAAAGGAGTTTAAATGCCAGACAAGGTCAGGATGAAGACAGCTCTGGAAGCCTCAAGAAGTCCCGCTATACTGTTACCAAGGAACACTCAGGTACAGTGGAATAAACAGTATTTGGGACAGGAACAATGTATGGGCATCTACTAAATAAGATGATGATGATGATGATGATGATGATGATGATGATGATGATGATGGGGTCTGTGTGCCTCTTTTGCACTTGCAGGCTTTTCACAGTCCACTGCCTGAGACAATCAGTGCTGTCTCTAAGCTGAGTGAATACCCAGAAGTACAATAAAAAGCCAGATTGAAAGAAGGGTCTCTTGTTGCTTTGTCATGGTACAAACTCCTCTTTTTCACTCTGCTGCTGTTTGGTATCTGCAGAGAAAGCTAGCAGCTCCTCTTGGCTCAAATTTGCCTTTGTGAGATAGCATACAAAGAAGGATATAGACCAAAACTCTGGCCCAGAATGATTTTAATGAAAGCAGCAAACCTGGTCATTTTTTTTCCTTCCCTCTCCCTACCAATCAGTAGTGTGTGTCAGTGTGGTTGCTCATAAAGGTAAGAATCAGATAGGGCTGTCTAGAGTGTGGGCTGGTGCTTTGCAAGTTTAATTGCACAACTTTGCTCACAGCTTCTCAGCCGCTGACCTGCAGCACTCACAGCATTAGAGCCTAAGCAGGGTGAGCCAGTTCCAGTGTGGGGTGCCAATGGGGCCAGCTGGACTAAACAGAGGCAGAGGATCTCGCCCAGCGGGTGGAAGGATAGGCAGCACTGAGTCAGGACACAACGTCAGTCCCACTCCCACCTGGGACTTAGGAGCAGCTCTCTGATGCCCTCCATACTTGCTCAACATCTTCCTCTCCAGCTTGTCACCTGTGCATGAACCCTGTGTTTTGATTTGGATGAAAAAATGCTCATCAGCATTTTTCAGGCTTGTGGGTATCATTTGCTACTCATCCTTGTAAGATAGAAATCCATCCCCTCCCAACAGATATGAAATTATTAATTGCTGCTGTAAATCAGCAGAGTGTGCTGTAAGCCAGCCGTGACAAATATCCTGGGGAGCAGCTATGCAAACAAGATGGCTGATAAAAACAGAGGAAGAAATACATGTGAAGCTGTGGAATGGAAAAAGAGAAATACTTTTTTTAAAGAAAAACAGTACTTGATGGGCGATTTCAAGACAAAGATTTATAACCTTTCTTTATTACTTTTGTTAGCGTAAATTGCAAATGTACAGCTTGATGAGTTTTACCAAAAGCAGTGGAAGGACCAGTGGAAAATCTGAATAATGTGATACAATGAGTATCACAATGACCCCCCTTCAGCTAAAGGGAGGGGGCAAAAACTGGGAAGGCCAGAAGATGAGGACAGTATATGGTTTTTAAGTCAAGCTGCGTCAGATTGGGCAAGGTGGAGTAGAAGATCTCATAGAGACTGTCAGAAATGGACTGTGCTGCAGTCCAAGAGAGAATGGAGAAACAAACTAAAAAAGATGTAATCCGAGTCAGGACTATTGGGGAAAGAGTGGAGCAGGAGCAGTTTTCTGGTTGAATGAGACCAGCAGGAGATGCTAGATGTGGCTGCGGCACACAAGGACAGGTTTCTGCAATGCAGTGGGATAACTACAGTGGAGAAACCAATGTAGCTGCAGTCCACACTAAGTGTTGCTCTACCTAATGCTATTATTAGGTACTCTTATTCATGAGCCTCAAATTCACTAACAAATTATTTTTAAAAAAATATATCCTCTCCATCTGTTTTCCAGCTTTTATACCAAAATTCTAATTTAAGACATTAACTAAAATGGAAAAAGATTTTCCTTTCATTAACTTTGAGTGTATCCAATTTACGTTTCATATGTTTCCATTATTTTTTTCTTCCTGAAGGGTTTGTTTTCTGAAGCACAATGGAAACACCACACTTATTTGCTTTTTTGAAAGCATTTCTGAGACTTTCGAGGGTGCACCTACATTTTATGAACCTGTCAATGACTTTGGCCACCTTCCAAGTCCCCTGGGGCAGGTGTACACTAAGCAACTGAAGCTACCTAGCAGAGTTACCATTACGATCCAGGACTATTCCGACCTTAATTGTGTTTCTTAGTGCTGACACCTGCCAGTAAATACAGAGCATTCAAAAGCACTCAGAAATGGATGCACCAGTTGCATGTTTATCTTTTTAGAGAAACGTTTGTATTCATTCTTCTTAGAAGTAGCTCGTGATTCAAAATGGACATTTAGCAGCCTTTCATAAACACACTTTGTCCTGCTCATGCTACACATGAAAGTGCCTTTCTGCATGTTTGATGTTCTGAGAGCTCTTGGTTTGGCAGGCACTAATTCTGGCTTGAGATATCCCTAAGCCACAAACAGCTGGAGGCAGAGAGCAAATCCTGAGGAATAATCACCACGTGCTTGTCCTTTTCGCATGCTCTGCCCTTAATATCTGCTACTGGCCACTGCTGGAGAGAGGCTACTGGTCTAGGCAGATCTCCAGTTTCACCTGGTGCAGCTGTGCTTGTGTTACCTCTGCCATACAGTGCCCAGATCAATCCCTGCAAAAATTGAATGCAAAGTGTGTCAAGGGATTATGTGGAACTCCTGTAGTTTACAGAAGGCACTAACATCTCTCTGCCAGTTGCAAGTAATGCAGCCATCACAGTGCCATGCCAATAAAAGCATTTTACCAAAGTATCATGCATTCCCTAGACTCTGTAGCTCACAGATTAGAATTAATGCTTTGTAGTGTTATGTAAAAAAGCTCAGTGTCTCTTGTCTGGAAGATTAAAAATAGGTTGGCAGAAAGAAAAGAGACAATAATTGCCAAATTAAATCAATATATTTTTTAGCCAGCACACAGAATAAATGATACCATTTTAGACTGTTCTATAAAAATTGTTCCACAAGCTTTTATAAGAAAACAAACACAATTCCATTGGCTGGATTTTTCCTGTATGTTCAGAAATTTTATTTTATTTACTAATGTAAATACATTCCCTTTCCATACTCGGGCAATCAGTCCAACATACATATTGATATAAGAACAGCAAACTTTTCATTAATATTAAAACTGTCTCTTTGCAATGGATAATGATGATTTATGCAAAAAGCTTGCTTTGTGGGAAAATGAAGCTTTGTGGGTTTACATTTCATGTATTTGTTCTTTTCACGTTATGAATAACTGCTGTTTCCTTGAACTAAGTTATTACTATAGGGATATGAGTATATTCTCCTGAGGGCCAAATCTTCTGCTATTGTCATCATCCCATTAACATTAGGTTGTCCTGAAGTCAGTAGAACCATACAACCTTATGCAGAGGGTTCCTCTGAAACCAGAAATTAAAATAAGATAGCAGACCTTCTTTTTGAAGCTGCTTTTGCTATTTCTTCCATTTTGAGGGTGGTTTCTCTAATGAAGAGACTGTTGTGCTCACAGACCTGATATGCACGTATGTGTATCATTTTATGAAAACCTGCAGGAATGCCAGTTCAACATCATTTTTGTAAAATTAACATCTGCCTAGCACAGAAACTGCACTGTCTGAAATTAACTGATTCTGTCAAGAATTTATTGCTGAAATTATTTACAGTAAGGGAGCTGTACTGTAGTCATGCTGGTCATGTTCAGATTGTGTTATTCTTCACAGTTCTAACAACCAGCATTTCTAATGTACTGCTAAACCTGGTGTGACAACACTGAAACCCTCCTGGGTGTTTTGGAGCTTGCCTCCCTGTGTGTTATTGCCAGTATAATAAAGGGGATATTTTCTCAAAGAACAAGAGGAGTTCACACATGATTTATTGCACACATATTATGCAGTTGCAAAGACTGAACTTCCTCTCAAGCTGCACTGAGGGCACACTGCAGTTACACCCTAGTTTACAGAAACCTGTATGAATTTAGCTAATATGCATTTTCAGAGTTGCATCTTCAGTTATTCACACCCAAATCCTATATACAGCTCCATGAACTGACTTAGAAACTCTATGTGTTCTCCTCAGATTTGCAAGAATTTTGTCAAACCTGGGGCGAGTTTCTGGGTTGCATTACGATCTTTCAATTGAGTGAAACCTAAGAGGCAGTATGGGGCTTCATGATGAAAAATTAATCCAAGGTAGTGCCGCAGTGTATGACCAGGAGGTTAGCCCCACATATTTCCTCATCCACACACACATACACAGGCAGCTCCTCATAAAATGTAGTACAGCGGCATAAGCCCTCCTCCAAGCTTACACAGAGAACGCGCTGGACAAAATAGCTTTTTATCTAAGCTCTGTGGGCCACGTATATGAAACAAAGTTGCCAAACACAAATTAATGTGTAATTATTTTTCTTGCCTGAATCACTTTCTTTCATGTGTCATAACATGCAGGGTAAATAGCACCACACCTTTTTACTTTAATTGTGGTAATCTGATCTCTCAGCCACAAGAAAGCCTTCTCTAATGCCTTCTTTAGAATGGACTTTCAAGGCAAAGCAAGAGCAGTAACTGTAATAATCACCTCTTCTTTTCTTTTGCTGTCAAAATGCAGGGGGGTTGTTAAACTAATCAAGAACCAGGACCACACGGCAAAAAATAAGTGCCCTAAAAGACAAATGGAGGAAAATGTTTGACAGGTAATTTAAGGTGATGGTGGGATTATTTTCTTTTTTTTCTGATTTGCCTGGTGACTAATTATTTACGTGGTAAACATAAGGCTGTCTGGCTTTATGGTAATACCATAATGGGAATTATGTTATATCATTTATCTGCTGGGATTGTCTCAGTGTTTTGAGGAACAGAACTTAGTAGTGGCAGGTGTCATCTCAGTTTGATCATCAAGGATCTCCTGTGCCCAGAGGATCATTAAGACAAATAGAATTTCATGAGCTGGGCTTGGCCCATGTTTTGCATTGAGTCCTTGGAAAAGAAAGGAGATGGGGATTTACTCCAGAGCAGAAAGTCTTTTTTACTGATTAGAAAAACAACTCCTTTTCTCCTTATTTTGTATCACCTTCATTCCCCGACTAGCCACAGCTTAGGAATAAAAACCTACATCCAAAACTGATCTTATGAGAAAATTAAGTGGAGAACACCAAAATGAGTTGCCCATCTAGCTGCTTTTATGCTCTAATACCCATAGAGGTGAAAGAAAGTCTTCTCAGAGACCTTGGTGACTGCTGGGTTAGGTCCCAGCCTAAGACACTAGTACAGGTCTTGGGGGAGGGTGGACAACAGCTGCAGAAGTCAATGCAGTCCTGACCGAGAAAAATGGAGGAGCTGGCCTGGGACAGAATTCAGACTTTCTTAATGCTTCAGGGTGAAAGACCTTGCTGGCCTTCTCTTTTAGCTCTACTAAAATCATTGCCTTCTGCTGTGGTAGAAAGCAGGAGGGACGAATAATTGGAGACTGAAGGCAATCATCTACCAATCGAAGCTGAGCAAAGTAGCCCTGTAATTCACTCCCTGTGCTGGTGAGAAAGAGGAGAAACCTTACACCCTGACCGGGGTGCTCACGTGCTACTCTTCAGTCTACTGGAAAGAACATTCACAATTTTCTGTTAGCAGCATCCTATAGCATGGTTATTTCTAGTACAACATAAAGTTTCAAGTCACATCAGTGTCCCCATGTACTAAATGCAGGAGAAAGTCCCTCTCACATGGACATTGCATCATGTGAAGTGCTGAGTGTCTCCCTAAGGGTCTGTGCTGTCCTGGGCACCAATTTGCCCACACATGACAGAAATTCAAAGAGGTCATGGCAGCTGTAGATTACAGACCCTCTTCTGTGTTTTGCCATGGTGGAGTGGAGACACTGAGGTTTTTCTTTGCAGCTCGCAGAGATCTGGCAGAAGTTTAGACCATCCTTATGTCTTTTGGGTCTCCTGTACTCCTTGTAGCTCCTTGGTGGAGCAGTGCTGCCAAAGGTTCTTGTTGGCCTTCTGTTTAGGTAAGAGTCTAATTACATACTTGCTGCTTTTGCTAGGTTTGTTGCTAACTAGTTACACTGAGAGCACTGCAAGTCACCACATGCTAATTTAAGCTAGTCACTCGATTTCTGTCTAACATTACTTACTACCAGAATCCAAGAAGCAGCTCATTGCAGCTCATCCCTTCCATATGCACCACTCTTGCCCAGCAGAAGGAAATGACCAGCAGTTAGTTGTTATATTTGCTAGGGAAAGCTCTGGGAAACCATGCCTTTTCATAACTCAGCCCACTTCATCTAGAGCCATATACACTGATCTACCCTACAATATACTTGGAGGTAACCTATTTCATTGGTTAAGTGTCAGTTCATTTATCTTTATATCATTTCTGTACTAACAAGATCACTGAAGTCACAAAGATCTTAGAAATACCTTATCAAACTCTTTGATGTCAGATTTACCCAACTTGACAACTGGCTTAACCAAACATCCTCATCACCCAATGCCAAAACATCCTCCTCACCCAGTCTAAACACATTCTGCTCACACAAATTAAAACATGACAAGGCCTTACTGCCTTATTACCTAACTGACAAAAAAGCCTTCTTCTGTGTCAGAGGCACAATATTAGACATAGCATCCTGCTCCTGTTTCTACTGAAGATCCCTCTATTAAAATTACACTTGTTCCTCAACAGCTCCCCAAAAGATCACACACAGTCAATAATCCCTACAGTAGACAGAACTGTGTACATTTTCTGTTCTCTAATGAGAGCCAAGAAGGAAAAAAAGAAGGCCACAAAAGAAAATATTCAGTTGCTCCAAATAAAGATCCTTACATCTGCAGAGGACTTGCTTGGTGGTTTAATCCTCCCCAGACTTCATGCATGGGATGCAGGGTAACCATTCGGTTTGTATGCTGAGGGCATAATCACTTATGTAATGGCCAAATACAACTGGTTGTTCCTATCTACCTTAAAAAGTTTATCAGCAGGTGTTGCAAGAGGTAGTATTTGATACAATTAAAAAAGGGTGATACTAGATGACTACAGATGGAGCTAATGTAGCACCAAACCCCGCTGTACTGGGTCTAGCTAATACAGTGCTTCTCTCTTTTTTACAGGTGTACAATCCACCCACATAGCTGCACCCAGTATGGGACGTTTTATAATAAGTGTCTCTTTCATCTAAACTAATCAAAGCCATTAGTTTACAGGAATTTGTGTCTGGAGAGATGCCTCCACCCTTTACGTGAGAGCAAGCTGTTGTAGATTCAAACAGGATGGAAGCACCATATAAACATTTAAGCAAATAAAAAAAGCTGTGAGGAAAACAAGAGGAGCTATAAACTGTTACCACCCAGAGGGCAGGTGTAACTTTCGCAAGGAAAATTTGTGTGGCTCCTTATATGCTATGCTGCATCTTGAGAAGAGCTGAGCTATTGAGGAAAAAGATTTAACTCCTCAGTGTTGCATCAAGACACAAAATATTTTCAAAGTTTGTCTAGCTTCCTTGCTGCGATCATTGCAACTTGGGGCAGGTGTGACAGAGCTGAGCTCCACAATAGGCAATGTTCTGCTGTTTTCTATTCTTCTTTTAATGTTTAGAACCTTCACACCCTCCAGGAGTGACACCGAAAAGAATGATAATGATGTAATAAGCAAATGGAAAAACACTTAAAGGTAATTCCACTGTTGGACAAACAACTCTTCTGACTAAAGGAGGAGGCGAAAGCCAAAGGTATTGTTTCAGACCCATCTCTAGCAGTAAGAATCAGAAAAATAGGCAGCAAAGCGAAATAAGGAAGGAAAAATTATATACAGTATCTACATATTAAAAAAGATTCTTTCTAAAGGGCATGCACTCACAAGATTTCTGTTATATGCTTATGGCCTTCAGGATTATGGAGCTTGTATTTTTTCTGAAATGTAATATGTATAAAATATAGAGGATATGTATAACATATATAGAATATTTACAAAATATGTAAATAATATCATCTCCAGCCAATTCAGGTGATTGAGATGCACATATTTCCTATAAATTATTCCAAGCTGGTGCAAATTTTGCCTTAAGTCATAGTCTCTTTGTATAAATGATAATGTTGATTATTATGACACAGAAGAGTAGAGAGGTTCTCTAACACAGTTTGCCTTCCTGAGTTAAGTGACATATAGTCTTCAGACAACTGCAGCTCCTTTGCCTGTACACAGTGCAGCAGTCTCCTGGATCTTCCCAATTCAGCACCCTAACATTGCCATGAGGCATTTTGGGCAACATGTGATAGAAGAGTCAGGCACACAGGCACAATTTGCACATACTGCAGCGAGGGAGATGAGCTCCAGTTCCCTCTCCCAGAGGGCTCTGAAGCTTTTCCAAAGCTCACAGCTCTGGGTGGCTTTTAAAAGCTGAACGGTCCAGAGTTTGAGGACTTTACCCCATTTGACACAACCTACTGATTGAGACTCTGCTGATCCCAGATGGAATCTAAAAATACGGAAGAAAGGATGTCATTGTTGGAATTAAGTGTTTTCTTCTATTTACTTTTCAAAATAAGCTTCTTTTAGTGCAGCTGGACTTCTTGCGGCTGTGCAAGTGATGGTAAGTCCACCATACTTTTTCCATAATACCATGAACAAAGATACCAATAAATATATACACAATAGATAATGCTATTGTAAAACAGCAAATATTCTGAAAGTGCTCATTTCATTCTTTATTTAGAAATAAAGTTACTTCTCCTATTTACCTTCATATTCTCGACAAAGTTCATACACCTCATGGAGAGTAGACTTCTCTTTGCACACTCTCTCGGTATATCATATAATTGTAAGGA
Source organism: Astur gentilis (assembly GCF_929443795.1). Taxonomy (NCBI): domain Eukaryota; kingdom Metazoa; phylum Chordata; class Aves; order Accipitriformes; family Accipitridae; genus Astur; species Astur gentilis. Next base: position 12,274,132 of record NC_064905.1, read on the forward strand.
TGGAAAGGCCCCCAAGCCCAGCGCCTTGCAGCACAGCTGGTCCAGGCCTCCCATGCGTTCACACCTTGTCAGAACAGGTGGCTTTTGGGAAGGGTGAGGCTTCTTGGCTGCTTTGTACCTCATAGGCTGGGAATAAACTTTGGTGGCACTTCAAGCAAAATAGTATTAAGATTCTCCAGTGATGGAGATCAATTAGGCAGCTTGTGGAATTTTGTCCAGTCTTGAAGGATAACCAGTGTCTAAACTCAAAGTTCCCCCTTTTTTTTTTCATCTGAGTCCATTACTTCTTGCCTAATTCCAACTGAACATGAAAAACATTTAACAGCCTGCTTCCTTGGGGAAATCTTTTATGTACCTGAAGACTACCTTGATATGGTATTTAGCTGTCTCTTGCCCTGCCCGGTCTAGTTTCTTCATTCTATCTTCATGTTGGGTTTTCTAAACCTCTGAGCATTCTTGTTTCTCTAAAGGACCTGTTTGTACTGTGTCTCGCTCAGGTTCTGTGCCTGAAACTGCAGTGCTGAGCAGTGGAGCAATTACTGCATACACCTCAGATACCACGCGTTTATATCATCTGTGAGCAAGTGGTTAAGTACAGAAGGATTTTTTTGGTTAGAAAAAAATTAATCTGTGAAACTTAATGAAATTTTAATTTTGGTAAATTTTAAGTACTTAACCATTCAAGTGCCCAAATTAAGTGACATCCTTTATCACTGGGACAGGAATGCTCAGTGCCTTGTAAACTGTAGCTGCAGGACCAGGCACTTATAATTTTACAGTGGAGTAAAAGAAATATATTGCACTGAAAGACTCATCTACTATGAATTAAGGAGGGAAGCTTAACCCCCAAATTTTATTTAGTGCTAGGTAAATAGTCATGGGCCAATGCAAAGGAAGACAACAAAATACAGTGAAGAAGAGAAAAACAAAATATTGCTTTACCTTGTTTGTATTACTCAGAAGTTAAAAGGGTTAGAATAACAGAAACATTTCAGTGATTTAAAGTGATATCTCCTGACAGCTTTTATTGTGCTCTCTGCCTTTCTCTGCTTGGCATTCCTAGACAGGCATCCTCTGTGACTCCCATAGCTACTGGGACTGTTGGAGAATGACAGATCTGGTATTACACTATTCAAGGCTCCTCCTGAGACTTCTCTAAAGACAGTACAAGCATAGACTAGGTGCAGAGGATATTGTTTCTAGGTACAGGGCATTTCCTTAGATCAGTAATGAGGAATTAGATCCTCCCCTTTCTCTGACAAGAAATGGCAAGGGAAAGAAAAAATGTCCCCACCCATTACCAAATGCCTCTCTCACTTCCTAGGAACCTGAAACGATTTTCCAGAAGTCGTCCTCACAGCTGCCAAATCTCATTGACGTTTCTGTTGGGTAAGTATTTACTGCAAGCTCAAGACAGGCTCCTACCAGAGTTTTTTCCACCCCACCCTTCCACCGTGCATATACATAACAAGGCAGTTATTCATGGACTGTGCACAAGATGAGATGGAAACTCTTTAAGCTGTACATGGATTCAGACAGGCTGGGGAATGTGGCAGCTTAGGAAGGAAGTTGGCCAAGAGCTTAGGACATAAACATCTTGCAGAAGTTGTTCTGCTGCCTGTTGTTCTGGTGGCTTATTTTTAGACTGGTGTGGTATAGAAGGCATCCTGCTGTCCTAGTTCGCTCCAGGGATGGAGGATGAGTTCTGCAGGGCACAGCACTAGCAAGGAAGCTGGATGTGAAAATGCTAACTCAAACATCACACAAACCATTAATGTGGCGCTCTCCTGGGGAAAATAGATGCCATTTCTCCCAAGTCCAAACAGGTCAGGTGGAGTGCTGAACTGCAGTGAAGCTCTACCAATCCTAGCATCCAAGGTGGCTTGATTTGAGTCAGTTTGAGCAATTCTATTTCAAGCTATTTTGTATCATATTAGAATGGAAAGTCTGCATTTATTAGACAGAATCAAATGAAATGAAGGGAAGTTGGGAGAACAGCATAGAGCATGCAACCCTCTTTTGGATCAAGTACTATACAGGCATATGAACCTCCAAGCTATACAAAGTCAATTTGGAAAACTAGACAATCCCAAAATCCTCAAAAAATAACTCCTGAGAAACATAGGTGCATACCCAGACCTACCTGAATCAACATCTCTTTGCAAGATAATAATGCCAGAGGAAGAATGCTGGAGGTGAGGGCCATGTGCTCAGAACCCTGGTCTCGGATGGTTGGAAGCCACATGTGGTATCCATTTTCATGTTCCCTCACTCTTATAATCCTTCTCTTTCTCACCTTGTGCTTGTTTTTACTGTAGGAACGCAAGGCTGATTTTGTTTTTTATCTTAGCTGTAGCTTCTAGGTGCTGTAAAGGCATAATAATTATGTCATCACCAGTCTCTTGCCCCATGTATTTTTGGGGATATCATGTACCAACAGCAGCATTCCTCCCTGCATGTGAAAAGATCAGACTGAAGATTATCTGCCTCTCACTAATTCATAGACTTCTTTTGAGACCTTCAGTCCTAGTACTACCTCTTCTGATACCCTCAGAGTTTTTGTCCCACTCTTCTCACTCAGTAGGACAGGATTCCTAGTTCAGGTATTAAAGGAATATTTGGCAGCTGCTTCTCCTATCTCCTTCTGATTATCATATGAGGAGCCAAAGAGCAAGCTGAAAGCTAGCTTCCTACACAAAGCCAAGTGGGAGGAAGGTCTGATGCTGGAGGATATGAAAGAGAACTCTTTAGAAATCAGAATAGGTTCTTGAATAATAGTACTGACAAGAGGCTGAAAGCGGGAATCCTAGCAAGTCTGCAAATCACTTCCCCGAACAGTGAAATTCAGGCTGATATTCCCGTAACATCATTAACTTAAGCAGGTGTAAGGTATGTGGCTACACCCATCTGCCCATTTTCTCTTCCTGCCTCTCACAGTCGTACCCATGATCCTTTTCTTCCATTTTCTCAGCTTTATAATTCCTATGTCTCACTTGCTTTTCTCTCAGTCATATTCTAGTGTCAACATAGCCACGCACTGAGCTCATGCTTGAATCTAGGACAGAGAATGGCTGAGTAGCCAGAAAAGACAATGTGGGTAAGGAAATTTTTGGTCTCACATTCTTTGCTTTTGCAGGACATATATGTTTGATTAGTTACAGCTTGGTTTTGAATCTGAGTTACAATTTCCATACCTAATCCATCTCTCCTTGTTGAGACATCCCAGAAGGCAAGATTTCTTCCAGCTGAAGAAGCCTGTTGCCCTTTTTTGCCTCTAGTACCGATTTCAGTGGGTCCTTTGGTGTAGGATGCTTTCAGGTTCTGGAAGTTGGTTGAGGGCTGGCTCTGAACAAATACAGGTTGCTAGAGCTGCAGAGTGTGAAGAAGAAAGCATCAGCTTCATGTTACAATGACTAAGCAGCAGCACCTAAAGGGGAAATTTCCCCGTCTCTGATTTGTAGATTCTGTAACTTTATTTCATGGAACACAGGAACTAACTTCTGTTCTCTCACCTGTATCTTATGTACCGACACACTGAACAGGGGCTCCATACAGATTGACCTTGACTGTTCTTCCAAACTCTGCCATTCTCCAGATTTCAAGCCCTCCACTGATGGGGATTGAGTTTCTTTAAGGAACCCCTCCAGAGCCAATTCTTTCTGTTAAGTACCATCTCTGTGGTGAATACTTTACTGTATGAGTAAATACAAACTAAATGCTGCTCTATCCTTCAGGGTTCGAAAGGTCGGCAAAGTGAGGCTGATACCCAGAGGCAAGGTGGGCACTGACCTGGGAGTTTCTGTCATGTATTTACATACATACATACAGTCTTCTTTTGGGTCTTGTGAAAGAAAAATCCTATCTTAAAAGCATTGAAATTAAGAAATTAAATGACAGTTTGGGGACATAGAGGGTAGTTTCTTCAAAAGGAGAGAGCATAGAGCATAGTCCTATTTCTCCGGAGTTATATTCCACTTTTGCTCTGACTTGTCTCAGTCAATGAGAATCCTTGACAGCAGATGTCCACTGCAGTCACCACCAGAAGAAAGCTCTCTTAATTGCAGGAACATCAGTGCTTTTAAGTGTTAAGACAAATACCAGCACCAGGAAGTCTTCCTGAGATGATCAAATCTATTCCCCACCCTCCAGCTCTGCTGGTAGAAAGATTAGGAAAACACAACTCTCTTGTTACAATGGACCTCAGCCTTAAGAAAGCTTAAGTTCAAATCTCTCCCTGCAAATTCCCACATTGCTAGATGCCAGTATCTCTGGTATTCCTCAACAGCTTGCTTAGGCACATATTGACTTCAGTGTACCTACACAGTTGTGACAGCCAAGAATCTGTCCCCATCAGCAATACTAAGATGTCGTAGGAAAAGGCCAGGAAATCCCACAAATCTCAACTCCTTTTCATAACATGCAATAATATCATTGCTCTCTTAAATTAGGGTAATTGGTTTGTTAATGATTAGTCTAAAAAAGGCTTAGTGTCACAGTGAGCTCTGAAGGTCATCAAACACATAAGCAGGACTGTGAGAAAGATCCAACAACCTGCATGGAAATGAAAGTCCTCCCCCAGCTCATTAACATAAAGCCAGTGTTTAGCTCTGTGCCTCCTGTACCTATAGATAAAGGATAACGCTGATTCATGCTGGTCAGCTAACCCATCAGGAAGTGCATCTGGGATTATTCAATATTGTGGGTCAGGAAGGTATGCAGGCAGTGCCTCTCCTCTATCAGTGAAGCAGATACACAACCTAGAGGCAATGCTCCATTCAGTGCCCAACTAATTTGTCTTCAACACGTCATCAGAATCCCACACTTCAAGCTCAGTCCTGATTTGGCACCAGTGGTACCTGAGTTTGCTCAAGTCCTACTCTTCATGAGAAAAATAGCAGTTCAAATATTTTTTTCAGTTCAGGTTCACTTCAACTCATTGGTCTTACTGGTGAGACACAGATATCCCCTTTCAAAGAGGAGCAGGGTAGCTTCATTTACACTTGCCCTGTTCTTACATCTTCCCTAGGTATCTGCTGTTAGGGTCAGCATGCTGAGCTGGCCTGACCCAGCGTAGTTGACCTTTCTTAAGCCTGCTTATTAGTTCACCTTCTCGCTGACCTCAGTTAGGGATAAGTGCATCTTGTAGTAGGGAGGTTGACAGAAGTACCTGTATAGGTTCCAAGAAGTCTAAGAAAAGATAGGTGTGTTAATCTATTTTTGATACTTTTGGGTGGAGCCCTCCTACTCATGGCAAGCTGCCACTGGATCACAAGCATACTGTACTCTTGCTTCAGAGCCTCCTTCCCTCTCCCCCAGGTTTGGCTCGATGTGACTCCCACTGCAGATGTCTTTGAAAATGCTTAAGCTGTCATTGGTAGATCGAAAAGTAGATGCACAGCGTGTGACCCCTTTGTGAAGAAATTGTCTTTCTGCTACAACATAGGCTCAGATCTTGTTATTATTCTCTGTGGTGGTGCGATTTTGTTTCTTTTTTTGGAAATCATCCCTACGGACTAGTTGTGATTAAATGTCTGATGTTTAAAGCTTCCATGAGCCTTTAAAGTCCTGTTTTGCAATTTGGGCTTTAGGCCTGGGAGGTCTACAGTTCAAATCTCAGCACATTCCTCACTGCTGTTTTTAATTATGATTTGATATGGACATTATTGCTGCAGGGATCTCTCTCACACTTCAGAACACACAGTTTAGTAAAAGTCAAGAGACGCCAATCAAATTGGGTCCTAGTTCAAAAGAACAAGGCCTGTAGCGGCTTCATTTTCTGCACATAGAAGTATTTGGTTGATATTTAGAAGTGACATACCTAGGGGAGGGAGGAAAAATGAAAAAAACAAGGGGCAACCTAAAAGCAAAAGACTCATAGTGGGATGAGATATGCTTAGTCCTGGATCACCTAGGGAAGCACTTTGCAAACTCAGTAGTCTGCCCCTCCTTGTCTTTCTTTCTCATACAGCTGTAACATAAGATTGCACCTTCCTTTCTGCAAGGCCTGCAGATTGGAACTGGAGCTAGTGAAATAATGGCAGGGAAAATAAGGTGACTTGTTTAAATTTTGTGAAATCAATCAGTTCTGCGATCAGGAGAATGCATTCTCAGTTTATTTCCTCATCTCTGAAAATATAGTCAGCAGAGATCAAGGCCTACCTCATTTGAGCATTATCTCTCCGTGCAGCTGATAAGTGAAGCAGAAGAACTACAGGAGCAGAGCTTTCAACAGACAAATGACAGTCCCCAGTCTCACGGCTGCTCACACCAGGTTTGCCAAGCTATAACTCTGGCTGGTTGTGGAGGCTCAGTTATTTTCCTAAATGTGCACATCTCCATCCAAGCTCTCCCTGTCTTTAATACATAATACTGAACCAGTGGGAAAGGTGTCTTGATTTTACACCCTTTTTTCTGTTTAGCTTTGGTTTTCTTGGGAGTGGGTCTGAGCCATCCCAGCTGAGAAAGAAAGTCCTTTTCACGAAAGCATGCTGTCGGGTTGCTGATGACTTTGGCTGCAAGGCAGCTTTGATCAGGACCTCCACACTGGGTTATTATAACCACAGACACTTTAGTAAAACTGCTTTTTATTATGTAAACTATACCCACGGCTGCCCTGAATTAAAACAATTTTCAGATGGGAGTCTTTCTATGAAGGGACCATTTCATTTCACTTTGCTTCTTTTCTGGTTTCCTGCATTAAAAAAGAGAGAGCCTGTACCATGAAAATTGCTTGAAATATTGCATATTCATTTTAAGATCTGCTGCTAGGTCATGCTGGATCAGCATATTTTGCATCGATCAAGAAGCTAGACTTTTATTTGTCAAGCTTTGATTGAATTTCATGGTTAAAAATAACAAGAAAGGGGAAAAACAAGGCCAAAAGTGTATTTTATAGCAGTCTGTGTTAGAATATATAGGAGTTGTTTTGTAAGATGAAAGAATAAGAATGGAACCTGTGTCTAACACCAATGTTATGAAGATAAAGTCCTCAGGGTCAGCAGACAACAAGGGCACTGAAGGGGCAGACCATCGTCTAGACCATCGTTTTCTTAGTGTTCAGATTCACTGGCCAGGCAGTGGGAGAAAGATTCTGGAATCATTATACAAGTCCTATGTAAATAGTTGGATTTCCAGGCTCTGGGATATTTCATTTGGGATTCAAACGTGACATTTGCATTCATTTATCTTCACCTCTAAACTCATTTTAAGGGTCAGTCAGGTATCAGAAAAATCAGACACTGGCAGAGATGTCATAATGTCAATCTGGACTCTTTCTTTAAGAAAAGTATTTTAAAATCTTGTTTGGAGCTTTCAAGCCCACAAGATGTTTTCATACTTTGTTATTTGGTCCCCAGGGTGAGCCTTCTAATTGAGAATGGTGGGGTGGTTGTGGCATGGCATCAAAATTATTACAAACATTTTGTTTTCCCCTTGAGGATGGAAAGGTAAGAATTAGGTTCCCAGCTTCTTGAAGTTCCTGCAATACCTACGTAATCATATTCTTTATCATATTACTGGTTTAAGAAGGCATGGAGGCATGTCACTTGTTTCAAGTCCATTTCCATTTTATGGCACGTACCTTTGTAGCTATGTAATTCACAACTGCTTTAGCACCATACTCCAGAAACAGAAGAACTGGGAGTACTCAGGACTGTAAGCTGCATAAATGTGGTAATTTTGTTTCATAGGGAGCCATCTAGGAATATATAAAGACAGAAACAGCTTGTGAATACTGATAATGGTGACGGATCTGGGAGCATAAAACTCATGCACATGGCTGACTGCAAACTTGGACACCTCAGACAAAAGTACGTTTTCTTACCTGCATTCTTCAGGAATTTTAGCAATGACCAGTCATCATCTTAAACAGTCTTCATATATCCACTCTAACACAGGCAGACCCTTTTTTTGAAGTTTTGACTGAACTGTAGCCTAAGTTCTTGGAAGCTGCACACTATAAAGTCATAGTATTATGCTTTGTCAGTATCACCGGGAGTCTTGGTATGGGATGAGATCATCTGCCATACACACAGATTTGGTTTTTTGCTTGGGATTCTCCACTCTCCTCTCCTAGACTGTGCATCACAATTGTGCCAGCCTTGTAAGGAAGGAATTCTACTAACCCTTCCAGCCACCAAAACAGCAAAACTGGAAGAGAGATGTCTGACTTCAGTTAATTCCTTTTTTCTCTTCTGGTTTCCCATCCTCATGCACTGAGTTATTATGTGCCCCAAGATTAAAACACTTGCACACTATTAAGGTATCTGCATTCAGAATCAAAAGAATATTGTCATACTTCGCCAGTTTGCCAGCACAATTTGCCAGACTTCCCAGGCTTCCAGCCTCAGATATCAACATATCAGCAAAGAGGAAATATCAGACATTGGAGAAATGTTGTACCCCCAGGAATTCACGCATCCTTACTTCCCAGCCAGCTTGCTGTTTTTATAAATGCTGAACTAGTAGCACCCAGCTACTGAAGCAAGTAATAGGCTGGGCATGCCATGACTTCCCAAAGCCACATGGTTACAGTTATATTTTCACACATGCGCTTGAACATTTCTAACAGTTTCAGCCTAAGTATGGGGTTTTGTGATGTCACTAACCAAGACTGTGCTTCTTGCTGTTCTTTCTGTAACTAAAGCTTCTTAGGGATTTTTAGGGCCATTTATTTGTTTTTAAGGAAAATGTAATTTGCAGGTTAAGAAAGAGTGCAGGGGGTCAGGTCTCCTGGGTGTATTCTTTTGAGTTCAGTTACCAACTTCTCCATGAGCATCAGCACGATAGGAATTGCACTTAATGACTGTATATAGATCCCTTTGAGATCTTGGATGAAGTGGGTTATTGATATGCAAAATATTCTTTTGAAGCAGAGTATTTCCTCATACTTCTGGGCGTGAGTAAGAAAAACACAAGAGTAGATGATGTAACTCTGGTCCTGCACTGCTGGCTCCAAACACTCTTGTAGCTGCGCTGGTAAAACTTCGTGCTCCTAATCTGGCCATCCTCGAAGGACAGAGTGGCCCAGAAACAACGCATGCAGCCAGCCCTCATGTACTGCAGCTTTCTGTCCCATCCAGGGGTCAGGGATGTCTACCAAGTTGGTATTTCCACCAGTCACCCTTTACTCCTTCTTAATTAGACTGTAAATCCCTCATAAATCCCTCAGGGCAGAGTGTCTGTGTCAGTCCAGCACCTTTGAACAAGACAAGAAAATCATTTCCAAGCCAGTTGATCCCAAGATGGGGGAATGGCTATCTGAAGGGAGGCCGGACTCAAGTATCCAAAGTCACAGCTGGGTTGGTGCCCCTGACAGAAGAAGGGCTGGCAAGAAGAGGTGTTAATGCTGCTGTGCGATTACCAGCAACAGGCCTGCCGAGAGGGGATGAAGCGGATCATCTGTGCTGAATGTCAACCTGCTTCATTTCTCATTTTATTTTCTCAGAATCCCTCTAAATCCCTCTTCCCCCTCTGCACGGTGTGTGCTGGCAATGCTACTCCCTTTTGGCACCATCCTGGCAGCTGCTCTTAACACACTGACCCTGTGCTAGGCCTCTGCTAGGCCTCTGCTAGGCCCTGTTGGGCTTGTGTAGGCCCAACTTTAGCCTGCTCCCTGTATTTTTTTCCAGTCATAAAAGCTGTTATATGTTCCTAGAACACTGAAGAAGTGTGATCCTTTCCTGCAGATGTCTGAAAAAAAATATTTACAAGTCTGCTGCGGCTTTCATCCCATGTCCTAATGCTAACGCAGCTCTGTTGTACAAATTAATACTGCAGAGAAAAAAATGTATCGCTGAAGGATAAACGACACTATTAGGAGCCTGGGGAAATATCCATTTCTGGGTGAAAGAAACCCAAATAACTAAAGCATGAAATGAAGCAAAATAGCACAGCTGATTTTTATAACTCCATTTATATGTTCTGTGTGTATCCTAAAGAAAAAGTTTCCTGGAATTGTGGGGTATATCCATGGTAGCTTATTTGACTCAGAGCTGTAATGCTGGCCTACCCACAGTAGGCATGTGTTTTCCATACATGAGCTCTTTTTATGATTAAATGTATCGAGCATATGTAAAAGGAGTGTAGCAACATACAGCATCTGAAGTTCCAATTATTAAGTGGTTGCTAGGTGGGAATTCACTTTTACCCAATGTGTTTTAGGTGACGACAGGAAGAAAGGGAGCCATCCAGAGACTTCAGTGATAGGAACCCAGGGGCATCTTGGGGCTCCCTAATCTGGCAGCAATACCTAATTTTGCTGCCCCTGGGATGTGGACAGAGGGCCAGACTGATGCTTCACAGCTTCTGTCCTGGAGGAAGGGGCAGTTGTGAGTTGGGGAGCTAAGGAAAAAAACCCTGCAAAGTCAAGCCATGTGTTTCAGCTCCTAAGAGAAGCAAAGGAAAGCAGTGGTGTCTCTCGCTGCTGCTGTGCGGCTCCAAGCTCCAGTTTGGAGGGACAGCCTGGCATCTGCAGGGAAGCAAACAGGCAGCAGGGCTGGGGCCGCTCAGCAACCTGCTACCCCAGCAAACCGCTGGCTTCACCTGCACCAAAAGCCAGTTCAAATGTGCCTGGGGCCTGGAACATTTATTAAACCACAAGTGCCAAATTCTTGCATTGCACTGTGCAAACAGTATGATCCATATAGACCCTGCCATAGGGAGGTTATAGAATACTCAGGTAGCACATTATGTTTAGTCTTCCCCTACGGTCTCAAAAGGAAGAGGAAGAAAATGATAGGCATGCAGAAGGCTTATTCTTTCATCTTTATTATGCTGTCAAGTCACTAGTAAATGGGCTGATAGGTATTGCACAGGAGAAAGTGTAAAAATTCAGACTGGGAAGACAGTCAAGAACCTGGCTGAGGGTGTGGGTGTGTTCGGGTCATACCAGAAATGGTGCAGCAAAGTTCTGAGCAGGAGCACAGTAAAACTATGTGTAAAGAGACAGAAGCTTGCAGCTAGGGAGAAAGAAAATGCAATAGGAACTAGAAGAATTGGTTTTTTTGTTTTTTTTTCATTCCTTCTCCCCAGGTCTTTTTTTGGCCAACTCAATTTTTCCACATTCACATTGATAGAAGCATTGTAATGCCATTCGTGCTTAGGAAAAAGGTGTATATTTGCAATGAAATTCTTTGTAGCCAGTCTCTATTGTGCTATGTCTAAAAACCCTTAGGTGACAATAGCACCCTCAAATTCAGCTCAATGAAAATGTTGCCTGAGAAAGAAGTATTAAAGCCTCATACACTGTAATCTGCTTTAAGCACACTGTTTCTAGAGATAACTTACTTTAACTCAAGCTACGTTTTTTTGACAGTTGTCACAGAAGGTGCTTTGCACCTTTACCACAAAGCAGGGATTAACCTGTAGTCAGAGAGGCAGTTTTCTGAGTTCCCCAATACAGAATAATATAAAGCCAAAGCAATCCACCAGTGTCATACTTTACCTTTGTGTGATTTTATAAATATGGGCGCAAGGGAAAGAATTACACTTTGCCCCCAGGTTCAGACTGATTGGTAAGACTCTCAGACACTTTAAGTAGGCGCCACAAATTGTGTAAGCTCTGACCTGCTGGCTTGCTGCCTAGTTCACATGACAGAGATATCTGATGGTTTTGGCAAGGCAGATTGAGGTGGAAAGGTGCCTAGAAACCAACAGAAACAGGGCAACCATCCTAGGGGTTTTGAAAAGGAAACGAACAGATACATAACATGCAGTTCTGTGCTCTCCAGGGAGAAAGAAAGGAGTGGTCTTTTTATTGTAATAAATCCATTTTACTTCTTTCCTTTACTACCATACAGATAGGAAGAAGAAGGACTACATTTATATTTTGAAGGCAAGGGGTCCCCTCGATCCTCAGGGCAGTTTTTAAATTAGTGCAATGACATTGAGTATGTGCTTGGCCCAAACCAAAGTGACTCCACTTTTGCTATAGCTGCTTTAATTGTGCAACATCTTGTCTCCAGGATTTTGAAGTCTGCAAAGCTGAACAGAATAGCATATGTAAAACCATTGCTCCTCTGGTATGCCTTTCTGATTAGGGCATTTTCACCTTGCTTCAGGATTTTAGACTGTTCCAGTGGTAAGGTAGAGGCAGGCATGCTGGCAGCTGCCAGATGTGATACTGCCTCAGGGCACAATGTGATATGAAGTCAGAAAAACAAGATGTTGGATGCAGAAAGCATCACTCATAAAATTACTGCTCCTGAGTATTCTTCCCCCACCTTTTGTTCAAGTGCCTCTCTCCCCTGGCAGTCCAATATTTTCAAAAGTGAACCTCACAAAAGGGTTGCTTATACAAATTCAAGGACTGCTAAGAAGAAAGTAAGATCCATGAAGTGCTTTTTATCTTCTGCCACTACAAATTCCACCACTCTCATGCCTGAGGACAGTGCAACAAAGAACAGATCAGTGAGGAAGAGGATCCCTGAAATCCAGAAAAGTGAAGGGTGAAAGGATGGAAAAAAGCCATTAAAACCTTCCTCCAGTGTGGCCTTTCTCAAACTCTTTCTTTCGGCTATCACATGTTGCTCGCTTTGCACAGTCTGCAGATATTTTTTTTCTTCGCTAGGTTCCCTGCTACACAATTGATTGGGGATTTAGCTGCCATTAGTAAACGAAAGACAGCAAGGTAATTAGGAATCAGGATGTCAGAGAGGGAGAATTATTTGCTGAGTGATTTATTGATGAATAATTTTGTACTAATGTTCTTGCACACACTGAGGTCATATTACTCACAAGCAGTTCATACCGAAGCAGTTCAAAAAGAAGCTTTGTTCTAATTGTATTAATATAGATACATACTACAACTGAGCAGCATCAGGATATTTGCCGTATGCTTGCCTGACTTCTCTACTGCAATGGTTTAGTTTTTAAAGTCTGTTCCCTACTGCCATATTTATTTGATTTATGTGTAAAATTTGTAAAATAGGCCCATCAGAAAATGAGTCCTTAAAGCATCTTACAAAATCTATAACAAAAAATATTCACCAAAGGACTCCCCTGTGCTATTAGTATTTATACTGCTGTGGTGCCTGAGGCCCCAGCTGAGATCAAGGCCCCGGTGGTGGCCAGTGTACAACTAGATAATGAGAGACAGGTTTCCCTCGCTGCCCTGCAACGACAAAAAAAAGTTAAATAGACTGAGAAAAGGTGGCTGAAGAAATAGATCTCAGAAAAGAACCCACTTCTCCTATTTCTAAGTCAAGGGCCTCATCAATAAGATCACTTAAATATGTACCCAAAATATCATTGTCAAGTATCCATCAGGCAAGAGGTTTGGTAGGTGATCCTGGCACAGGTGCTCTGTCGGCCATAGGGCACAGAGGCAGAGAGTTCCTAAGTCACATCGTGCCTGTCAACTGTCCGAAACTTGAGTTTGTGAACAAAAATAGCCTACCCCCTCTCTCAGCTGCTGGTTATTAAAGAAAGAAGTAGGTCCCAAACCAAGTGGGGCACTATAACACAAAATGGTTGATCTGACCTGGTGTTGCAATACATTGCATCAGACAAGAGCAGAAAGGCCTATCTTCACGGGGTATGAGCTCTATAGAGATCATGTTACTAATAAGACATCATTACTAATTTCTTCCACTTCTTAGGTTTGATTTAGAAAATAATTTGTAGACAATGATAATTCGCATACTTAAGTTCTTAAACAGAAATCCACAAATTGTGCAATTGATTCTCCCATGCCTGAGACGACGGGGCTGCCTTAAGGTTTATCTCAAAGGATTATAATGTATAATTGGCAAAATGTCAATTCCTTATTATTCCTATTCACAAGCAAAAAAAAGGTATGTTAAATTGCGATTAAGGTTGACCTTACAGAACAGCAGTTCAGGGTGATACCAATATCCTTACAAACACTGTATCACAAAAGCAAATCTGTTAAAATCCAAAAGGTCAAAATTAAGGTTAAACTTACAGAAAATGAAAATATATATTAATGTTATGGAAATTTCATGCAATCATTCCTGGCTCTGCCCACTTTCAGAAAAAAAACTCATGTGAAGTACCTCTTTTTTTAAGTCATCATCAAATGTCATTATCATTTTCTCTGTAGAGAACATTTGCTGTCACTAGAAGACCTCTCAATTCTACTGGGATAATCAGAGAAAAGAGTAGCTTCTAATATGAGAAAAGACTAGAAGAGTTTTCCTTATTTAATCAGAGTAAATCAAGCAAGATTTAGTCAGGGAGGGGATGTGATTGTTCCTTATAAACATTACAGTTTACAGAGAGGGCAGGGTAACTATTGCATTAAAACACAATGTTAACACAAGAAAGAATGGGAATAAATTGCCCATGAGTGAACTTAGCTCTAAGTGAGGAGGATCCTAGCTGTCAGGGCAGTGATATTCTGAAATAAGCTTATATTTGGAAAGTAAAATCTACAAGTTTAACTATTAAGGTATAGATTGATAAATTCATTAGATGAATTATATTACAGTGTTTTCTGTGACAGTACTGACCTGAGTTAAATGACCTAGGAGATCTTTCTCCTTGTCCATAATATAGCTACTGCCAACAGCTGGTTCACAGGAGAGTGAAGCAAGAATTCATCTTTGTTAAGAGCTGCCAAGGCTTCATAGCTATTTGAATTAGATGTTTTTTTAAAAAACATGGTCATTCAACTGTGTACAAATTAATACTTCATCATGACTGAGATCAATATGAAATGGCAGCCAGTCTGAGAAGTGGAATTCGTGTGGCATTCCCTGGGGAATTCTCTGTATTTGCTGTTTTGGCAGCTTCTACCACAGAAGGAACTTTCAGTTACTAAGAAAAACATGGGAAAAAAATGACCATTAGGCCCATAAAATGGGTTCAAATATAGCCCTTGTATAAGACTTCTATGAATTTTAATTTAATGGGGAATGTCTGTAATGTTCTATTAAATGTTTCTGGACAAGGAAAGTCAGATGTGGAAGGCAAAATTTATTGAAGAATCTATTCCTTCTTTATTTTAAGTTCCATAAGATGAACTGTTTTTCTTAGTAAGTTTTTGGAAAATTAATTCCGCCATTAAAAAGTGCTGCATTTATAGGGAGAAAGATTTAACAAACAGAAGAAAATGAATGAACCTGTGCTCATGTGAAGCATCCAACTTTAATTATTTACCAGTGAAAAGCATTTTCATGGCATGGATTTTTAAGTGCATCTGGCATTTATGTAGGGAGGGAGACCCCAGAGGTTCCCACATACCTTCTCAGAACAACTATCAATAAAGAGCAAAGATAGCCATTTGGCTTCAGACTTTCATACTGGATCACAACTTCGCGTGTTTGTTGCTTTTCCTGTCTTGGATTTACTGTAAAATACAGCGGCCATGCAGTCTTCCTAATCAGGCACTACTGATTTCAAGAGGGATTCTTTCCCCCTTTTTCACAGTAAGTCCTGTAAGAAACTTTCTAAAAATATAGTGAAGGGGAAAGAGTAAGATGAGTGAGTGTTGCCTCTTCTCAGGTGGTGCCCTGATACTTTGCAGCCCATGCAGGATACAGGGAGGTACCCAGTGCTTTCTGAAAACTGTTCTGAACATCGCAGCCATCTATTTGCTATAGCCAGGAGAAAACAAGTCATCCCCTATTAGCATCAAGGCAGGGACTGTTGCTTTTTTTTTTTTTTCAAACTTTGCTACAACTGATTTTTTTTTCCTTAAAGGCTCAGGAAATGTCCTGAAGCACCTCTGTGACAGGAACAGATTTATTAGGAGAAGCTAAGATAGTTGCACTTCTTTTAACACCATGATTTGTGGTGCAAAAATATCCATATGAGTCATGTGTTTCTGTGTCATTCCACACAACTATATGAACTAGAATAAATCACTGAATGCTGTGAAATATTGCCATTTGGGGGCAATAGGTTGTCCCAAATTTGGTGATGGTAGGACTAACTCCTATCTTCAAATTTGCCTTATTAGAAACTGCCTGCATGAAACTACCTGATTTCAGTTCATCACAAAACTACAAGGTTTCTGAGCACAGTAAATGTCCATGCTAGTTGTTCCTTACTCAGAATAGCTCAAGTGAGATTTCTTTACACTTCACTGGAAGTGATTGATTTTCCTAAAATGCAGCAACGTTATTTCTGCCCTTGCAACTTTCTGCAAAGTCAGACAACTATTATCAGAATTGTGGGAACTTCTCTATGTCCAAAGAAATCCACATCAGTTTCTCCTATTTCCTTCTGCTTGTATGTCTTCAAAAAAAAATAATACTCTTTTATTATGAAGTGCATTTCAAAGTAGTTGGCTTGTTACTGTACAATTAGTGATTTTGTATTAGTACTTACAGGCTCAGAGCCAAATTAAAAAAAAAAAAATAGAATGAAATGTATATGCATTTTGTGATATCATCATAGGTAAACAAAGAATGAAAACAAAAGCACCAATATGAAGCTGCCAGTACTAATTATTGGGTTGAATGTGAGGTACACAATGAACAAAGAAAGACAAAAAGCATTCAGTGTTCCGACAGCTGCACTTCATAGGTGTCTTTAGGACACTTGTCCCTGAAGTTCTGGCATGTTCAGCTTCCAGGGGTTATTCAGTGCTAGCCAAGTCGTGAGGCTTTGTCAACCTTTAATCTTGAACTGGATATTCTTTTACCCTAAATGAAACCTAAACTCTCATGCTTCTAGAATACTTCTTAACCAAGTCCTCTAAACATGAAGAAAAAAATTCATTTTCCAAGAATGGGGACTTAAGGTCTAAATGTGAAAGCTCACACTGCCATTTTTTCTCTCTGTGGAAGCATTAACAGGGACTCTTCCTCGTTATCCATTTTCTCAATACTTGTTGGAGGTCAGTACCTTTCAGCCTCCCACCCTTCTGTAAAATACAGTTGAAATTAATTCATGTGTTCAACAATTAGTAGAAATGCAGAAAGAAACACATGGATATGAAGAGAAACAATGAGTACCTTTCCTTAGAAAGCAAGACATAAAAATAGCATTAAATGAGATTTGGGGTTTGGTATGGAAAACACTGCAACAATTCCTCATATTAGGGAATTTTTTTATTTTAAATAAATGTTTGTGCAAAAGCTATTTAAATGTAATGTGTGATACTGTTAGATAGGATAAATCACAGCATATATATTGCAAGAGGGATCTTGTATCAGAAGTTCTCAAATATTTCCACTTGAGGAAATAGATTTTCTCATGGATTATTATTCTTGCTCTTGATTATAAAATACCTCACGTGTATCTAGAGTAATTTGCTTGCACAGAATCCAAGTGCAAGCAGGAACAATTCATACTATTTTACATTGTCTGTTAATTAAAGCAGGGAGAAATTAGGAGGGGTGACTAAAATGTGATCTCTTTGAAACAACCTGATGATACAGAGGAACAGACATGGACATGCAAAACCATGCAAGGCAGTAAAAGCCTGTAAGACACAGAATAAAACAGATTAGGTGAATGAACATGATGTGCAAATGAAGCACAGAACACACCTTGTACTGAGTGAATGGTCTATTTATTAATAAACAGAGATTGGTATGTATAAAACAATATTTTTCCATCCTCATCCTGAGTCAAGTAAGTAGCATTTAAGTAGGGTTTTAATTGGGCCTTTTGTAGACAGAAATGCCATTTGAGAAATTCAGATTTTGAGTAACTCTTAAGAGCTGGAATTTTCCAGTACTGCAATTTTGCTTCAAGGGGTCTTAGCTTTTATTGAATGGTCCCTGGATAGGAGTAAAGTAAAACATACCCTTGGCAAGAAAATGGGATAACGTAAGAGAAAAAGACAATGGTGCAGGAGTCCATGGCAAAAAATCAAAGGCAAGAGTTGTTACGCTCCTCAGATTGAAAGCAGCGAGGAAAAAAGCAGTAGCAGCAGGACGTATCTGTGAAAACAGTCTCATTGTTTTTGTATCCTATTATACTCGGTAAGTCATACTGGCAGTTTTATATCAAAGTTTTTGTCTTGACAACTCATTTACCTACAGTGACATAAAAAATGAATATTGGCACATTCCTTATTTCTTGGCCTGTATCTGACATTAACTAATTAATTAACTAATAAAATATCACTAATTGCAGAGACAGTGATACAAGCCAAGGTTCTGGAATATTTATTTTGATAGCAGATAGCACTGCAAATCACTGCTGAGCACTAAGAATGGAGGGTAATCTGGTGTGTTTTGCAGACAGAAATGCTTGCCTGACAGAGCATCACATTAATGAGGCAAACTACGACTTTTGCACAGTAGAGAGATCAAGACGTAAATATCAGGGTGTAACCCTGCAGAGGAAAATCCTCTAAAGACTTGTTGAAAGATGTGGTATCAAATGAATTGCTTACTTCTTAGAGACTGCTTTGATATTTATTGGTTCAAATTGCTCCACTGACTCACTCTTGCATAAGCTTTTATGCCCCATTTTAATCTTGACATTTTGGGAAGCCAGTCTGAGGCAGTGTAATGACTAGGTTTACAAAGGATCAAAATGAAAAAGAAGAAGCTGGCCTGTAATAATTATAGTCTGTGCAAAAAATACATTGAGAAAACAGAGTGAGAAATGATCATAGTAGTGAACAGAGCAGTAATGCCAAGACATTTAGAAAACAGAGCCCTCACTTTGGGAAATCAGGCAGTCCTGTACTTGGATTTCAAGGTACACAAATAGTTTTTCAGTGTGTGTGTATGGGGGTGTCATCTTCTCTTCGCAATCTCCTGAAGTCACACAGCTGAGATATTGTGCAGAGGGGCAGCATCTGGGAAATAACTCTCTCCATTCACTTGCTCCCTGAATTCAGGGGACATGGGAAAACAAGGGAAGAGGGGAGGTGTAAAACAGGCTGAAACGAACCTCACCCTTCCAAACCAGACGATCCAGCAGTAGAGCTTCCACTTCTCTCTTTCTCATTGGTACAACATGTAAAATGAGATTTATTGTTCAATACTAAGAAAAATGAGTGATAACATGAGCAGCTGGTGAACTTCACCCAGTGCACTCCATTCAACAGCAGTGGTAGAGTATCGCATAAAGGTATCTGGAAGATACTTAGGGGAAAAACCTGTCTTACCACACCTTGGGAAGGCCACGTTTCATGGTAAAACAGGGAAGAGTGAGGCCAGCTCTACTTTCATGTTTCCAGTTGACCTCTAAGATACTGTATCTTGGCCTATCTCCACTCTCTGACAGATGGGTAATGGTGACAGTTGGGTGCCCGCTAGAGCAAAGTGCGTCCAATGTTGTTAAGACTCCAGGGCCAATAGCATTCCTGTAGTAAACACTTTTAATAAGGGAAAATATCAACATGCTTCAAATATTAGTAAACAAATGATTCAAACCAGACACTGAAGCCCACACGGACAGTGATTCATTGCCTCAGGAATTCATGCCAATTTTAATTTTCACCTGAACAATACCTGTACCTGTGGATTCACTGAAGCAGTCTGCAACTCCCTCTCTGTCACTTCTCAGTCTCATTGTCTGGACATGCATTTCAGAGTTGAAACAGTGAGAATGAAATCAGAAATAGCTGTGGTTAACCCATTCATTCAGAGAAAGATATGTGCCTTTACATTCAGAACAAATGTGCCTTCTTGGAATTGTTGGTGCACCTTATTTTCCAGTGTGCTCGTGAGATCTTAGCTTTCTTTAAGCACATCACAAACTTAGACTATGAGCCTCTGAGGGCAGAGATTTGTCTGTGTTTCCTGATATATATAAACTGTCCAATGTTGTCCAACATATGACTGTTCAGAGTTCTCAGAAAGGCCTGAGGAGTCTGAGGCACTGCATGGAGAATAAGGAAGGCTTGTGTAGAAAATCCCATGTATCTGTCTAGAATAGATGTACAATCCTATTCTAAAAAACTGGACTTTGGATCAAATTTCATTGTAGATGTGTAATTTATAAACACAACCCAATCTGGATTAATAAATTGTTGGGGGTTTTTTCAGAGAGTGATATTTGAAGTTGTTTTTCCTTATGTATTACTGTTCTACATAATTTTAGGAGGCAGTGTTGAAAGCTGAGGTAAAAGAATGCTGTTATGATGATGTGACCTGATTTGTCCTACATATCTTGATCTAGATAAAATTTTCACCTAGCTCATGAAATAGGCAAAATTGTGCTCTTAGCCTTGCCAGCAAAACCTGGGAGTCAATCCACTGATGCCAGGTCCAGTCTGCACAAACACAGAGATACCTTGGAACAGAATAAATCCAGCATAGTCAGGTTGTCTATCGCTTCTTATTATTGTGGAGTGTAAAATCTCTCAACTTCTCTTAAAAATATGAGCTAGAAAAACAATGACCTTTTAAAACTTAACTTTTCAGTTTAAAGTTTGTCTAAAAGGCCTTTCTTGAAATAAAATATGTAGTGACCAACTTCCAAGACAAATAGCTCAGTTGTATCAGGGAAGCAAATATTCCAGTATTCATCTTTGGAGTATTTGCCTCTGAGAACAAAGAGGAATTTGGAATAGTCATCTGACCCTAGATAGCCACAGCAAAGCAAAACCCAGCAAGATGTGGAAATAAATAGAGTTTTTAATGGTGCTTTCTGTTCTGTTTTAACAGAAATAGAGTACGATATTCTCCCAACTGCTGTTAGCTATGAATAACTACTTTAAATTTGTGTGGGCAGGATAGTAAGGCACAAAATACTGACCCACACTGAATCTGGTTTTCTCTTTGTTTGGATATACATAATTTTACATCAAGACCAAATGTATTATGAACTTGGGTCAAACAGGCATAAAAGCAGAAAAATGCTAGGAGCGTTAGGACTAGATCTTGGCGGTTCACAAAGTAAAGTGCAGAGATGTGATTCACCAAACACGGAGCCATAAATGGCCCATGATTATTGATTCCCCCTTGAATTGGAATGAATCCTCCCTGGAATTTCCTTGAGCATTAAATGCCATTGATCAACATTTAATATAGATCAGTCTTGCTCTAGATCTAGGCTGGGCTTAATTTCTTTTCTCCCAAATACTCCCACCTTCCTGAAAACATGTGATTAAACTGTTCTGATTTCTTTTTTAGATGAAGAACTACGTCTCCACCGAAAACAAAAGAAGGTTCTGTCACAAGAAAAATTGAATCAAATTCTCTAGGAGTTTTTCATGTCAATTAAGCTGTGGGATAGTCCGTATCATAGGTGCAAATCTCTCTGTGCATTATAGGACCACAGACAGGGATGTGGCAAAAGGTAAAACCAGGAATTATGTCTTTAAGGGCTCGTTGGAGACACTTGTAATCTCGTTTTATTGGTGGTACCCTCCCCAACATAATGAACTTTGATGAAATAATGAAGTAGCTGTGGCGCCTGTGAAACTGAGCAGGCAGCTTTGCCAGTTAAAGACCTCCCATGAACACAATCGCCTGGGCAACAACTCTAGACTGCAGTGAAGCCAGAAACTCTGGCAAGTCACCTCTTCCAGTCTCTTAACTCCTTGCAATTCTGCTTTTCAAGCCTTGGAAAAAAAAAAAAAAAAAAAAAAAAAAAAAAAGATTGTCCACTTAGGTCTGTGGTTGAGGGATATAGCTAAAAAAAATACTTTTTGTGAGAATCCAGTGCGTTGTTTAAAATGGCTCCAAGTTCAGCAGCCAGCAAAGTTACAGAAACCATAAGGCTGGCTCTGCCACTGAACAAGTTCACATGTCTAAGGAAATGAATACATGGAAGACTTTAAATAGTAATATTTTTAATTCGGCAAGGTTTCCACCCCCTGCCAGACTTGGAGAGAGTGCAACAGATGGTAATAGGAATCTGTAAATTCATCATTGTTGTTTTTAAGAAGTTGGATCCGTGGAGCACAAACATTTAATAATGGATATAATTAAATTCTTTGCTAGTTAGTTTGACTCAAGAGCCAGTTGGCACCATAATGTCATTTCATTTACATAAAATATATAGTAATTCTGATTCAGAGAACAGTGATTTTACAGAGCTGGAACTACAGATGAAATAAAGATAAAAGAAATCAGAGTTAGGAACACCCCTCTGATAACCTGTCTCAGGTTCAGAGTTTAGATATTCAAACTCTAATCTTCATAATCAAACTCAGGTCCAAATCAGCTAAAAGCACAAGCATTTTCAGTGTGACTAATGACTGTGGGTGCTCTAGTTTCCAGATGATTAAATGAAGATGTCTTCAAGTGACCTGATTTTGATAGATGATATTAAACCAAGTCTGAAAATCAGACTCCCCTAGTGGTGGAAAACCCATGGGATCAACTAACTTTATGAGATTTCTGCCATCTTGATGATGAACTGTTCTAAGAACTGCTGACTGCATTTTCAGTGAATATGAAGCTACCTTTGAAAATTTTACTGAAAGTTGATCCAGATGTTTAATATGAAAATCATCTAGTTGGCCCATCTCTACATAAGAACAAATCTTTTTTTGGTTGCAAGTGAAACTGTAGCACTTCCCTCTGTTGTTTTTTTTTAAAAAAAAAAACATTAAATTATTTTAATGAGACTGGGGAGAGCTTGCCGGGATTGCTTATTGTTGGGAACTTTAATTTTGAAACAGCCTTCATGCTTTAATAGGCTGGTTTTCAGCGACCCTTGAGGTAGTAGCATCTGAAGGTAGACAGATATAAATTGGAGTAAAATCACAGTCAGGTTTACTGGGAATGTTCAGAGCATCAACCCCCATTAGCGCTCCTCAGGCCATGTATTTGCAAAAAAACAAATGAGTGGAAGTCCTGGCTTAAGCCATCCTTTCTTCTCATTCCCTGCCTTCAGTCATTCATCCCTTTGCCCTGCTGCTTCCTCAGTTATGTCTCCCAAGTAACTGAAAACATTTGACTGAAATAAATAAACAGGCAATTTTTTGCAGTTTTTCCCTAAGTCAAGTGAATTCTCTGGTCTGGTTCCAGGTCCAGAAATACCTGTGCTGGCACAAGTGAGGAAGGTCATACCTACAGAATGGGAAAGAGGAATGGGACAGAAGAGGTAGGATAGGAGCTAACACCTAAATTATTATTGCTGCTGAACTCCACAGTGCCAAACTGCAGCCCCATGGTCCAAATGCCATCCTCCTCCAAGTTGGGGGAATACTCACACTGCTGTCCAACACTTCTCCCCAATGCCATTCAGCCATGGCCAGAAATATCCCAGGCTTTGGGTGTTTGAGGGTCTTCCTGAGGCCATGCAATCTTGTGTTCATCTATAAATGGGATAGTTTTCCCCCACAAGGGCTTGGAAGCACTTCAAGAGATCAAATTATCCTTCTCCCACTCAACGAAAGGATCAGCTATATGAATGTCCATGCAGCTATTTCTAACAACCTATATATGATTGTGTGTGAGTAAGGATGGGGGTATCCAGTGTCTGTGCCATTCTACAAAGGTACCAAGTAAACACAGGCTGGTCAGATATCATGGTCCTGGGAGTAGTCATTACACTGATTTTGTGGTTACAGAGCCTGAGACTGTGCCCTTTCCACAATAAGTCTCTGATAGCTTATGAAAGCTTTCGGATGTTTGTGGCAATGGATTGGTGACTTAGTTTCTCATTGTCTGCATGTCAGTAGGGTCCATTTCCTGGGGCAAATTAAATTCCAGCTATATCCATCCAAATTAAACTGTAAATGCAAGACAAGCAACTATTGTGTAGGCTCTAACCCATCTCTGGTCAGTTGTCAATGAGGTAACAGCTCCCTGATGTCTTTTTTACCTGAAGAAACTAAAAGTACATGGTGCCCTTTTAATCTGGAAACAAAAGAGAACAAAGGCAAACAAATGGAGGCCAAATTATCTAGCCTTGAGATCTGAGTTTTCTCCATATTGAACTTCTGGTACCTACTTAATGAGCCCATGTTGTTGCTCACTAGTGAGTGAGAACAAAGAAAAGTGACTCATGCTGCCTTGTTATTGTTACATAATCTATACAAGTAATTTATTTTTATGGTTAATTACTGGATTAGTGAGGTATATTGGAAATGTAAAGAGATGTGGCAGGAGTTACAAGAGTGTCTATAAAACTGTGCAAAATGTCTATGTATATAATCTGGAGGAAAATCTGCATAAAGTACAACTCCTTTCAGGGCTGATCATTTGTGTTAGCACTTCTGACTGCAGCTGGATTCACTTCAGCCTCAGTAGGCCCTTGTCTTTAGATTGGTCAAAGGCTTTTTTAGAGTGACAAAACCCCCTTTCTCTTACCTCTGTGAATAATTCCTGCTCTTACCTGCTGGGGGAACCTAGAGTCAATATGTGGTTCCTTCTCACATGAGTACACAGGGCTATTTGTATAGCCCCCCAAATCACTGTCTATATTAATCACCATAGAGCTGTGAGAATATGGGCTATAAATCTTTCTAACCACACTCAACTGCTAGAGACTGGTTTGTGTTATTTATTAAATGGTACCAACAATAATTATTCTGAAGTGGCTGGCTGCATCTATGTAGTAGACATGCAAGTATGCATCTGAAGCTGCAAAAATCCATTGGTCATGAAGTGACCTAAATTGGGATTACATGCTGAGGCATCAGTCTAATATGAAATTATTCCTATGTTTTTATTGTAATGACCAATTAAGGATCAGCACCTCAGAAACCTCAGGTGGCTGGTTTACATGAAATAAACATCGACCTTGAAAATCTGCCCTTTTTGAAATCCTAATGCTGATGTGCTCTGAAAGGGTCAGCCTGTCACCATGGTGTTGGCAGGGGTGAGTTGTGTTTGGCTGCTGAGTGCCGATACATCCTCCGTGCCAAAGATTAATTGTGAGCAGGGAAGTTGCTAGGAGCCTGGGGTAAACACGAATGCTCCCTGCTTTTCATACAGCTCCACTTCAAAGTCACAGAGCGCACTCATGAAAGTACCCAATGCTCCTCTTCGCTCCTTTAACAACATGTGGTGCATGGGGTAGGGAGTCATATTGTGTTCTTTTGGGTCTTTTTAAAACAAATTTTTATTTAACCTCTGCTTTGACCCAGCACATAAGTGTGTTGCCCAGATATGCTCCATTTCAGTTTATTTAACCAGAATGTTTGCTTACTCAGTGACCACTGGAGGGGAACTACTGTTCTTATTAATTCCACAATGGGTATTTGTTGCTTCTTGTTTTCTGACATTTTCTTTATGACCATAATTGCAGAGTTCTTGTTTTCAGATAATAAATGCACGTGTCTATTTGCTCAGGTATTATGCAATTGATCTCCAGCTATTAATTAAAGATCTAGACTCAATGTCTCTGAACCTGCCTCCGGATATTTGTCCTTATTGTGTCATACCTTGGATGCACAAACAAGGAAACCACGTACAGCTCTGCATGTACGCTGCTCATTCCCTTTAATAAAGAAGTCTAAATTCAGGAGTTGCAAAGAAGGATTATACAGTGCAGAGAATATTTTTCTGATGGGATTTTTATTCTTCCTTCTTTCCCTGGGCTGCCCGCATTTCTCTCAAGATGCTGACGCGCAAGCATAATGAGCTGTTTGCTCTGCACTGCTTTCAAAAAGCCTTACAGACTAAAAGGAGTTTATTTTTCCTTTATTGCTGTTGCTGTTAATAGCGGGACAGACCATAGTTGGCACTGGGAGCAGGATGAAGATTTCATGGGTGAAAAGAGAAATTAGAGATTGCAAATTCATTGCAGAGAGAAGACAGATTGGTTGCTCTGACTCCCAAGAGCCCATTTGGGCAAATATGTTATATGATCCTGTGAACAAATTGTTACTTTTCCAGACTAGACTGTTTTCTGTGTAAACACTTTACTGTAGCAATGTACAAGAACAACACTTTCAGTCCAAAACTCAACAAAAATAGACACTCCCGAACATTTGGAACTTGTTAGACTCCAGAAGGAAAAAAGGAAAGACACTGCAAAAAAAGAGCTTTTCACCTTCTAAATGTCCTCATTTTTATATTTTTTAATGTTCTAAAACTCCTGCCAGAGAGCTCTGAAGCTTTTCAAAGCTCGGAACAGCATGGGTCCCCACGTATAGCAAAGGTATAGCTTAGAGAGGCAGAAATTGTTTTCAGGCAACTTAGTAAGAAGTCATTACATTAGAAGAGGAAGGTTAATGAGCTTGGAAGGCCGGGATTCGGTTCCTACCCCTTTCATACACTTCCTGTTCCCCTTGGGAAAATCACCTAGACCCTTTGTGACTCAGTTTCCTTGCCGCCAAATGAGAATAGCATTTTCTGACCTCACAGGGAGTGTGTTTGAGAAATAGTTGAGTATCTAGAGGGATGGAGCTACAGAAATACATGGGTTTATCACCAGCAGATGCAACTGGTGTATCTCACTTCAGCCAAACAATTTTCAGGTGAAGAGTCTTCCACTGGAAAATGCTGATTCTATGGAACCAAAATGTTTGGTGGAAAATACATAATTTTGTTTTGTTATATATGAAAAATTAGCTAAAGATTTTGCTTTGAGACACTTCAAGATTGTATCTATGCGGTTTGCGGTGAACTGTTATTTATCAATTATAGAATAGTCAGAAGGACAGTGCTGATCTTATCAGAGCCAAGTCCTTCAACTTTTTAAGTCTCATGTAGGTCAGTGGGCTTTCCTTGATGTTTCTAAAACTCCATTTTTTAAGTACTGCTTCACTGGAAAAAGGAAAACTGAACCTTTCTTCTTGTCTTTGACAAAAGGACCATCACTAACCCCCAAAACAGAACAAAGGTTTGGTCCTCATTCCTCTGAGTGGTCATAGCCACCCAAAGACATGTGGGAGCATTATCTGCACACAAACTAAAATCACTAACTTTATGTCATGCCTGGGAGTGCTGTCACAGCAACCCACAGTGAACACACATTAAAATAAGAAATCAGGATTTCTGGCCTGATCACAAGCTGGAAACACTGGGTGTTTTTTTAATTTTTCCATTCCCTAGACAAATCAATTTTTTTGATTCTAGAGCTCTCAGAGCTATCATCTCTTTCAGCATTTGCATTACTAAATGAGATGCAGGCATCTCTGCCTATTGCTGCTTAGGTTAGAATGGGCTGCTGAAACCTCATGGTTCTGTACAGAGAAGATGCATGCAACTTCTGATACAGTATCAGAACGTTTTGGCATAATTTCATCCTACATAACAAAGTGAAAACCATGAGAACATTGGCATAATCTTTTGGCTTCATAGGCTTGGCTGCCGCGGGCTCTGCTTCTGAAGGTTTAAGAACTTTTATCCCAGTTCAGATAATATTGCCAAAACTCAGGTTGTCGTCTATAGAAAATAATTGCTTGTCCAAGTCTTTACATTCTCTACGCTAGTTTAATAACAAGTAATTAGTTGAATAAGTCCAATTAATGCCTTTGTACAGATCTGAGATTGGAGTAGGATTGTAGGTCAAGTTTAATTTTAAAATACATTAGAATTTCTATCGCTCCGTACACACCCAGGGCAATGCTGTTACGGGCTTTCCCATTAATACATATGATTCATTAGTTGGACTCAGAGCCCAGATCTAACAATGCATGTAGTTAAATCTCTAAAGCCTATCTAGATCTGTAACATTCACTGCGAATGAGGGCTTCTTTTTTTTCCTTTCTCCAATAAATGTGTTACAGCCAGCGTTACCTGTGAATGAGGATACAGAAGTTACTCCACAATCGTGCAAGTGGAACAGTGCCTCGAAACCCTAAGCATGAATTTTGTATTAGATGGTACTTCACAGAGGGTCCACAAGCTTCAAAACAGTAAACCCCCCCTCCCACTAGATCCACACCTGACCAAGGCTGTTGTTTTTCAGAAACTTTGGCTTTCATGGTTTTTTATTTTGACTTTTTCATTACTTTGGCTTCAAAAGCTATTGAGATTAACTCATTTTAATGGATGACTCTGTTGCTCCTTCCTTCAGGGCTCTGACGAACTTCGCTGCAGCTCTTGGCTCATGCTATGACAGTGCACAAGCAGGGAGAGTCAGTCTGTGAATCTCTCTCACTGAAAAGCAACATTTGCTTTTGAGATTAACGGGCCAGGCTAGGAAAATTTCACAGCCCTCTAGACAAAATGTTGTCAAGCCATTATAAGTATGAAAGGACATGCAGCTGTTTTGCAAGCCAACTCATTTACTGAGTGTCATTAAAAGCTCATACCTCCCTGTTGTGATGTTCTCATTATTAAAAGATAGACAATATCATAGTAATTGGAGGTGTGTACTTTAAGTGTTATTTCTATCCTCTATCATTCCTCTTGGTGGTCAAGGCTATCTATGCTTGTCATGCACTGACAAATTTCCTCCAAAGTGGCTTTTATGTGAATGGTTAAATTAACTACTATCTTGAACCACTATCAGGTCTATTCTGATATTAAAATTAAGTTTTAAATTGATTTTTTTTATTGCATTGGCATTCTGCATTAAGTTGGAGTTAGGATCCCAGTGAGATTATTCCTCACTATGTCAGATTCAGGTTCTGAAGTTTGTAAGACAATAATAATAGGAATTATAATAATAAATCACATTTCTAACTGTGGATATTCAAAAATGAAAAGCAATAGTAATTGTGATTTGAATGTAGTAAGAATTGCTTTTATGACTTCATGTTCAGTCTGAAACAGAAATGTTATGCAAAGTAATGTAAAGAAATATAAGGTTGGAAAACCAGCTGTAAATGCCTGACCAAAGTTCATCTAGCCCAAATCCTGTGTTTGTATGATGCAAACAAATGTACAGAGGTCTCCTTCTCTTTGTACATCCTCCCATCTTCCAGGACTAGATGATACAGGGACTTTCTTATCCAGAAATTGCGACTAGACTATTAAAAGCAGCTGACGGGCTCCACCTACCAAAAACGCAACTATCTTTTATGATTTAGGCCCCACAGCTCCTTACAGCAGTGACATCCAGAGCTTGTTGACATGATTTGTGAGCAAACACTTTCATTGCTGATTTGAAGTTTGCTCCCTGCTAAGTTTAGAGACCATCCCTTGATTCTAATGCTGGACAAAGAGAAATGCAGTTTAGGTAAGGTAAACTGACAGCAATCATCTCAGTGGGTTATTGTTGTTTATGATGTGTAATTTAAAAGCCAGATTTTCCAACAATTTATGGATGCAATTATGCACCTAATTTGCACAGTTATTTTAGACTTATGTGTAATATTGGCTAACTCCATGTTCAACTGGTCTAATGCAGAGCTGGAACAGCACCAAGTGTTCCCTGGTATATATTTCCAGGGGGTGATGCCACATTTAACATAATCTCTTCTAACTGCAGCGAACAGTAAGTCAACTCACTAATAGTTTCAAACCAGGTACAAGCTACATTATTTTTTCAAGGAGAGAGCATCCACTATTGCCAAGAGATGCTGTGTTATAGAAGAAATCCTCTGCCTTTGGAGCTTAGCAGTAATGGGCACTGGTTAGGCAAAAATTTAACAGCACAAAATGACTGAGGTGGTCCTTTTAAAATGGAGGTCACAGTATTAGTGCAACTTCTGTTTTTTCATTTGGATTTTCAAGCTGACTCACTGCAATACACAGAATGCATATATGTAATACACACATATATGTATACTACATTGACTCAACAAGTTTTTACATCACAAGGGCTTTGGCAAGTTGCTTTAGAGACCACAGCCTCTGAAGTATGCAAAAGGCCACTGTATTGGACAGGCTTGTAAATCCTTACTTGTCACGCACAACGCAGTAAAAAAAAAAGTGTTGCAATTTCTGCTGTAACCCTGCTCAAAGCCAAGCCAATAATGGGGCCAAAGTTTTTGATGAAAATATCCACAAAAATTAAGCTATTGAATAATTTTCAGGAAACTACTTCAGTAATTCAAGGTGAAATCAGCTGAGTGTTTAGCTTTGCCCAATGATATGTTGTGGAGTAGAAAGCAAAGGATTTCAGAGGGGAAGGGTCTCTCTACTGCTATAAAAGCCCAAAGGTAAGCAATTGACCTAATGGCAACAACAAAAAAAAGAAATAAATAGAAAAGAGCAATTATAACACTGTAATGACTCATCTTGGTGGTTAGACAAAGTACTTTACACAGCTCAGCTGAACTGAATACTTCATAAAAGAGACTAAACTGAAGACTATCCATATGAAACTGTATTACACTGATTTATGGGAAGAACCATATGACTGTAAATCATTGACAGAGTTCTTGTCTAGCTACATCATGGTAACAGAATGATCACATCACATAGTAAGATATAAATGACTCATTTAATTTCATGGTAAGAGAAATCCTGGATTATATTGAAGCTTTAGGAACTTGAGCCATTCATACGCATTCACTTTGGCTTCATAGTCTTTAAAACCTCTAAAATAACTTTGAAGTGAGGTTATTTATAAAGAAAAACTACAAACAAATTAAGTTAAGTTTACAAGGTAATACACA
Source organism: Astur gentilis (assembly GCF_929443795.1). Taxonomy (NCBI): domain Eukaryota; kingdom Metazoa; phylum Chordata; class Aves; order Accipitriformes; family Accipitridae; genus Astur; species Astur gentilis. Next base: position 12,304,421 of record NC_064905.1, read on the forward strand.
ATGGGCATACAAATATGTGACCTGAATGAATGTTTGACAAATATAATTCAAATAACAAATGAACAGCACAGCACAAAAGGACATCGTCACAATTATGGAGCTTAAAAATAAGACTATTTTTTCCAAGCTTGTCTGCCTTCAAAGATACTTAAAACCTGATTCTCCTCCAGCATATATTAGTGTCAATCAAAAATAACTCTGCTCAGGTCAATGGATTTACACAATTGCAAAATTAGTATAAGTGAGAGGACAATCAGAGCTTTTGTATACTACAAAAATCTCCCTTAATAGCAACAGCAATAGAGAAGAAGGAGGTAGGAGGTCCCTTTCCAGGACAGGCTGGGTGGATAAACAAGAAAAACCTGCTGAGCTCGTAAGTGAGGATTTGTAGGAGGAGCTGTAGCATTAATTTAGCCATTAATTCACTCCCCTTTCCTGTCTTTTACTTCATCTGACATGTTTAGCAGTAGTTGGGCTATAAATTTAACATCAGACTGTAGAGACATGGTCTCCATCACACGGGATCCATAAAGAAGTATGGAAGTTTAAAGTGACATACTTGAACGGGAGCAGTGGCTTTGGGGTTGTTTCTTGTGAAGATGTGACAAAGGGTATGTAGTGTCTCTCCACTCTTAGGCCCAGTCCATGAGCTTGCCAAGTCATAGGCTGCCTTCTGCAGAGTGCAGCTACAACTCCACCACTGGAGACTTTGCATGGTTGCTTTATCTCTGTGATGGTTCCAGAGAAAGGTGCCCTCAGGAGACACATTCTCATCTGCAGATTCATGTTCCAGGATCACCCCCACTTCACATGCACTTCACATGCAGGCACATTTATGCCAGAGGACACCTCTGTTCTGTGACCAACCATGGGGGTCATCAGGATTTCACCAGCCTGTAGTGCCTGTTCAGACAAGGTCTTTCTCTCCTACTGCATTCACCAATTTTGATAGGCAGTGTGAGTTGGCTCAGTGCATGGAAAACAATGGTCAAAAGGAAAGGAGAAGTCATAGCACAGAAAACCTTTCTGTTGTGTGACTCCAGATTGTAGGTATGGCAGAAGTGGATTCGTTCAACTCTTGCAGCAGTTCAGATTCCGAGATCACAGAAGCCGTTAAAAATTGCCACTAACCATGTGTTTGTTGGAAGGCCTAATAGAATCAAAGACGAAAATAAGTGGAAATGTGGGAGAATAACCTCATACTTCTTGCAGACAGACTTCCCCTGACTACAGAGGGACAGTGTTTGGAGAAGGAAGGTGAGTTGAAAAATGCCTCACTGACTTTAGACTATGATTTTTCCTAGAGAAAAGAGATTGCACTTATATCAATGGATATTTAAACCTTGTCAGATAGAGAGGAAAATCTACTTATCCAGGACAAAGCTTTTGTTAATATAACTTCCTCAAAACCATTAGGACGTTGCCAGCAGATTAAGCCACAAATAATTTACCCAGAGAATATGAAGTCAACAAGCTTTAGAACTGTGGGAACTGCAACTGTTGAATAAATCATTTGCGAACATCATTTAACTAAGGACAATTACAATATCACAAAGTTACAGAAAGATCAGTATGTTACAGATAAATACGGATCAGGGTCTCAGCTGATGGCAGTAGCATGGCTTCCCTGAAGACCATGCACCTCAGTCACTTTGGGCCAGTGAAGTAGAACAAGCACTTGGGGAGTTTATTCTCCCTTTTGGGCTCACATTGCAAGACCCGTACCATTAACTGCTTTAGAGTTATTTAGTGGAGCAGACCCTTTCTGCCTGTTGTGAAAGCTACTTTCCAGCTAATGGAAAAAACAAACCGGTTTTCTCATAGGAGATAGAGGCAGGCCATGTGCATGGAGGACATACAATAGCTGATAGTCCTGCTGTATTTGTTCTGGCAGAATATCTTTGCCAGCCCAGGACTGCCCTGGAGACACATTTCTTCAGAGCTTCTTTCTGTAGCTCTGCAGAGCATTCACGTGCTACCTCATAGCTTGTACTGTTTTTACATTTGGCTTTAGGGAAAGGCTAGAGTTACAGAAGAGATAACCACCCACCTGGGTGATGGCACTGCCATTGCTCTCAGCAAGCCTTCGTCTTTCCTCGCCCCCATGCACTTGTCTGATCATGAACTGACCCAGCATGAATGCAAACAGATCAAGTCATGTTGTGATTTTCGGTAACCACCAACATTAAAACATTTCTGAGCTTTTGCCTAACAATAGTAGGTGGTTGTTTTTTCTCTTCCCCTCCAACAGAAAATAAAAAAAAAAAAAAGAAAATATGAAACTCTGAGGTTTTTTGACATTGTTATTCAAATTTCATTCCCTTCAAGGCTCTCCCAGGCAGTCTCTCTTAGTTCAGTAGGGTACTGACATCTTTTACGTTCTCTCCTGGTCTTGCTGACAAACAGCAGGAGGTAAATTTGGAAACATCATCTCAGCTGTAAGATGGTTTCTCATTTCATTTCTTAGCCTCCTGGGGCTTTAGACGGGAATCCCACCTGCAGACAGCTCATAAAGTCATTTGTGACACAGGATGTCCCAGTTACTATATAGGAATGTTGAAAGCATTTTATTTTCTCCCCTTTGATTTTTATTGGTTGAGCTCCCGGTCTTTTGTGAGTAATTATACCATTTGCTTTATGTCTTGCTTTTATAATGACTAATACAAAAGTATATGTACAAGCAAATGGAAGCGTATTACTGAGTGATTAACAATGAACAATTAGGATTAATTAAGGCAATTATTTTAATAAATAAGAATTAGTAAAATATATCCATAAACAAAGCTACGGCACATAATAAGCACGGCTGATGCATGCTAAAGAAGTAGAATTGTGACAACTGGGAAGAAAGATGAGTAAAGAGAAATACTTGTGTACATAAAAAAAAAAAAAAGTAATTAGGCATAGGACAGAATGGGCATATCCAGACTGCTATATCACTTGCAAGGATATTTCATGTCGTTTTTTACCACTAGAAATGGAATTCATACAGAGTCATCCATGTCTAACCACATCCTTAAGCTTCCATTTCTTTCACAGTGCTACAAAGAGGTCAGAAAGGCATAAAACTGTCCTAAGAAACAGCGGGCAAAATCATTCCCTTCCATCACTTTTTAGTAACTCAGTTCTGAAGGCTGGTTGTAGCATAAAGATAAGAATCTGTTCTGGAGATTCAGAGCTAGGAATGAAATTTTCGGTGTTCTAACCAAGATTTGTGCCAACATCACTGAAATCAGAAGACAATACAACACCCCTTCTAAGGTTTCTGCACCTGTTTGTTACATTCTTTAATATTCAAATTTTTTACTGATTTTGGATGAGTTGGAGCACTTGTTTTGTACTATTTTATAGTCCCATAGATTTCCCCAGCTTCCACATCACCACTGAAAAAGACAATGCATGGGGTCGCCACATTGAAGGGTGAGTCTGCTCTTGTGGCACTACAAGTGAAGGTTTTCCACAGGCTGATCCATCTAATTAAGTGCATATGGTCTATTACTGGGCATTACTAACCTTTGGCACAATCAGATCAACAGAAAGATGCCAGTACAGCTGTAAAGTCGAAGAAGTAAACTTTAAGATTTGATATGCTAGACCAGTGCCAATAGCTTTTCTTTCTACAATAAAGTGTTTCAGTAGACTGTGGTGCTCAAATTAGAATCAAACGTCAGTAAATTGTTGCTAGAAGGTTTATAACAAGAGTGGTAAGAAAGTATAAAGAAACACTGAGAGTGGTGTTACAGACAATGAAAGCAGGAATTTTGGGAAGACATTGCAGTATCAAGAATACGGTCTGTCCAGTCACATGATACTATTCAGTAAATAGTGTTTATTCTGGGGTAAAATACAGTTAGTTCTTTTTTGATTAGATGTATTAGGAGTATAAAACTGTCAGTCCCACAGTCACACTCTCCCCTCCTGCAGGAGAGTCCAGCTGCTGACTCAGCACTTGTTTGTTGTTGGGAAGAACTTCAAGTCTCAACCAAGCCTTGTAAAACAACTTTGCTCCAGTAAATCATACTGCCTTTTTGTAGATGTTGAAGGTCAATAGAATTACAGGAGTACACACACAGTTAAGAAACCAAAGCCCCCTGCAGAGACTTTCTCAAGCCTATGTATTGTTCTACTTGAGTTCTTTGTCTGCTCTTTTGGCCATGATTAAGCAACAAGTTTAAGCACACGGTTAAGGACTTTCCTGAACTGGTGCCTAAATTTGCTATTATGCAGCTGAGTTTTTGGCTATTATCAAGATCTTCTCCAGTCTGTAATCAAGAGTATATCAAGGAGGATAAAGGACTGAGCAAGACAGAGACCCAAATCATTCATCCCATTGTCCCAAGCCCAAGCTGCATGCCTGGAGATATTTTACTAACTGGAAAACTACATGCTTTGAAGAGTAAAGTAATTCATTATATTAGAGATTAAAAGCAAAGCTTTAGAAAAATGTCTTCTTCAGTCCATTCTCAGGGAACAAAAAAAGCACAAAATCCTTTTTTTTTTAGCACAGAAGAACATCAAACTGATATTTATCTCCCTCTTGGGAGAGATGTAATTGAAAGCATTTTAATTCATAAATATCTGGCTTGTTTCTCTTCAAAAGCTTCCTGAGAATCCAGAGAGGAGGGGGAGCTCTCATTTTATAACTACTTCAGCAAGTCCAGGTAGCGCAACAGCTTACAGCCGTTGATATTCATGTGGACAAATACGCACACCGTGTTGACAAGCTCTTTTCTTTGCTGCTGCTGGAACACAGCCCTTCCAGTCTGTTTTTGAGCATGTTACAACCATTTGATTGAGCCATCATTTTATCATATGTCACTGGCTTTTGTAACCAGGCTCTTGCCTCACTTTCATGCTGCTAATAAATTGCAGCGTTACTCTCTACCATGTGCAGTTTTGGAGGGAAAAGAAGGTTTAAAGGAAAGATGGAGATCTTGAGGTTTGCTGTTTGGAGTTGTCTCTGTATTATATTTCACTATGTAAGCAAACATATGCATGGTTTTCTGTTAAGGTTTTCAGGCAGAGTAGTTCAACAGGCAATTTCCTGTACTAAGTAGTGTTATAATTAGGATTGCCACTGGAATGAAACACTGTGTGCCCATATTATTGTATTACACCATGTTAGCATTTAATTGTTACATCTGAGACTTAGACACACCCACATTTTGAGTGGGTAACTTCTCCTACACTGCTTTTTACATCGTGGCTTTAAATTCCCTTTATTATGCCCAATAAATGTGTTTATATTCACATGCGTATTGGTAGAGGACCACAGATACTAAATCATTACAAACCGTTTTGGTTATTTGTTATCTGTACAACGGCACATACACGTATACTACCATCTTGGTTCAGGTGAAGCAGGAACGACAAGAGAAAATGTTTGGATTTGGTGATCAAGGGACACCTGCGAATCTCTCAAATCCAGCTGTGTCAACCCAGGAATCCTCCTGAGTTTTGTTCATAAATGTAAATCAGCTGAACCTGTCCAAAGAGCCGCACCAGTTTTAAGGGATCGGACTTTCTGTTTCCACTCTGATGAAAAGACACTTTTGACATCAGTGGCAGCCTTCTTGGGCACTTTATTATTCATGCTTTACATGATTGGTCTTTAGGCTTGCAGTGTACCAAGGGGACGCTGGAAAGAATAAAAGTAATAATAGACTGCAAGCTGCAGGAATGACATGTGTCTTAGGAGCTGTTTGTCTGCATATCATTTCTGGTTATAGGCAAGAGCCACTCAAGTTCATTAAGAGCAAACGGAAGTCCTTCAGCCCCAGATTCCTGTCATTTCATTTGAAGAGGAGGCCTCTGGCATGTAACCAGATATCTTCCGGGTTTTAAGGCTCGCTGATCTTTGCCTTTAGACTTCTGGACAGTATTAATTTACATAGCCCTGAAAACAAGCGTGGCGCTATCCGTCTTCTTGAGTTACATGCAAGGAACACCAATAAACTTCCTGATGTAACTAATAAAGGAAATTGGGAAGGAAGGAACAGTCTATCAATTATCAATAGGATAAAAGTTGCAGGAATCAGGCAAATTAAAGTATGCGAACCAAGTAGTTAAATAGTAAGGGTTGAGATTCAAAAGGAAACTCTGAGCTCCTTCTCATTTTGACATATTGAGCATAAATCCTTTTATAAACTGGCAGCAGAAGAGAAAAAGAAGGACAAAGACAGGGAGAGTAATGGTAAGAGAAAGCACATTTTGGAAAGAAAAAAGCAAGGGATGGTTTATTCCTAGGTGGGAGAGATGGAGATCTGCCACTTTTCATAAGATGTGAAAAAAACCCAGCTGTTCTTGTGAGCCACACTTCTTGGGCCATTTGTCTGCATCGTTGTAGTGCAAGCTGATGCCACTCCTATTTTGCTCTGATAGCCAAATAAATGAAAATTCAAAAGTAATTGCATTTAGCTTTTATTAATTCCATTGAGGACAGTACCTCCATATTTCAGTGCTGAATCTGACTCAGGGAATCTGAGAAACTGGGACATCATGGAAGAAGACAGAACCATACTCTTCTGGGGATTTGCTTTGACTGATTCCCCATCACCACCCTCCAGTTAATGTTTCTTTTACCAGTGGCTAAATCTGCTCCATTTCCAAAGATAACATAGCACATCTCAAACACATTAATACATTTCTGCCTAGGGTCTAAGTTTTCCTCCAAAATATTTTTGTTATGCTTTCTGCAACCTATTTCTGCATGTTTCCTAATCAGGGATAATAGCAATCATTATGTTGATAATAATAGTAATACTAATAGTAATGATAATAATAACAATAATAATAATAATAATGATAATAATTTCCTAATGGGTAAATGAGTTCTCTTTTCACATTCAGATTTCACATCAATCCACTATAAAGAGAGAGAAAAAAAAGATCCAGGAGAGCAAAAGCACATGTTTTGCCTGAAAGACAGTCCTGCAGCATGCTTCCATGAGGTCATGGGTCAAAAAAAAACCCTAAAAATGTGACACACCCTTACTTGGGCCTTCTTTAAGCGCATGCCTAAGACTGAGCACACTTTTAAGTCCTTTTTTGGCAGACAGGCTGAGCAGAGGGATTTCCTTTGCTACTTACGATTTGTTCTTTTCAGCAATAGGAGTCAGAATCAGGAAAGTTGTTTATTATTCAAGCATCTCTTCCAAAGCAAGGAAAACACTGTTTATAAGAAACTTCAAAAGCCTCTGTCACAGATATCAAGTCTATATACTATATGCCTTTGCCAAGTCAAATTAGGTTATTTTACTTGATATTAAGTTTGACAAGCAAAGAGCCTGTGAAAACCAGAATCCCAACTGGGCGTGCTTCCCACAACTCACTCAATTTTTTAGTGCTAAAATTCCTACAGTAGCCCTATTCTTCACTCTCAGCTTATATTTCCATCTGTACTTATCTTGTCTGGAAATTTACCTCATTGTGTCCGAGACATCTTCTAATATTCAGATTCTTCAAGAATGTGAACAACACAAGTAGACTTTGTTTTGGCTAGCAAACCGGTCTTACCACATGTGGATGTCTCTCTGGGCTTTGGTTTCTATTTACCTCAACAGATTATAAATTCTATTATCATGCTAATTTGCAGGTCCACTGAGTGTATTAGACTTGTGGGCTCCTCAGTCCTCTAAAAATATGCTTCTGCTACATCATTTCCTGGCAGGGACAATGACAAGTCAATTTGTGTATTAACAGTCGTAGATAAATAAGAAAAACATTAATAACACATTGTGTTTTTAAAAAGCAGGACAATCTCTTTGAGGACAGAGTGTTCATGAAGGATTTCACTCCCTACTGCCTACCCAGGAAGAGCTTCCACTAACTTGCTTTGACTGCATATTGAAAATAGAATCAGGCCTTTGAGACCTGCAATGGTCCAAATTTCAGTGAACTATTCAAGCAGAAATCATACTTGCCCTTTACTGAATAAGCATACTTTAATTACAAAATGACACTTCCCTGAATTTTTAGTGGTTTGCACATAACCTTTGCAAAATACTCAACATACAAAACAGGTGCCCACAAAGGATAATAATTTAAACATTGTCTAGTTCACTTTTACTTCGTGTTTTTTAAAAGCAGTGTTTTTACAAATGGTTGCCTTCATCTTGGACATGATATCCCATAAATATATGTGAAAATGTTTGTACTTCTCTTTCTTCTATGATACCCAGTCCCATCTCTTACCAAAACTACATTTGTAGCCTAGTTAAAATACAGGTTTAGTTTATTCTGACTTTGGTTTCTATTTAGCACGGGCACATAGGCATATATGATAAGGAGTGTTCGGGATGCTGCTCGGCAAGGACCAACCCTCCCTGGAACAATTCTCTATTATCCAACCTTCTGACACCAGCATCTTTTAGCACATCAAAATCATTAGAGTACTCTCAAAATCTTTAGAGCACATCAAAAGTATTTAGAGGAAGCCCTCAACAGCTCCCTGGTTATCCATACAGAGCACCCCTTCTCTAGCATGCTAAGGAGGCACTTTTCCAGCCTCCTGCCTCTCGGTTAACATTAGTTGCGTCTAGACCATGATCTGTCTGGCACAGTGCAATCAGGCATGGCCCAAAGCTGAAACTAGCCCACCTTGCATCCTGGTGGTGCCCCCAGGAAGAAGAATTGGAAAGCTCAGCAGCATGAAAAGGTCAGAATCATCAACAAAGCTCCAGTCACTCTGATTATTTTTAAATGAGACCCCAAGTATAGCTTCTTTGGTGATGGGAAAAGCATTTCCAGGAAAATAAGAAATGGATCCATTGTTGGGAAAGAAGCACCAGTCAAACCTTTTCTAAAACTCTGTTTAGTAAAGAACTTCATGTCAATCAAAAGCAACATAGAGAGAATAAGATGGGACAATTCCTACTGTACTCTTTAACTTCACATCAGCTTTGCCTGCTCCTTGCCTTAGTAATGGGTTTTGAAAGATTAGCTCAATGATTTTACAAGTTCTTGCTGTTCTTCTATCTGCCAGCTTCCTGACTAGAAAGGCTCACTCCTCATCATGACCAGCAAGCAAAGTCAGGAGGATTATAAGTATTATTAAAGATCTGAATGTTGGCCTAAATGTTTCTGAGAGTCAGCCACTGCTATGTATCCCCCCCCGCATCATCTCAGGACCCCATTGAACAGACATCTCCATCACTGTATGGTTTAGCATTCTTACTTCAGTGTTTGTACTTCTGATTTACATGGCAATGAAAACTGAAGCAGCATTTAAATATGTTCTTCAACAGAGAAAAATATGAATCTGCATTAAAATGTTTCAGAGTCATTCCACTGAGAAAGAATATTTCTCCCTTCTCTGATAATTGTCTCAGGCTCCAGGAAGAGTTGCCAGCCTGACATGATTCCTATATTCTTAGAGGCAGGCAGTGGGAAAAGGAGGTATCAAAGGGGCTGGTAGACCTGTATATGAGGGTGACATCCACCTGATCTTTGCATCCCCTTTTCTAGCTGCTGCCCAGCAGAGCCATTTCCACAAGGCTGGGATGAGGCACTTCAGGACATGGTTTAATGGGCATGGTGGTGTTGGGTTGACGGTTGGACTCAATGATCTTAAAGGTCTTTTCCAGCCTAAACGATTCTATGATTCTGTGAAGCAGCCCATAGGAGCTTTAACTTAGCCCAGCTACCAATGGCTGATGGGGCCAAAAAGACCACTGCAGTGGTGTAGAGGTGTCTTTTTGCGCACGCTGTGCAAGCTCTCTGACTCAATGCTGTTGGAGGGCACCCCTTAATAGGGCAATCCTGCCACTGCCTGACAGGCAGATTGCACCAGCCTGGCACTGAGTGTCTGTATCACATCGCAAAACCCAAAATAAGAGATCTTTCCTTACCGCAAAGGAGGAAATGGAGGAGAAACACTGTAGTCGAAATCTTGTGCAAGTAAGAGCCTGCAGTTTTATAACCAGGCAGCAGGTCAGTGTGTGTAAATTTAACTGTCACAGTCACATACAATTTAATCAGTCCACATAAAAAGTCTGAGAATGCCACTTTATTGACTACTCACTAAATGCAGTGTGCATTACAGGAGAGAGTATTGTCTCACATCCTGGGGATAATGTCACTGGTTTGGGATTCATAAATGAGGTCTGTACAGGAAGAGGGGATTATGCCAGCAATGCGAGAATTCACCACAAGGAATATTTACAAGCTATAAATCCAGTTGTTAATTTCAGGTTATCAAAACCAATCACTGTATCTCAGTTCTCAAACAACATCTGATCATCATCATCATCACACGAGTAATCAGCCACTGCAGAATGAACATGCAGTGAAGCTGAATTTCCTTAACTGTATTGTGCTCGTTTCTTTCACTAAACATTGAATTGCAACCTCAATTAACAAGACATTTCTTGCTTAGGCAAGAGTGGGGGCGGGAGGGGGAGAGGTCTTCAAGATGGCCATGGAAATCTATGCACAGCTTGCAGGAAGCAGAAATGTGTTTGTAATTTGCAACAGGAGGAAAAATAAAAGGCTGAAAAGAAAGATTGATTCCAGTTTTCAGACTATTAAATCAGTGTCAACTTATCAAATCCTTGTATTTCCTGGAATGAGAACAAAGGTAACATAAATGAATATGTTTCCAGATTTGTGATCTGTTTACAGTTATATTGTGCACTTATTAGCAGTATGACTATTCAACCACAATTAGAAAGACTACTATAATTTTTTTTAATTTCATGTGTAAATTTTGCACTTAGGAAAGTGATAAACAGGAATCAATCTCTACAGAAGCTGTTCAGACAAGTACACTTCAGACTTTACTACCAACAGCTGTACCAAAATACTTCTACAACCACAGTATATAAGTTGTCAGCTGTTCTAACCCTACACACCATACAGCTCATACGGTGCCTTGCAATCTTGTTCCATAGTACCATCTCTCAGGCATCAGTTCTGAGCCTGTCTTTCATGTCACATTTATATATCTGGTTTATGACAGTGCAATTCCATTATCTTCAAACGGCGCCACTATCCATTTACCCAGGTATGGCAACAGAGCATAACCCTGAGCCCCACAATGGAGAAAGACCCATCATATTGAGAGGACTAGTGCTTCTCCTACATCACAAATTTGCAAGCCATTCCAATAAAAAGGCCTTTTACAACACAAGGCATCTGCAGTTTGGGTTTCAACATGTTCTGTTCTAAGTTGTGGCAGAGATAGAAAGTCTGATCTCTTTTTGCTTTCTTCTCATTCAGTCTTATTTTCTAATTTTGTACTAATCAGCTTTTATTGTCTCAAGTGACAGGATCTTTATGCATCCTTGGGGATAATAATCTACGGTGCTCTTGAGCTGTCATTTTGATGCGAGATTGACTGGGCTGAATAAACAGGTCAATCCTAACATAAAGATTATCATTGAAAATCAGCTGTCAGAGGCCCTACTTAATTTATTCTGACCTCATATCACAAAAAGCAACACGAATCCTTCTTGAAATACCAGGATAGTTCTGGCGTAATTCCAGCCATGACAAAGACATTTTGATCAATGGCTGTGTATGTTCCTTTTACAATGAAATCAGGCGTGGTATGTCTTCACCAGAATCCAACAAATCATTGCATGCTGCTTATTCTTCTCAATCTCTTCTCTGTGGAACAGGATCCAGCAGATTGGATTCAGAGTGCTGCAGAGCTGGTGAAAGAGATTCCACTGGATTTCACACAAAAGTCTTCACTGCTGCTTTTCCCACGGTTCTATGCTCCTCATGTTTTGCTTCCCTTTTGATGTTTGACAAAAAGGTCTCATAAAACACAAGAGTAAAACGAAATGTCCATATCTCTCAAACTCTGCATTTTGATACCATCGTTCACTTTCAACAAGCCCATAATCTGTAGGAAAATGGATGCATTTGCCTTATTTTATTTTTTTTTTTAGAACAAAAGTGATTTCCTGGTCCTATTTCAAATTTACAATGAATTATGAAAAATACTGTAATCTGAATAATTTCACTTCTGGCTATGAATGTTTCATTCACATCTACTTGTGGTTGGAGATTTGCAAATCAGAGGTCAAATTCACAAAAGATCCGAGTGGAGTTGTATCTTCCATATCCAATTTTCATATGTTACAACCAGGAAAGAGTGTTAGATTATTTCGTCAGAGCGTTAGGCACATGAATACTTTTATGGTCTTTGATAAGAAAACTTCCTTCATGTCCCCCTGATGGGAATGTTCCAGTAGGACACTGCCAACAGGAATGTTTGTCTGGGGGAATGGGGGGGGGGGGGGGGAGATTTAGTGCATACATCTCTCTTACTTTCCCCAGTTTCATGCTGCTATAACACAGTATATTAAATGATGATATTACCTTAAGGAGAAAAAGTCATCTTGTGACTGAAGTGCTAAAAGTCTAGTAGGCTATGTAGCAGCAAATAAACCAAAACATATCAGGAAGCCTAAGAATGGGACAGACAATGCTACTGAACACACCGAAAGTTACAGCCACCTCTGGAATTGTTCTGGCCTAAAAGTCTAGAAAGGAAACACATTCAGAGAAACTGAAAAGTTTCTTAGTTGCTTAGAGAAAAGATTAGTAAGAGATGTACAAAAAGTTTCCTAGAACACTCACTATTCTGTCTGCCCAAACTGATGCCTCCACCCCTCACAGTACACCAGGAGAACCTCAGACAGTACACGAGTGCAACACCATTCAAAGAGAGACCTTTTCCAGGAGACTTTACCTGGGCAGCTTTTAAGCTTTTGCCTTCAGTCTTATGTTGTGATGGATGTTTATCTAGGTGGCACGAACATCAGATTTAAGTGAGTAGGACCTGGGAATCAAACCGGAGAGTGGACAGATGTAAACATGCTGTGTCTGAATGCAGAAGTCAGCCTCTAACCATCCGGAGGTGGATGAACCTTTCTGTGGAAGGTTTCTCTGTGACTGCCTCTACTGCTGGGTTTCTCATACTTTCCTCTGAAGCCGGCTGAATTGCCGTGATTACGGCGTAGTTATATTCTCAATGGACTGCTGTTATTTCTACGAAATCATGAAGTACGTGCCATGTCAGACAACAGCAGTGCCTTTGTGTTCAAAAAGACGTGCAAAGGACAGCTGGAGTGGCTGCAAGGAAGGGAAGTCGGGAGGACAAGTTCCACAGCCTGCTGATAAAGGGATTTCTCGGGAAGCCATGATACAGATTTCGTAAGAATTGCCCTAATTGTGTAGTGATGCCCGTCTGGCTGTCTCCCTCCACACCTGTGCACAGCAAGTGAGACGGGAAGAAACAGTTATGCCACGGGATCGGTGCCTGCCTGCCCATGGCTGCTCCACCCCAGGCTTCTCCAAATGGTGTTCTGTGAGGGTACCAGCCATTCGAGACAGGGACAGGTCAACAGGTGATATCTCTCATTTTTGTATGCTTTATAGCTGGTGCTGCCGGGATTTAACCTGTTATGGAAGCTTCTCATGACCTGAAGGCTGAAGCCAACTGTGGAGTGCCTGAAAATGAAACTAAATCACACACGAATCAGGGCTACAGATCCTTTGGCGGGGTGGCTTGCGCCTGGTACATCACATCAAACGGGACATGTACCAGGAGGACCTCCGGCAGTCCCTTCTCTCTGGTCTGTCTCCAGCATGGTTTGCTTAGGTCACATCCCTGATGGTTAGGCAGAAGAAAGCAAAGCACAGGATTATGTGAAGTTAGACAGCCCGTGGGGGTGGAGGGGGAAGGGAAATGAAAGAATATTTAAAATAAACAAATACACATCCCAGGAAAAGCTCTTCCCAAGAATCTGTAGAGAACTGCCTGTAATCAGTTAATCAGCATAATTGTTTCTAATTAGGCTCCAGAGGCATATCACAAACATCGCTAGCTTTGCAGAGAATTGGGTAGGGGTCTGGGGAGTGCAAAGAGGAAAAAGCTTCCAGTGCTGTATTAATGACAATCATAACTCTCCGCACAGCCAGGGAGGCTTCTGCTCTAATTAGAACCATTCTTGCTGAAATGGGAGGCGACATGATTTGTGAAAAAGACACCCTCAGCATGTAATTTTCTATGTAACAAATCTAGAAAGATGGATGCTCTTTGATCTCGATTCTCCTGTTATTGCTGTTCACACTGGGAAGGGCGCTTTAATGAAACAATCTCAAGGTAATTTACCGCCTTTGAAGTCCTGAAATGTGCTGCCAACAAAATTTCTGGTTTAGTGGAGGCTGCTGCAGCAGTCACTCAGGGTTGCTTAATGGAGCACCAAAACTGGAACATCAAGACATCAAAGGTGAAGGTGCCATGTGATTAATAAACTAAGCTATTCATTTGTTTCTGCCTCAGAGGCAATCTGACAATTTATTGTCACTAGCTAATTTACACTTTGTGAGTACTTGCTCTTGCTAGTTATGCTGCCTATAGAACAAGATAAGTGATGTTTACATGAAGAGGGGAGGAGAATAGACCCTTTTTTAAAATCTGAGGGAAGAGTAGGGAAAGGAAAGGCATCCTCCAAAATGGTTGTGGAAGCAACCCAGACTCTGGAATTTTAGAGAGGGGAAGCTGGACTGAGGGGGGGCCCATTTGTGCATTATTCCCTCCCCTCCCCCTGCCTCCTTTGACCATCTCCTTGTTTACATGCTGTTGCCAGGAAGCAAATCGCAATTAAAAGTGGATTACAAGGCAATGAAACAGCGTTATTATGAGGGAAGAGTTACACCAATCCATTTCTACTTAATTTGATGGCTAATCCAAGGGTTTCAATGATACTGGGCTAGAGAAGGTGGGTCTTGCAAACCTCTGCTGAGATCTGGGGTGGCAGCCCAGTCTGGCCTTTGAGGAGACAGTTGTGCCCATCAGCTCCTCTCTTCAGCAAAAAAAGGTATGTTATTCGTTACCTATTGGAAATGCCCAGCTACCCAGTCCAGCAGGACCTCATTGCCCTGAGAAAGCCTGCAGTGAAATGAAACAGCGCAAAAAAGAGAGGAAAAGATGCTTTCACAGAGACAGTAAAAGCCTACTTGAGATAATGGAGGCCGATCACTTTTGTGATTGTCATTTCTTCTGCCTCCCCTACTAATGAACCACAGCTCTCTTTCTAAACTGAAAGCAATGGACTTGTAGACTCATCTCATGCAATACCAAGTGGAAACAAAATATTTGTCTAAGAATTCTGGGAATGTAATTGGGATATGGGGTCTGATACTGCCGCCTGCAACAAGGAGGAGTTTGGGGGAACATGAAATGGGAAGACCTGAAGAGCAGGGAGACATAGAGTCGGTACCTCCCAGATTAGATCTGCTGTTGAACTCTCACACCCTGTTCCTGAAAGATGCCCTTTCCACAGGTATGCCACTGCAGAGGGAGGGCAATTGGCTGCCAATCTCCCTTGCTCTAGGGCAAAGGAGCAAGGGGCATCCTGTGGCAGGCACCCAGCCTCCTTATCTAACCTTGGATATTAGAGCCTTCCAAAACCTCAGGCTATGGGAAGGTCATTCACAAGGAATTTGGTCTGATGTGTGTAAAATGGCTAATGAATTATATTAAGACACCTTCATAAACTTTATATCCAATTTCAGGTTTCCAGTCCTCTCCCAAGAATTGGAATGGCCAGATCCAAATTCAGTTTTGATTTTTCAAAATTAAGGTGGAAAAAAAGGTCAGAAAAGCCCAGGTTTTGACTAAAGGACAAGTGTGATCATGTTGGGTTTTTTGTTTGTTTGGGGTTTTTTTGCACCAGCATTCAATCCTCTCCTGTGACACAAGCACACATCTGCCTACATCCCCATGGCAGCTGTTTTCGGAAGGCGACCATATGGTGTTTGTATAGTGTACGGGCTGCACAGTGGTGTGTCCACAGGGATACTGCCTAAGGCTTGCACCCAGGTCAGGCAGATATCCCACAGTCCTTGAACACATACCAGAACGCTCGGAAAAGTTACACCTTGGCTTTCCCCAGCAGCACGAGAGACAAGGCATCCAAGGATATCCTACCACACCCAGGTCTGGAGCACGGAGGAGCCAGACAAACTGGTTACACAGGCATGGTTAGGTGGTCTTGAATTCATAGCAAAAAATAATGTGCCAAACCAGTTTATAGGAAGATCTCCATGTGCCAGGCGAGGATGTCACAACTACTAGCCATATTAACCACATTATGTGTGGGCACAAAAAATATTTATAGTCAACCTTTTCATGAACTGGTTATAAACTTGGTTCACAGTGGAAATGTAGGCAGGGCCTTTTGGGCTATTTTCCGTCCTTAGAATGAGGCTAGAGATATGAGGACTGCCTCTTTGATAGCATGTTGCCTTTCAGTGCTGGGTGGAAGGAAGAAGTTCAGAGGTATGTAAAACTAAGGAACAATAATTAAAAAATAAACTAGGGAACTGCTATCAAACCTGTGGAAGGTATTGTTTCATGAGTTGTTGAAGCTGGAGGCAATAACTTGGTTCTTGTTTATGAACCCCTGACAATCTGCCTTCCCTAAACGTCACTGTGCAAAGAACCTAACGAACCACAAGTTCCAGCAAGGCAGAAAAGAGTGATTGTATTTTTCTTTTTTTTTTTTAATTTTTATTTTATTTTATTTTTTTGAAGAGGGAAAAGCAGTCTCATCTCTTTCCTCTATGGGGGTTAACATGTAGCATCCTGGCTCCTGTCACTAAGACGCATGATAAGACTTCAAAGAGTACAGTGCAGGGCAGATACAGGCAGGCAACAAGAACTGGGGCTAGTAAGAAGCTTGTAAAAAACAAAAACGAAAACAACCCCCCAAACAGAAGAGAAACCCTAACGAGACACCCAGATCATATATGATACAATCATTGTCCATCTTAAATAACCTCTTTTTATTAGTAGGTTTAGAGGACCCCAGACAGCAGCAAAATATTATCTGAGGTCCATAGCCATGGGCATAGAGCAAGGAAAGTGAATTTGAAGACCTAGCTACATCTGGAGTTTATCAGCTCTTTTCCTGGCTAGTATTACAGTAAACAATTATCTGTAGATCAGGAGACAGCAGGGACTTTAAAGACCCAAATTACAGAGAAAGGGAGAGAGAGAAGGAGAATACAAGAGATAAAAAGGAGTCTATGCATCTTATCGTACTAATGAAATCAACCTGACAATCATGGCAGGCTGCAAGGGTATTACACTGTCTGGTATTAAATGAGCAGTTACAGCACAGGCTCCTGTGTCAAACAGCAAATAGACACGAAAGAAAAGAAAAATGTACCGCTAGGTCAAGGCAAATGATTTATAGGGAGTAGTTAGACAGCTGGTCAGTTTTAAAACCTCCTCAAGTGTGCTGTCAGGATAACAACATATTCAAATGTTTCGATTAGCATTTCAAGGGACTCGGAATGTTCTGCAGCACAGAAAACCTCAGTGAGCCCTAAAATGCAATTAATGAGGAAATAACAATTGCCTGCAGCTGTTGTTCTGTTTATGTGCTGAGGAACAATCACCTGTTGCAAAGGCAGGAATAATCCAGCCTGTTCTATGGACAAATTTGACTAATTTCCACTGTTTCAAGCCGTGATGCCTTGCCCTCCTTGAACGCTGTCGGCTTGCTGCAAGCAGCAGCTCTTCCAGCAAGTGGAAGTAGCGTGAACAACATTTGGTCCCAAAAGCCTGTTTTCCAAAATTACGGGAGGTAAGATTACCATGTTCCGCTGTGGACCAGGTGCAGTTATAAATGTTAAGACCTGTTGTATTTTTATAAGGGCCTGATGGATATATTACTACCTTAGAAATTTCCTCTTTTTTTCTTTTCATCCCTGTACTTTCTGGGTCTTTCAAATGGAGACAACTTTCTACAACTGGAAAATATATAGGGCAAATGGGCTTTGGGACTGAAATACTATAATACTTTGTTTAGTAGTCCTTCTGAGGCACAATGGGAGAATGGTGATCTCAGTATTATTTCTGATAAATATAGCCACCACCATGGTATAATTTGGGTAAGGACACTGATTTTTTTGAATATTGAGGTATGCCACTGATCCGGAGAAAAGAAAAAAATGAGGCATGGCCATGAATATTTATCTGTTTCTGAAAAGGAGAGAGATTTTGCTCTGAATTGGTTCCCAGAACTTATGCTTGGTTTTGTTTTCAACTCTAGACAAGTCTAATTAACAAGAAAATGACTGGAAGCAGCCATTTTAAGCAACTTGTGCAGAACGTTAATAGTAGCAAATTCTTGGGCATTTTTTGTTGCTCTGGCGAACTAAGAGACAACCAAAGACCTCCCCCACACGACTCTTAAGAGCTCCCAGAGTATGCATATATCAAGAAGGAAGCATGTTTCAGGGCTGAAACATGTCTTTGGATATTTTGCTTTGGCTACTGACCCTTCTGGTGGCTCTGAAACTGTGGTGTGACTGAGCCTGGTTCCTGCAGCCAGAAGCAGAGCCAGGAAACACGTACAAGATCTGGTTTTCTCCTGTTCTGACCCGTGGCTAAAGGGCACCCTAATGATCCTACCCTGGAGCAGAAGAAATGGGTCTGAGGGCTTCAAACAAGAAATATTTTCAAGCAACTTTTGGTCAAAGATCAGAAAGGTAGGCCAGCCAATTCTGAACAAGGAGCTAAAGAAAAAAAAATCAGGAACTTCTCACAGGCAACAGAAAAAGAAGGGCAGGGAAATCATCATTCATTTATTATGTAACAGCGTATTCATCCAGTTCTTCTAGATTGCACAAAGCTGGCAGGGTCTCCAAAGCCAAGGTCCAAGTTCTGGGACTCTAATAAATGTTGGTGGGGGACCCTTGTGTCCACAGCCAGATCTCCCCCAGCAGAACAGAGTTCCCCATGTCTCATCTGCCCGCTCCTGAGACAGAGCCACACTCATTTGCCCCATAAGACAAATGCACCTGCAGAAAGCCTTCCCACCACAATGGCATCCTGATATAAGCTGTTCTCTGCGGTTGTCGTGGTTTAACCCCAGCCAGCAACCAAGCCCCACACAGCCGCTCGCTCACCTCCCTCACAGTGGGATGGGGGAGAGAATCAGAAGGGTGAAAGCAAGAAAATTCATGGGTTGGGATAAAGACAGTTTAATAGGTAAAGCAAAAGCTGCACACGTAGGCAAAGCAAACCAAGGAATTCACTCACCGCTTCCCATGGGCAGGCCGGTGTTCAGCCACCTCCAGGACAGCTGGGCTCCATCGCGCCTAACGGTGACTTGGGAAGACAAACGACATCGCTATGAACATCCACCTTCCTTCTTCCCCCAGCTTCATATACTGAGCATGGCATCATATGGTCTGGAATATCCCTTGGGTCAGTTGGGGTCAGCTGTCCTGGCTGTGTCCCCTCCCAACTCCTTGTGCCCCCCCAGCCTGCTCGCTAGGGGGGTGGGGTGAGGAGCAGAAAAGCCCTTGGCTCTGTGTAAACACTGCTCAGCAGGAACAAAAACACCTCTGTATCTGTATTATCACCATTATTCTCATACTAAATCCAAAATGTAACACTAGACCAGTTACTAGACGGAAAATTAACTCAATCATAGCCAAAACCAGGGCAATGGCCCACCATGGGATTAAGGCAGTCAATGTCTTTATTTCCTGTGTCACAGATAAAAAAATAGAACAAATTTTTCGAACAGTTTGTGATTAAAAATTCTACTTCTTTCCCATCAGTGTATTTGACAGCAAAATCAGTGTCTTGTCTGGGTCAAGCAGAGTTGTGAAAAGTCTCGTGTAAAAAACTGCACCTAAGAATATGAAGTGAAATCAGAAGTGAATCTCTAAGGTTTGCCTGAGATGGAGTCAAAAATCAACAAAATCTAAAAGGTCTTATGAACTGAGGGGAGAGGGGAGCAGGCCAGGCCACAATTTTTTTGCTACAGGCATGAAGGGACTCTAACAATTTTCCTGACTAATAAATGCTGTAATCCTATAATTGGCAGTTACATATTTGTACATGTAAGACCAAGTGCAGTTTAAAAAAAAAAAAAAAAAAATCAAGTCAAACCAGGAAAAGCAAAGACAGTTAATTAGTTGTTCGTGTGGAAGAGTGAGAAAGGGTACCTCCACGGGTACTCTGTCCCCCAGACTGGGGACTGGATAACCACATAGGAAGCAGAACAATCCAGTACTAATTGTTAGCCAAATGTTCATTCTGAATTTTGAAAAATTCACTTAAATCTGAGAGTTATTTTTTCCTCTCCTCTGTGTTTCTGGACTAAGATATATCACTCTGGAGCGAGGTGGGTCTCGATGCCCTTGGGAAGATAGCAAAGGCTGATGTACTCCCCACCACGCTGGTTTGAAGTGCAATCTCCACAGCATGCTGAAGGCAGGGCAGTGCCCAGAGGTGTCCCTTCGGGTTAGGACAATTTTCTGAAGATGCTCGAGCCTGTTTGGCCCATCATGCTGACAAATTCCAGACCAGCTGGGCTACCTTGAGCAGCTCTGCCTGTACTTTTCCATTGATCCTTTGCTGGATATGTGGTTCTGATTTTGTCTGTGTCATGGGAAAATGTCATCTTGATCTCTCTAATAGATTTTCAAACAGTAACATTTTGTTTGAAGGGAAAGGGAAGGGAAAAAAGCAAGTGACAGAGAACATTAAATTAGTGTTACTCAAGATTTTTACATTTGCACTTCAAGATTAGCAGCATGATGTATTTCAGTTCCCATTCCCTTGAATAAAAGGGTTTTTTAAGTTATGCTATTGCTAGAACCTACTGTTTAAAAATAAATAAGAACACACTAAGGCTTCTTAATGGACCCAAATTATCTGAAGGACAAAGGTCTACATTATCTCATTTATACTTCTGGCTAACCTGTATAAGTCAGAATAGTTTAAAAGACAGTAGAGCTAGAATTTGCTTTTTGCTGATGGGCTTTCATCTGGATAAAGAGTGATGAAATATGTAATAACTCTTCTCCCTACATGGGAAACAAGGGAAAGCAAGGGGACACATGTGATGCTGCTGTGACAGTATTGGTCATGGCAGTGACACAGGAGAGGAGAAAGTGGGTGGAATGGAGAAACCTAGAATACATTTGCTTTGGAGAAGGTTTGTTTTCACAGGGCTGGCCCCAACTGCTTGGTCAAACATGCTGGGCTAGCTTCTCACTTGCTGTAAATCGAGAAGAGTGTAAGCTCATTCATTCTGTTGGGACTGTGTCTATTTATAGCAGTTGAGGACTGTATTCAATGTCATGATGTTGTAAGAGCGTAAGACAGATATGTCACAAAGTTCGCTTTCTACACTTGTTTTTAAGTGCTGAATTTAATGGAAGTCATAAATGCTGATAAATGGTTAGTAAACAAGGGCTGTTTTGTCCTATGTGGCAGACAGCTAGAAGTAATTTTGTACATTAGACAGCACTTGATGAAGTTATTTACTCAGCAAGTCAGGTCTCTAGAAGCAAAACTTCTACTGCAAATATTCTCTTCTCTCTCCCTCCCTCTCCATATAACAACGGTTTTCATCTCTCCTTTTCTTTTTTTCCTGAGGCAGTTGTCAGTGCCTTTTTTCAGATTTCCCAGGCAAATATATTATCTTGTGATACAGCCAATGGTTGTGAACGTCGTATCTTACTGTTTGACAGGATGCCTTTCTAAGAAGATGCACCATTCTGGGGGGACAGGGGTGTGGTGAAGTGATTGTACATCCTCAGGAATCATACTTAAATAAACCAGCTTAAAAATACCTATATAGTATCCTTTACAAAGTGCCTAGATGAAGGGCAGTCTAACTCCTCCTTGTCACTCAATTCTTCACTGTTCTGCAGAGGAATGGAAGGGGAATATGGGCAGATCCAGGTTGGCACATCCAGCAACGAAGACACAGCTTCTATTTTTGGTCCTTTTCATTAGTAAATGTCCACCCAGTTGGTTACAAAGCCTACAAAAGCTTGGGGTTTGGGGGTTTTTATCATTGATTACAGCTAAGTTTGGATTATTCTTCTGAAGTGGACTTCTCCTGGGAGCAATTCAGGGCTGATCAGCTGTCTTTGTATGGTAAAAGCATGGTAGAGCTGGAGGCGCTCTTATTTGAATGAGATAGACGACCAAGGGTTGACCACTTATGGTTGTTAAAAATCCCATGACAGTTTTCTCAAGATTAATAATAGCAGCCCTGGCGGGATAGGGTTTGACAGTTTCATCTGAAGTAAATTGCATTCTGCCTGCCATGGTTCCCCTTGCAGTTTCAGTTGGGTATGGTTCTGTTGTTCTTTACTTCCATCCCCGGAACATGGTCGTATTTTGCTAAACAGCAGAGATACTGCACCCAAGAGGTGATTGTATCCCAGCAAAAGGTAAACTGATCCTTTTATATTGCCTGCGTACACAAATGAACGCTAGTTACAACTATTCCAAATCAACATCAAGAGATTCTGGAGAAGCAGGATATAGTCCTTGATCTGTAGAGTAGCATGGAAAGCCTGTTGTAAAGATATCTCAAAGCCAGGATGTAAAATGCTCAGATAATTGTGGCAAACCAGAGGAATTCTCTAAAGCAGAGTAAAATATAATTTCAGCACTCTGAAGGGATAGATAGATAGATACCTAGTACTCTGTTGGTGGGAAGGTTTCCCCAACCTACTGTCATTTTAGAGAATCACTCGAGAGAACTAGTGGGTAGGTAGGTGGGGGGAGAATTTTCCATTGTTTGGAAAATGTGGGTTATGGCATACCAAAACAGAAGAGAGATGAAAAAGAAGAGGGGAATTCACACCAATAAAGGATGGGAATTGTTTTAAGCTTCATTAAGCAGTTTGCAGTTGCACTAAAATTCTGTTTGGTCAGAATGGCAGGGTGGGGGGTGGCTGCTCAAAGTAAAAGCTTCTTTCTTGTAAAGAAAATTAGTCCTTGGCTATAGCTCTGACTCATACGAAGCCAAATACAACAACCTTGAGCAGTTACCCCTTACTGCATGCTAACAAGAATGGGGGCCCCCAGACTGAACTGGTATGAAGGAGGGATGAATCAAGGGGGACAGAGCCATCTTTGCCCTCAGCTTTCTGGGCTTCAGGGCTGAAGAAGGGCAGATCAGGAGAAATTACCCCTCTTTTCCAGCCACATACTATATCAAAGCTTTAATACACAGCCAAAGGGATCCTTTTTTAGGACTAATGATGGTCAAATCTCAACATGTTTTCAGTGTCAATTCAACTTGAAAGAATCCTGCCAAAAGTCAGATACTTCAAACATAGGAAAAACTGCCATATTCCTCGAGGTCTCCCATCCTCCCCTTTACTAGATTTTTTTTCTCCAAACACCAAATTTGAGAGCCCTGACCTCAAAAAACACCTTACTCTAGGCAAGGTTCTTCTCATGCCAACTGGATTCAAAACTCAACCCTCCCCAACCCTAAAGGAAATTTTCAGCTTGTATATTCCAGTTTCATTTATTTTAGAGGTTATTTGCACTGCTGCTGAAGCTTAGGAGAGTTCTGTGTGTTATTTACTTATCTCTTTGATCCATTGTTTGCAAGTCAGTCATTCTATTTCTTTCTGTTTTCATCCTAAATTGTTTTACGTCCCTTATTTTCTTAGTCATTTATTTTGATTTTGTTTTTCCTCTTTGGTCATTGGGGTGGGGGGAGAAACTTCAAATTTAAAATGTATCATTATTCGGGTTTAGTAACATTAGGGAAAATGAGGAATGAAAGACGTTTTGTGTGTTTTAAAGTTTTCTTTCTCTGTGTTATAAATTGTTTTTTTGTACCTTGAGGCCAGTTGCCTAAATCACAAGGGCTAACACTCCCATGCCAAAAAAAGCCCAATGCAAGGCGAAGCACAGTTAAATGACCAGAAAAAGAACAATAATTTCCCTGGTTTTTTAGTTGCCAGCAGGTGAAAAACTTTCCTTTACATCTCATTTGAACTGCAGAATCTGCTCAGCTAATGCTAAATGAACAGTCAGCTTAATTGGTGACGTGAAACACTTTATAAAAAGGAAGTTTGGTCAAGTCATTTGTTCCTTTTGCATCTTTATCTTCAGTCTGACATGGGTTTAACCTTTGATCCTAATCCCCATGTCAGTCAGGTTCAGCTTTAATCTTGGAAAGTAAAAGCATCAGTGCTGGGTTATTTTGAAAGGAATAAAATCTCTGTTCTCTAAAGGTGAACACTGGGCTGTTGCAGGGACTGTGGCAGAAGATGCAGGGAAGAGGTTTTCCTGGAGAACCTCTTAAGGGGCAGCAGGAACCAGGGAGGAGACCTGGGTGTGCATCAAGCTTTAAGGTACCTCTATCATTTCTCAAAGAACTCCACCAGGCTTGCAAAGCTTTGGAGAGCTGCTTCTTGCTTATTTATTCCTTTTTCTGAAGGCAGAAAACACTGTTCTGACAATTCAGAGGTTCTAAAGGTAGAACAAGATTCTTGGGCCAAATTCATCTCACCTAAATCTTACCTTACGTAAATCAGAAGCCCAGTAGCTCCTGGCTTCCCTTTATATTCAAGGGAGAGACAAAGATACCTCCAGAGGGAATTCAGGTATGCTGATGTTCTGCCATTCATCTCTTTAATCTTTTTTTCTTACTTTGCCTGAGTCTAGACTGCCCAGCTGTACCCATTTCCTTGGATTTCTTGACATCTTTTTGTCCATCACATGTGACCGGTCATCTGGCACCAAAAGCGAAATCTCACCATGAGCCACTGGTGTACAAAGCAAATGCACTGTTAGCCTGGGGAACTTATTGCCATAAGGTCTTGCTGAGGCCAGAAGCTTAGCAGGATTCAAAAAGGTATTAGATATTTGTATCAGTAACAAGAATAGCCAGGTATAATAATCAAGATTAAAAAAATAAATAAGACTTTTGAAACAGCTATAAACCTACATTCTTCAGGGCTTATGTGAACTTCTGACTAATGAGGGTTTGGAGTAAATTTTGTCCAGTGGAAATTCTCTGGGATTTATGTTTTAACTCACTTAGGCACTTTTGAAATCCCACCCCCTGGGCCTGCTGGACTTCTGATTGATCCAGGATGACATTTCCTGTAAGCATATGTTCCTAATCATCAAACAATGCACAAATTTGTTAAAAAAAAGTTCCTGCATAATTCAGAAAAAAAAAAAAAAACAACCCCCAAAAAACTTTTCCCAATAAATAGTCACAAATAATTTGCTCAGCAAGGTTCCCTTCCTTAGTTCATATGCTTCACATCACCTGCCCCCATTGCCTTCCTGCCTGCATGAAGAAAAACCTTGGCCCTTTTTCTACTCATACTAATAGTTCTTATTTTTTCAGTTGGCATCAAAAACATCATAGATGCTTTGGAGGCTGGAGTGAAGGTGATGGGCATACCTGGAAGAAGTTCCATTCTGTGGAATATAGAATTCAAAGCTAATTATGTTACAGGAAACTTTAACCATATTTCTTCAAATCTCCAGTTGGGAGTATGGTCTTGTTTGGGATGCAGTTTGTTATACATGCTTTTAATGACTCCGAGGAAGTGCAAAGCTTAGTTCTTAAAATCTGTCACCTGGGAAGAAACCTTGGAGCACAGATACTCATCAGGGCATCGTGGCCATCCTCCAATTCTTGATGGCAATGAAGGTGGGTCCCTTCAAACATATGTTTTCAATGCAACATGTAGTAGAGAACCAGTGCCTTCCAGCAGGCAGCCAGATAGGCAGAAAGGTAGGTACTAGGCTCAGCCAGGATTAAAGGATGCAGAGGCTATAAAAATAAGGTTATGCCAAAGAACTAAGCAGCACATGTACTTAAAGCACACAAAATCTCTCCTCACCTACTGTAAATAGATGAGGTAATCATAAGTTAGAAAGGCAGAAGTCTCAGAAGTCTGAGCAGTCCTTTGTTCGCAGTTTCTCCTCTGTGCTTGGAAAGATCATAGTGCAATGCACCTTATATAAAGGTCACACTATTATACACCCTGCAAAGTGTTACAATTATAGCATCCCTGGTAGCTTCTAGTCATTGCAAAATAATTGTTGTGAATTTTTATAGAAGTCTTTTGTGGGCTTTTTTTCACTCCTTCTTGATCTGTGCAGCTGACTCATGAAGCTGGAAGAGAAGACGAAGCAGCTAATTGCTGCGGGAACTTACATCACCGAGCTCTTGGGCTAAGCACCCGAAGCTGGTTTCGTTTCACTGAAACCATGACACTGAAACTACTGTTCTGTCATTCTGCAGAGCAGTGGCTGGCTGTCCATTACTGAGATTGGAAACAAGCAAATAGCAACAGCAACCGAAAGATAAAATTAACAGAAGGGCTCTTTGTGTTATACAGATGGCCTTTTTAAATTTACAAAATGTCTAAGAGCTTTTTTAAAAAATGTCCCATTAGTCTTTGCTGGCCTTTTATTGTCTTGGCTTTGGTCGTTTCAGTCAAATGTTATAGCTGCTGACACTGAAGAAAAGCTACCATCCATGACATCCTTCTTTCAAATCCTAGAAATTATCCTCAAGAAATAATTAATTCCAGGGTTGGATCTTCAGAGATGACAAAGGGGCCAAATATTAACACAATTGCATCAATATGTGCCTCGTGTACTTTCCCCAACCACATGAGAAGGAAGCATTTACCTAATTGTGTAGCCTTCTTCACTACCTTTCTCCCTGTCCCATTTCACAGAATAGCAGCATCCAGATTTCATTCCTTCACATGCTGATGTGTCTCTTCCAGGTTAAGTTCGTGCCTAAATGGTAGGAAAATCATCAAGGCTGTCTTGCTTGCCTGCACACTAAGAGGATTTCAGTCTGCAGAAATCCCATTGCGACAGATCTGCAGATATTACCGTCATCCTTTGATTTTAAGGAAGAGATGTGTGTCATTGACGCCAGTGAATTTATTTGAGCACGTGATTAAGAGTGCTGTTGTGGAGTGGCAAGACAGGACCTTTCCACATTTCTAACAGAACACTTAATCACACCTTTGCCTCTACTGGGCTCTCTCACCCGGTGCGCAGTTGCACTGCTCCCAATGGTGAAAGCTGAGTGCCAAAAACCCTCTGTGAGTTTGTAGTCAAGTGAAGTTGTGGGACAACCCTTCATGGTCGGACTCCCTACGCTCTGCCCTTTCACAAGGGTGCTATTTCTAGACAGCCAGTTTACTGCAAGACTGGGAGCTATGGGGCTGCTGCAAAGAGGGAGGCTTTTACAAATCCCAAAGATGAATCCAAGCTCTCTGGCATGAGCTCCTGGAGATTGTAAAGAGGTCTGGATTCCCACTGGGCTCTGGACACCCACCGCAGCGCTACCACCACTTGAAACATTGCTCTACCGCGGTGTTGCCTCACCCATAGTCAGCTCAAATTGTGGAAAGGGAGTATTTCTGCTCAGGGAAGCAGAACTTGTACTACAAATTGCATCATAAGCACTCATTTTCTCAGAGAACATGCCTAATTGAACAGCAGTGAAATGAATCTCTAATTCCTCGCAGGTCCTGGCCACCCACCCACTCAGCTGGATGAATCAGTTCTCTCCTGGCAGACACTGGGGAATTAGATGTGACAATATGGTGAGAACATGCTTCAGTGAAGATGCTGGTTTGTTTTCCACAAATCTCCTGTACCATTCCCTTCTCTTCTCTACACCAGGCTGCATATGGGTAATATGGGCCATTATTAATAAAAGCCAACCAGAAGTCTCAATATCGTTATGAGGAATGGTTTGTTTATTTAAGGTTTTAACCATAGACTTGGGCTTGCATATGGCTTCCCTCATCCTGTGTTAAAAATCTTCCTATGTAGCCAAAGAATTAAAAGCTCCTATGTCCCCTATTTTATTCTGGTTTGATTTATGATGCAAGTTGATTCCATTCTCCATCTACAACCTGTTAAATCACTCTAAGTAGGTGTAATGATAATACCTAATGGAAGCCAGGACCTCATGAAGCACTCGTTTAAAAAACTGCTGGGGCCAGCCCTCTTGAGATTAGAGGTTTGTGGGTGGGTAGGTGCTAGTTTGGTCTTCACTATATTGTTTTAATTAAATAACACCAAAGGCACAGTGGACAGCAAGCAGGCACCTTTTAAATGTTATGCACTGCAATAAACACATATAGTTCAATAAATTCTCTCTGATGCTTTCCATTCCCAATAGAGTCCTGTGCTAATATCCCACAAACCAATTGAAACCACTCTTCTGAACATTAATGTGCATTGGATATGGCCATGTCTATCAACTGCCCATTGTTGTCTTTATCATGTTTATCATTCATTTTGCCAACAGAACGTGACTACCTTTGCCTACACCCAGAAACAGGGCCAGCAGTTTCACTGGGGAACTGAAAAAGCAGCCTGCAATCATTCTGCATTCACGTCCATGATGATTCCTCATGGTGAACACACAACTTTTTCAGTTTTAAATATGAGAATTTTTTTTTTTTTTAAATGTGTTGCCCTGTCCCAGTTTTCTTGCTTCAATACACCGAAGATAGATTGTATTATGGAACGGGCAATGTTCGATAATCTGAGCAAAGGAGAAGGGAGAGAGGCAGTAACCTTGATAATACAAAATATATGTAAAATAGGCTAAAAGAAATGCTTTGCTTAATATATTGGCCTTTGATGAATGAAGTCAAGGCATAGAATGTCATAAATGGAATGAAAAATGAGCAAGTGTGTTGGGTTTGTTAGTGTGGCAAACTTAAGGAACAATTCCAATAATCCACCAGTGGAAGACAAAGAACAGGGCCAGAGCAAAGCTTCTGAAACCTGAACACCTTCAGATGTTGACCTGTTCAACTGACCCATGGCTTTATGATGGGCTAGAGCAGAAATGCCAGATTCTGAGCTTCACCACTGAACAGCTCTGGAACCCAAGCTTCCTTCTAGACTTTGTATTTCTCC
The DNA here is from genome assembly GCF_929443795.1 of Astur gentilis. NCBI lineage: Eukaryota > Metazoa > Chordata > Aves > Accipitriformes > Accipitridae > Astur > Astur gentilis. The sequence goes on from NC_064905.1 coordinate 12,333,153, forward strand.
TTTTTAACACAGAAAAGCTATAAATAATCCCATTACATCGCTGGAACTTTGCCTTAACTTTCCTCCTTTCCTGTGGCTCTTTAAAAGAGGGACTGGATAATTTTATGATCACTGAACACTTGTGTTACTATTCAGGCCTGGGCAGTTATAAAGGTAGAGCTTTCACAGTGTAATCCAGTATTTCCCTGGGGAAAGAGGAAGGTATGTCTCCTGTTTGATGTGATATTGTACATTTTGTTTGCACTTGTTATAGGAGAATTGGGACCTGATTCTTATTTCTCTTAGATTTGATTTCTCCGGTACCACCTGTGATACTTCTATCATGAAATGTGAGCTATCTTTCATAACAGACCTGCTTATTGGATCTGACAGCTGCATAAAAAAGGTTAGATTTCTCCTGGGGATGACGAAGAAGGACAAGAATTTCTAAAAAAAAAACATGTTGGCAAAAGGGAGTTTGAAACCGTAATTCATATGTGTCCAGGGGCCTCAGGAATTATTTTTAAGCCAACTAATGAATCTTTGATTGGTGCTGAGAGCGTCTCAGTGTGTTGGGTGGACAACGTGACACTATGCTACATCACCGTTTTACATGAATACAAATAACGTTAGAAATTGTCACTGGCTGTACAGTCTATCAGTGCCACCAGGCTGGAAAAGCCAGCTTGTCACTGGCAGAAGAGGGACAGCAGCCTGAGAGCCAAGAGCAGCCAGCCAGGGAGTGAGCCCTCTTGGATGCTATAGCCAGCGTAGCTCATGTCGTTTTACACCATGCTCCTCGGTGCCGTCCAGTGTACCCTCTAGGCCTTTCTGCACCCTCCGTGATGACAACCAAGAAGCTTTCATTGCTTCCAGTGGGAGTGGACTCTGATGCCATTCCCTCAAAAGGCAGTTGACTGTTATAGGTGGACTGCTGGTCTGAACTGGTATGTCAAATTCCACGTTAACTTAAAAAACATTAAAATGATAACTTCATCTCGAGTTACTTTCCTATTCATCTATAGAATTTCTCAATTATGTATGACTAATTTTGCACAAAGTCATTATTTGGAGCAATTTGTCTAAGTATGAGAGGCAACACCTTCAACCTTCCTGGATAGTGGGTGGGGAAAATGTCATAATCAGTTCTGCTTTGGCATGAGTTATTAAGCGGTCACAGGAGTTCAAAGGAGAGAAATAATGAACAGGTAAGTCATTACATGCAAAAATTCTTCTTCTATATTATCAAAATACAAATTAATTACAGATAAGATCAGATGAATTTTCTTTAATGTCAGTTTTTTCCCAGAGATGGTAATGAAAGCATACAGTATGTGGGAGGAGAGGAGTGGAGATGTGTGGAAGGGATGTTTTATTAATGTTGGCTTGATTTCACTGGGAAGACGTTGCCTGTGAAAGCAGCAAAGGAATCAGGAAAGGCTCTGGGACATGCAAATAAAATCATTTTTATTGCACTTAGTGTGCTAACTCATGCATGATCTCATTCAGACTCTCAAAGCAATCATAAAACTATCTCCATGCAACAATTACTCCATCAGCCAATGCAATCAGCAGGTAGGGCAGCTGGCAGCCCTTGCCACAGGATCCTCCTGAATTCATTAGCTTGTGGTCGGGATACCTTGACAAGGTTTCCATTCTTGATTTTTGAGGGGACGACCGTAACTAAAGTGAACATGTGACTCATCATAGTCAAGAAATAAAAGAGCCCCCCCCCCCGCTCCCCTCCCCCCTTTTACATGCAATACTAATATTCACATGACAACAAACATTTTCAAAATAATAGTCCTATATACTTAAGACTAATCAGAGCGGGCGCCATCCAACTTGCAAAGGTAGCAATTTTCCTTCATTAAAGCCAAATCAGGAGAGAGAACTTCAGGATTCCTTAGGGCTAATTACAAGGTGTTAATAATAACAATATAATGGCAGCAATTTTCTAGCTTTGCCCAAACCTATAATCTGCCCTGAGTGCCTTATAGAATTGTCTCTGAGTTTATATAAAGCCAAGTGTTAGCCCAAAAATGTTTTAAGTAATTTAATTTTTACATCATGTCTCTTTTCAGTCTGTTTGCAGCGATGCGGTAATTGTTAGTGGAGAGCATTTTTGTTGGGGAAGAGGACAAGTAGCAGCACGACAGCTCAGAATAACCCTCTCCCATCTTCCCGGAGCACACGTTGTACGCCAGAAACACAGAATACCCAGGTCAGGCACCTCCGAGCTCAAGCCCAGCCTGCCCAGAGGGACCACAGCCACATTTCTCTGGCCCCTCCTGCCCACAGCGGAAGGGAGGGAAGTAACTGATTATAGAAGAGCTGGAGACAAACAACAAACAGACAAACGTACAAATTATTTTCACATCCACCTCCTAATTGCTTGCTAAAAACCCTCTAGGACTCCATGATCAAATGTAACATATTGCTGGAGCGGTGATGAGTCACTTGTCAAAAATTTTCAGCCTCAATAGCAAATCAACAGCGCTGGCACAGGGAGGCATGTTTGAAATACAAGAGAGGGAATTGTTGTGTAGCCTCTCCGAGGTGAACCTAGCAAGCTCTCCTCAGGAACAGATCTCACCGACATCTGGAGGGTTTTCAAGGTCAGGTCAGAATCCTGAAAATCCTGTAGCCTCACATGCACAAAGGTGAGGAGAGACAGTTTGATACAAGCACAAAGCAGGAATCTGAATTGAAAATTAATCCCTTGCCAAATTTTGAAATTATCCCACCATTGATCTGGCTGCAGTTCTCAACCTCGTGGTGAGCACTTACCTTGACAATGTAATAATACAGTGTAATGTAATTTGGAGAAAATTGGGTTTAGTCATAAACTGGAGACATCAGGGACTCTGTTCTAAAGGGGGAAAATGGTAATAGTATATTTGTCATTTTTTTCCAGAGAAAATGTGTTTACCTACAGCGTGTCAAATTTTAGCCTGCAGCAAAATTATTTATGAACAAATTCTAAGCTTCTTCGCAGTTGACAAGTTAATTCTCACTGAAAAAAAAAAGAGGAATTATGACAACACTGAAGAATGTTAACATGATACATATTCTAATTGAATAGAAGACACCTTACAGAGCTACAGTGCAAGCCCTTATTCATTTCAAAGCTACTTACAGGCTGAGACACTTCAAAAAAAATTGGTATTACAAATGCTGGAGTCAAATTTCTGTGAGTTGGGAAGCTTATCCACTTCAGACCTTCAAAACTTAACTGTGAAATCTCATACAAACAGTTTTGTCTAGAAAATTTCTGGTACTTCTCAGATGACAAACAGTGTTTGGTTTTCAGGTGAAAACTGGAAGAAATGAGAAAAGAAGAAAATTGAGTAGCTGAACTCACCCATCATAAGTGTATTTTACCCCAGAAAAGCAGGGCGGCAGTGGGGCGTGAGAAAAATATGTAGAGGGTATGTGAGTAGAAAATATCTTAATTTTTCCTCTTCACAGCCTCACCTCTGTTTAGGAAAGGGGGAAAAACAGTCATAAGGGATTAAGCACAGGGCTGGAGTCGAGTCAGATGAGTTCAAGTGGTGGTTCTTTTTCTATCTTAGAAGATAACCCTGAGAGAAACAAACAGCTCTTCATTTCTGTACTGTGTCTGCCTCCTGTTTTCAAAAGCCCCACCAGCATTTATTCAAAAGGCCTGCATACTTTGATGTCTAGAGATGAAAAGCGGTTTTTGAGGTAAGAAAACACAGTTTAGTCCTAATCTAGAAGAATCAGTGGCTACTAATGATGAGTAATTTAATTCCATAGGAGTAATTTTTGTCTCTTTATGGGTTTGTTTTACGAGACACTTATCAGGTCAAACGGTGCTAAGTGAATAAATGAAAAGTATTTCTTGTGGATAAACTGAGTAAAAAATTACCTTCCCCCCCCTCCCCCCCACTCACCTCCTCCCAGCTTTACAATCATAAAGTTAGTACAGAGCAGGAACTATTTTTCCCTGCTTGTAGTCAGATGCAATCCCAGCACTAAGTAAATCGAACACTTTACACCCGTTCACTAAAGTAAATTTATTCTGATTTATCTTATATACTTGTCAAAAGCTGTGCCAAGATGTATACACAAACCATTTTCTTGGATTGTTTCGAGCTAATCATATTAACGTATTTGCTTTATTGGCTTTGGGGGGTTTCCAAGTGGAAATGATTGAAGTAGGGTCCAAAACCAGCTTTGTTTCGTTGCCAGTTCTGGTGCTAATGTGTGCCTCATTGGACTTCTACTGTCCGTGTCAGTGGGCCTGAACTTCCATAACAGGAGGCTTTCGGTGGCAGCTCATCATCAGTTTATTTCTGCAAAATGTTGTGCTTTATAAATCAATTATTTAGAATGTGAAAGCACAGGAAAGCATGACACTGCGTCTGCAAAAAGTGGTGCTCATCCACTGCGGTCAGAGGAGCTTGGGGGATACATACAGGCTGAAAAACAAGTTATCCACGTAAATATATAGGAAATGCTGCATGCAGTGAAGCAACAAATTCAGCAGATCCCAGGGGAAGAAAAGATGCCATTAAAGACTGAAGAGGTCCATACCACAAACATGTACTTTAGCAACAGTCTAAAGAAGGGAAATGATAACCTGGAGGGGTTGTCCGTCAAGGCAAAACTCAGAGCTTTGCCCATGTGCAAAAGCTAAATGGACGGACAGAGGATAACCAAAAAATGCAAAAGTTACTGCGACAAAGATATCCTTTATTCTACTGCTCGGTTTCCAGCCATTTGAAAACCTGGGCTACTGGGCTTCCTTGGACTACTCTGAGCCTTCCCAGAATCAGATTTTTTTGCAATTTATGAAGTAGCAGGATCAAGCAGGCCAGGCTTACAGAGACCACACTTTGGGATGGAATACAACATCTAAAAGACCCATTGGCTTATTGATGCAAGTCATGGCTTGTAGCAAACAGTTTTAATTATGGTGAAGCACTGATGGTGCAATTCAAAAACACAGTTAAGAAGGGCACAGATCTCTTGCTGGAGCACTGCTGAGGGTGGGAAAAACAAACAAGACATCAGTACGAAGGCAGGCATCCCTCTGCATAGACAAGAGACATCGAGTAATACTGCTATCAAGCTTTTCTGCAAAGTTTTTTGCTGTCGTACCTCCAGGTGCTTTGCAGAGGGTTTCAGTTACCATTAGCCCTGTTTTACAGCTAGCATAACTGTGGTCCCATGCAGTGATGTTACTCAGCCTAGATTGTGTCCAGACCAGCAGCACGATGCAGAACATGGCTGTTCTGGACTCAGAGCTACTTATACCTCTTTTCTTTGGGGGACCCTTTTTTCTAATATTTTTATTTTGAGAAGAGAGGTTGACATATACCACCAATCATGTGCATCAAAAAGTGCTCATATCCTGGGAAACAAAAACAAAACCACACACAGATGATTTTTATGGATAAAGATTTTAGCTAGCTCCATATCTATGGCTCTACATCCCTGCGCTCTGGTTCCTGATATGTCACAATGGCAAATGCTTCAGAGAAAGGCTTTTTTGAGCTGTATAAGCCACCAGCACATACACCTATGCAAAATAATAACAATAGTCTTCAAATGGTGAACTCAGTGACCTGTCCTTCCCTTGTCATTCCCTTCATTTGTGCCTTCCCTCTTTCTGCACATCGATTTCCTATTCTTTTCTCACGGAGGTGACTGAGATTAAAGGTTTACTGTGGCTGATTATTCAGGAAAGTCCCACTTTCTAAATCTGCTTCTAATTAAAAAGGGGCGGAAGGGGAGGAAGGGAAAAAAACCTCCTAACTGTACACACAGGCAGCCTAATCCATCCTGCTGACTTTCATAGGCATGAGCTTCTATCATAGTATTAATAAACTATTTTCCGAGATTTATGTTTCTTAACCCTCCTCACCCCAGAGATTTTTTCGGATGTGAGCTGTAGATGTCACTTCAAGAAAAGATGGGCATCTGACTTTAGCCTGGACATCAGTTTATTTATGAGGGAGGGGGCCAGGAGTTCAACCCTTGTGTTCGTAACAGGGCTAAGCAAACAGCTCCGGCCCAGCTCTAAGCCATTCTAAATAGACGGAGGAGCGGGTAACCCAACTCCCAACCATTGCTGGAGTTCACATTTAGGTTGTGATTTTACTCCATTCCCAAATGTCACTTTATCCCTGCTTTTCAGGAGCTTATTTTCAAGGATTTATGAAATGTGAGATGACAAACCTGGTGTAATAATGTTGTGGAGATTTTGCCCTTAACTCACCCTAGAAAATACTCTGAACAAATGGTGTGGAGGTAGCTTCCAAGAACAGTCTTATTTCCCCTAGGAAAAAGAAAATCTGAGCTGTGTGCCATTAAAATGAAAAACTCAAAGAGGGTTGGAGGGGGCTGAGAAGGGCATTAATCAGAACTGGTAAAAAAAAAAATAAAATGCAAGATTTCTCTTTCCTGAGAAAAAAAGACACGAAGATGAAAAAAGAAATGAACTTGGAGAAGGACAGAATAGCTCTACCAGGATTAGCCTATACGTTGCACAGCAGACAGCTGCCTCCACACAATTTGCCTTTACCGTAGAGACAAAAAAGTTCCCATTACTTCCTTTTTGTCTATACTATCATTATTGCTATTTGTTACTAATAATACAGAACACCTGAACTGTATGTACAGATTCTCCCAGCCTAGGAAGAAAGGATACTAATGGCTCTTCTGGGTGAATACTGTGAACTTCAGATTGGGGTATTACTCATCTCTACATAACTTTATTTTTAAGTGGTGTGATCTGATGAAGTTTTTAGAAAAGAGCTATCACAAGAATGAAGCAGTTTCTCCCTCAAAATTCCCAGCTGCCCTCTCAGAGCAGTTCCCCAGTATGCTGCCCATTTTAATTTCTGCAGCATGACTTCTGTTTCCTGTGTTACCAGTTGACCCAAAGCAGAGGCCTCCAGAGAAAGCAGAGGCATCCCCACGTATGTGACTATGAACAGAGGAGAAAAATCAAAATCAAGGAAAGAGATGGAAGGGAAAAAATTCATTATTCTTTTCCAAGGTAATATCTTCTTTTCCCTACTCATTTACAGAGGCAAATAACTCAAAATAAAGCACAGTCATGAATTGCCAAATCTAATGAAATTGGGGAAATTTCAAGGAAAAGTTGATGACAGTCACATTCCCAAGCAAACCCCATCTCACAGATTCTTGGTGTTTTCTATCAAGGCAGATATGTAACATCCATCAGTACTGCCCATCTGCAGGAAATCTCCTGCAATGCACTGAACACCAGTGAAGCTTTGGGTAACAAGCTGGCAGCTGATGGCAGCACTTTCTATCTAGGTTTCTTCCTACAGCCTCTCTGCATCTAACGTATGACTTAGGAGAGCACTTTTAAAAGAGGGAGAAAGGCGACAGGATGAGTATCACTTGCAGCTGCCCTGTCCTGCAGCAGACCCATATAGCCCTCAGAACAAACTTGGCCTGTTAGCCCAAGAAGAACTGTCTAGAAAAGCAAAAGAAAAATACCGTTTGCTGCAGCAGGCAGCCAAAAATAAAGTATCATCAAATATTGTGTCCTTCCTAGCAAACAGAAAAATAGAAAAAGAGGAGGGAGGTGGGACTTCTGGCCCGCCAGATACCTGCTTCCAGGACACAGCAGAAAAGGAAAGGTGATGAAAGTGTTCGTGCAGGTATGTGATCTTTGGGCAATAGCTCCTCTTCCTTACAGACAGTGGCCCCTTGAGACTCAGAAGAGCTTTCAGGAACGCCGATATCTGAAATCTGAAGCAACAAAATTTCTTTTTAAGTCAATCATAATCACGTATCCAAGGTCTCTTCTCTTCTTGGCTCTTGCTATGCAGGTATCAAATTGGTTTTTCATAGGTCGTCTGCTTGAGTGTCAAGACGCACTGCAGTAGCAGTAGCCACTGGGGGCAGCAGGCTGCCCATGCCCTGTGCCACCTCCAACACCTGCAGAGGAAGGAAGAGAGCTGCTGCGGATCAGGAGGGGAAACCCTTAGCGATTGGAATCCCTTATGGAACTCCACGCTCAGAACAATGGATGGGAAAACTTCTTAAAAAATGAAAAACCACTGTGAGTTATCGCTAGACTCAACACATGGGACCACAGAGTGCAAACATTGGGCTTGGTTTCTTTCTGATCATATGGCAGAAAAAAAAAAAAAGATAAAATAATTAATCAGTAAGAATGATACCAGCATCTTGGCTTCACATGTAGTTTACACATCTGATGCTTTGCTTGATGCTTTGCTTACGTACAGCAGGCATTCTCTCCTAGCACAGTTACGGGGAGGAAAAATCTGCCAAATATACCTTTGCTATTACTTGAATGTTACCGTACTACTAGTCTTGTACAGCCTCTGAGGTCAAGGAGGTGAAGACATCAGTGTAAAGGCATCAGAGCTGGTGGTTGCATTAAACAACATTGGACATGTTCATATAAAAACAACCATTGGGATGTTTTCATGCCACATATGTTTGCATAAATATCTGTATATATTTATAACCCACCTCTTCTCATAAAGATACAAAGCTATCTCTCTGGTGATTTACATTGTGTATCTGTAATCTGCTGCAAGGTCAAAGCAACTGAAGTGAGGTCTGTGGAGCTACTCCAGATTTACACTAGTCTAATAAAGATCAAAATCTGGCCCTGAATATTACCCTTCCTATTCACAAGCATATTTTTACGTTTCTGTTATCTTCTGCCTTCTTACATTCCTAAAAAGTTTTCCTGCTAACATACTTGGACTACAAGATTTTCTCTAATCATCTAATCTTGGCCCTTTTTTAAGAGAAAGGAAAGCTGATAGCTGGGTTAAATTACAAAAATGACAGTATTATATGACTAGCAGTATCAGCATCTAAAAACCAATCTAAGTATCAGCCACTGCTGAGCATCTAATCATATTAATGAAATCCTACAGAAGTTCAATTTCATTCAAATATTTTACTGTGAAACTAAAAAGGTAAATTATTCAGAGGACAGGAGAAAACCAGTTCTATCTGCAAACTGCAGTACTAGCAGTAGCATCCATCTGTATATGTGAGATTAACTCAGCATTATCCTTCAAAAAATTAATAAAAAAACCCCAAAAATCTTACTGGTCAGTTATTTATGCATAAAAAAATACATCATAGGTGGGGGGTTTGGTTTGGGGGTTTTGGGGGGGGTGGTGTTTCTTTGTTTTTATTAAAGGTGATGCAGAGATCAGCTCATTGATTCTTCAAGTGCCCTGTTAGGAAACATGGTTTGGAAATTTTCTGCAATAATTTTTCCTTGACATCTGAAAGATATCAATTGCACAAACATGGTCCATAAAGAAGAAAAGGAATCAAAGTCAAGATTTTAGATCTGCCCATTAGTAAGCATAAGTCTCTCTGTTACAGATGATATCCAAACAATAGAAGTGACATGCGCGAGGCCCACGGGAAATCAGTGTCAGTGGCAGGTTAAGATGCAAGAGTTTCTAGAGCCTGTGCACTCATCCATTCACTCACCCATTTCACCATTTAATTCAATATGAAAAAACACCTATTCATACTCTAAATGTTATTGGAACCCTATAACACCTGATTTTTATAGTCCTTGGAAAGGTTTTAAAGAAAAAATTTTACAAATTAACTGTCATACATTATTTAAGAATATTCTGTTCCATCTCACCACAGGACGATCCCTTCATTTCACTTTTGCATTCTGCCAGTCTGTACATATGTAAGCTAAATAATTGTGAAAAAGCTAGTTCCGGACAGAGCCCCTTTCACCACTAGTATCTTCGCCATAGCTTAACCTATGTCATTTTCTTCAATGAGAGTGTTTCTGCTTCCAGACACCTACTGTGAAAGCCAGCTGGCTTTAGATGTAAAAATTACCAAAGAAGAAGGAATATAAAAGTTGCAAAAACTTTTTTAAAGAGACTTCCCCCGACCTGAATCCTGGTGAAAGATGTATTGTAAATACTGAATGAGATTTTTAAATACCTGACCTCAGGGACTGAGTACAAAAAAAGGAGGAGGGAAGCAAGTCGATTAATACAGCTTGATATAGTTCCGCAGCCAAAGTGGCTAGATCCATACAGGCTAATGTTCTCAGAGACACAATGAAATAAAAATGTTATCTCTCTTTTAGCTGTAATCTCTGATTAGAACGTTTAATCAATTAGCATTGCTGTTGTCAAAACTTGCTCCCAACAAAGGATGAGAAAACCTGCCGGAGGGGGATCTCAACGGCTGGCCAATTCCAAACCATGCAATAAGGTGGGAGACTCGTCCCTGCAAGAAACGTCATGTTTTACTAGGGTGCAACACTGACTTTTGTGTCATGAGATGAGAACACTTATCTTGCATTATTCATCTCAGAAGCACTAGCAGAATGTCAAATAACCCCCAAAATAAGAAAAGCTTAATGCCAAGATTTGGAAGTGTCAGATTACACTAAAGACGGTGTCTTTTTCTTTTCCCTTTTCAGAAAGCAGGAGACTTGTGATCTTTGGAAAGTGGGCTGCTGCTGCTGTTTAAAAAAAATCCACGTGTTTGGAGGCCAACTGTGAAAAACTTGCTGCATGTTTTCCTTGCTCTATGAGTCACCTGGGGTTTAGTCGCTCAGAGCTGGTCATTATTGGAATTCCAACAAAAATGACAAGAATTCTTTTTTTTTTTTTTTCCCAGTGAGCTTTATCCTCTCTCTCATTAACCCGACCTTTGTGTTATAGAGTTCTCTGAGGTCTCGGACAAGAACAGGATCTCATTGTGCTAAGTACTGTACAAACATGTAATGGCTAAAATAAACAGGCAGGAGATGGGGAGGCAAAGAGTAGAAGGAAGAAAATACAATTGTTCCCATTTCATACGTGGCAACCCCAGGCCCAGAGAGGTCGTAGGACTTACTTAAAGCAAGGGACAATAGCCAGGGCTTAAAAATTCACCCGTGTTTCCTGTGGGATAGTACGCAGCATTAACCACAAAATTACCTTTCCTTTCCACCTACCTATCTGCTTATGAACGCACGGCCCGTCACAAAATCCTTGATCGTTTCCTGAAATGCAGCAGGGTTTCTTGTTTGGCCCTCCATCAAAACCCTCCTCAGAGACTTCTGCTTTGCAGCCCATCAGCCATCTGCAGACCTTGTCCATCCTCCGTGCTGTGCTGCTGTAGTAAATACCCTGGCTCCACTATCTGTACCATTGATTTATCTGAGCCATGGACATAGCTTCGATGTGGTGTAATCTTGGTGCCTGGCCAGATGGGTGTATTAACTAGGAATATTTCTTCACGAGAAATTCATATGTAGGTCATGGTAAACAAATGTATTTGAATGGAGATCGTTTATTTGGGGGCAGAGAGGCATTTGGTGGGTTTTCAGAAGACTTTATGTAACGCTTCTCCGTAACGGGTAGCTATAGAAAATAAATAGCCATTTGGGGACAAGGGAGAAAGTATCTTCTTGCCTTAAAACTGCCAAGTAGCAGTAGGTACACTGTAACCCCCGGAGCAAAGGAAAGACAAACCCGGGGATTGTTCTCATGTCAGAGCTGCAGAGTAGTGAGATTTAATGTGTTGGTTTTTTTAATGAGTTGCAGAAAGAAGTGGACAGTGAGGTGATGAAATTTCCTGAAGTGCTGACAGACTAAGACGTTCTTACTTAGTTATGGGAAATGCTGGAATATGCATGTTAATTGGTATGACTGTTTAGGGTTGTATTCAAGCATGCAGCGTTCTTGGAAAGAACTGTATTGGTTTCATGTGCACCTTTTTGATGTGGTGTTCATTCCTGAGCCACGACTCCATCTCTTAAGGATTGGAAAAGACAAACAACCATGGTGAATGTGGCAAGAGCAATGCTAGAGAGGCCCAGGCTGGATTAAGAGGGGTCTAAAGGGAGCTCTTACACTTGTAGGAGGTCCTAGGAAAAACAAGAGCAGAGCAAGAGCCTCCAGGAGCAGGAGCAGCGTGCTCTGAACCCCTCGCCAGAAGATGACAGCTGTCCTGCTCCTCTTTGCATATAGCACCCAAACGTCATGCTCCAAATCACAGCCTCAAAGCTATGGACAGAGATCCACATTATTTCCTACCATCATATCACTCAACTCAGAAACTCTCACACACTAAAAAAAAAATTAATTAAAGACAACATTATATCTATCAGTAAGGCGGGATAAAATACTGGCACCACGCTCTCGGCTATTGCAGTGCAATGGCACAAGTGAGACAGCCGGAGCTCCAGCTTGGGTCGGAGAAACAGGGAAAGCTGGAGGTATTATTAAATGAAAGATCAGCTACACAGTAGCATTCCCCAAACATACTTGAAAAGTGACAGCCACGCAAAATTAACCAGAACATGACGGATTAATGCAGGCTGCAGAGAGTACAGTGGGGTCATTCAGCTGCTCAAAACGCTTCACAACAACAGTTTGTGAAATGACTGGCTGGTTCCTGAAAAAAAAATTGAAAAGTCTAAAACCATAACCAAAAGGCTGTGAGAAATAGTGAAAATCACACCAGAAGCACACACAAGAAAAATGGTAGGCTTGGTTACTACTTATTTACTGTTTTGTTTGTCAGGGGTTTTTTTTATTTTAGGGTATTTTATTCATTCACAGTCCTCTGATTTCAGCTTGTAAATATCCAAATATCCAAAGGAACTCCTTGAACTGAAGATATTTTTGTACCATTTGCAAAGGGATGGCTCAGACTAGCTGATGGTGCTAGAGAAAGCTTTTTCAGAATTAGGAACCCAGAGCAGTTTTCAGGAGTGATTTGTAACCTAATTTTTGCAGATTTCTAGGAGAGAGAGGCAACAATCTACTCCTGAAAATCCAGTGTGGCCCCGTCCTCATTTTATTTCAGGACTTAATGTGTGTAAATCTGAACTTACTGACATGTAACAAAGTTTGAAGGACTAAAGAAATAAACTGAATTAGAGTATTTCTGTTGTCAGAGCTGACGATGGATTAATAAAGGAGCCATATTCAAACCTCAGTCCCATGCTTTACTCATTCCTCTAATAGCCTAGAGACTGTTGTGTTAGAAAAGGGTGTAATAAGGACACGTTGTCCTAGGCATTGTGTTTCCTAACATTTTGTCAACTGGACACATTTTTGTGGGTTAATAACCTCGCTTGTTTTCTGATGCTTACATTCAATTGCAAAAGCAGCTGAGAGGAAGAAAAAAATGCAAAGAAAGACTAGAATAAAAGCCAAGAAAACCTTCTGTGGAAGTGTAGGTGTTTGGACATGATAGCCTTTTGGCAACTTCAGATGTTGGTTGTTTTTTTTTTTCTAGGTGTTTAAAGAAAAGCAATTACCTCTGTGATGACACTTAATATGCCAAGATTCAGCCTTGAGCAATTTTTTATGGCTGTGTTATAAACTCCAGAAACTACAGAGTACACTGGATCCACTGAAAGATGTTTCAGTGTAGCAGTTCTGACAGGAAAACTGTGGTTACACTGGCATCTGAAAATTCTTGAAAAAAGACAAATAAGCAAGCTAAAAAACCAGTGGTTTAAGGGGGTGGAAATGCTGCATCATTGGCTAGAGAGGTATAATAAATGGGCTGAGATTCTTTGCCTTTTTGAAGCTTATCTTTAAATTTTGAAGCAGATTTTACCCCCTTTGCGTTTGTTTCTTTGAACAGCAAACGTGCCCTTCACCGAGGGGATGGAAGGAGCAAGCGCGGGAGGTGCTGGTATAGTCAGAAAGGGTTGTGCCTTGAGTTTTGCAGACCCTGGGCAGTAGCTCCGTACGCAGCAGCAGTTAATTCCTATTCCTGTGCTCAGGTCAGGATCAGGGCTTTACCACCCAGTCCCCAGGTCTGCAGCGTGGACACCTGGTACCTCCTAGAGAAGACACTGACCGCCGCAGGGCTGGACCCCAGATTAATTCTGGCTAAGGGGCCACTGGAAAAATACAGGTGGCTTGCGCGTCCCAAACTCCAGAGGTGTCTGGGAGGGGTTTCGTTATGCGCCGAGGTGTCGCCCAGCAGCAGTCGGGACAGGACCTCCTGCAAAGCCAGAACGACCCAGGCACAGACTCCAGCTACTGCCACTTCTGCTTTCGGGGACTCACCGTGCTTTGAGTGGGGATTTAGTGTGGCCGTAAGGGCAGCGATGGATTCCTGGTGTAAATTAGGCAAGACTCAGAGTTAAACAGTATAAGACCATGAGATGGTTTCCTTTATAACAGATATATGGCATCAGGAGGGGGTTTTTATATTAAAGAATTAATTAACAGAAGTAATAGTTGAAGATGGTATACAGAAAAGCAAATAAATGTGTCAGGGCCTGAAGTATGGGAGACATTGGGGAGTTTTCCTGTGTTCTGACACTTACCCCTTCCTCGGTTGTAAACCAGAGAAGGGGAATCATTGTGCAAAATCGGGGTTAGAACAGAAATTCCTTCATCTGTCCGGTCATGACCCTGACTTTCCCATGTCTGTTCCTTGCACCTCTTGATCAATATTTGCTCTGATATTTCAGTAACTGTAAACTGTCATTCTAAGAACCCACAAGTTACAACATTAAATAATGTTTTCAGATATGCTTATGTTGTTTATTTTAAGGATATGTCTAAATGTATCCTTCTAATTGCTTCATGGAAAAACAAGTTTACTTTATGGTTTGAGGGTGTAAGGCTGGGTATCATATTACTCCTGTATTTGTATAAGAGTGACTATTCAAATGGTTGTGATAAGCTACCAAGCCTGAAGAGCTACAATTAGATGTTTCCAGAAGCTTGTGCCCTGTCAGTCAGCACAAGGTGCCACAGATTTTGTAAAAATGCTGCACTGAGCAACTTGGAAATGAAATATTTGTTAAAACAATGCCCCTTTTCCCAGCATCAAAATATCAGCTTTTGTGTTTGGTTGATTTTTATTTTTTTCCAAAACTTTTTGGATGTTTTAATCTCACTTTTTAATAAAAATATGTTTAGAAATGTGTTGAAAGTCATATTGGATACTTCAGGAAAAGTGAAAAAGCACAGTGTGTGTTAAATTGTGTGTTTGAATCCATCTCTATAACTGAAGTGATGAAAAAAATCTTATTTTTAAAGGGGAACAGACTCAATTAAGTGAATAGACCTGTGGGTACTGACTGATTTTGTTCTTAAAAGAAATGCAAAATCCAAAATGAAAACTTGTTTTCAGCATTTCCCGAATTTGAAAAAGAAAGAAGTAGATCTCCTTCCTGAAACCAGCCTGCTTCATAAAGGTGGCTCTCCCAGCAGTGCAAATGAAGATGCTTATTCAAACTTGCAAACAAAATCCAGGAAGATCCTTTTGGTGTTTGGTATAAAGCCATTATGCAGGTGATTAACCCATTAATTTTCAAATGTGTACATTGTCAAACATGACAAAACAAACGAGAGGAGGATGAAAGCAAAGTTACCAATTACGACGTTGTACGAAGGAGTCAGCCCAGATTTAAGTGACAGACCTTTCTTTTCCCTTTAGGTTAATATTGCTTAAATTGCACTGAGCAATTTGCCACATATGATGCAAGTTAAATACCACTCCTGCAAACTCCACGGAGAATTCTGCTGGCTCAAAGCACTTAGAAGTGGCAAGACTGAATCAACCAACTTCAACTGAAATGTATATTTGACTGGATATTGCATTTCCTTTGACTTAAAATGCAAATTGCAACTAACTTAGGCGGATCTAGCTTTGGATGTGGGAAATGCGATTCTAAAGTCATTCAATCAAATGGAAGTCAGGCCTCCACAGCTTACTTTCTGTTTCAACCACTGATTTATAAAACTAAGGTTAGACAATAATCTTTTTATACTCTCGTCTTTGTGCTAACCAGCTTTTAATTTAAGTCTGTATAATTTTAGGAATGATCTGAGATCTCAGCAGCAGAGATTCTCTTCTATGCAGTTGCTATAAATACAGGTATAGTGAGAGATGTACACACACACATTTTAAAAAAAATGTTTGGGATCAGATCTCAAGGGTTCGTATGTTATTGTTTGATGAAGATACAATTTGGAGCGTATAAAAAGAGTTTGTTTGGAGGTAACTAAAGAAACCCTGGCACTAACCGTCTTTTAACTCATCAGCTACCTTGAACATAGATAATGAAAAAACATTTTCAGAGAGTGGCAAATGATTTTCATTACATCAGTCCGGAGATACCAAACACACATTACTCTGGATATCCAGAGTAAATTTTAGGGCTGCAAAAGCTGTTATCCTCTTCTGGTGTTCCCCTTTAAACACCATTATGTTTTTCCCATTTAATTGGTGATCAGATTTTTTTTCAGATCTCCATTTTACTAGTCCAGAAACTTCAGTGGAACAACAATAGCCTAAAAACTATAAACATTTTCTCTTATGCTACTACTAACACCTGCACTCAAGAAAACAGAATTTCAATCACCTTTTTTTTTTCTCTTTCTATTTTTTTTTCTCATACCAAGCTGTTCATTTTGCTTGGGTTGTGGAAGTGAAAAAGTTACTGTAATTTGCATTTATACTTTTTTCATTCCTGGCACCACAGAATTTGGGAGGTGGTGGTGGGGATTGTAATTATATAAGATAATTCTTTTAATTGGAAAACTTAATATCCCCCTGTTTATACTTTCTTACATTCTTGATTTCAAAAAAGAAAGATGCTGTTTGTTTGTTTTACAAAATCCAAATTTGGCCTGAACAAGCCCATAGAAGAGCCAGTTAATAAAATTACTCAGTATTTATGCTTCTCCCTAAAGATTGCACAGAGCTAGCAGGAGAATACACACATGAAGGAGTGTCTGTCTCTCTCAAATCCAGCCCTGGATGATCTCATGTTTCTCCTGCCTTTTTATATTGTTGTTGGAAACCTTTACCTAAAAAAAAAAAAAATATAATAAAATAAAAAAATAAAAGAGGAGACAAGAGTTGATTTGCCTTTCTGTTGGAGACACATACTCTGTGGTGGTTAGAAAATTCTGTTCTTCCCTCATCTCTGTAGGTGCTGGGCTAGCGTCATCCCTCTGCCTGCAGCAGTGGACAATCTACACCACTCGTATGCTACATAAGAGCCAGCCTAGAGCCTAGCAGAAGGAATGAAGAAAACCTTTTGGAGGAAAAAGAAGTGGAATTGGGTCTGAAGACTTGGAAGCAACCTTTCTGCTCCTCATATTGAGACGCCAGCCCTTCAGGGGAAGTTAGAGCAACCTAGCACGAGCTAGAAAACCAGGCTGCAAGGAGGGCAGGAGGAGACAAACAGGACAGATGCTTCTCTTGGCAGCAGGAGGGAAGGCACCGAAGAGGCGAGATGGGAGCTCACAACCCCTCCTTTCACACCCGGGCAGCGCTCCAGCGTCTGCTGAATCAAGCCCAGGGCTGGAGGCAGTGTTTAAAGCCAGTGTGGGGGCAACAGAGGTGAGTGGGGAGACAGCCTGCTCCCTGGCCATGGGCCGCTTGGAAGAGATCCTGAGCACTAGGGAGAGAGGGTGAAGCTGCCCTTCTTCCAGGTGTGCTTGCTGCTGCTCCTGCTGTCCCATTCCTCCTTCGCCTTTGCCCATCGTGCGGGCACGTAGCCGGGCTGAGGAAAGCCAGCTGCGCAGCCACAGCACAGCGCAGCACACCTCTGTGTACAGGACCATGCTGCAGTCAAGGATGGTCAGAGCAGAACATGCCCCAGTCATAGACCGTTTCCAGCAGCCTCCGGGGGTCACCGACAATGATCTGGGGGAAGGAGCAGCGGGCGCCACTTTATCCAAGCGTCATTCCATGTGGGCATTCGCGACCTTATTCTGATCTGCTTTTCTTCCGCTGCCAAGGCCAATGCAGAACCAAGAATCAGCCCTTTGATTTCTTTAGGACCTTTTGGCCCCTGCAGCACATGCTATGCCTGCAGTGATGTTCTGCATTTGAATCCAAGCACCAGTGGGAATGGTGAAGGTAAATCGAGGACACCTATGCCCTGTGATTTGCTCTGTGCTGTTTGTAGCCTGCAGAAGCTGCTTT
This sequence comes from Astur gentilis, assembly GCF_929443795.1. NCBI lineage: Eukaryota > Metazoa > Chordata > Aves > Accipitriformes > Accipitridae > Astur > Astur gentilis. The sequence continues at coordinate 12,351,078 of NC_064905.1, forward strand.
TCTTGGCATTCACCACCTTGAAAGGGAACACTTTGCGTTTTGCTGCAAACTGATCTGCAGAAGGCAAATACACACACACGCCCCCAAAATCTGATTTTGCGTGCTAGCTTTTTTGCTAGTAAAGGAAAGCAAAGGGATAACCACTAACAATAATGTTACACTTGTGATAAATAGTTGCTATGGAGAAAAGCTTCTAGTGTTTCCCAGAAGGCATCAGCAACTTTCATATTTATTGAGTATAATCTGCCTTTTGCATTATCCTCTTTGAATTCTACCACACCAATAATAACTCTAATCGTACCATTAGCAATTACCTCCAAGGTTTCCTGCCAGTTTCTCCTTTATTACTAACTGGTAGATGTTCACGGCAAGGCATTTTCCTTCTTTTCCCATAATCAAGGATATACTTAATCTTGACCTATTTGAAACATGACCAAAGAAATCAAACTCTTACTGAATAAACTAAGAATTTATACTTGTGAAAGATGTATTTACACAGAGAAAAAAATGTATGCTTCGAAGCACGAATGGAAGTGCAAAAGAGACAAAGGGTACTTTATTTTTCTGGTGTTGCCTGTGCTAGCACAGAGATGTGTTGCAAATTTAGCTGGTACTGGTAATGCTCCAGTAGATCTGGTGGGAATTTTGGATCGTGCAAAGCCTTTGTTAACATAGTAGACCTTGGGCTGATTAGGCCAGTTGTAATTGGAGTTAGGTCATAACGAGGTTGGCTTTTTTGGACCTACACCAATAATGATGGAGAAGCAGAGCCAGTATTATCACTGCAGACAAAAGCTGACTAAACTGTTCTGATTGCTGTTAGTTTGAGATTTATCCCTCTGCAATGTAGAAAACTGTTAACATAATTTTAAGATGATTTTCTTGGCGTACGTGGATCTGGCTTTCACTGTGCTGTAAAGAGCAGCAGCCCCTTCCCTTGCCCTCTCCTCCTCCCCCTGTGCAGTGTATGGCTCTGGAATCCAAACTGCTACAGATCCAAGTGTTGCCCAGGCTGTTATCTGTTGTGGGCTAAATGAAAATTCATTACTCAGATACTCCTGCATGCTGGAGCTCTGGTTGCTGTCTAAGTCTCTGTGTTGTGGCTGAGAACCATCTGGAGTAAATCAAATGAAATAAAACCTCTATTAACTGAACGTTAAATATCCAGAGCTCGCCATTATCACGGTCAAACACCCTGACATTGCAAAAATGTCTTTGCTTGGTACAAATCTCTGTTTCCCACGTTTCTCCACCATTGTCACTGCTGCTTAGGAAATCAAGACTGAGCTGGTTGCCTGCATCCTGAAATATTTTGAACCACATTGTTATGTAGCACAGTTGTGGAAGCTGACCAATGCCAAGCCACTGACAGGATCAGGGTCCAGCTACAAACCAAATCCTTAAAATACCGAGAGCATCTCTGAGCATAGCGGTCTTGTTAGCACCACTTTGGGGAAAAAAAAAAAAAAAAAAAAAAAAAAACAGAAACAAAAGCCAAAAAACAACCAAGTGCCGAAAAAACAATTTGATTTGACCGTAGCGTAACTCAGATTTTTGCAGATGAGAAACTGTGGGGAGCTACCATCCAAGGAACTTTGCAGTGGAACAAATTGGGGTTGTGCAGTCAGAAGAAAATGCAGACTTTAAATAAAAAGCACACAAAACCTGAGTCAGTCTGTCACAGGAAGCAAAACCCCATATAACAGACTACAGTGTCCTGATGGCAAGCTCTCTCTGAAAGTGCTCCCTCCCCACAACCTCTGCAAGCAGCCGCCTTGAGTTAGTCTTCAAGAATTTTTAAAATTTTTTAATTTTTTTTACCTTAGAGACAATAAATGAAGTTGTTTAAAATGTATTTTGTAAGTTCATAGGCAAAGATAGTGCTTACATTGGAAAGGGGGTTATTTTCTAGAAGGAAATTATGGAAACAAGACAGTGTGGGATATTGCTAACTACCTTACATACGCAGCAATACATGTGTAGGAAGAGGGAAAGCTACACTAACAGGGATCTAAGGACTGCAAACTGGATGTGTTAGTGATTCTGATTTCTGAGCGGCTGTGCAAAATAAAGCTGTAAAAAATTGTTGCATGGATTTAATTTCGTCATTTGCTAAATGAACATCCTTCCAACATCTGTTACATTCTAGAGTATGATTTGCTTTGCTTATAACAACTTTCCGTGCAAACATGTATATATACACAAATAAAAATTGCTGCCCTTCTTAAAAAAAACGTGGAGCCGATAGAATCTACAGAGGAATTAGGAGCATCCAAATAAATTTCCCACCCCTGCATAACATTGCCGGGACCCCGATGGCATTCTCCGCAAAGCTAATATCATCTCGAAATGCAATCAGAGTAATTGCGAACCCCGTGAAAGAACCCTGAATGTAATTAAATAAAGGAAAGGGAAAAAATCCCTGTAACCTTGGAGGGCTGGCTGGAATCCGGAGTGGAATGTGCTTGCTCCGGCGCTCGCTGCCCACCCCACTCCCATCCCGCGCCCTGGGTGAGAAAGTGCCGGGAATGAGCTGGACAGGGCTGGGTGGAAAAGCACGCTCGGGCTGAGGATTTCAGCTCTCTCCAGATTCCTGCGGGGAACCCCGCGGGTTTGGCAGCAGCCAGCTGTGAGCTCACACCCAGCCCGACTGGCCAAGGACGGCAGGCGCGACACGCGAGGGCTCCGTCCGGCGCAGCATCACGCGTGGGGGAGCGCCGTGTGTCGGCTGCTGCGGCCACCCGGGAGAGGCTGAACGGAACCCGCTGCTCTCCGAGGCACAGGGCTGGGTCCCGTCGAAAGCATCCCTCGTCTCACTCGTCGGGCTAGAACTAAACCTAGCCCCAAAACGCGTTGCCAGATTGCTGCGTGGATCAGCCCCCCGCCTTCATTCTACCAAGTAAAAATAAAAACCTCATTTAATTTTTTTGCCGAAAAAAAAAAAAAATTGCGATCGATGAAAATTTAAGTTTTCTTTAAAGTAATGGTGCTTGAGAAGTAAAGAAATCAGCCAGATGATCTCACAGAGTCGGGCATACTCCCACAATCAATTTGTACCAAATTTAAGTCCGTGACTCAAAAGCGATTTATTGATTGGTTTATTACAGCAGCCCAGATAATCAAAAAGAGATGGGCAGCTACGGGAGACAAACGGTACGTCGGAAAGCTGCGATCGTTCAGGGGGGCTCGGGATAGATTTGGAAAATAAAGACGGGAAGCTAAGTGGGAAAAAATCACTGACAGCAGATAATTGTAATTCGAGAATTGCATCAAGCGTGGGACACATCTCCACGCTGCGAATGTACTGCATAAATAATAGGATTTTTATAGGAGCTCCGTTTGAGCACGGGATAATTCAGTATATTGCCCACCTCACATCCCGCCTGTATTTCTTAGGTTGGTGGAGGCAAGCAGGCAAAACATCGAAAACGAATGTATATCAAAATTGACCAAAAAAAGTAAAATGCGCGTATAATAATAAACTCGGCTGCTTGTTTATATATGGGGAGATGGGTGTGTGTAGGCGGTCTCTGGGAATAATCGGGTGCTCGAATCTAACTCAATGCAGGAGTTTTTAGTTTATAACTCTCCACATATTATTTTGATGTATTCATAACCCAGACAAGCAGGAAGGTGTGTGAGATAATTAAAATTCACTGCAGCAAGTTCGATGGAAACCGTTTCCAAACGGAAAGACAGAGCCCGGAAAAAAAGTTTTGAGGTCATAGATCCTCTTCCCCCCCCCCCCCCCCCCCCCCCCCAAAAAAAAAAAAAAAAAAAAAAAAAAAAAAAAAAAAAAAAAAAAAAAAAAAAAAAAAAAAAAAGACAAGAGATCTGCGAAGTCTCGGGCAGTTTGTGCCTTCTGCCCTCCGGGCGCCGCTCGCAGCGGAGGCGTCGCCGCGGCCCCCGACGGGGCGGGAGCTTCGGGCCGGCCGGGCGCCCGTCCCTGCGCTTGGCTGGGGCCAAACCCCAAAGTATTTTGCCCACGTTACTTTTTTTTCGATGGTGGATTTGGGGTGTCCCTTCGTGACGGCTCCGGGCGGCACGGCGCCAGCAGGTGCCCGGGGTTTCTCTCCTCGGGGCCCAATCCTGCGCTCCCGGGGAGCAGCGCCGGTTGCGCTAGCTTCGAGGGGAGCAGGGTCCGGCCCTGGTCTCCAGGACAGAGCGGGACCCTCTGGGGTCCCGGGTCGCCTGAGGGAGCCCCCGGTCACTGCCCACGGCAACGGGTACCCCCGGAGCCCCGCTCTCCTTCGCAGCGAGGGGCCACGTATCGCCTCCGAAAACCAAGCCTCCATCCGATAGTTTTCTGCATGTAAATACAACCTCTCTAACAGCGCTTTCCTCCCTCGAAGCTTTCCCATGTGTTTATTTTAAAAGTTATTACCTGGGAAAAAAAAATTCGTTTTCGATCCTTAAGGGCAAAACTGTTAGCTGCTTTGAGCAGGAAAACATCTGATCTCTCTCAACTATCCCCTGCCTCTTGCCAAACAGAAGAAATATCTGATCGTAAATGAAATACCTGCGGAGAGAGAGAGAGAGAGAACAACCCTCGGCGGGTGGGAAAGGAGCCGCTCGTATTATGCAATGATCACGGTTCATTGTACACTCACTGTCTCAACGAGCGGATGACACCGGTGCGATAAATAGGAACCATTGTCGGGTGACACAGAGGACAATTATAACGCGTGATTGCACTTACTGCCCATTGCCCGCACCGAATATAGCGCGACTTTGCTTCACCGCACCCACCTTCCCAGCGCACCGGGAGCCGGGCGCTCAGCCGGGCGGCGCGTCCCGCCGCCCCGGGCAGGCAGAGACCCCCCCCCCCCCCGGAGCCGGGCGCAGCCTGCCCGGGATCGTGGGACACGTGTCGTGGCCCCCCCACCCAGCCGGGGGTGGCCGGAGGATGCTCCGGAGAAGGGTCCCCCCCGCAAGCCGCCCGGGAGCTGGCTCCGCAGCTAACAGCCATCATCAGCCAGGACGGCTTCAGAAAGAGTCCAAAAGACTCAAGAGGAGGACCCAGGTCGAAGCGTCGCTAACCAGACCCGATCCCTCGGAAGCTCTGATGTTCAGCTCTTTTTAATTCCTTTCTAGCGTCTGGAGAGAAATACATAATATCTATTATTACAACGCCTTTCTCTTGGCTCCAGGTCTCATCCGGAGCAAGGAGATGAGACAAAAATCTCCCAACCTCTGACACATCTAATATTGCCTCGGCGTACACCTCGTTTCGGGGTAAAACTTAAACTTGGTGCACACTCTGGTTCCGTTTTCTTGCCTTTCTTTCTAGTCAAATCGGGAGCCTTAGCTTCCTTTCTTAAAGGACTTCCACACGCCAGCCTCACAGTGGCTCGTTAAAAAAATCTCCTCTCTCTAGAAAACGGCTTATTAACCAAATCGATCATAAAAGGAGGGGAAAATGCTTGTAGGGTTGTCCCCCCCGGAGAATAAACGCGCTCCCCCCTGCCCGCGGGCGTTTTGTCCCCGCGAGTTGTCTGTAAAGGACACGGGCTGGTGCTTTGCGTGGACTGGGGATATAGGACATCACTCGTGTAATGATCCGAATGGGCTTCCTCCTGATTTACGCCCGTGAGGGGGGGAGGGGGGGGCTGGAGAAACCGGACAACCCCCCCACTTCACGAGCTATCACAGACTAATGATGTGGCATTTCGCGGTGGGGATGCTGCCCACGGCCCGATGGATGGAGGAGCGAGGATGCTGCGGCAGTGCCTGCCCGTCGCCTCCCTCCGCCTCCAGGCTGGGAAAGGCGGAGGTGGGCCGAGGGGCAGCCTGGAGCCCGGGGAGGGGGCGGGGGGGGGGAAAGGGAGAAGGCGGAGCTGGCCGGGACGGGCCGTCGCTGCTGCCGCTGCTGCTGCTGCTGGAGCCGGTCAAACTGCACAGCCGCTTCCCCCAGGAGCTTCCCTTTCATCTCCCCGCTCCTGGCGCCTGCAAAACAGCCTCAGTTTGTCTGCGCCGTCTCTCCTCCCCCTGCGCTCCCCCCCCCCCCCCCCTCCCCGTCCCACTCCAGCTGAGAGCCCCAGGACCGGGGCGCCCAGAGCCCGGCCCGGCTCACGGGGGCTGGTGCTGCCTGAGACCGGGGGGGGGGGGAACACAGGCTGAGGGGCACGGGGGGGTTAGGGGCTTTCTGGGCATCCTTGGGATCCGGCCGTGCCCCGTGAGGCGGTTGCTGGCGGCGGCTTGGAGTGGGGGGGGCACACGGGTGTGGGGCTGGGAACCAGCCGAGCCCCGACGGGCGAGCCCCTGGGACAGCCCTCCGCGGTACCGGGGTCTCACCGGGGACACGAGGGGGGAGCCCGACGCAGGGGAAAACCCCCGGACTCACGTCGGTTCCCCGGGCCGGGAGAATTCCCTGCTGGTCTGAGGTTGGGCGGCCGCTCTGAGATCCTGGGTAGGGAGGAAAAGCCTTAATTCTTAGAAGTTTCTCCAAGCCCCGGCTCGGCGAGGTTGCCGTCCCTGCATTGAGTGCCGTGTGGGGCTTCATTCTCCTGTGTTTAACTCATAGGAGGAGGATGAAGGAGGGGAGGGGTGAGGGAGGAGGGAAACCTCCAAGTTCAGGCTTTAGACAGAAAACGTGCCAACCTCGCGATGGGCTAACGCTGAAGAGGGCAAACGCCATAAGCAAACCCTGCCGTGCTTTGCTATCCCAGGGGCTCCTGTGGCACCCAAAAGCCAGCCAAACCAGGCTGGATGAGCCACCCCATGCTCATCCCTCACTCCTGCTGCTGCTCCGCGCTTCACATCCGAGAGAAGGTTGTCCCTTGGTCCCCCTCCTTCCTCCAGCCTCCCAAAGGATGGCAGCGCAGGGAAGCCTCCCCAAGCCCACAAGGACGGTGTGCGAGCTTGCACACCCGGGCCACAGCCAGGCACCCCGGGGGAGAGAACCTGCACCCAAGGGACGTGATCAGTGTCACCGTGACCTGCCTTCCTGCGAGCTCTCCTTCCCCAGGCGCCCTTCCAGCGGGCATTGACTTTGGGAGCGCAGTATAATTATCTGTAGCATTTTCAGCAGCCCCACAATGGCTTTCCACGGGCGGTGCATTGTTCTTGACACACATGCATTGTTCCTGCATGTCCATCAATTCTCATTTACTTGTCACGGTGCAGGAAGCATGGAGAAGGGAAAGGAAGGGGAGGGGGGGTGAAGAGGGACAAACTCAACCCCACTGCAGCAGCAGGGCTTGCAAGGCCGCGGCTGGTTGACTGCGGTCCTGCATCTCTCTGCGAGCATCTCCCGGCAAAGAGATGAGCTCTGCGGGGAAGGAGAAGTGACAAACTGGGGACAGCAAGAACAGCTGGAGAGGCATCAGCTTGTGGGATCAAGTATTCTTTTCACCGCTGCAGAAAAGCCGGGATCAGGGCCGTGTTGCCTGAAACGTCGCAGGCTGCCTCCGCCAGGTTAGTTGGGCTGGAGCAGTGAAAGGCATCACTTTGCAGCTCTTGCTTGACTTTAATCCTTAACCCATCGAGGACTGCAGTAACACTGCTAGCAATGAGTAATGACTGTGCAAACCCTACTATTAGACCCACTGATGAGTAGGGTTTTGTAACACGGCTTCTCGTACACGTCCTCCCACACTCCTTCCCACACCGCAATCACATGCCCTGGTCCCAGTTTGCCATCTGTGGCACCAGGTGAGATGCTATCAGGGCTGGGGTGGCTCAGATACTTGTTGGCTGACCAGGGAGGTTGGTTGACGAGGGCTGTAAGGGGCCAGGGGGACCCCTGAGCCCAGAGCCGCACACTCAGTACAGCCCCATCCTTTAGGCACGCTCTGGCCTGGCCTGAGCAGAGGAGCACGGCCCAAAGAGAATCCACTCCGGCCCAGTTCCTCTCCCAAAATCAGCTCCCAAACTGCCCTCTAGGAAAAGGTATAATTGCACAGGCTGCAGAGGGAGTGGGAAGTCGTGATTTGTGTTAGCAGGACTGGGGACTTCCAAGACCGCCGCGTGGACTGGCAGGAAAGTCAGGAGTCCAAATCGAGCACCAGATGAGGCAGTGAAATCCAGCATGTTTTTCAGAAAGGATATAACCAAAACCGCGTAGGGAGCAGAGCCCTGCAGCTGCCCAGGACCAAGCCCACAGCTTTGTCTGAGCTGCCCCTGCGGCCAGGGCTTGGGGTGAGGGGGCTGTGCTGCACAGCCCCAGAGCAGATGCACTGCCACCTTCCCAGAGTATTTGGGGTATTAGAGCCTCAGTTATAACACCAAGACGGCTCCCAAACTCTGTGCTTCCTGGACGTTTGGAAAAAAAAAAAAAAAAAAAAAAAAAAAGCAGAGAAAGTTGCGGGCACAGCATGAAATAACACCCGGCATAAGATTAAAATAATTATGAAAAGAACAATATGTATTTGCTTTTATCCGCACGGTAATTAGAAACGCTTTTTAAAGGATACTCTTTATTCATACCACTGTTAGGAAGTAAAAAAGTGAGAGAATCGCTTTCATAGTACTGGTTTGATATGCCTCTTAATTAAGGGCTGTGTGCCCCTAATTTATTAAAGCTCATCTATTCATCACGTGTGTAATTGACGCTGGAAAAAAAATAATAATTACAGATCTAACCTCTGCAGAGTGGTTTTGCGCGACTTGGGTCCTGCTGCCGAGGAAACGCAAACAACAAAAAAACCCCCTTTTGGGATGAAAAACGAGCGGCGCGGAACAGGGGCCCGCGTTTCTCCGCGGGGGGCGTTGTCGCTGGGCGAGGGTCCAGCATCCCGCCCCCCCAAAGCCTTTGCCCTCGGACAAGGACCTCATTTCTTGGGGACCCCCCCGGGGGCCGGGCAGACCCCGGGCTGGGGGACTGGGGGGTGGAGTGTCCGGCGGGGCTGGGGAGCGGCGGTACCCGACGGGGCGGCCGGGGGGGGACCCGGGGGGTGGCGGGAGGAGCCGGACCGGCGGCGAGAGGAGGCAGAGCCGCGATCTTCTAAAGTTTCCTCTTCGCCTAATCATCAGCCTTAATTACCCCGGCGGCTTTTTTTTTTTTTTTTTTTTTTTTTTTTTTTTGCTTGCTTTGGGATGATTATAGCCCTGGACGGCTCCTTAATAGCACAGCTCCGCTGGCTGCCCGTGTCATTAACTCCTAATTCATTTCGGAGGGGACGGGGGGGGGGGGGAGGGGGGGGGAGGGGGAACACCCCAACCAAAATAAGCCCCGGAAAAAAAAAAAAAAAAAAAAAAAAAAAAAGTTTCTCCCCGCCCTCCCGCTCCCGAGCCAATGGCATGAGTCACCCCCCGACGTCAGCCCCCAGCGCGGGCCCTGATTGGCCCGCGGGGCGTTTACTCCACTTCCCAGAGGAGGAAAGAGCCGGGGAGCCCCCAGAGGGGGAAAAGAGGGGGGCGGCTCGGCGGCGCCTCACTCGCGCAGTCCCCGCGCAGGGCCGGGCAGAGGCGCAGCGCAGCTTCCCCGGGCGGCCCCGCTCCAGCCTCCCTCCCTCCCTCCCTCCCTCCCTCCGCACCCGCCATGGCTTCTCCTTCCAAGGCGAAGGAGGTTTTCTCCTCCGACGAGGAGGGCCCGGCGGCCGGCGCCGAGGAGCACCACAAAGTCAAGGTGTCCAGCTTGCCGTTCAGCGTGGAAGCCCTCATGTCCGACAAGAAACCCCCCAAAGAGCCGCCGCTGGCCGCGGCGGGGGGCAGCGCCGACGGGGCGGCCGTGGGCACCTCCAGGAACCTGCTGCTGCCGGGCCACGGCTCCCGGGACGCGCACAGCCCCCCCGGGGCGCTTACAAAGACCTTCGACACGGCGTCCGTCAAATCGGAGAACTCGGAGGACGGCACGTCCTGGATCCAGGAGGCCGGGAGATATTCCCCTCCGCCGAGTGAGTGGCCGGGGAAGCGGCGCGGGGCTGCGCGGGAGCCGCCGCCGGCCGGGGAGCGAGGGCAGGCGGGCAGCGCTCCGGCCCCGGGCTGCCGGCCCCGGGCTGCCGGCCCCGGCCGCCGAGCTGCGCCGCTCCCCGGGCGCCGGGAGGCGCGGGAGCGGGCTGGGTATAGACATAGGCACATGAACGCTTTGCCTGCGTGTTTATGTCTGCCTGCGTGAGAGCCTCACGCGTGTGTTACCTACTTCTTCGCGTGTGTCTTGCCTTTAGGGTTACGCAGCTGCGTGTTTATGTATCTAATGATGCCTGTGTCTACAAATGCATCGTGCTTTTAAAACCAGAGACAGACCGGGAGGTACCGCGGGCTAGCTCCCGTTCCCGGCGCACGGCTCACCGGCTGCCGGTTCGTCCGTTTAGGTTATCCCGTTGCAACGAGAACTGGAAATTCTCCCCGTTTCCTTCGCCCTTACAGCGCACGTTGCAAAGCAATCTCTGAAAGTCGGGAATTGTCCCTTCCAGGCTTGCGCGCTTTCTGCGCGCTGAGTCCCGCCGCGGTCTCGCCGGTGTTTGCGCGGTGTTTGTCTCTCTCTCCCTCGTGGCATGCAGCCTGCCGAGGTTCCCCGAGCTGGCCCTGACCTCTTTAGCCCCTGCGATCTCTCCCGACCCCGTCCCCACCGCCTTAGGGACACGCGAGCCGGAGGTGACAGGTCACTTCTTAAACCCTTTTTGCTCTTCCAGCCTCGCTGCTGTGTCTGCGCTGAATTGCACTTCGCTTTCGGTGAGATTCCCTACCAAAAAAAAAAAAAAAAATTGCGTTTAAAAAATAAAAAGAACCCCAAAACTACCTTCGGGAAAAGGTGAAAAACGTAGCCCGGCAGTGCTCGGCTTTCTGCCTTCCCGTCGCCAAGAGCCGTGGCGGCTGTCCACCTGTATTGGCAGATCGATCCGCTCTCCTCCACGCATCCCTACCTCGACTGATGTAAATTAAATGCTCTGCTTTACTTAAGTTAGTGACTCTACAGATGCGAACTGTTGAACCGGACAGTCTCGCAGAATTTGCTCCTATAATCTAATAGTGCAAGAAGGAAGTTTAGTTCTATTACAGTTCCTCTCTTTTTTTTTTTTTTTTTTTTTTGACAATCATTTCGATTTGGCTTTCAGTCGCTTCCTTTCCTTTACCATAACCCCGAATTAATTTGATTTCTAACGTGCTGCGAGAGGGCCAGGCAGAGGGGCTGGGAGGAAGGCAAGCCCGCCCGTGTCATTCCCTGCTTAGCTCCGGTTTGCGGTTTTCATGTACCCTCAAGTACCCTGGAAAAGCGTGAAAAGAAGCGTGTGCTCCTTAAAACTGCCCTAAACCCCAGACTTAGACAAGGCCTAATCTTCTCCCGATATATTTTTTTTCCTTTCCCCTTCGAAATTCCTCCTCTTTCTCTGTTAAAACCGGCAGTCTGCAAAAATAGCTTTGTGAAGGACTTCAATAGCTAGGAAGTTCAGGTGCGGTGATTTCAGCAGGATTTGGGGCGAAAAATTATGATGAGGGAAGGAAAGGTCCTTTGCCCTCGATCATCTTCCAGATTTCTCACCTCCCGGCGCTCGGCCCCCTCGGAGCCGGTGTGACAGCAGGAGGCAACGACCGGTTCTCCCACAACAAGCCCATCTGTCCGTGGAGGGTTTTGACATTAGAAGCAGCTCCTCGATTTATTATTATTAATATTACGGGTGGGATGAACTGGGGAAAGAGCTGTAAAAGTTAGATTTTTGAGCAACGTGGAGAGGAAACCGTCTCCAAGTGATGATTTTTTTTTTTTTTTTTTTTTTTTTGTGTCCGACATTGGCCAGAAAACGGAGGATAAACAGGAAAAAAACAGCGAAACAAATCACTGCAGCGAGTGCTTGAGGACTGACACGGGATAAACGCAATTACAGGGTCTGGGGTGGTGACGGTCCCTGCTTCTTATCAGAGTTTGGCAGTCATTTGGGGGACGGTGAGGGAAGAAGCCCGGGAACTCTTGGGTGTATTCCGGAGGAAATATTTGTCCGGGATTTAATTTAAAAGCATGTTTTCGCGGTTTCCCCCGTGCGCAGCAGAAGTCGGGACGGGTCGGGCTAACCCGAAAGCCGGGGAAGGCGCTGGGACGGGGAGCGATCCCCGGAGAGACGGTCGCCCTTGTAAAGCCCCCCCCCCCCCCAGAAGGAGCCCCCTTTTAGCAGGGTCTTTGGAGAGCTTCCCTTTGAGAACAGAAATAGGTTGCGTTTAAAAAGAGGGACTGGAATAACGCGGTGAGCGGTAGTGAATTTAGGGTCGGGTTAGTGTCGTTTGGGTTTCGTGTAGTTTTAGGAGTGAACCAAATGTCACGGTGAGCACCTTAATTATTAAAATGCCCTCATGCGATCATAAGACGGTATTTGACAAGTTGTTTTCTAAGAGGGCTTTGGTTTTCACTTTCAGTATCTAGAAGAAGTGTTAGAAGAGAAGTTTAACTTTTTCTGCTGTAGCTGTTTTCTCCCTCCCCTTCCTGATCTTTCGAACACTTTCTTCGTGGGATTTTTTAATTGCATGATATGCACTTAAACAGCTTTGTGGTCCAGCTTATTTTAAAAAAAATAAAAGAGGAAAGTGAAAGGGGTCCAGAAAACACGATGTGCAAATACTGACAGGCATTTGAACCAGACACTACAGCATGGACATAATTTAGCAGCCTCTTAAGAGCAGCCTGTGTGTCATTTCATGTATCAAGCTGGGGACCTAGGGTGGCTTGTCATATGCCCCGGGACTGAGCCAAAACACAAGCAAATTGCTAAGCTTTTGAAGTCAGCCGCATGCTTTTTAATCATTCTTTAGATTGCAAAATTATTAGTGAAATGCAAAATGAATCTAAAGGCAAGTCAGCGATGGGCCATCCCGGGCACATGTGCCTAACCTGGCTGGGGTTATAAGGCAAACCCAAAAGGTAGTAGGTTTCCTGACCTGTATTGGCTACAGATGCTGCAACTATGTGGTTTTTTTTGAATTGGCAAATGTCATAAAAGCTAAATGTTGAACGAAAAGTGCGCTGCTTTCTTCTTTTTTTGATACTTGTTGAAAAACAGAAAATACTCCGTGAAAAGAAAAGTTATTAAGCAGAGGAAAAACTTGCTCTTGAAGAAGAAATAGCAAGAAAAACGCCCAGTTATCTAAACCAGAAAAATTATCAGACCCACTTCTTCAGCTGTCAGAAAAAAGATAGGGTTGACTTGTTGCTCTTGGTGGAGAAATCCTGGAGTGGGGCTGGGCTTGCCTCTTGCACCACTGTCCTTTCGTGAATCTCCTGCTTTTGCGTATATGTTTGTCCTGCGCTTTGCTGGAGTTACTCCTCCAGTTCTGCAGCTACCAAGACAGCTGGTTTGTGTGCTCTAGACCCCTATGATGTGACTCCTAAAGCGATGTGCTGCATGTGTCTGTGAATTCTTCGTGCCCTTTTTGCCTACAGGCTGTCCTTTTGAAATCACTGAGGCAAAATTTCACTTCCCAGGACGTCTGCTGAAGTCCTGCAAACATAAGTTTGGCCAGAAAAAGATTTCCAGAGCCACTTGCAAAAGGATCCCCTGTTGTGAGGGTATCACCTGGCAGGACGCTCCCTTCGCATACCCCTCTCTCCTGCCCCAGCCCTCTCAAGCACAGCATTTCTCCAGAGCACCCAGCTCTCCCTGCTTTTGTGATAACTGGCCTTTCGCTTCCTTGCAGGACACCTGAGCCCCACTGCCTGCACCCTGAGGAAGCACAAGACGAATAGGAAGCCCCGAACCCCATTCACCACTTCCCAGCTGCTGGCTCTGGAGCGCAAGTTCCGCCAGAAGCAGTATCTGTCCATCGCCGAGAGAGCCGAGTTCTCCAGCTCCCTCAACCTCACAGAGACCCAGGTCAAAATCTGGTTCCAGAATCGGAGGGCCAAGGCCAAGAGACTGCAGGAGGCTGAGCTAGAGAAGCTCAAAATGGCAGCGAAGCCCATGTTGCCGTCGGGGTTCAGCCTCCCTTTCCCCATCAACTCTCCCATCCAGGCTGCCTCACTGTATGGAACATCCTACCCTTTTCACAGACCTGTGCTTCCTATCCCGCCCGTTGGACTCTATGCTACTCCCGTTGGATATAGCATGTACCACTTATCCTAAGAAGATCAGAAAGACAAAGCGACAGTGAGACAGACTTCCTGGTGGATCATGTCCAACCCTGAGAAGGCAGTACCCCAACCAGTACTGGCCGTTCTTTCTGCACGCTTCTATCTGCCATCCTGAGTGTACGGGAGTTTGCATTAGCAAAGCAAGGCATCCTGTACGCTATGGGTTGGGTGTCTTCTGAGAGTGCTCTGAGCGCTCAGAGTCTGATCCTCAAAGAAAAAAAAATATGTAAAAACAAACAAAACAAAAAAAAAAAAAGAAAAAACATTTGAGCAAATGTAGGGTTTTTATACAGTGCACGTAAAACTAGAATAAAAACGAACGGGTGAAAAAGCAATCTCATCTTATGGAGGCAGAGATTTCCCGATGCCTTCCTGATGGGGCCCAACACATGTTTAAAGTAAGAAGGGTGCATGCCCTAAACCCACACTTGAAGTTGCCATCACTTAATATGGGGGCAGGGGGGAGGGAAATAAAAAGGTATAATCAAGGCATTTGTTGTTTGGTTTGTTGTTTTGTTGTTTTTTTTTTTTTTTTTTTTTTTTTAAAGAAAGCAGAGCCCTTAGCTAGAGACACCGTGTAAATAGAAACTAGACCCGGTAGAGTCTGAGCGAAATTCAGAGCCAGCAAGTTCCTGAATTTCTGGGGGTAGGGAAAATTTTTGCATCCCCATCCTTGACAGATGTTTGCAACAAGATGAGCATCAGGGCCCCTAAATGTAGAGCACAGCTTTATCCACCATTGGCTCCCGTAATGCCTTTATCTGTATAAATAGCTTCAGCGTTTGTAAAGCACTGTGAGGGGAGGTAAAGTGCAAGGGAGGGTTATTAGGCAGTCTGGTCTTTATCTCTTCCTATTGGCATGCTTAAGAGATTTTTGGCTACAGCCAGGTAAGCTTGGCTCTGCAATGCTCTTTGAAAACCAGGAGAGAGGGAAGGAAGCTTACTGGGGAGAGAAGACGTGGGTTGTTTCCACAGTGGTGGCGAGCAAAGGATTGTTGAACACTTCTGGGAGACGTTTGGGGTTTTTTATTAGTACTTGCAACAGTCTGTATCAAAGAGAAGAACCCCCCCGAGTCTTCCTCTCCTTTCCTTGCTAAGGATGCCAATATAAGTGACTCATGCTTCAAGCCCTTCTTAAGAGAGATCCAGGTATCACAAACAACCCTACTAGTAGGACGGTGGGGTGCCAAGAGACTGCGTAACCTGTCTGTCCCCGTGGGAGCTCTCCGAGCGCTGGCAGTATCTTCCCCAGCCTTCTCCTTGTAACTATTGTATTATGTGTATTACTCTTGCTAAACTTTGTGAGAAAGTTACTCCAAAGGCTGTGGAGCACTGAAGGCAGAGCTTCTCCTGGATTTATTTTCTTAGCATGTTGTCATGGAAGAAAAAAGAAACAAACAAACAAACAAAAAAAAAAGCAGAAAAATGAAAGAAAAAAAAGCCACAAGGTTTTGCTGGTTTTGGTTTGTTTTGACCCAGCCGCTGTCGCCGCCTGGGACCCACTATAGATGAACTTCCCGTCTCCCTTCCCCTCACCCACAATCTTCCATTATAGGAAAGTCCCTTTGAAAGGGATGCCTTGTACAATTTTATATATTTTATTGAAGATTTATTATTTCTTATCTCTTATTTCGAATTAAATTAAAAAAGAAAAAACATGTTTAATCGCGTGTGGGTCTGTGAGTGTTTGGAGTTCTTTAAAAAGTATTTTCTCTCCCTGTGTGTTTTGCACCGCTGGGTCAAGTTCAAAGGAATGTTTGGGTTGCCTTTATGATTATTTCCCCTTTCTGAATCTGAATTAAAGCCAAATTTGCAGCACATGAAGGTGAATTGCAAGTCAACAATTCAAAGTCGAAAGCCAAACCTTTTATGAGGTTTCCTTGTTTTTAACAACCGCTTTTAGGCGCCTCTGTTCTTTACAACATCATACTCTGGTGATGTTTCCATCACTCCTTAGCTCGTGTGCCTTTCTCTTTTGCTCAGGACTCTCCCTCCGACTTGCCTTTCCATCGACCTCAAATCTGTGCTTTCGTGGGAGGCTAGTCTCGACCCCCACGGTAGCTGGGAGTCATTTTGTACAGGTAAGGCCTGGCCGGGACCGGGCAATACTTCAGTACAGTTGCATTTCAGGGCTCCCATGTGCTGTCAGCCTGTCCCATAGTTTTCGGGGCAGCCTCTCTCGAGAGCCGCACTCGTGTGCTGCCCGGAGAGCAGATGCTGGACCACACACCCCCGGCCTTTCTGGCGAGGGGGGGGGGCAGGTTTGCTCAGATAAGAGAGCCACTCAGGAGGTCAGGGGTAGTTTACCACGTTACACCCCAGTGCCATGCTGGCCCAATGTAAATTTTGTTGTAGGAGCCTTATTCGGATTAGGAGTGACCTCTGGAAACCCAGCTGGAGAAAAGGGTGGATTTTCCTCTGTCGAAGCTGCCGGGCGATTTAGCTCGGCTACGCTCTCGGCTGCGCCGAGGAGAGCTTGCCCTCGCTCCAGCGCTCGCCCCAGCCTCGCAGCTCTCCCGAAGGCCGCTCGCTCTCCCTGCCCGCGCCGGTGGGCACCACCTGGGCGGCGCTGCCCGGCGGGGCGGGCAGAGCCCCGGGAGGGCACCGGCCGCCCCCCCCCCCCCCCCCCCCCCGCCCCAGCCCCAGCCTCGCTGCCCGCCTGCCTCCGTGCGGGCCGGGAGAGCGATGCTCAGCACCCGGCCGGATCGGGCCTCGGCCGTGCGAGAAGGGAAAGGGCGGGGGGGGGGGGGGGAAACACGCCCCGACCTGGGCTGGGAGGAGGGGGCTGCGGGTTGGCTTAAGGACTCGGGGAGCTCGGGGCAGCGCGGATCCTGCCCTGCTCACCTCCCTCCCGCCTCCGGAAAAAAAAAAACCCAAAACCCCTGTTAACCTTCCCGCTTCGCAACTGTAGGGAACAAAGCTGGGGGAATCTAATCTCCATGCAGACTTTTCAAATTAGCATTTACTGCCGCATAAAAACCGGAGACAACCGCTTCTTTCTGGGGCTCTCTCTCTCTGAAGAATTATCCCCCGAACTCCAGGGCAGGGTGAAGCCCCCCTCGGCCCTATCCTTCCCCGTCCGATTGTCCCGAGCGCTTTCTTAGCCGGGCCGGGCCGGTTATAAATAAACCAGCGGTATTTTTTAACCTTCAGTATAAATCAGCTGTGTCAGGGATTACGGCTAAATCTTTTCGCTGGAAATTCTTTGAGCGCGGGAGCTTTGTGTGTGTTATGATAGATCCTTAAATGGATACAGATTTATTGCAGAACACAAGGGTGTTGAAGGAAAAGCTTCCAAATCTCGGTTACAACCTCTGCTATGGGAAAGGCAGGACGGATCCGTGACACCTTCCCCGAGCTTGCGGATGGCATGACAATTCACCCTGCGCCCATTATTAACTTGTTCCAATTAAAGCCTTCAGAAAGGCCGAGTTAATTGAGTATTATATTTTATTAGGAGGGAGGTGTCAAGCTTTACTCATGAGACTTCATCATCGGCCTAATGGGAGCTGCCCCGCAGGCAGATCTGTAACTGAATAAATTACAGCAAGGCAGGGAAATCAGAATGCTACCATTAAAAGCGATGCACTTACTGAAATTCCTCCTCCACTTTCGCAAGAGGCTGCGGAGGTGTGGCTTTAATTAGTTATTTTAATGCAAAGTTAAATTGTTCCCAAAGTATTTTCTGACACAAAGCAGATGCGATGATTAGAAGTTGAGTGAGACTGAAAGGAGTTGGCATCTGTTCCAGGTACATCTATATATTTTAAATTCCCAATAGAAAGTGAAAAATAATTAGAGCAATAAATAATAAACATTAAAAACAACGCGATAAATTATCCCGATCCTTAAAATCCCGACTTGCTGAACTGCGGCTCAGGCCAGCCGGGCACAGCGCAGCTCTCCCGGGACCTTAATTCACGACGTATGGATTTGTTGACATAAACAGTTAGGAATGGGCTTTCTGACTCGCTCCGGCCGGGCGTTCATTACCTAAAGCCACGGGCGCTCGGAGCCTGCATTTCATGTTGTCACGTTGCCTTGTCAAAGCCCGGAATTCCTGCATTTTATGGGCAAGGAGGAAGAACTCGCTGGCTGCGGCGCGGCCGTGAGCCGGCGTGCCCGAAAGCGCAGGGGGGTTCCTCTCCGCCGGGAGCCTCGCTGCGAGCCCGGGGGGCAGCGGGCACCCGGCTCGGCGGAGCCGACCCGGGAGGACCCCCGGCCCCTCAAGGGCCGTCCGGGCCGGGCTGGTCCCGCTCCCGGCCGGACACCGCCTCCCGGCACCGGGGGAGCGCTCCGCGCCGCCGGGACGGGGGATGTTCCACGCAGGAGCCGACACCTGCTCCGCGGATCCCAGCCGGGGAGGGGGGTCCGGGGCGGGGGGGAGCAGCTAACCTCCAGGCCGGGCAGATGCGGGTGACAAGCGGAATCCCGCAACAGCATCCCTCCCCCGGCTCCCAGCCCCTGCGCCGTCTTCTTGGCGTGGGCACCCCCGCGCCCGGGGGGGGTTTCCACGCACTCGCACACCGTGCGGGTACGCGCCTGGGTGTGCGCGCACATACATCGCGATAGTGGCGAGCTGTCCGTTGCAGATTGCCGTACAGTGCCTGTGCGTCTGGCCACACCGATGCCAGAGGCACCCGAAAGTCCGATTTGCGCACACGCGGAGCTTTGCAGGATTTGGGGGGAAGGGGGGGGCGTGCTGGGCACGCACGGCAGGAGGAGGGAAGCCCACGGAGGGATGACAAAGGACGACCCACCCGCTCGGAAAGCACCCACCCCACCCGGTCCGTCCCCCCCCAGGGGTGCGGGAGGAGGCTCCAAGCCACGCAGTCGCGTCCCGGCTGCGCGCAGCTCCCGCGCAAGGAGCCAGAGAGTCCGCGGAGCCGCTGCGGTGGATCCAGCTCCCGCCGACCCCAGGGCTGTTCAGAAAGGGAAGTTATCATTTTGCTTTCTCCAAAGTGCATCTCCCCCTTCTATTTATCCCCGGTTATTATCCCCGCGGACCAACGTGTATCTCTGCAGTAAAAAAAAAAAAAAAAAAAAAAAAATCATTAAACGGAACAAAAAAAAAATCTCCACAAACACACAAAGAACAACACTCCCCCGCGGTGTGACTGTATTTCTCTCGTGCCTACGATCAATAACCAGCAGGGAGATTTAGAAAAACTTTTTTCCGGGGGTCATTTCTCGAAGTTAACCTACTTTCGGCAGTGCCCACGTTCTTTGCGGAAGAAGTCTCTCTCGCAAAATAAAAACAAAGCGGTTATTCCGATTTTTTTCCCCTTCCAGAGCAGGGGGAGGGGGGGATATTTTTTTCCAGTGAAAAGCGTCAGGGGGTCTCAGGGAAACTGCAGAGCTCACCCCCGCACTGGGAAACCCGAGGACGAACCGCTGCACGGTTCACGCTCCTGTTCGGTGCCGGACACCGCCGCGGAGAGGGGGTGACTTCGGGGTCTTGTCTTGTCGTTGAGCTTTTTTGGTTTGGGTTGGGCTTGACTCCCTTAGTCCCTCGATGTGTGTTTCCCACCGTAATCCATAAGGCATTTGGCGGGTGCTACCAGCAGTTCCCAACTAGTTGCACGAAAGGAATAAAAATCTTTCCATCCATTATATTTCAGTCTTTTAACACCAGAGCAATTCTGTCCCTGCTGTTTTAGTGGAAATACCGGTCTATAAAGCTGCAACTGCAGTATATTTTAAAATGCTACCATTTTTTTTTAAAGGGGATTGGAATAATTCTGCTTTGCTTGGGAAGGAAAAGTCTCAAGCGATGTACGTACGATTAATGTTTTATAACACTGTTCAAGGAAATTAAAAACATTCTGCGATAGTCTTACTGCAAAGGCAGGTCTTTTTTGGCATAATGTTCTGTATATGTATTTCTTAGATTGCTGTGTTTTGAATAAGCAAGAATCTCGTAAAGAAAAAACCGTGTTCCTTAAAAGTATGCGCTACCCGTTTTATTAAACTGATTATGCCAGCGTTCAACCCAAAGTTTGTTTTAAGTAGGAATATTTTCCCAGACGTGTAATGGATTGCTTGAAAACAGAATTCTTTGCTTTTTAATGACCTGTAATGGCCAATTCATTTCAACTGCGCTTATCAAGGTGCTGTGTTAAATAACAAACCGGTTCTTGAAAACAAAAAAGTCATAATGAAAAATAAGCAGTCAGAATAATCTCCCATCTCCGAGCCAAAAAAATGCAATAAAATTAATTTAAGACTGTCAAAACATCAAAGCTGAGAAAAGGAGCTGCTAAAATAATGTCTCTTGATAAGGAAATAATAAAAACACACCAAAAAATGTCTACTCAATAAACTCCACTGGATTTGGGGGTCTGTGCTATATTTTATTTGGTGATGAAAGCACTTTGATGTCACTGTATTCCAAACAATTATTATTATAATTTTAAACAACCTGGTGTTTTCCATTACTAACGGCTTACGCTTTGAAGTTACACCTCATAATTTCTTAAATTAAATAAATCATTTTAAGTTTGCACTGGGAGCCTTTTAATAGCAGAGAAAGGAATATCATTATCTTATTGAGAGGCAATTGCGGTGGCTCCAGTTTGGCTGTAGCTGGGGGCAAAGTGGTGCACTATAACAGACATACTTTATTAGCCTCCCATAACTCTTGAAAGAACATTTTTATATTTTCTTTGATTCCTCCCCCTCCCCCTCTTGTTTTAAAGCTGTCCCAACCTTTAATTACTGCCTAATATGAAAAGCATTATTTTTTAATGCTGTGTAATTTACCAGAGGCAATAGGCCAAGTTAACAATTGTTTATTAGGGTTGCTGTTTCACACAGGGCAAAGAATGCTGTTCCAAACCCAACTTTTCATGGGTGGTTGCACTAATTAATACAGTGTCTGAGACTCCTAGGGGGTTTTTAATATTAAAGCCTATGGGGCGGAACGGTTTTTAGAAGTCCAGCTCCTGCTGACGTCCTCCTCCCCTCCCCGGTGATTTCTGCTGCTTTCAAGCTGTTTGCATCCGAGGGAGAAGGCGGCAGGCCGGAGGGCAGCGCCCCCGGAGCCTCCCCGGCCCCGCGGAACCCCCGCCGGGGGTGGCACCCCGCGCCCCGCCGAGCCACCGGCGCCCGCCGCCCCCGGGGTCCCCCCTGTCGCCGTGTCCTCTGTGTGCGTGTCCCGCGGCCGCGTTCCCCCCCCCCCCCCCGCCCCGGCGCTTTGATTTCTCCCGTCGAGCCGCTTTCGGTGTCATCGAGGCTGAGGCGGGCGGTGCCGGCGCAAGGCGGGATCCCGGAGGTCTGGCACGGCGGATCCCGGAGCTGCCTGCCCCCCCCCCCCCCTCCCACGCCCTCTCGTTTCGGGTGTCAGACAGACAAGCGGGCTGCTTCGGGGGGGCGTGCGTGTGTGTGTCCTGAGGGGGGGGGAGGGTGCTTCTCCCGAGATTAACAGGGCTAACGCCTTAGATCTGGATGGAGCACCCGCCAGCTCAGCGGCCGAGAGGAGCAGCAGCACCGCGACGTCTCCCAAGGCGGGGGCTTGAACCTCGGAGCGTCCCTGTCCCCCAAATCTGCGGAGTGCCCCTGGCCCGGAGCGCCCGGCGGGTACCACCTCCCCCGGGCGCCAGGGCAGGGGGATGCTGCGGGCAGGGCCACCCTTCTCCCCCCCCCCCCCCCCCCAAAGGGAGACAAGGGACATCCATCAGCTTGATAAATGGGGGTTACTCACTCCTGTTCTCCCGGCTAGTTTATTTTCTTAAACTACCGGGCAAAAAGCGTAATGACGGAGCAGACAAACACACTAACAAACAGACGACAGCTTTATGGATGGAGCTCAGCTCCGAGGGCTGAGGGGTGTTAAAATCCAAGCCCCGCCGCCTTTGCCCACGCCTGTTCCAGCTCGGGTCACTTTAGCCTCTTAAAAAAAAAAAAAAAAAAAAAAAAAAAAAAAAAAACCAAAAACCCAGCCTTGGCTGAGTTTTAAAGGAGGAGACACTTACGGATTTATTTTATGGGCTGACCAGGACTGTTCTCCCGGCTCCCTTCGCCCTTAGCTCAGCTCCTTTGCAAATCTAATCTGCTCGGCTCCTTTGCTATTTTTCATGTTGGACCCATGCGTTTCTCCTCTAAGCCTTTCTCCTTTTTGATGTAGCGAGTCAATTGAAGAATGTTGGTCTCGGTTATCAATCACCCAGCTGGGGCTTAAAGGGCTCGGGCTAATCAGATTTAATTGCTCATGTAGCGCCACTCCTGCCCTGGGCCACGACCGACTTGCTCAATTAAACCCCAAATACCTGCAATCAATAAATAAGGAATGACAACACGTTTAAGGGATTTATCCAGCAAAGGAATTGAACTGGAAACAGATTACAACAGAAAAAGGCCCTTTTATAATTAAACGTACACCTCTTACAGAGGGAAAAGCTATGTTTAAAAAAAAAAAAAAAAGTAAGAAGAAAGAAAAGATAAAAAAGAGAGATCTTGTTCCCTTTGCCTGGGGAAAGGAGAGACGCGGGCGCTACCTTCCGAGAGGCCGTTCCCGACCACTTATTACCTTATTTATAGCCCGGTAAAACCCGGAGCCCCGTGCGGTGCCGGAGCTTCTGCTGCGGGCAGGGCTGGCACCGCGTCCCGCTCGGACTAAACCGTTTCTCCCTCTTTTTCCCTGCAGCGTGCGGCCACTGAGGCAGCTTTCCCCCTCAAACGCATATTTTCTTTTTCAACACCCTGGCTAGTGGAGTCAGGCGTCATCGCTTTTGACGACGTGAAAATGTTAGTCCCGAACTCCTTAAAAAAAAAAAAAAAGGGGGGGGGGGGGGGAAGGGGGGGAATTTGCTTTTCCAGCCTCTTGTTCGGAACGTAGTAGTAATTGACCGAGATCAAATAACGCTGAATGTGCATAAATAATTGCTTTTGGCATATTTGCCTTTTTTTTTTTTTTGTTAGTTGTTTGTTTGTTTTTGGAAGAACTGCTTTGAAAGTGGCAGATGCAAAAAGGGGTTGCAATTAATACCAAAACATATTACTTCGGACTGCTCTTGTCCACGGTTTCCGCACCGGCAGCTGCTGTCTTTTATTGGGATTAGGTTGTAAAACTGCCCCTTCAGCAGATCTGCTGTCAGTGCTCATGGAAAGAGCAACGAGCGAAAAGAAAGCGGAGGGAAGAGAAGCTGGCCGCTAACCTGGAAGAATCTGAGCGAGGCGCTCCTGCTCTGCAGTCCCGCTGCACCGAGGTGGCTGTGTCAAAGCTTGTGATTTGCAGGGAATTTTGCTCAGCTCTGCTCCCAGCGCCTGAATTGGGGGCCCTGGGTGAGTCAGAGAGCTCCCCGCAGTCCTTGGGGCAAGCAACCCCTCCAAGCTGGGCAGGAAACCAGCTGGGACCACGGTAGGTGTCATTTCTTATCCCTAGTCCCAGGCTCCCAGGGACGGAGCCGGTACCCCTACACCACCCAACACAGCAGCTCTGAGCAGGATTTGAACTGGGTGGACAGGTCGGAGGGAATTGTCCATCTGGGGAAATCCTCTCCCTCTGCACGGCCCAGGCACAGAACAGCTCAGCTCTGAGTTTTGCTCCAGTTAAACATGTCTGGTAATTACTCTGCAAGTGGTCATCTTCTGTGCTGGGTGTAGGGGGTGATGCTGGTAGGACACCTGGGTCCCGTGCTGGTTTCCCATGGCTCCCACTGGGATACAGACTAAGCCTAATGCAAACCTGCCTGTAACGGTGCCGCTTCAGAGCCACTTCTGCGCATTTGGTGGCTGATCTGTAAGACAATCTTTGTGGGAAGTGAAGGTAAAAACCTTCATAGAAGTCAAGGTGTTGATTAAAAAAACCCCTCAACTGTCAAGGAAGTATTTCTGTAAGGACTTCTGTTTGTTTGTTCCTTAGCTTGGTTTCCTAAGGAAGCCAGGATTATATGATCAAACTGTTACAGCCTTTTGAACTCCTGGGCCAACTCCAATCAAAATTGACAAGAGGGCAGAGGTCTCAGAAATAATCAGGTTGCTGTGATTTTCGCAAACCTAGGCTGCTGGATAGCAGGGAGACAGATCCTGTTAAATCCCCGCTAAGGCTGTAACCAGAGCCCAACTCTCAAGAAAGACCCGAGAAGCTAAATGAGAGTGAGCGCAACATTACAAATATCCCAACAGCTTCTACCTTGGCTACCAGAGACAGCAGCTATGAGGCACGATTACCAAAAAGTAGGCTTCGTGTGTTTCGCTGCTTGAGGAAATACTTATTGGTTGTATTCAACTTTCTTTGCCACTTTCTGGACCAAACTGTCCTTTCACTTGGAGAACAGCAGAACATCAAAGGGTAGGTCTAGGCACTGGCAGAGTCTTCTGGGACAGTTCCCACGCTGCAGTTAACAGCACCATTCAGGGCAGCAAACTGGGCAAACACCTCCCTGGGCTGCCTTGGGGGAAGCCTGAGGCTTGGTACTGGCCCAGGAGGTCCGGCCATGAGTGGTCCATGAGTTTGTACAATAAAGGCTTTGCCCTCATCATGGTCTGTTTTATCTCTTTCAGAGTCATGTGGAAAGCCACAGTACATTTTTAACAGGTTGATTCAAATCCTGTCGAGTAGCAAGGAGGGGAGACAGAATGAAAATTGTCCCAGCTACTTTGATGAACCTCAAAGCAGGCTCTTGACTTTTTATTTTAAAGTGGTAAAATAGATCAAGGAACAAACAGTTCTATTTAGACTATGAAACTCAAGCTGATAGCTTTGCCTGTAAGAAGGCATCTTTGTTTCTTGCACTCTCAGCCTAGCCTGAAAAGCAGTTCTATTAATTCACGTTTGATACAATTAATACTCAGCTGGATGCTACATGTCTTTTGAGGTTGGTATGTGCTGCCACGCTTCCAGGTTTAGGCAGATGATGCCAATAGGAAGGTGGGTGGTATTGTAGACGGGCAAACAGACCCATTCATGAGAGACACTTGACTTCCTAGTCCAGAGAGAGCACGATTCATAACTCTGCAGCAAAGGGCAGCAGCTAGTCATTCTACACTGCTACAAAAGCAACGAGACCTTCCCTGGCAAGCCAAGTACAGAATGAGACATTTCCTCCTTGCTGATGCCAAGTCAAACTGGGCCAGTTTGGAAGAGCTCAGCTAGCCAGGTTGCCAGCTCATGGCTGTCTCAGAATCTGAGCTGTCATTTATAAATATAAAACACGAATGTTTTTGTTGTCATTGGAAAATAGTCCCAGCACTGACAGTTCTGAAAATTAATGTAACGTGAACAAGATGCAAAAGATTTTCTAAGCCTGTAGGAAAGCCAGGTCTTACAGTTCCTTGGGGAGAAAGAGTTCTTTTACTCTATGTCATTGGATTGTTAACTCTGAAGCCTAAGGAAGGCAGTCAAACTAGCGAGTACTTTACCACCCACAGGAGTTCAAGATTTGAAGAATCTCATTGAATGGCATCTAACTTTAGCATCAGACACAGCCAAATTGGGGATAAACTAAAGGAAAACTTGGGAAAAATAGAACAAGGGAAAACAAATATGACCGGATTTCTTCCAGAGCACACAGCTGCCTACACATACTCCAGCTAATCCCTTCTGGCAGATTTCCTTTTTTTCCCCCCAGATCTGACCGTTTCCCTTCTTTTAAGACTTTTTGCTCCTTGAGGTGAGGGCGGAAGGAAAGGAATGAAAACAGGGAATGCCATGAAAGTCTGTTGTATGCAAGACTGGAATAATCTAAAAGCATTACAAATGCAGAGCAATGCATAGGAAGAGATAGATGGAAATGCCACATGGAGCCGGCCAAGGGCTGGCCTCACTAAGACATATAGCAACTGGAGTGGGAACCAGTTTGTTGAAGGAGCAGCACAGGCCAAAGATTAAACCGCACAACGTGAAGTGGAATCACCAGTTAATTTAAAACACAAAAATTCCCCTAAACATCCGAAGTAGTCTATTTATTCAATACTTCATTTCTGTCCTACAACCCACATGAACAAAAATCCTGAACGTATTAGAATCAGTATTGGTACATTCTAACTTGGACTTCACACATGTTCACATGTGGTGAAGTAAGGCGCGGTCCTCCTTCTAGTCTTGATCATAAACAGGGAACTGTGAGTAGAATGTCTGCAAAGTGCTGGTTTTATGTAGTATGCTCTATGACTGAAAGATTGTGTATGTTGTAGGAGACAAGAGACTGTCTATAAGGCTATTTCCCAGCAAGCATTTTTCTGTCCAGCAAGAACAGAAAGAAGAGCAGCTACTGGGAAGCACCGTGTGATGATGTTGCCATAGAGGAAAAAAAAATTAATTCTGCTTAGAAATCCCAATCCGCTGTCTTTAAGGGATGTAATTTACTTCTGGGAGCTGGGAGTTAGCTTTCTGATCTCTAGGACAGGCCTAGGTCCCCGCCTCCTCGCTGCTCCTGGAATAAAGTCAGGAGGAATAAGGCTCTTGTATTCCTCTAAGCTCCAGGGATATTACTTATCGATAGTCTGTCTGAGGGACCGGGCGGTTCTTTCCCATCTTGTGGGGCTGGAACAACAGCAAGGTGGATTCCAGCTCCAGTTCCCACTGACTTGCTCAAGCCTATGAAATAATGTTCATCGCCAGAGAGAGGTAAAAACGTCGAATTTATTTCCACTGTAGTCTCATTCTCACCCTACCCTCACTTCTCTCCTGATAGCACCCAGGCTCTGCGCGATGGAGGTGATTTAAGACGTTACCGCCTCCAGCTGTCTGCCTCGCCCCGCTCCCAAAAGTTGGCAGAAGGTAACGTGTCTGTGCTTCAGCTGCTCCAGTTCATGGTCTGGCTTATTAGCTTAAACTGTTGAGAAGACCAAAAGTTGATTATGCGTTGCCTCTAGGAAGGAAAGCACCAAAGGGAGAATCTAGTTGTCTCCTTTGGTGCTTTTAAGAGAATAGGCTCGTATGTATATTCGCTTTGCTCTTTGTAAATTAAAATACATTAACCTTGAGAAAGGCAAAGTAATTTTTACTCCTGCAGACCTTCAACTGGCGCTACTGAGCTTGCTTCTTTGTGATATCACGAGAGCATAAGAGTCACTGGGGGCTGCTAAGCTCGCACTGGCATAGTAACATTAGACATTCCCTGGACTGCTGGGACTGTGTTTTATGGTTAGACTGGAAACTTAGACATAACCTGTAACAGCTGAGAAGAGATGATAGAAATGACCAGTGGATCACTGATTTCTCTTTGTTATTGCTCAGAAAGCATCCTCACACCCCAAACAGAGTTCTTTTGGATGAGATTTAAAGATATTATCAGCCAAGTGACATCGATAAGCGCAGTAGAAAGGAAAGAATATCTTCTTTTTCCAGAAGGCAGCTCAGGCACAAAAAAGAGTAAGGAATTCACCGCAGTCACATGGAAATCTCTGGCAGAGTCCCATCAGCTAAATCCTTGCTGGGCTAACCCTTTTGATGGCCAAACAGACATACAGTGACTCTCAGTGTGCAAGTTCCTGCATTCTGCTAACTGTGAAGAAAACCTCATCTTTTTGCTTTCGCTTCCTTTCTACAGAGATTTAATAGCTGAAAAGCTGTTGTGAGCCATCACATTAATTGGAGTTCATTGCTTTTGCTGTAGTATGCACCAGCATAATGCTAAACTCTAATAATCCAAACAAAAACCAGTCTATTTCGCAAAATATAATCTCTTTCTGGTGTCTGAGGAGAGCTATCAATTCAGGGACTCAATCTAGTTCTGCCTGAAGTCAATGGCGAAGCTATTAATAATGGCAGGACCAAGTCAGTTCACTAATTTGCCAAATTCCCCATCATTAGTGTGAATTAATGAGATCCTACTGGAGCTGCCTTTTGGCTGTGGGTGAAACGGAACATGCCTGGCAGCACATCAGCATTAGAAGGGAGGCCGGAGAGGAGCAGGCGTGGTTTGGGGGGAGGGAGATGAGCAAATGGAAGACGCTTAATGCAGTCCAGATGGAAAAAATTGACCCTGACTTCACCAGTCAGGCAATGGCCATAGCCAAGCTGTTTCCTAGCGAAGAGAAAAACTAGAGAGGCTCAAGTAGCAGATGAGAAGTCAGCTCAGATAAAATAAGACAGCCATTCCCTTTGCCCCCCAAATGATCTTTTGCCCAAAACTTGAAGCCAAACGCAAGTTTTCCTGCCTCTTCTTAAAGTTCTCCAGTGGTTTTCCTCTTCTTGCTTGCTTTAAACCTTCTAGAAGCAGGAGTGCCAGTGCATGAAGTGGAAGGTTGTGCTCACTCTCACATCCAGTCTCATCCAGAACTAAAATTATAAGAAAAATTTCATGAAGAAAACTGCTTCTGTGAGATTTACAGTGCCAAGAGGGTCATATAAAGTTTGGAGAAGCGCCCAAAGAGATGTCAGATGGATCTTAATTGAACTTGGCTGTCATCACGAAATAGGACACATCACTTTGAGCTTAATGGATCCTGCCAAGCCTAACAACAGATATTGTTGCTCTGTTCCTTGAGATGGTGATGGCGGCTTAACTGTCCATGAGTCATTGGAATAATAGCTATTGCTTGAAAAGAATGTGCAGGGAGGAAAGGATGTTCTTGTCTGACCCATGTGTCTGCTTCTGGTGCCATCACAAAGACAATGCCAGGCTAATGCTTGAGTATGATCTTTTAATGGTGGCAGCCCTAACAGCTTTGTAGAAGTAATTGGGTAAATCAGAATATTTCCTTTTTTTTATTTTTTTTAATTTTTTTTTATTTGTACTGGCTGCAGAGCCAAAAGCATACATTTCCATGTGAGGCAGTCAGGAAGCCTGAAATTAATAGCTCAAATTAAAGACATAAAGCACATGAAAAAAACCTGGGTTTTTTTTTCATTTAGTGGTATGATGACAGCAATGCAGTAGTTTTGGTAACACCCTTACCATATTCAGAAAGGACCGTGCGAGAAATGCGTGTGAGCAGACAGTTCTGAGATGGGAACTCAGAACTGCCCAGTAAAATCCCAGTGGTTATTTTTGCAGACTCTGTTGGCCAGGCATTTACTGTGTTTCAGAATTTGGACCAGAAATCTCCTCCTGAGCCATGCCTTACATCAAACCAACTTCCAACTGTGTGGGAACTATGGGTTCCCCAAGCAGTGGATGTGGAGATGACCTTTGCAGTCTCCAAGGTAGTTACCATGAGTGACATTAGAGCCAGGACCATAGTGAGCTGAAAGGGAAACAGCACATTAGAATATTTCATGATGGCAAAATACCAATAAAAAATGGAGTGTCATAATCCACTTCTAACAAAGTACTGACTGCCTGTGCTGTGCTCAGCAAGAGCAAACCTTAATAAATATGATCCAGACCCTGCCCTTCCTCTCCCAAAAAGCAAAGTCAAGCCACCAAATCTTCAAATACACAGTGTATTCTCTTGAAAGTACCAGAGGCTAATCTGGCACGCTGAGTACAGGCAAACACACTCTTTTCCAGTTGTCCCATAATATGTAGTATTAATTGTCTTAAAGTAAAAGAGTGGAGCAGGATAAGATACTTAATTGGGAATCTCACCTATGATTTTAAGCATCTAATTTGTACATCTGTGCCTGTACCCATTAGATTACCATTGTTGAAAGTGTTAGTCAATCTTCTTGTAGCAGGGAAAAAATAAAACATGTTAATTTTATCAGAATTTTAAAAGGCATCATTAAATAGCCTCTACTTAAAAAAAAAAGTCTCTGGAGGCAATGTATTGCACTCACAGAGATAAGAAATGCTTCTCATATACAATCCATTTACTTTGTAGTTCACTTCTAATGGGCAGTTTGGTGAAAGGTGCTTTCCAACATGCATTTAAAGTGATCCATTCAAAAGATAAGTAAATTGCAGCTGTTCATTAAACCCAGCACTTCATGTTGTGCCACAAACGTATATTTAACCAGGAAATGCTACTGTAGGCTTTTACTGTTCTGGTTTTTTTTTTTTTCCTCTAAGATCTAGAAAATGTTATGATTCATCATCTTTTCCAAAAGTGTCTGAAAATTACAGGCCAGCCACGACAGCAAAACACTAGGGACTTAGGGAAGTGAACACACCAAAGAAAGAGCATTGCAAGCATTTTCCATAGAGCTACTCTTGCTTGTTCCTGGTTCCTTTTGATCATTGTTTACACTGCAAGCTTTCTTTAAGAGGAAACAAGGCATTTGTACTGATGCTATTGTACAGTCCATGTGCTGTAGCAAACTTAGTAACTTTCTAAGAATGGTTAAAGTAGGGGCCAAACACTAAAGTGCATTGTAGAGGAGCTTAAAGCTTGCATGCACATATACACAGAAAGCTAGAACTTATTACTGTTTTTTCAAATGTCATGGTCTTGCCTATATAAGGCAGCACTCTAAAATTGCAAGAGGTAATTCACACATACAGAATTCTGCAGCCATTTTTGTATTCAGTCCCATTTTCAGAGTCATGGAAACTCCACACGTCTTTCTGTGGGATGCTCATAATGGAGATGCTCAGCTGCCAGATAGGGCTTTTGGGGCAAATCGGTCAAATTCTTTCTATATGCCAAGAAAGAGATGCCCCTTCTTGCCTTCCAATACACAAAATTAAGAACACATCAGCATTCTCAGAGATCACATAACATGCCTGAGGATATGGTAGTGAGGGAAAGGAAACATTTTTCAAGTTACTCAAACCTGAAATCTTGTCCTTCGCAACGACGGAGACCAAAACCGTCCCACAAGAAGAACCAGGCACCCTCTTCTGCCTTGGAAGCAGGCTGCACACTACTCAGTCTCTTCAGGATGTGTGAATAACAATCCCTTGGCAGAAAACTGAATTTATGGCATAAATACCCTTAATGAGAGGTGCACTAATACTGTGTATTCCCCAGTGGAGGACTGGGATCCTGCATGGCCCATATGCAAGTGGAGAAAAATCAGTGTGGGGTCTCTAATTAGAGGCCAGAAAGGATCTCAGCCCCCCAAACACTGAAACTCCACAATTTCTTCCACCGCCTAACAATATTAACAGCAGATATCTTTGGTTTTGAGGAGAGTCCAGTCTGCCTCTCCTTCCCAAAGCACAGAGTGATGCCACATTCTGGGAGGTGCAAATGCTAATTTGATTGTGATAACTGTGGATTTATTCTGTGCCTGAACCATATGCTGGGGCTTTTGTTCAGAGTTTCAATCAAACCTGAGCATTGTATAGATCATTTAACATTTGGGAAGCCCCACATTTTTCATGTCACTGGGAGTTAAATCATACTCATAGTAAGGATACCTCTGAGGAAGAAGGGGTTTTCTGTCTTGTCTTACAAGCTGCTTTGTAAAGTTTTCAATATTTTTGCTTCTTGTTGAGCTTGAAATACCTTAACAATCAAAGCAAAACAAAGCCTTTCTGAGGGTATTTCAGCATTTCCATTTCTATTTCCTGTTAAAGCGAGGATATGAAAAGACCGAATAAATATAGGAAGTCAGCAAGAGAAAATCAAAACCAAAAACAAGCAAAAAAATCAACCAAATTCTTATGGAACCTTTGAGAGCCGCTTGTTGCCAATTCTGGGTAAAGATGGCTGCAGCCCAAAACATTACGTACGGACTGCTCTGAATGAGGTTTTCATAAATCAGACTTTGGCTTGGGATCTACATTTCACAGCTGCCCTGTGTTATGTGCAGCTTCTATCATAGGCCAAAACAAGAACCCAAGGTCTGAACAACCCTTGGCTGGTGGGGGAAGGGTGCAAGGTCAGGTGAAGACCTCAGTTTTGTGGCTTCAGTCAGGCTCCGTCAGGAGGTGTCCAATAAAAGATGAAGGTCCGCAATGAGTCCCGACTTTATTCTAGCTGATTCACCCATTTCCTTAATAATAATGAATCAGTGAAAAGAAAACTTGCTGAGATGAAAGCCCTTCATTTATGCTGTTCAGTCATTAACGCTGCTGTCTGGAGAACAAGGTAGGGAACCTCTGCAGCCACCAATTCTGTATGACTTTCTTGCTAAGAATGAATTCTTCAGTGTGAAGACATTGTGTCTGCATACCTCTTACTTTTCCTGCCTGAGTTTTGAATGTTTAAGGAGGTGCAGAGCTGGAGAATACATGCTACACCACACTGAGGTTGTGTTTAAGCCCACCGCAATTCCCTACAAGTACAACTCTGCCTGAGACAGCAGCAGTGGAGACCAGCGCAGATGAAGCAGAGCCCACAGCTAACATTTATGGGAATGATTTGCCCTTTAGAAAATGGGATTAGCAATGCAAGGCCCGGAATTAGACACGCACGTACAAACCCACAATGTTAGTGGCAAAGAAAATCCCTTTCGTTCATCTGCGGTTCTGAAAATGATGAAGCAGTTTAGGAGAACTGTATGATGCAAGATCAGATCTTGAGAAGTTAAGGTGGCTGGGGGAAGGGAGAGAGGGACAGCAAAGGCTTGTTCCTCAGTAGCACCTTGCTGCTGTGTGCTTTGGCTAACAGTTTGGCCGGGGAGCTGGCGAGAGGGGATATTTCACAGTAACTGGAGTTGTGAGAAACTTCTTTGCCTAAGCACTTAATCATGTGAAGCTCAACTAATGTTGGGGGTTTGTTGTAAATTTTAAGTAAGCCTGTGTTGTTTGGTAGGTTCACTGTGATCTGCCAAGTCTGGCTGATGGTTCTGTGGTTTTGGTGGGAAGTCACTGAGTTTTGGTCTCAACAATAGGGAAGGTACGTCACAAGGAGAGTACAGGTGAGGAAGAAAGAAGAGAAAGAAAAGACGACTCCCACTTACCCCTTGCTCACATTGAAAAGATTTACACTGCTTTGCCCCATTTTGCTTTCCAGCTACCAACTTAGCCCTAATTACTGCATCTTTTGTATGCCCATTAGGTTTTTGTGTAAGCACTTCGTTTTTCACCACAGTCCATCAGAAGTCCTACCAGTTACTACTGTATGGAGAAAAATCACTTGAGGAGCAATGAAGAAGGAAAAAAATAGACTGGAAGCCAAAAGACTTCCTTTGGTTCCAATAAACCATGATTACCACGAGCCCTCATGCCAATTAAAACATCAGGGGTAGAGTATCAGCCACACCTGAGCTGGAGGGATATAATGTTATTAACAATATTTATGCCATCATCTGTAGATCCCGTTTAGTCTCTTCAAAGCTGTTCTCTAGTCTGCTCAGTTCAGGATAAACTGTAAAAAGTTTGGCTCCATAAAATGCCAGCATTAGGTGATAGACTGAACGAGACTCAGTCACATATATGGTACCTTCAATCCATTCACATTATGGGTCAAGCCTGCTCCTGCATGTTTGCATCTGTAATTGATTGTGGGAGCTATTAATCACAGGTGTGTGCGATAATGTTTAGACATCTCTTTGATTCAAGGATGCTATTAAGGAATTAGACTGTAGCAGGGTTTGCAGTTTGTCTCTGCAATTAATTGCTCCTGGGGTTTTGCAATCCATGGTCAAGTAGTGGTGCAAAAACGAAAGACTGACTTTAAAAAAACCAAACAACCCAACAACACCAACCCCAACTGCAGGGTTATGCATTCTATTCATAGTCTATATATTGATGACTGAATATTTCTGTTTTGTATGTACAATTTGTAAAACAAATGCTCAGTGTTTGTCTCAGTTTCTGAGTGTTGCTGCTGGAGCTTGTAAAAGCTATGATTGAAAATGGATAAGGTAACGAGAAGGACTCTGCCTCCCAGTAGCTAATTAGATCTCCCTCCAAGTTATGCTTCAACAAGGACTGAAGAGTGACTTCACTAACTACTAGCTTTGGTCCTCTTGTGATTAGGATCCTGACAAGATCAGAATTACCTGATTCTGTTCAAATTCACCATAAATTTTGACTCTTGTTATAATCAGAAGGCATGCCTGTAGGCCTGGGAATTTCTTATTTCTTAAGAGCTGGTATTAATCATGTTTGGGCTGAATCAGTTTTTGGGTAGAAAGCTGGGTGAAGAAAATGACAGAAGAAAACATTTTTGAGTCTTTAGGGGTGACTTTTCCTCTGCAGTTAGTCTCCAGGAACAGGGCTAGGAGGTGCTTTGGTTGTAAATGAGAGGTAAAACAAAACTCTTCTCCAGGTGCAATTGGTTGTTTAAAGATCTGATGTTTGACGTGTGAAGTATTAAATGCATTAAGCCAAGATGATTCTAATTCAGGCAATTACTTTTCACTTACCCCAAACTCCTCCCAGTTATTTAAAGTGACTTTTCAGATTGGAAGGTCTTTGGGGCAGGAGCTTGCAGTAATGCTACAAACAAATTTAATATTAGTTTTCTCATGTCCTGTGCTGATTCTTATACAAGGTTGCTGTCATTAACAAACTATTACCTTCCATCCCAGAAGTAGTTGCATCCCAGCCCAAGATGAAATCATTTGTTTGGGTTTTTTTTTTTTTTTTTGCCGAGTTCATTGAAATCAAATTCTAACATGTAAGTTGCTGCTGTTCTTGTTATGAGAAAAGATCTTGCATTTTGAATGCCTTCCCTCTGGGGACACTGCCATCAAGGTGACTGTACCTGCTTCCAGCACCAGATTAAGAGCAATGGAGAAAATAGAACAAAACAGAGGTTTTCAAATTCCATTCTGATGTCTAGGTGCCAAGGGAGCCTGCCGTGCTCAATTCAAGGGCTAATCCATGACCATCACTCTACTTCAATAATTGCAGAACATTAATGAGTCTGTTTCCTTATTACAGAGCTCAAAATAAGAGCATTGGCATTCCGATTTAGCAGGGAACTTTTAAAGTCTTAGCCCAAGGATTGTAAGAGGAATGGATTTTTTTTTTAATTAACTTTGCATTCAAAACTTGTGTTAAACCATCTGTTCTCATGCAAGGGGTGAGGGAGGGGGAAGCTAGCCACAGATTTTCATCAGCGAGCTGTTAAATTAGTCCCTTTACTTCACAGTGCTTGTTTTATTCAATCTGCCTTTATTAAGAACACAGGTTTGATTCTGCAAGGAACAAATTCTTCTGGTTCTTTAAGGAAAATGGTTTTAAGCAGGGTTTTATTAGGTTGCATTACTGGATAAGCGATACAACATGTTACCAGCGTGAATCATCTGATTTAGAGTGACAAGAAAGGAACTTAAAAAATACCCAGAGCCAAAACATTGGCTGGCAAGGGCTAACAGGGCCAGATTTGATCTACTTTTGCAAAGTTTTTCTGTTGCAATTGGTAGTAACTGTCTAGGGCTTTTAGATATTTTGACTAAGTCTCTTTACCATCCCTAAATTAAGCAGCAGAGAAATTAGGGCCAGACTGTAAGTCTTCTAACCAGACTGAATAGTCACAGTGAAGTCAGCAGGGCTGCTGATGGAATGAAGCATGATCTGGGAGGAGGTCTAGCACTCTTTAATCCTAAGAGGAAGGAGAAATACGTAGGTCATCTTGCCTTCACAGCCAGGACTGTGCCTTACAGCATGCTTGTTTTCTTTCCCTCCCTCAGTGCTGCCAGCACAGCTTCTGTGAAACCCCTGTGCTTGTCTGTGAGCAAACGGGCTTTTACAAATCTCTGCCTTTGGAATGATGCAGCCTTCAACCAGACCAGGTGAGCGTAACGTACCTGAGAGGCACGACTGAAAATCCTCAGCCTGTTTCCATTGTCTGCGTTCAGATCCTTTTTGCTTGCTACACTCAAGTATCCTGTTGAGTGATCTGACAGGTAACTGGGAAGAGGCACGGAGCATATTGATAGAAACAGAAAGGTGATCTTTTTTAACGAGAAACAATAGGAGAAAGTGGTCCCAAAGTCATATATTCAGCTATCATGAGGTCAAAGCGCATCTTCTCCCTGCTAGCTGAGAGAACCTCTTGCACTGAAGACAGAAAGTCGTATGTGAAGATCTGCTGGTTCAAAGATACCTCAGGTAACCCAAAAAGGGAAACTGAATATTTTCACTGAAAATGTCATAACAAAAGATAGTGGTTTCCCTTGCCAAACTTGATAGTTTTCAGTCTGAGGATATGTCTCTCCCAGTCATGTTGACAGATCTCTATCAGTATTAGGGTCTAGCCTAAAATTAGCTCTTTTCCTACATTGAGGTCCTGAGACAGAAATGAGCTTTTAAACCTGAAGTAAAATTCTAAAGGAAGAAGGCCTGAAATAGATGACTAGAATTGCTAAACCAAGATTCCCAGCTACCCAAGTTTTTACAAGTTTTTAGGGTGTAGCAAACCCCTTTGTTGAATTTTCAAGCTGTGGCCTAGACTATACTGAAACCTGCCACCCCACAATAACACCTATGTAGTTTTAGTCTTCTGACCTAACTGAGCTATGAAAGTAGAAGGAAGATGGCTCCCTGGAAATCAATTTATAGTCTTAGTGCTGTCCTCCTCAGCAGATTTTGCCCAGTTGGTGCTCCCTACCTGTCCCAGCTAAGCCTTACTGCCAAAAACCAGTACTACAGAGTGCTCTAGCTGTAAAGAAAACTCTGTAAACGCATTGTCCCTCCTTTAACTACAATGAGAAGAATAAAAGGAGAAACAAG
Organism: Astur gentilis; assembly: GCF_929443795.1. Classification (NCBI taxonomy): domain Eukaryota; kingdom Metazoa; phylum Chordata; class Aves; order Accipitriformes; family Accipitridae; genus Astur; species Astur gentilis. The sequence continues at coordinate 12,387,477 of NC_064905.1, forward strand.
TTTTGCAGCAGGACTGTCCCTTTGGGATGCAGTGATGAATGTTCATACCAGTAACAAGTGTCACTTGTTTAATCCTCTCATAACCTATTCCCACTTTGAGGCTTGGACTTTATTTATGAAACCAGACCACGGTCAACCTATGGACTGAGAATTAATCACTGAAATTACGTTGGGAGTCATCTCGGGGGGGGGCAGGGGGGAAAAGTCTCAGTATCCTCTCCTAGGTATTTGGAGAGCTCACTGATTATATTGGTTCAAATTCAATCAAATACAGCACTTTTTAAATGCTTCATTTTGCATTCCTGTAGAGAAACGAGCATCCTTAGAGTGAGCTTTTTATACTGATTTGCATGCAGAAGGTGACATGCATGTATTCATATTTCAAACTCCATAAGGTTGGTGGGGGTGGGGGAATGCCAGAGAGCTCCCTATTGGCTCTCCACAGGGCTTGGGTATTAAGTTTGAGCTCAGGAAATCAGTTTTGTTGCCATGCAGGGAATGTTTGCTCTCTCCGTTTCATGACTAACCATCTAGTTTTCCTTTTGGGTGGGTGCTTAGTCATTTGGGATGCTTGAGTCTTCTGCATCCTTTCCCTCGGAGGGAACAGAGGAATCACATTACTGCATGCTGCAGTCCCTCTGTGCCAGCAGGCCAGGAGTGGCTTGGGAATGACAGTCTTGCCTTGCACACTATTATTAAAGGAATGATGACTACTAATTCTGAGAAGTCCTGGACATTTGACCATGCTTGGGAATGAATCTCCACCAATTTTCTTCAGAGTGTGTTGACCATTTAGGCATAGAGAAAAATCCTTAGTGCAGCAGAACTGGGCATCTTTAGTCTGAAATGGCAGGTTTGACTGGAATGTTTATTTTGGTAGCTATGGGATTTCAGGGAATTTGATGAGGTAAGGATCCTGTGTAAGACCACAAATCTATTCAAAACGCTGCTCCATTAGCCTCTTTCTCTGCCCCATCCATATCCAATGCACTCTCCTTGTTACAATGTATAATAATGAAGGCTATGAAACCCCTGATTTTTTTAAACATCTATTTGCATGGAATTTGAACCTTGCTACAAATAAACCATAAAAATGACATTAATAAACACCGGAAAGCAGTAATGATGTGTTACTGCCATAGGAGGGCCAGTTAAACAAGTTAAAGGCTGACACAGTTTTCCAGATGCAGTGTTGCACAATGTGCTTGTTTACCTGGATCATTTACTCTTTCCCTTTCCCTCCTTAGACACACACATAGGGGTACCAAAGGAGAACACTCAAGTAGACTCAGAAATGCCAAGCATAGGTTACGATCTCCCTCCCCTACAGTTTTATCTGTTAGATCACATCTGTAAATATCTTCTACTTGTAAAGCCTTTTACAACCACAAAAACTTATCATCTTTTGGTAAATAAGTTCTGATATTTGAAAATGAGGACACTTGTATCTCACCTAGAGTTCTAATCCCCTTGGTTTTTCCTCTTTGTACATATATGTTCAGTTTATTTCTCCATTCTAGGTCTCATTCCTGTACCTTTCCCATGAATCACGAGAGTTGAAAATAAGTTTTTCTCTCCTGGACTTCCCTGATCTACCCAGAACTCTTCTGTTCTTCTTCGCACTGAGACATTTTAGCCCTTTAAATTTACCTTGGAAGCTTTCCTTTCTCTTAATTTTATGGTGATGACTTCTTCTCTTTACTTGTGTAATATAGTCCAATGCTGAAGGTTAGGAATGTCCTTAGAAATGCAGCTGGAATTAGGAATAAAGTTTAGGATGCCTGAAGAGGGCAACAGCAGGGCTAGGATTTATGTCTGATTGATCTGATAATTCTTATTAACGTCAATCCCTAAGGTGCTCTGAAATCAGCTACTCAGATGAGTGTTCTGTGACCACGGCCTGAATTTGCTCTGTGTTTAGGAAAGAGATTCTACAGGGTGCTAAAATTGTACAGATGGATTCAAGCTAAACTAAAGTTCAAGCTATTTTTCACAAATCTAAAATCTATATAATTCCTTTTTTAGAAACCTTTTTCATCCTACTAGTGTGGAAGTGACAGAAATACTAAATGAATACTGCAGGAATTACAACTGCAGTTGTGTTGGCTCATCAGCAATGGACTTATCCTGGCTGTCACCTCACACGCTTATAACAAGACAATTCCCCGGAGACCTCGGTTGGGTTCTGATCCATCCATACTTTCATATTTTGCCAGTTTCAATGAAATGAGGATAATTTAGAGAAGTATAATTATATTTTAACAGATCAAAGATGCGTATATTAAGTTGAACTAATTGCAGTGAGGAATTTTGACCTATTTTCTTTGAAGTCTTACAAAAAATAAATTAGGTGTGCCAATCCCATTTGCAGAGGACAAGTTCAAGATTCCTGACAACACTATTGCTGCCAATTTATGATTTTGTTATAGCCACCAAATAAATGATTTTTTTTGTTCCAGGATCAGGCAATTACTCTTATAGGGGATAGGAATCCAGATAATGAGTATCTCCTACTGCTGTCCTGATGATTACCTGAATCCAAGTATTCCTTTCTGCTAGTTGCAGTCTTGCTTCATGTTTTCTCCTAGTGAAATCTGAAGCTCTTGAGGTGGTTGTAGATCAGCATCTCTGCACAGATTTATTTATTTACTTAATCGCTTACTGGTTAGGATCACAGAAGACTTCCTTCTGATGACATAGTGTTTAAGAATATACTACAGCTTACAGGACGCACTCGGTACCTGGGTGACAAATGTTAGCCTTCCCTTTGCAGACTCAAATGCAAATGTGCTGAAAAGTATGGGAGATCCTCTGCTTGGCAGCCCCCACCTCCCTGTGTCAAAATATGGGCAGGAAGCTTGGAGGGGAAGGAGATCAACAGTGTGTCTGTAGCATGGCTGATTTCTTTCTTGTGGATTTGAAAGAAAACGGAATTTATCAATATGAACTATGTCCTCTGCTTTCTGAGGTGGTAGTCACTGAATAGGGGGGTCATACTGTGCTATTCAGTCTCTGAGTCCACCTTCCCTGTGCTTTTATGCCAGCTACCTTTGGAGTTGTCTTTCCTCCCTTCACCAGTTCTTGCCTTGTCCTTAATATTAGGAGCAAAAATCAAGCTTCAGCCCAGAAACTGCCTCCTTTGTATTGAGGCAGCGCGGAAGCGAGAAAGGAGAGCAGACGGTTTCAGATGCAACAGCCTATCTGGGTTGTAATTGGCCATATCACCGCGGTGGCTTGGTTCTTTGGCATCGTAGGTATGGAGAAAGGTAAGACACATGGCCTGAATCTTAGCTCACATTTATACCAGGAGACGATTGCCCCTTAGTTGTGAGCACAAACCATTAATGTTACATGACTACAAATTGTGGTCCAGTTACAGAGAAAGGCCGTATCTCCTTGTTTCCACTTGGTCAAAAAGTCCATGAGCCTTGCTCCTCCCACTTCCTTCTTCACCTTTCTTGTCTCCATTCCCTTAGGGTCCTAGCTTCTACTGACTGACCTTTACAAATGCAACAACAATAATTATCCTATAATTAGACACTCTAAGTCACGTTGTTGCTAAAGCTGTCAGTGTGGGAAGGAAGCAGGCAGTGCTTAAGGTAAGAGTTTAAGACTCCGTCTTCATTGTATCACCAGAGTTATTTGTGCCAAGTCCTTGGCATTTCATTAGGTGGTTGTTGGGGTTTCTTTCTAATTGCGTCTCATAAGTTAGTGATTGCTGTTCATGACTCAGTGGTTGTCTGTCTCCAGACCACATAGATAGAGAGTGAAGGACATACAGGGTTTCAGCAGATTTCAAGTTCCTGCTGCCATTATGGCCATTGACAAATTAAACCATCCGAGCATATCGTGCCAGCCATATGGCATTAGAGGTGCACCTCAGCCTTCTGGGTTTCATTCCAGAGCCTGGAATGCAAAGGTTTGAGGCTGGCAGGTGGCAAATATGTGCAGCTTATGTGAAATCCAAATACCTGGGAAATCCTTCTTGGCATTAGTAATACCTCTGAAACCGTAATTTTCACTGTCCCATCAAAACAGGTGAGACATTGAGACATTATTGTAGAAGTGTCCCAGCTATGACAAGGTTTGGAAGCACAGCCCTGGATTAAAGACATAGGGCTCGTCTTACCCACCCTTTGTGACATGGGGACTCCACTTAAATTTCCTAGCAAGGCATTGCACATAAATGCAAGGAAATAGGTGAGTTTCTTAGAGTTGGGATTAGTGGTATTTTCACGTTTTCCTTTTTCTCCTTGTCTTTAGTGTCCTCCGGTCAGCTGTTGCAGTGTAACAAATCCCTCAACCACCTCTCTGGCTTGAGATGTGTAGCAGGACTTCTCTGCTCGCTCACTCCATGGCTGTTTCTTCTTCCTCCATTTGCCTTGTAAAAAAAAGTTGTTTCTTTTTTTCCCCCCATTTTACTTTTCCCAGAGCACAGTACATCAAGTAGTGTCTGCAGAAATACACAGGATGGAATATCTGGCTTTATCTCTTTGTTGTCCACATTTCAATGTCGTGCTGCTTGGATTGGTTATCCAAACCTCACAGAAAAAGTATTACTAATAAAATCACACATTCATACAATACTCTGCCTCGGTACCAAATTTCTCCTGGCTCTTACTTACGCTTGCATTATTGATAAGCATCAGGCAAAAGAAGGGTCCCTAGGTTAAATCTATATTGCTTTGAATTTCCCTTCTATGCTTAACATCAGACGCCACCAACACATCTTGAACTGATTTAAGGCCCTGGGGTGTTACTCAGTGCCATTCAAAACACAGCAAGCCACTTTCCATGTGCTGGGGCCACTAGGGCTCGTTAGAATGGCATTTTTAATAAAACTTAAGTGTAACTACAACATTTTGCGGCTCCGCTCTCCAGATAAACCACTACGTACGTCATTCCCCACTTCACCTCCCCATTTACACACCCACTAGACTTTTGACCAGCCGGCCAAATTCATTATGGGTGTAAATCTATTGCAATCAATAACATTCCTTCTGCTTGACACTTATTGTAGGCAAAAGTTTCCATAGGGTTGTTTGCGTGCGTGTCTTTTTTTAACTTCCTATAACAAATTAAGTCTTGAAACAAAGCCCTGAATGCTATTATTCAGGTGAGGCAATGCAGGAGCATTAAAACCACTTTGTTTTCAGATGCAGCTGTTCTACGTTAGAGTTGTTTTCTGGTCCAGAAAAGGCTGAGCTGTTAATAACGCTTGAACATTTTCCCTTTCTTTGCCTAAAATAAAAAAAATACACTTATCCAGCGCAATTTCTTTGAGGCAAGAATTTCTTCAGGGTTCACAAAAGACCCTTCTGGTGCTAGCTAGGATATGACGGGCGAAAAAGGCATAAAGCCTATTTTGATAGATTAACTCATTAGCTGTGCTACTGGCCAAATCAAACTCTGAAAAGATCATCTACAGCTCACACAGACAACCCTAACCAGCCAAGTCAGGACAGTGTTTCTTGGGACCTTTCTCCATGGGAATTGGAAGGGAATGACCTCAGGAGGGACTGCAGCAGCTGGAGCAGGAGCCTTTCCAGCAGAAAGTTTTGTGTTGTCTTTTGCAGATGGTAAAGCTCTGCATCTCCTCTGCAGGTTTGTTCCTCTGAGGATGCCCCTTAATGAAGCCTGTTTTGCTTCTGCTTTTAGTTTTCTGGCCCTGTTATTAAAGTCTGTGTGTCACTCATGGGACAAAAGAATCAATACATGGATTGCCTGAAAGTGAATCACTGTGTACCCTGTGGGGTTTGGATAAATAGTCTGAATCACACTTTCTTCACCTCTCTAGACTCCCATTTCAAACACACTCTACAGCCCTCAGATAAGAGGACAAAATACTGCTATTACCAAGTGGCTTTGCACTGATCAGGAAAGACCTATGCTGAGATATTTTTCATAAAAGTCACTGTCTTATGCTTCCTAATGGGCTTTTCCTTCACCTTCACCAGCTCCTGGAAGATTCTGCATAGTTTTGGGTTTTGGCAAGGACTGCATCTTTGCGTATAGCTAGCTACATACGTACAGCTCCTAGCAGAGTTTTGAGTATTACAGTAATAAATATATAAAATCGATTATGTGGTGGATGCGCTGTTCCCACCTCGTTTCCATCCCAAGCCTCTCCTCCGTTCAGCGGCTCTCCCGCTGCCTGCTGCTCCACCACAGCTGACGGGGAAGGGAGGTGTAAACTCCTGCGTGGTAGAGCACGCACCGAGTCAACAGTCAGCACCATTGCTCCCAGCTTACACAGTCGCCACGCGATGCTGTTTAATACCAGACCAATGAGGTGAATAAAACCTACAAAAGTTTATAGTGTGTAAATTACTGTTGCACCCTGCCCTCTGCCTCCGCGCTGAACTGCCTGCACCAGAGACGTATAAATGAAAACAGTCCCTTTCCATGTGATGGCAGAAGGACTTCCAGGAGCTGGAGAAATTACTGGGCAGTTATATTGGGATGGGAAGCAGAAAAAAATGTCCCAGGCAGTTCTGGCTCTTGACGTCTCATCCTCTGAGCATCCCACTCCCAGGCACCTTCGGAAAGAGACTGCTGGAGAGCCTCAGCTCAAGGCCACGAGACTCCTGCCGAAGCCTCAGCACCCAGAGCCACAGGAGCGAGAAAAACTGTGGCCTCTGAGGGCAAGAAAGGAGGCAAAGCAGCGAGCAGGGGCAACAAACAGCTACTTCAGGGCTTTGAGCAGAGGATAGAGGTGAGGAAACCGAAGGCGCTTTGGAGGAGGGCTCTGCTGGAGGCTGTGCACTGCAAGGTCTTTTGTTTTGCCTTGTCTCGCCTTTCAAAAATGTCACTGTTGTGTAATCTGAATAGCTGCTGGCCATCTCGTATCTTACATATTTGAGGAGACTGGAAAATTCTGTTTCAGAGTATCTAAAACTACTGAGGAAACATGCCATTGTAGACAGGCATCTACAATTCAGCTCAACACATGAGAAGCACTGGCAGCTGCTGTGTTATCTTTGGAGCCATTGCACGGTCTGTCAAATTGAAAACACGACAAAACATTTTGAGTAAATGCTGAAACTTTTATGATCTCTTGGGGGGGAAAAGAAGTTTCAGATAGTGTAATCTGATGAGTGTGGTACAGATGAAGAGATAGACAATGCCTGTTAGAAGATGCATATGCATGTTATAAAATGAGAAGATGTATCTGGCTCCATGCTTACAATAAGATCTGCGAGCACAGATTCCTTTAACTATTCAAAATCCTGTTGCTGTAAGTAGGACTTGAGCAACAGACGGAGGCACTTTCTGAAGCAGCCGCTGGTACTCTACATGTTTGGAAGAAGCATAACTTTTCAAAACCTGGTGTCAACCCTGGGTGGTCAGTCTGCTTTTAGCAAATGATTGGCTTTGTGTATGTCATTTCACTTTCTGTGCCTCAGTTTCCCTGTTTGTAAGACAGATAGTAAAATCTCTTGCTTCATCAAGTGCTTTGGTACTGAAAAAAATGTTCTATCTAGGGAAAGGTTTTACTGTTCTCATATTTCTGGGTGCATAATGGGCCACTGCAAGTTTAAGGAAGCTTTCTGAGGTGTTAGTTAAAAATAGTTGACAATATAAAAAAAAGTAACTCAGAAACATCTAGGGGCTATGTTTTAAAAACAAATGAATATGTAGCTATAGCAAGTAGCAACCTTTGCCAATACACTCTGTAGTGTGGTATTTCAAGAGCTACAGTTAGGGCTGGTCCTGCTGAATCCAAGGGAATTTTAAGTGCTCAGATGTTTCAGAATCAGGCCCAGACCTCTTATTTCAGTGCAAAGGGAAGGAGTGACTCCCAGTATCGCATCAGCTCCTCCAGATGTGGTCTCTTTAATGGCGACTGCATGCAAACGCACATCTCGCACACAATCAAACGGTTGTTCTGCTGAAACTGGGCAAAGGCAGAGAAACATCAAGTTAAAGGTCATCTCCAAATCTCTCATTTTCCTCCTCTGTTCTGCCTTCCCCAGAGTCTATGATTTTGTCTCAAGACTTTCTGGGAATCGTGCTGGCCCTGTGCTGCTGCTCTGGCTGCATTTCGCTTGTGAGCAAAGAGGTTCTCATGTAGACACTTTGCACAGTCAATTAGTAAAGTAATTGAGTATTCTTTGGGATGAAAGGTATAATACACACACAAGATTATTCACCATTTTCATTACATACCATATCCGGGAAGCTGCAGGAATGCAATGCATCTAGATACTTCATGGTGAGGTAACTCTGAATGACCTGCTTTTCCTCATTTACATCTGACTCAGTATCATTTGAATACTGTGCTTTATGTGTGATATTGCCTTATTACATTTACAACACCCAGAAGAAGACCAGAAGAGCCAGCAGGTCTCTGCCCTCAAGAGTTTGTTTTATCTGGGAGAAAATGAGTGGAAGGTAATACACAATAGGGAGGAGATGGGTGGAGAGCTTGAGATGGTTGGACTGCAGTATAATCATTATTATTAAAGTCCTTATGGATATCATGGGAGAAATTAGTCTTAGGTAAGGATTTGAATGGAATGAGACTAGCTGCTTAGCAGGCCAGAACTGGGAGGCTGTTTAAGCAGAGAAGTGTGGTGTAGGGAAAAGATTGGATATACATATGTATACACACACACACACACACACACACTTATATATGGCTATATACAAATTTTATATATAAGGTTATATAGAAGCTGGTATCACCCAGCCCAGTCTGTAAAGGCAGAGCTAAAATGGATGTCACACCTTCTTTTTGGAAACATCCCATCTAATCTTACCTTCTTGAGGCTGCTCATAAATTTTTAGGATCAGATTTTCAGAGGAACTTGTTTTGCTGGGCAAAAAAGTGGCAATTTCTAAATGTCATGGTTTTGAAAACCTGCCTCCCAAACACTTGTTCTTCAGGACACGTGGAGGTTGCCTGTGTTGTGGAAAATGGGGAACTGTTTTGCTGTCTGTATTAGATGTTTTGCTTTGGTATCCTCATCATGCTTAAAAAATGCCAGTTAAAAATACCGGCTACTGAACTGCCTGAATCTTCTGTCACAGCAGTGCACGACATCCAACACTAAAGCTCTCTCTTGTGGTCGTGATATGCAAATACACGTACGTTATTAGAAGCAAACGTGGTTCGTAAACTACTTCAGCAAAACCCAAAGCTCGTGAGGAGTTGAGAAATTGTGTCTTAATTTTATGTTAACGAAGCTGACGGTTTCTACTTCTAATTCTAAATGGAGGATGTTTATTATGGGAATTATTGGCATGTATTACTCTTCTAATACCAAATCTGTTACTTGAAAAGATCCTTTTAAATAAGAGGTTGTATTTTTCACATCTATCGCTGAAATATTAAAAAAGCCGATTCAGGTGCTTATAATCACAGCCTTCCCACTGTGCTTGAATATCCAGCTTCCACTTACAAGAGTAATTTTGCCCTGGCTAGCTTTGATTTCCCTTGCTGAAACCTCGTTTGCATTTGCGTGCTGAGCCTCTGCAGCCACGAGGGCCAGGAGAGCCTGGGAATGGCAAGAAAGTGCTGTACGGCACAATGAATATGGAAAACAACTGGACACCCATTAGTTTTGCAAAAACAGAACCTGTTCCCTGCAGATGAAAGCTGATTCATACGACATTTTTCTGACAGCGAGCACTGTCTCTGCTGATTAAGAAATTGTCTGATCAGATAGTGAAAGTCACGGCAAGCTGCCGTGTCATCTCCTAATGGTGCCAATGCTTCGTGCCACTGGGAATCCGGGCTCATCTGAATCACTTTGTTCTGGCATCAAGCTGGGTTGGCGTTCGGTCTTTCCTTGGCCAGAGGGCAACTAGGAATGAAACTTCACGAACAAAGCTGGATTAGTTTTCGGATGCTCCCTAAATGCCTTGGGGTGGTCAGAAAGTCTCCGGGGGCCGGGAAGCAGGCGGTGTCAGAGGTGAAAGTATCGAGCTACCCGCCAGCCTGAGCCGTGTCGGTCTTATCGGTAGGGACCGCGTGGCACGGCGGTGAAGGCTGTCTGCCAGCCTCTGGTAGGAAATGTCTCCCTCGGTGAACGTCTGTTTTGAGCAGTGCTGAGGCACTGCTGGGTTCGTTTTTACTCCTGATGATAAGAAAGATGGGGGGTGGGGGGGGAATCTTCCAAAGGGACTGAGCCATAAAGAAGATGTAAATGTTTCCTTCCAGTAATAGAGGAGAGAGGACGTTGTAGCTGGGGGATGAGCTAGGAGATCTGAAGAAGCTTATGAGCCTGACCAAAGGTGCAAGGAAAAGGGCAGAAAGTGGCACAGGGGACAGGTTTTTGGGTGAGGGCCAGGCACTGGAGATGGATGGGGGGAAGCACAGGATGCGCTTCTTGGCCATTTGGCATACGGCTTCAAAACCCACCAGCCAAGTGTCTCCATCCCTCTCCTAGGTCCCTGCTACAAGTCACCCCATGGACCCCAGTAACTGGTATAAAAAGCTGTGCACCCCACGCAGGCCCTAGTCCCAGACCAAGCAGCCTCTGTGATAACATTCTTTTCCCCTTCTGTTTAACAGAAGAAAACTTCCACCTTTACGACGCATTCAAACACAGGTCTCTTTCTTTCTGAACATATAATAGATTACCTGAAATTACATTAATATTATGATCCCAGCAGCTCTCAAACAGAAAATTTTATGGGAAGTTTTGAAAGCCTAAAACCCCTTGTATTCTGTGGAGTTCAGGGGAAAAAAATAATGTTTTCAGTATTTCAAAAAGTCTTCTGAGATTTGAAATGCCATGGACTTACTACTTCATCTTCTTTTGTTCTTTTTTGTTATTCCACGTCACAAAATGGATGGTGTTTAGATAATTTCCCTTTTTCTGTTTTGTGTTTGGTGAGTGTTCCAAACTTGGCCAATTTTGGAAAGTTAGAAAGTGGCCAAGTAAATAAAATGTCAATAAATAAATAAGATAATTCTCTCTCCTGATATTGGTAATGCAAAAAAAAAATTGTGAAGGTTAGATTTTGACAAAGAAAACCCAAATCTTCTGAAGATATTTTGCCTGTTTTCCAAAGGGTCATTTTAAATAGAAATAATAGTATTTTAAGTGGAAAATTTCAACCAGCTCTAATTATATAAACTATGGAGAGGTCACTTACCCACTAACTGAGTTGATTTTTTTTAATGCAAACCCAGGACTTGAGTCAAGATGGCAGGATCGGGCTGCAGTTTGACTTACTGCAAAGCTGGTTATTAAAACTCATTTGATTTTGAACGAGGCTTTTATTTTCCTCATTGTTTTGAAAGAAACAATAAATTCTCCTAGACAATTACAAAATGACAATTCTTAAGGACTGAAAGAACGGGTCTGTTGAATGAATCCAGGCATACCTGTGACTGCTTTGAATCACTCCTGCTTTGGTAGAAAGGAACAATTTAACAGCTCGACATGCTTGCAGGGCTTCATCCTCTGAATCATTGGCTGCTTTTGATGGCAACTAACAGCTAAATTGGGCTGGAGAGTGCTTATTAAGAGTGAGGAAGCCTGAGCCTCTGCCAGGGCTGGCTCCTTTGTCTTGTGTTGATGCAAAATGCAGCATAGATGATCGGGAATGGCTTAACACGCAGAAGCATGATAGTGGGGTTACAAAAACAAAACTAACAGGCATGGAAAAGGAAAACTGGGAACACTGCAGACTTCTTTTAAAAATTAAGGCAGAATGAAGGGCTTTCCTGATTAAGTTTCTTTAGAAGTTAATCTACCAAAACATTCACTTAAGAAAAGAAATGTGAAAAAACATGATCATCCCCCGTTATTGTGACAGTTTGGGTTTTTTTTTCCCAGAACTGCAAGTTAAAACCCTCAGAACAAAACTTGCCAAGAAAGCATCACACGCAGCACCGACAGAGCCCCTTCAAAACCCACAAACACCAGTGGACGGTCCTGTTCATCAGGTCTATTATCCTCTGTGGACTTCAGACCAAGTTCTCCGATTTAAAGGGGTGATTTTCAGGAGGCAAGGGAAAATGGGCTTTGAACTTCTCAAATGCCAAAGCATGTTTGCAAGCTGGTTGAGTCTGTGCTGCTCCGTCTTGCTGCTGTAATCACACAAGCACTGCTTTGGAGAGCTAGGGCTGAGACTGGCAGGAACAGAGCAGCCAGAACTCAGCACGGCTGACAGTGTTTGGGAAGAAAGTCTGCAGAAAAGCTTCAAACCCAAACCAGCACCTACCCTGAGCATGGAGAAATGGGCAAGTTTAGCTACTGTTATGGGATAAATGTGTTCTGGTCCTGATCTGTAGCTGGGGAAGTCAAACGGAGCTACATTCCAGTCCTTCTCCTGCAGTCACATTTTTAATGACAAATATATGCTCTCCAAAAAAAACCCCAAAAACCAAAATAAAACACAGCAAAGGAAAATCAAATCAGAAATCAAATCATGCTATTATAATAAAAGCAGTTATTGTCTATTTGCAAATATGCCCTTACGCCCTTGCTTAGAACATTGTTTGTTCATGAGAGCAGAAAATCTCAAACCGCAGAGATCTGAGTTTTACAGGAAGCAAGTGATTCTTTTATAAAGGTCTGACAAATTTTTAAGTTGTCGCAAGACCTACTATACAATTTTCCTGATGTTTTAACTTGGAACTGAAAATGGAAATTATTAGAATGGCAGAGTTAACAACAGAGTTTACAAAGATACTGTTATAGCTATTATTAATGTATATATTCAGCCAGACATGTGTTTGGATAGGAGACTTGTTTTTTCTTCTTTGTCCTGTAACACCCCATGAACAACTCACATGCGTTGGTGCATCGTCGTGCTTTCTCTGAAGAGTCCATAGTTCATATTGAAAAACAAGCCCTTGTGTTTTGCCAGGAATGGAAGAAACTGCAAACAAACAGCTCTGAAGTTGAGGAAAGGTGATTTAAATTTACCAGTTACACTATCTTCATAACTGTTGACTTTTGAAAGTATGAGAGGAATGAAAGGGAACATTTCCTTGGTTTCATTCCCTGGTGTCATTCCTCATCATAACGTAATTTAAGTGCTGCATTTTATATTGTTGCTTTGCAGGTTGCCTGTTTTTAAAGGTACACTGTCACATAAAATCAAACAATGCTTTACCTCTGCAATGAATAACACTTCCAACTACTAAAACTGATTGTTAAAATGTCATGTTAGTTCATTCCATAAATCACTAGTGAAATCCTGACCTTACTGAAATCAATGGAGGTTTGCCACCAGCTCCCATGGGGCCAGAATTTAGCCTCCAGGCTTGATGAATATCCAGAGTGAACAATATCTCCAATTACTTTCTTAGGTTGGGCAAGTGCATTCCTTGTTCCCATTCCTTTTCTGCTTTCATAGTCACTCACATCTTCAATAGGGCACTTGGGCTGCTGGGCCATCAGTCTGATGAACTGCCAAGACACAGGCTGATATATAGGTGGTGAGGAGCTTCATCCTGCAAACACTTCAGCACATACAAAGCTTTATCATATAGGTGATTCCACTGGAGCCATAGGCCAGCTTCGTCATAAGTGACATAGCTGTGGCTGAGGTTATTACCCATTTTACAGCTATGTGTCAGATGCAGAAACAGAGCACAAAATGTTTTCTCTTTTCATTTGCTAAGGGAGTGAGTAATAAGCTCGGTACTTATTTATGTTGCTTTAGACAATGAAGGGAAAATATTTTGCTCTTTGTCTTTGCCGAAATCATTCTAATTGCCTCCTGGAAAGTCCACTTCATAAAAGGAAAACACATTTGAAAACGTAGCTGGGAAGTTCATCACTTATGGATTGAAAAAGCAGCATTTGTTCCTCTAATCAAGCTTTCCAGGGTTGATGTGTTCACCACAGTATGTTTACTCACGCTTCATCTAATTTAGATTTAAATAACAGTCACATATATATTTAAGACCATTGTTTAAAAATTAGAAACGAGCCTGAGAAAACCCCTCAGATCTTACGTTCCCATAGCTCTTGCAAGTTTTGGCCCAATCGTAATGGTTTATAGTCCATTGCACACAAGCTTTAAGGGAGGGAGTGGGTAAGGAGAAAGCTGCATGTCCCATCAGGGCATTAACCCTGGCTCTTCCCTTAGGACTGTCATCCTGGGAGCTGGGGAGCCAGGCAGTTTGCCTTTCTGCCTACCTCTGCTGCTGTTTAAAAAACAAGATGCTAGCAGCACCCTGCCCCAGAGTCATCTGGCAAGCAAGGTGCTGAGATGCAGCATTGCCTGGACTCCTGCAGGTAAGTGGGATAGAAGTGTTCACTTTAAAATACTTTTCGACACAAGTCCGCAGGCTTATTTCATTGCCGTCTCAAAGCCTGGAATCAAACACAGAGTGTATCGGATGTCTCCAGCAGCAACTAAACTCATGCACTCTTGTAAATCTCCCTCGTAATCCCCCTGCTGCTGACACTTTATTAGCCAGGCATTCCGGGCTGCGCTTTACTGGGGCACCTCTAAGTGATTGCAGATGGTATTGCTGTGCTAGGGTTCAGATGTGCTACCAAATAGCTGTCTTCATATTTTCCATGCTTTGCCTCATTTGTCAGATTGGTTTTAACCCTGTTGTGTTCAGGATGTTTCCTACCTCAACTAAAGCGCCGAAGGTGGACTGGACACGTAAGCAAACGCCAGGTATTTTTCGTGGCTGTAAGGCTACTCTTCTGCTGTACCAGGGAAACAACTCGAGTTTAAAAGCTTGCCGCGTTGAATCTCCATCAAGAAATACTGAGCAGGGTGAGGAGACGTGTCAGTTTTCAAGGGCACTGAGTGCTGGGGAGCTGGGAATTGCACAGAGCTGCCCAAAGCAGCAGAGATAAGAGGTGATGAACCTGCACCACGTAGATTCATTGGCTTAGCTGCAGCACAGCTCCAGCGCTCAGCAGGTCTCATTAGTGCACAGGGAAAGCCATTGGCTGAGCTAGAGGAAGTTTCTGGATTAATAGTTCCTATTAATGCCATGTTAACATAAGCACGTTGCATCCAGACCTAAATCTGGCTTGTAACACCCAGCGTGCCTGGGTCTCTGCTCTGAGCTGCCCCACGTTTTCAGCTCTGGGATGGCGCTGGAGGATGAACTGTAGTTTGCCCGCAATCCCTCCTGCCAAGATATCTGCAATGAGGAGAGCACATACAGCACTGTCTCATTTCCCCTCCAGTCTTAACCCAAGCATCTGCTGAGCATCTACAGTGAAGGATACTGAAAAATCAATACTTTTATCTCTCTGTGCATTTCAACAAGAGCCTTTCATAGATACATTCCTGTTGAATACGGGCTGGAGTTCTGGACTGCCCATCTGGTCTTTAAATTTCGTGCTGCAAATCCTGCATAATGAGCATAAGGTCCACAGTGCTGGGCTGGATAAACTGTAATCTCCCACCTTTCTTAACAACGTGGAGTTGGCAGTACCCACAATGTTAATTTCATTTTTCTGTTCAAGTTAATACCAAATTGAAGCTCTGCACTGCTTGTTTTTCTCAAATCATAAATGTGACATGGAATGTGTTTTATCCATATATGATGGCCTTACTCAACTAAGGTCATGGGAATTGCAGATGGTATCTGCAAGTACTTTAGAATTAACAGCTGTTTGTGAGGAACGGTCTTTTGGATTTCAGGTTGGAGGAGCAATGTTGGTTAAAGGAAGCGGTGTTAGAAATTTCCTGGAAATGTGCATACACTCCCAGCAGTATCCAGGGATTCCGTTGTCCCACCACTATAATATTCAGCATATAAATAGCTTAAAGAAGGAATTTTAAAAATCCAGGTGTAACACCTGTGTATTTTAAACCATTAATTTAATTAATTGCTTTGCCTGAGAAATGCTTGCCGCAACCATTGAAATAATGTAAGGAAGGCTCATAATTGTCTAGTGAAATGTATACAAGTGTCTTTATAACAGCTGTTTTATAGAAGCTCTGATTTCTCTGGTTAAATTGAGTGTAATAAAGACAGCAAGTCCGTGACAGACAAGTTGTGTCACCTGTGTTTCCAGATGGGACACAGTATGGAAAGGCTTGCTCACCTTGACTATTAGTCTAGCTCTATTAATCCACATTGCCCAGAGTAACTAGGTGCCTATCAAACAAGAGCTATGGGAATTTCACTTATGATTCATGCTTTTTCCATCCATCCAAACAAGCCCTGCTAAGCTGCTGTACTCCATAAACTGGACTGCACAAGTAATATGATGAAAAGCATCATAATTTATACCCTGAAGAACATATGTCTTCCATACTGATATGTTAGCAAGTCCCAGATTTTGGCTAAAAGGTTTAGCCAAGTTAGGCATATGTGTTACTGTGGTTAATATGAATTTGTTCTCTACATATGGGCAGCAGTCTGATCTCACATCTTGTACTCAACAAGACTTACTGTATTATCATGGATGATTAAATACACATAAATTAAACATGCAGCCAGCAGTGGCTCTTTTACTAGAACATTGTTTGTGCATTATTACAGCCAGATTTTGAAAAGAAGTCAGCTTCCAGCCAGACTCCAGAAGAAGCAGCCTGATTTTTAAAGCAACTCTGCATTTTGCATGCTGAGCGCCTGAAAATTTGGCCATGATACTGTTCTACTCCACCACTCTCCTCACCATAGCTCATGGTAATATATTGACCATGAGATCTTCTGACATTTCTTATGATCCTATATTTTGCTTTCCATGAAGACGTATTTCTTCAGGTTGGAAAGGGAAGAACATTCTCCAGTGTTGCAGGAAATTAGGAAGCTGGTGGTATCTTCTGCTCTGTTCTTACGAGCTAAGTATTTCTGATGTCTGTTAACAAAGGTTTTATGTAGGTATTTTTCAGGTGTTGTGAGCTGTGTATTTCATAGCTCCCAGTACATGGGTTGTCCTACCAACTTTCTGGACCAAATATCTATAATATAGCTGTAAAAGACTAAAGAGGAGTGAACTTTTACAGTGGGTTGGTTTAAATCCTGTAGGTATCACTGCTTTATGCTGCTGGTTACCGAATTTATAATCTGTATGTTAATGGTCCCTAACAGTATCACACACTGGTGATTTTCCTTTAGCTGAAAAGGTGCAGACTTGGTGTATTTGGTGCAGAACATTCAGCTGTATTTTTTCATATTACAAAGTTCTAGGGTGTGGTGTCTTTGATATTCCCTTTTGGAAACATAATTTCTGGTAGGATGGAACTTTGCCCATATGGGGAGCATCTCTTGGGAATTTGTCAGTGCAAAATGTGTTTTTTTTGTTTCTATACCATTAGCATATGGTTATTCCAGGGAAAAAAAAACCCCACAAACTGATAGCTTATTTAGCTTGATGCAGAATATACTGGTCCAACAGTTTAGTAGGCCAGTGTGAGCAGCATTTATTCTAGGGACCTTACAACTACAGCTAGAGTGGAAAACTTTTTCTAGTGGAGAGCTGGCCTGACTATCTCACTATGCTGATGAAAGACAGCAAAGCAATGTTAGTAATATTAGTAGGCTAAAGGAAGAATATTCAGATCACTAAAAATTGATCAGCTCTGCATGATCTGAGTGAAATGTGTGCTCATGCATAATGTTGCACTTATATCTACATATGGCAGATATGAATAATGGCAGTGAAAGTTAAAAAGTAATATCATCCATTCTGCTTAGGTATGTTTGAGGCTTTGGGGGTGTGTGGGTGGGTATTTCACATGGCTGAGCTCTGGTCCTGCAAGATATTACAAACGGGTCACCAGCATAATGGATCTTAATAAATCTGTTTCCTTAAGATTTTCCATAATTATTGTTGGATCTACTTTTGCTCTTATGTCAGCAGAAAATGAGACAAGAAGATTTAAGTCCTGCTGTTCCTGGGAAACAGATGTAAAATTGCTTTGCTTATTTATGCAAGTTTTAATCAATTATTTCATACCTGAGGAACACTCTCCAAAGCCTGTCATCTGCCACATCAGCAGGTCAGAAAATGCCATGTTCATAAGGAAGAAAATCAGAATAGAAGTATGGAGAAATTATTTTCCACTTTTTTGAGACCTTCTTCCTCCACATTTCCTGCTTTCCTTTACCCTTGTGGCCTCTGTTGAAAAGCATTGGGTAATGCCTAACCTAAATGTTACTTTAGTCACACACCACTAGTCACCCAGAAACCATCGAATGTTATTAAACTGCAGTCATTTCTCCTTGGGTTCCATCAATTATCAAGACTAATGGTAGAAGGGTTCAGCCAAGGTTAGAGCATGTGTATGTCTCTGGGCCACGGGGAGCTCTGTATCATTGCTCTGAGCCAACATAGAAGGCACTGTGGATTTGATTGCTTCTGGGACCATAAATCAAGGAAATGTGCAAGTTCCAGTGATTCCCAACTCTCCTTGTAGAAATAAGGAGGGAAGGAGGAGAATCACCAACTAATGTCAGCAAAATGCTTCTCAGAGCAGTTCACAGCAACTTCTCTAATCTGCAGTATATCAACAAGTTTGTCACTAAACCAGTCCATTTCATCCTTATTTATTTGCTCATCATTTGCATTTCCCTTTTGAAATGTTTTCTTCTTTTCTGTGCATTTCTCTCCCCACCACTGTCATGGCTCTTCAATTTGTTGCTGTTGTGGTTCCACCAGACAATCTCTGAGCCCCAGGACCATGAGAATGGGGAGGAAAGATGAGGATCTGGAATGGCAAGGGCTGAAGGTGAACAAACTGAGAGCAGCATGTTAGTCCTTGTGTCAGTGACCTTTACAGCTTTGCAGTTCTACCACCTCCTCATCCATGGCTCTGCTGAAGTTATGGCTTTGGTTGCACATCAAACTCATTTCCACACAGCTTTGAAAAGGAAAGGACTTCTTTGATGACCTCAGGTATGCACCCTCAAGGTATTAATTTTGCTGCAAGTGGTGTCGATTTTACAATTAGTGTAGAATTTGGCTGTGAATTGGAAGGCACTTCCAGATTTGCACAAAGCGAATACAGCTTCAACCGCATATACACTTACCTGTAAATGTAGTCTGATTCTGTCAGGCTGCATTTGGCTGTACTCTTGCTTGTACCAGATGACTTGAAGTAGCATATGTGATGGGATTGCATAGATTTAGAGGGTGAAGGAAACAAATACCAATTTTAAAGCCTTTGGGGACTGTCTATTATTATAATGAGAAAGTGGAAACCTAATTAAAACAAAGGTTATGAAAAGTAATTTCACAATTTCCTTCCATTTGCCAATAAAAGCATTTAGATTATATATGACAGTCTAACATTTGCTCAAAAGCCAGAATCCAAAATATCTCAATATGAAGATCTATTTGTAGAAAATGTTTAATCTCATCCAGTTTCTAAATTCAGATGTAAATCATGAATTCCAGCAAATTTCCCATAACAGCTGTATGTTAAAACCTTTCCCAGCTGTTATAAGTTTGTTCATTTTTCAAAGTTATTAAAGGATACGCCCCTGCTAATAATTCTCAGATCATGGTGAGACACAAAAGGTTTATGTATTTCAACAGAATGCTATTTTGCATTTACAGTTCTGCGCAAGAGAATGACTTGTTATTTCCCCTGAGGCTGATCAATACTAGCAGGAATAAAAATGGTGATAACTTAAAAGTGTTCTTTGAAAAATTGTCCAGGACTTCAAGCCATGAACAAAACATAAATGCAAACTTAAAATAAGTTAAACTAAGTAAAATGTGATTTTAAAATCTTAAACAATCACCCTTACCAAACCCAATAAGGTAGTTGTGCCTTTTTAATTTGGCTTCAGTGACTTTAACTGGATCAGAACAACAAGGAGAATAAAGGATCCACAAAAATTAATTCATTTAGTGCAGGGAGAAGGGCCTTTAGTGACCTGGTTTCACGTGCAATCGGCTGCCAGTTCCTCAACCAGCCCAGGCTGCTCCAGATCTTAAAAATTCAATAACCATTTTGGAGCATGGCAGTTAGAACTCTTTGAGTCCTGGGGTTTCCAATATGAAGGATACCCCTTCTAACGATAGGTATATCCAATCAGGAACACACACTTTTTTCATAGTTTGGTGAACAAACCCAAATGTTTTTCAGTTGGCAAAAAAATAGTAGATTTGCTGATTTTTTTTTCCTTGCCTTTGAAGTTACTTAACAATTTCTTCTAACTTTTTTAAAAGTACTTTTCCAAAGAAGTATTTGTCTATCTTAGCAGAAATCGGTGCACTGTGTCCCTGTATTTGAGTTTGGAATCTTGTTTCCTCCTGTGGAGAGCAATGTAACAATGATTCCTGTTCATTATAAGTGCCATCATTTTTCTTCATTGAAGAAGGGAAACATAAGTTCTAAAATGTTGATCTTGTCAGACATATGATTCTGTGATCCTCTTCTCTCTTATCCAAAGCTTTGAGGACACATGAAATTACCTATCTCCTTAAAATAATAGCTCCTCCATATCTCTGGGCTACAACTAACCATTTTGTTTATGCAATTGCTGCTGATTTTATCTGTATTAGCGCTTGGCACTTCTGCAAATTAGCACACAGATTGTGTGTTGTGACCCTGAAAAGGAGCAACATAATGGATGATCACTTCAAAAAAAGTTTGGTTTAAGCAAATTGCTTTCCTCAAAGGGAATCACTGGCAGTGACAGGGGTAGAATCAGTTTTCTGGGACAATATCCAACTGCTTTTATCCACAAAGATGTACTTTCTTTAACATCTTGCCTCATTCACTAGAGAGCTTCCCCAATTGCAGCAAATGGAGCAGAGATCTTACTTGCTTACTTGCAAACTTCTTGCTTTGATGTTCAGCCCTGATGAAACCCCAGAGCAATTCTATCTTGGGCGCCAATAAGGCACGTGTCCTGTGATCTTGTATATACAGTACATATGCACAGAGAGCAGATCAAAATGCTCCCACAAACTGCAATACTGTTTTTTCCTGATTTTGAGTGTTTTACTTTGCAGCCTTAATAACCTTTGAATACAGGGAGCAGAGTTGATTTTGTTTTGGCTAACTTCCTAGGTAAACCGAAAACACAAGAAAAGCAGAGTCCTCTTCATCTGAATGGGAGGGATATCCATCGGGCCCTGCGCCTGAGCCAGCAGCATCCCTGAGAGCTGTAGGATTCAAGTGTCCTTTGCATGGACCAGGACTAGCGGGAGATGAGACACTTCTTTGCTTCCTAGAGGTTTGCTGGGAGCAGGGACAAGGAGTCCAGTAGGCTCTTAGGGGAGGAGTGAAGGAGGACCGTGGTATTTCTGGTGGGAATAAACTCTTTACTCTGTTCTGTCAGACCTGTCCCTTCAATAGTTTAAAACACAGGATTATGTAGGTGTGTTTATACAAATGATGGGTGTTAATGGTCAATGAGTCACCTAATTGGCTCCATATGATTGCAGATATACATGCCTTACTGTGTTACAGTGGTAGCAGCAATATAGCCATGATGGTCTAAGGACATAAGCAAGTCAGGGTTCGTAGGTAGAGCCAATGTTTTTTATTAAACCGGATGATGCAATTGGAATAATCTTTCAGATGCACATAAATGAGGTTTTGGTCTATCCAGGAACTGTTCCAATTGATTTAAAGTCATTCAGAAATCATCTGCTTGATCAAGGCCAGAATGCTTACCACCATATAAAATCGATCCCTATCTCTGAAAATCTGATTACTGATGTACTCTGGTTAGAGCCTAATCCATGACACAGGGTTTGTATTTTAACCAGAGGCACAGCCCAGTAGCTACCCTAGGCTTTTTATTGGCCCTGCTTATCATGCATGTATTTTACATATTTTCACCCCGCAGCCTCCAGCCCAGGCGGTGTGGATTGTCTGTTGTGCATACAAGGTCTGGATGCTGGTGTGTGCTGTCCCTTAGTCCATCTGTCTCCCCACCACAGTTGTTCACTAAAGAGGAACCTGCGTGTGAAGAAACTTGCATGCAGTGTGGATGCCTCCGGGATGAAAAATCCATAAGAAACAGGGGGAGCATCAATGTAGAGAGCCTCCTACTTTCTGGAGCCCAGACCTAGTTCCTCTGATCCTTTGATATGACACCAGGGTGGTCCCTGAGGCCCGTATACCAAAGATACCTACATAGAGGAGTTGTCTAACATGGCTGAATAGATGAGACGTGTAACTCCTACCACTGTCTCTGTAAAGGTCCTGCTCAGCAGCACTGCCCTTTACTCCCAACCACCCGTCACACCTTGCAATGAAGCTAGACGGTCTTGCAGTCTGGTGTAGTGATGAGAGACGCATGGAAGCACCTGAAGTCCAAAGCTGGAACCATCACCTCTTAGCTCTGGGTTTGGACTCTCTTTAGGCAGAAAAATTTGTCTAGAAAACCAGTTTCCAATGGACCTGTGTCATTTTAAGGGGTTGAAGGGTGTCCACTCTCAGGATCTGGTTTAGACTGACTTTGAATTGGGTTATTGGTTTGGTTACTGAACTGATACAGAAACCAACTGAGTACCAGACTGCCACTTGAAATGAATACAAATTTGAGGGGAGTATGTTAAAAAATCAAGAATTTAAGAAGGATCCTGCATAGTAAATAGTTGCTCCTGAAAACACAATATTCTGTTCTGTTGCCAAGCTGACAGACTGAAACAGGCTCAAGTGATTTCTGTATCAATAGCATTATGCCAGTGTAAATGCTGCAAACTTCTTTAAATAGATCTCTCTGAATGCAAACAGGTTAATGGAGCAAGGGGACAGGTAAAATGAGAGAATAATCTGGGATTACTGAAACAAGCCCTGTAACTGTTGAGCCCTGAGGAAAGAGAGAGCTAACACACTTCATCTAAACCCTCCCATAAATAGTTTGGGTAATTAGAGGCTTAGATTTATTGAAAACAATGAAAAATGTCATAATTACCTTTACATATTTTTCTTTCTTTCACTGTTGGAAAATGATCCCAGTAATTTGGTGTTCAGTGAGCAGGGCATATTTTGTGTTGTTGTTCCACCACTGTGCCATTCTGAGCAAAAATGCTTCAGGGGAACCCTATTGAACAGGTCTGTTCTTTTCCTTTTTAAATCTTGTAGCAATTAGCAAGCATTTCACAGATGATTTCGGTCAAATAATGTAACTTGGCAAAATGGTGCCCAGTTCTGAAAGGCTGCAAAGTATATCCTTGTTCCAGATGGGAAAGGTTTTCTTCAAATGAGAGATGTCCTACAGGCTGGAATAAAATCAACCCCAATTGAGAAGGAGGTTCCCTTCTCAATTATTTTTTCCCAGACCCAGAGTAGAAACTGATACTGGTAAAAACCTCTATTAGAAACCTCTGTGATACTTATTGCACAGCAGAGGTAAAACTCACAAGAAACCTAATGACCATTCTTTTACATGAGTCGATGCTGAAGGTGGAACAAACTAGCAAGAGCCCATGAAGGCAGACATCCAAGGCCTGGGGCAGAACTGGGGCGGCCCAGCCATATGAGAAGTGGTCATATTTCAAAATAGGCTAGTCCAGCATAATCCTGTTTATGAAATGCAGGTGGAGTATAATTCCAAGTTTGTGGTTTGAGCCTTAAAACTCATTATGTTTTGGTTCTGCACTCCTTGGAGACCAACTGACTCCTTGTACCTCAATGTCAGGATGCTCTGATCAAATAGAGGGCTAACGTTTACAGCTCTGGTGTTCTGATAACTAAGCGCGGACACAGGAAAATTCTCCTCTCTGGAAGCTGTCATCGTCCTGCAGCCTGGATAACCTGAGTGATTTGGCTTTCAAGCCTCAATGCAAGGCATGCCTTATTCACTGGGCAAATGACTTTGTCTTGAGTGAGTGCATGTGGTTTGCAAGATAAGATCGGGCTAGGAAAGAGCAACCAAAGCTTGGCTATGACAGCGAAACTTAAGAAATGCTGACAGATTAATAATTTTTTTTTTTCCTCATTCAAAATCCTGTAGTACTTCAGTTTTGTTCCTGTACATGTAATTTCTTCCTGAGTAGCCCCGGATAGCTTTATGCTAAGCAGACTAGCTGTCCAATATCTCCTGGTCATGCTGGATATTGAGGTTACAAACTACCTCCCTGATATATAAATATCCCACCATATTAAAGTTTCTGGAGGGGTTGCCCAGAAATAACTGCACCATCACGCTTTTAGGTGCTTAGATTTTTTTAAGGGGTCACAACAGAGGCTTTGAGAAACTGGGACCCTGAAGAGCAGTTTCTTTGGCTGCCCAGGAGGCCAGAAGCAGGGTCAGCCGGGGATGGGGATAAGAGGAAGGCAGTAGGGGAGACACTTTCCTAAGCAGGAAAGTGGGGACTGGCTCTAGTTGGATGCACTGCTGTGGGCTTTGTCTGTTGAGCAAGCTGTGGAGTGAGTAAAGGAATTTTTCTGAGGGACTTCTATAGGGTTGTAGGCTCTGTGAGCATCTACTGCATTCCTTTTGAAAATGGCTTTTCCACTGTCCCTACAAAGACTTTCTTTCTGGGATCAATGTATGAAGCCCAGAACAAGCAGATTGCTCTTTAAAAAAACCTCATAGGCTTCCATTGGAAAATAATTTATAAATATTCTTGTATGGAAGATGGTATGGACATGATAGAAAGGGAGGAAAAAAATCCCAAGTGGCAGAAGAAGCCTTAAATTCACAAAAGGGGTACACTCTTACAAACATTAGTGTTATTAGCCTGGAGGTTTGGGCTATTAATTTGGAGAGGAATGCTGGTGGTGGTGAATGAACCAAAGACTCTCATTGACTTCTAAAACCAATGATCTCGTTCTTTAAACAGCAAGCATGACTTGCTTCAGAGACGTGCCACAGTGTACAGATTTAGGTCAGATGGGGAGGAAGAGGAGTTCTGGCTGCAAGTTTGGCTTTTGTTGGAACTAAATGAGCTGGCTGTGACGTTTGCCTTTGGTTCGGCACTTGACTGTGCTGTTACAGAGTAATAAACATAGCTCTTGCATAGTTCAGGAGATCTAAAAATGAGATCAAGTTTAATACATTGCACAGCTTAGTCAAAAGGCTCCTACTGGGCTACTTACTATTGGGCTGGAATAGCTACAGTGCGGTGCAGCAAAGTAATCCTTTTTCATTTATTTTTGGGTTTGAGCCTTTTGCTCCAAGTTGCCTGCTTGCGTTTTTGTTGATATTCGCTAGCAAAACTAATCTAGAGCAGTATAACAAAAGCAATATGTGAACTACAGCACATCAGGAATGTTCCTTCTGGAACGGTGTAACCCTAATCCCCAGGGGCAGAGACATGTTTGTTGGAAAAAGGAAAAGCTCACATCTGGTTTGATACTACAATAAGAGAAAAGGCTGTTTGCCACTAGAGGGTGTATCAGCTGCAAAATTGTTATTGAAAACACCGGGATTTTGTTTGGAAGCTGATCTTTTTTGTTGTTCTGAAATTAATTTAAGCAGCCTCAATTATCTGATGTTTAGTTTTATAGACAATTAAGTTCTCAGCATCATTCAGCCCACCTGAACCAGCCCATAGTGGGTGGCTTTGTCAACAACAGATAATTTATTTCGTCTGTTCCAATTTCACTTGCCTGTTGTCTACGGCAGTGTTTGCAGAGCCCCGGGCAAAGCAAGATTATTTAAATGTATAAGACACAAGTATTTGCAGTATGCATTTGTGGCATCAGAGCCACGGTGTCTCAGCTCCCTTTGCTCCTTTGCTGGTGGGAACAGATAAGGAGAAACAGCCAACGGTTGAGGATGGAAGGTGGAGACTGCTGAACTCAACCCAAAATGAAGCAGCCTGGGAATTTCAGCTGGGTTAGGGCACCTGCCTATGCTCCTGCCTCTCTCACACTAGAAGGGTGCTGGAGCAAAGCATCCTTTTCTGTCTGCACCTCCAAGCGTGCTGGCCTGCCAGGCAGTTCTTCAAACTTTGCTCTCTTTTGCCTGCAATGTGTAGCTATAAACACAGGGAAACAAGGTATGAAAATTCATCTCCTTAGGATGTAGAGATTCTGTCTCTTCAGCAGGAGTCATTAAAGGCTTCCTTTACAAATGCATTCACCATAAGCATTGTTGGCAATTTAGCTTTCAGCCAGTCTGAAAGATCTGAAGCAGTGTGCTGTTGACTGGTGCGAGCATTTCAGCAGCTACCTACCTACACTTCAGGTGGGTTTGGATCAGTCCTTTTATTGCACATTGAGGCCTCAGGAATTGTATTTCTTGGAGGGTGGCATGGAAAGATAGAGGATTGAAAGCAAACGGGAATGTTTACATTCAGGAAGAAGGCTTATAAAGCCATTTCTAGTTACATATGAGATGCAAGGTCTTCTAGCCTAATAGGTCTAATCTAGTTCGCTGCTATTTTAAGCAGCCATGTTAATCTTGTTCATACAACAGTCAAACCTCCATCTGGTTCTCTATATTCTGCAAGTACAGACTGCAAATTTAATAGGTAGAAGGGTGAAATAATTCTGGTTTGATCCCACTAGTCTTCCTGTGCTCCTGGCTCACAAAACAGATTCACAAAGGGCACTGTTCGGCTCCTCAAGGAGTAATAGGTGGCATTTATGTTGTAAATGCAATTCTTTTCCCCTCCAATCCATTGCTTGAAGGATTGTGCTCTTCTCTGGGAGCTACAGATGCTATAAAACTCCAGAAGCAGCTAGGACAGAAATTGCCTGATATTGTGACAGCTTCCCTCCCTGTGAACTGGGAGATGAGGAGCACGTTTAGGTGGGAGGACAGTGAGGCTGTATGTAAGACTTTCTGGCTTATGCTGCAAGTGCTAGGGAACGGAGGGACTTGGCTCTGGAACTGTCTATGCTTTAGTTCATGGTGGGTGTATTTTGTGTCTTTTGTTCAGCCTCAGATGTGATAGCATAACGAGATCTGTAAATGCCTGTCTCTTGTCCTGGGTCCCAGCAGTGACCCCTTGTTGTTCTGGGCCAGAGTCCGGTAGCTGAACCTCACTAAGTTGGCTGACTTGAACCAGCCTGTGTCCCTTGCACGCACAGGTGGCTCTTGCAATGACCCAAGTGCGGTGACCTGACACAGAGGAGACCTGTCATTCTGGTTGGCTGTGAAAAAATTGATCTCTCAAAACAGACTTTTACCAGATTAGGAACACAAAGAAAAGTGCAGGAATTGTGCAGACATCCTGGAGAGGAAAGAAAGGGTCTTACAGGTCTGCTCTATGGGCAAATCTTCCATCAGTGTTGTTCTTCTGAATCAGTGTTTTCACATCTGGAAGACTCTTACCTGCTTCAGTTACCTAGCGATAAGCAGCGTTTAAGGGTTTGTCCCTGGAGGTGCTTAGCTTCTGCCGGTTAGCAGGATGCAGAAGTGCGATTTGTGCTGCCATTCCGATTGAGTTATTATACAGAGGGGCAGTTACACTGTTCTCAGGAGCAGGTAGGACCCCCAGCTCCTTTTCTGAAGGCATACTTTGTTAGAGCCGAAATTCAGCAGTAGATGGCACCAGCAGGATTGTAAAATGGGCTCTAAACACTTTTGTAGTGCCTCAAATATTCCCCAAATGTTTCACAAGACACACAGACAGCTAAATAAAAAGTGTAGCACCAGTTACTGGCAGAGGTAAATCACGCAGAGGGGAACAGAGTGTCCTTTTCAGCAAAGCACAGCACCGTTAATGCGCACAGGGGGAGCAGAGGATGCGATGAACGTGTTGCACCTACTCTGCAGAGAGTATTTGTGCAGGCGGTTCTGCTCCAGGGAGCCCTTTGCAGCAGGGCGAAGGCGGGCACCCTCTTACTGCAACCCAGGCGGGGAAGGTCTGTTCGTTGGTACACGTGCAGGTTTGCATACACGCACTTCCAAGTATACATGCACATGGAACAAGAAGTTTCTAAGGCAAACAGGGAACGTTGGTCCTTAACTGCTGGGAATTCACTGCAAACTGGTCTCCCCACAACAGCCACCGTCTGCAGGCTTAGATGATGCTGTATGGGGAGAATTCCTCTTGCTGTCTTTTCTAGCAAATGCATCTGAGTTAAATTTCTGCCTCAAGTGTTGACGAGGGCTGGTATTTCATAGTTTACATCTGTAGCCATAGTGAGTATCTGATATAGGTAGAGCGCATGGGACCCTGGTTCTTAAGTGTTATGTATTATAGAACTCTGGTTTGGGGTTTTTTCAAGAACATGCTATAGAAGGGACTAGTTAGTATAAAATATTGATGAAACTGGTACATAGATAAGCCAAGCCAGGACAGTTCACACTGGTTTTGATTGTGTGCTTTTTTCTTTCTTTTTGTTTTTGACACACACTCGAGAAGAGTGACCACTTGGACCCATGTCCCGCAGCGTTTGACTTGAAGGAGATGAGGACAAATTAACCATCTCTTGTTCCTGTTCTTTCCTAATTAAATATGACTGTCAGAACCTTCATAAATGGTGATAAAAGGAGACACAGGGTGGGGATGCTACATTTAAAAAATCAGCCTCCTCTTTTAGATCAGCATAGCTACACCTTTTGAAAAGGCTGCTGAGTGCAGGTTTCAAAGGCCACCAGCTGCTCGTGGGACGGCAGCAAAATGCATTTATGATTTGCTCTTCAGAGTTATTTGTGGATTTCATTTCAAGACAATAACACAATGCAGATTATAGAAGGGGGTGCAGATGGTATTAAAGGATGCTTTTTAGCTGTAGCAGTGAGGCCATCAAATAGCTTCTATTTAAACATTGTTTTCTTCAGTCTACTTGCCACCTCTTACAAGCCACTGTAACCTGTTGCTGAAACCAGATTTTCTGTGCAGCTCTTTAACCTTATACTTCAAAACTTGTTCTGCTGTGGAGTGTAATTTCATTTGGCAGAGTGGTCTGACCATCATGTCTGAAGGTTGCTTGATAAATTCTAATTATATATTCAAAAGGGTGGACACTATGTTTTGGATTGAAATAATCATTAAATCACTCGGTAAGTAGCTTTGCAGTGGAAGTGTTCCAGAGATAGTAGGAGGAATATTAGTATGCACAAGAAAAAGACCTGTTTCTCCAAAGACTGTACAGTAGGGGAAGACCTTGTTTTCCAGATCTCTTTAACAAAGATGTTTTGAGAAAGAATTGCAAATGAACGACTCTTCCACGGAGGCAATTTGCATATCATTAGCCTTCGGGTTTTGTTAACTGTTTTCACCTAGAGGAGGTGGAAAGGTTCACTCTTTGTTTGGAAAATTACAATGCTTGCAGAACGTGGCACATTTTGTTAGTGATAGATGAAACCAATTTTTTTAACATTTTCTGTTAACTGCTACCAATTTTGATGGAGATGATGATGCCCTTTCAAAAGAAAGTTGAGTCCTTTTCAATAGCACACTCAAAATTTATGGCTTTTTCAAATGAAAGAAATATTTTTCTTTTGTGTCTCTCTTCTTCCTTCCCTCCAATTCCCAGGGTAAAACGTAGCACCACACCCTGCAATAATGTTTTCATGATCACCTTTGTAAGGCTGTAACTTCACAAGAATTCAAAAAGACTGAAAATTCAAAAGTTTTTTCTTTTAAATCTTAGTCCATGCTTGAGAGCCTGGTGTACTATTTGCATTTTTGTCTTCCATTGTGGAGGTTTGAGGGAACAAAACACAACTTTGGTTTTGCACAACAGAAAGGCAGAGAGGAAGAAAGGATCCATAGGCTCAGGATATGATGAAGATGACCCCAGCTGGTGTAGCCTACCCCAATTCATCACTTCTATTCAGGTGGCTCTGGCTCTACTGGGTCTGTGCTACCTTTCAAAGAACCTTTCGCATGTCTTTACAAATTCTGGTCTAGGGGCTAATTTGTGTGTAGCCAGTTTGGGTTTCTCTGTGCAGTCTAAATGGACTTCATAAGTCTCAGCATCTTGATGAGCACAAGCTTGGGGTATGAGCTTGAAACAGTGAGCTAGGAAAGACAGGTAGGGATATTCAAAGAAGCTAATGATGCAGTTCAATGGATGAAAAAGAAAACATTAAATTCTGTTGATGTGTGGAGACTTCTGATTTACATTCCTGCTCTTTTTAGTTTGGGAATTCTCCCCATACAATCTGACCTAAAGCTTGCACGTGACTTCGAAATAGAGACAGCACAGCCTTCATTGGTTTTTTGCTTTCTTATGTTTGTCAGCAACAGAAGGAATGGTGGATTAATCTTTATCTTTAATGTTAATTAGTGAAACATTTAACGGAAGGAAGTTGGAATTCATGCCAGCAATTATTTTTGCAACTGCTCATAGCTTCTTGTTGTTACTTGGAAATAGTCATGTCTTGTCTGACACCTCTTCTACTTCCATTGTCTGAAAGATAAAAAATAATACAAGATACTGCCATTTTGGATATACTATGTTTATCAAAAGAAGAAAATGGTGCCTGCTCTCTTTCTCTCTCTCTCTCTCGGGTGTCAAATCTCTCTCCCATCATCAACCATCACAGGGAAAATTTTTATTTATTTATTTATTTATTTATTTATTGCCTCAAGTGTTCAGTGTCTCTAAAGGAAATATTTTATTGTTCTCCAAAGATCCATTGTAGAGCCTATGATTTTTTTATAAAGCTGACAGCATTAAAATCTGTGAGCTTTTGCCACTGACACTATTTGTATACGTCTGAACTTTCGAGCCTCTACTTATTTTACTGTTCAACTACTAAGTTATTCGTTTCCATAGTCACATATGTATGACTTCATTACAGTTCACAGTTACATTTTCTAGAGATTAGCTCATTGATATATTGCACTAGTCTGTGCGTTAGCTGCTTGGATGAGCTTAGTTTTCATAGCCTATTGGTCTGTTGGTGACTCTAAAAATTTGCCACAGTCATATGATTAAATATGGAAAACATCTGTTTTAAGTAGTCTAACAAAAATCTGAACATCTGGAAAATATTGGTAAAGAAGCTAATTAAGTTTGTCAACTTACAAATTGTTCTAGCAGGAAGTATTTAGGAGTAGCAGATAATTGAGATTTCATTCCTCTGGCCCCTTGTCCTTGCCTTTTGTTTATTTTAGTATAACTGGAAGGACTATTTTACTTAGCTTCTTCCAAATCCACCCTCTGGACACAAACTGAGAGATAGTTATCAGGTGCTATGTTGCAACAGGCTACACTTACAGTGGGAGAAATGAATGCTGGAAACAGACCTTCATGCCTATGTCTCATGTTTTAACCATTTTGAAACAGCAATATATATTCAGCTTCCAAACACACTGGTGACACTCTCTCTCATCCTCTTAGCTAATGACTTTGCTGCTGTTGCTCAGGTCTTCGATGGTTTGCACATGGGTAGGGCAGCGTGATGTCTTTTCACGAGAAAGTTTTTGAGAGACTCCACCTAACACTGAACTTGGCAGAGGCATCTGTGGGATTATCAAGAATATCTGCATTGGCTTCTATAAAATATCTAGAACTTGAGCTTTATCTTCAAAGTATTGCCCTGCTCAGAAAATCTACGACTGGGCAAAGCACTTCTGTCACACCAAAAAACCCTCTTTGTGTCAGAGATTTTTATAAGCCATGATGCGTTAAGACCTCAAGAATCACGACAGATCTTGGTATTTTTTACTCCAAGGGCAAGAGATGGCTCTGACTTAGTTTCACAAACATTAAGTCATAGAAAACAAGTATGCACACTTATGTGCAGTTGTATTCCTCTATGGACTATTGGAACATGCTCAGATACAACGGTGACCATCACAGCATTAAAAACTACAGGCATATTAATTTTTAAAAGTCTGCCTGTTATTTTCCCTACATTTCCTATTGCATTTCTGTATTTTTGGAAGGTAGTGATTTGCTCTACTTAAGTCTGACCACATCTTGCCTAGCTTAGGCCCTTAGTGAAAATGAAGCTTTTGTCACCATGAGTAATACCCCTTAGATGCAAAGAAATTAAACGTTAAGGGCTTTGCAGTGTTACTCACACAAAAGAGAAGATATTAACAAATAGGCTTCTTTGAAAACACCCTGCTGCAGCTAAACCTTTAATGACAAAGGGTTTGTGCGGAGTTTCTTGCTGAATTATCCACAGTATATCTGTGAGCCTTCTGGCTCTTAAGAAAGCAGGCAAAATTTGACATTTGACATTTGAATAAAAGCAATTCCCGCATGCGTGCCTATTCTTCCCACCATAAAAAAGAAGAGGCATGAATAAATTAAGGTACAAATGAATGTAAATGTCAAGTTAATAGTTCAAATACACAGTAGGAAAGAAGAAATGTACGTATTTGTCTCTAGCAGCAAACAGCCTGGTGGCCAGATCTGACAGCAGCTAATTGAGCAATAATTGTTATTAATGTCTCTTGTCTTTGCTGTCCACAGCAATTCTGGCTGGGTAGAGCTTTGGAAACAGTGATAATTTTGGGGCCTCTTGAATGGATTTTAAATGTTCTTTTCCCATATATTGAGAAATATGAGCACACTTTAAAAAAACTGAATCATGCCCTAGTAACAGTTTCTGGATAACTGGAGCTCATCTCCAAAACGAGCAATGCTGGTGTGTGATTTGTGATGATAGGCATTGACTGTCTCTGTCTTTGGTTTTCCAAAGCGCTCTGGAGTGGTGCTGGTTGTGCTTCTTTACTAAACCTTTGACCCAGTGAAAGGGATTAATAAGAAAAGTATAATGTAGTTTGAGGACCGTAAGACTGGCCGTAAGGACCAGTGGGCCCTGGGAGACCTGGTCTGTGCTGGTCAGCCGTGGTGGTGCCAGCACTTGTGTTTCAGGGGAGCTTCTGGTGCCACACCAAAGTTCAGAGCCTGTGCCGTGCTCTCTGGTGTCTTTTTCGCTCACAAGAGCTTCAGGCCTACTGGAAGGGCACTGGGGGAAGAGTCGGGTACAGAGCTTTCCACAAGAAAAACTTGCTGCTTGCAGAGAACCGTGGGGCTGGGCTGGCTCCACAGGCGTCGGGGCTGTTGGGTCTACATCTCACAGGTTCATGTTAAGGAGCCTATTGCTCCGAGTTTTGACTGACATATTTCCCATGGAAAAGACATTTCTGTCATCTCTCCTGTATGCTTTATCTGGTGCCTTGGTACAATTTTTCCTCCAGTAATGGTATTACTGAAGACTACTGGGTAGCCTGTTTGCACAAAATCAGGAAAAAAAAAGAAATACCTTTCTGCCTTCCAAATTCTTGTCAAAATTGGTTTAATATTAGCCAAAGGCTTCAAAGGTTTCTAGGAGGCAGACACATATGCATGCACATGGAAGTTCACATATGCATAGTGTGACTGCATAAGCTTCACTTCCATATGAAAACAGTTTGAAAAGCGTTACAGTCTGAATAATTCCCAAATTCTGAGGGATTAGAGTTAGGATAGTGTGTGGTTTACAGTAATGACAGAGCTAGCTGCTGAGAGGAGATTGTGACCTGCCACTCCTCAAAGGCTAAAGGTATTTGAGGGAGATTTAGTTTATTGTTAATCTTTAGGTGTGCACAGGGATAATTTCCTTTTTTTCTATGCCAGGGACTCTGCAATCCTCTGGTGCAGACTAACCCACCCTTTCCTACCTCGAATCCTTTATGGCCTAAGTGGCTAATGAAGAATGCATTTGAAATTATATGTAAAAACAGCACAAGAATCTAAGGAGAAGGGCCAGATTTGGAGTCTGGTCTTAATTGGGCTTGCCTTTCTGTGCTGGCAGCATTTTAAGAATGCAATCCAGCTTATTAAGTGCCATAATTGCACCTGTAAATCATGTCCCAGTGACCTAGTCTACATCTGCAAACAAGTGTGGAATTGAAAAGAACAGGCAGTGTTTTCAAATCTGGTCCCTGGATCATTTTCACTTCTTTGAAAAAAAAAAGAAAGATTATTCTGAGGCGTAATCCCCAAGATGTAAAAGTGAAACCCGAAGTGAAACTAGATGCTCATTTTCTTTAAAGTCTGGGTCCTCATTAAGTCTTCTCCATAACTTGGAGAGAAAAAAAATATAGCAAAACATCTACTCCTGTCTTTGAAACACTATGTTTCTAAACAAACATGAGCCATATACTTGGTAAACCCAGTTGCAGATTGGAGGTCAATTAAATAAATTTAGGTTACATTTCTGAAAGCTTCACACATGTATCTAGAAGGTGTATTTAATGTGAGATTCAAGACTTTATATGTTTTCCGTGTATATCACCGTGGCTTCTATGAGTCACATGATAGAATATATACATTTTTTCTTTTTAGATTATTACTTGAAATGACTTTCTGTTTCTTTTGTTTTACTTCCTTTGTTACATGTGGATGTTATCCACTTGATAGAAACAGGAGAAATTGTTTTGGCTTTCTCTTGCCCTGTGACTCCTAATTATCCAATACTTGTACTTTTCCATCTGTTTCTTTTTTTTTTTTCCCCTCAGTATTTTGGATGAGGAAGAACATTTCTATAAAAATCTGTTCTTTCCCCGGAGCAAAATGGCTCAGATATACACTGCTGGCTGCAGATCTGACAAGGAGAGGTTTTGAACCATCAGCAA
Organism: Astur gentilis; assembly: GCF_929443795.1. Taxonomy (NCBI): domain Eukaryota; kingdom Metazoa; phylum Chordata; class Aves; order Accipitriformes; family Accipitridae; genus Astur; species Astur gentilis. Next base: position 12,421,769 of record NC_064905.1, read on the forward strand.
CTTTTATAAAGCCAATATTTCCCTCCGCAGTAGGGAAACACTTTACGCAAGGACTCAGGTGCTCAGTCAATGGTATAGCTTATTCCCAGGAATGACAGCATTTCTAAACGTTGCACATTATCTGGGAGGAGACAACTAGAGTGATCGCTGGTTTACTGTGCAAGTATGAGCCAAGGCACTCAGCCTGTGGTGTAGATAGGAAATACCAGCAGCTGTGACCTGCCTTTTTGTCTGCCCTTGGTGCTTACCCATGTCAGCTGGTACCAACAGAGTGAAAATGCAGCATCCATGTATGCCGTGGTGGTGAGCAGCTCGGGATCCCAAGCAAATCTGAAACCCCTGTGGCCCCAGCAATCTCTGAAATAGCACATCTAAAGCCAGGTCAGGTGAGATCCTACGCGTTGCACTGTTGTAACTTCCAGCAGAGAAGCTCGTGGTGCTTTCTGTGCTACTTGTGCCCACGCAACGAAAACAGCAAAAATGGTCTCCCTTTCCCAGCCTCCAGGTGGTTGTACTCCTTGGACAACTGCTTGCAACTGTATTCACCTCACTCCTTCCCAGCTGTGAGGAATAGGTACCTGAACCCTATGAGTCTGAATCAGTATTTGCTTAAATCAATGCAAAACTTTTCATCTGTCCAAGCTGGCTTCAGTTCAGGACCCACTCCCCATTAGAAGAGCCTTATTGATCCCCACTGGTGCTCTGGGCTCTTCAAAGACAATTGTGGGTTCCTGAAATGCCAATTTGAAGCCATTGTGTACAAAAATGCTTTGTGAAGAAGTGTTTCCCTTTCAAGACATCACAGATTTTTGTAATAATCCCTCTAAACAGGTGTTTCCTTTGCCAAGCAGCTCCCTAGGAAGCTGGATGTTCTGAGATTCAGAGCAGGAGCAATAAGTGTAATGGGGCCTATTGAAGGCTCTTTCCAAAAGGTTATTTGGTTTCTCATAATATCCAGCTTGGAAAGTTTCTCATGTTAGGAGACCAGGTAATTCTCCTCGCTACCTGAATACCCCTTCCACCTACAGCCATCCACCTCCAACTCCCTGCCAAGTAGTAGTGTTTGGACTATATGTTTAGTTTTTTCCTTGCTGAGTTTTAATACAGGTGGCACAAGAACATGCCAGCCAGTTGGGCTGGAGTTTAATGTGAAACTTTTTTTCCTCCTCAGAATAGGTAGGCGTCAAATAGCAGCAATGTGATTCTGTACTCCACCAGTCTGAAGAAAGAACTAACTAACTAGGACAAATGTTTCTCTCCACTCAATGTCATCTGAAATGCCTATAGAATCAAAATGCAGACAGGAGCTAGAAATAAACATTTATATACCTTTCAAGTCCCACTGGACTTCAATCTGCCATAAACACTTACCACAGCTATTTAAAAAAAAATAAAATCATGTATTATCAGTTGATCCTCCCATAGAGGTTGTATCTGCCCATTTGATTTGAATTTCAGTGCTATTGTTTTGTGTGTGTGTAACTACAAAGAGAAGAAAAGGGTTTTGTTATTCGTCTTCATCAACTGATCTAATGCAAGAGGAAAATTGCTGGTAATTATTTTTATAGCAATTATGCTGGCCCAAACACCGTGAGTGCAAGCACATTCCTTGTTATTTATTACAGAAAGATCTCAAACCACAGGCTGTTTAGAATGCACAGCATTTTAATTCATGAACTTTGATGAAACTTATTTTAATATAGCTTTGTTTTCCTTATTAAATGACAAGAAAAATTAATTACAACAGATCTGGTCGTGCTTTAATGTAGTCAAGTTGCTGAGTGTATTTCAGTAGTTAACTTTCTTCCTTTGGATATGAACAGCATGACTGCTCTACAGGTGTTTTCTCAACCAATTACAAATCTGTAAAGCCTGAACTTTTATCAGATTTTATGCCTGAACATGAAAAAAAGTATTTTTTTCTCTTAGTTGAATTTATCTTCATCTTCAGGGAGCTGGTTGTTGTCTTTTTATAAATCTGTCTGATGTGTGTTGCTGTATACTAAATTTAATAAAGTTTTGAGATGAGAGATATCTCTTATTTTTTAAAGATGAGACTGTGGGACTTGTTCTGTTGCTTTGGATCATCACAGTTTCTGAATTATGTTACCTGTCCATGCTGCGGTATGAGCCTGTACTACCTGACTTTCTGATAATGCATCACCTGACTTAGTACTGCCTAGCTGGATGAGCATTACAAACTCACTCACCACCAGATAGTTGGAGTGGTTGAAACAATATCAGCTCTTATGTAGGAAGCTATTTCTCAGCAAATTATTTTTCCCTGAAATATTTCCACTTTGAGGTTTGTTTCTGCTGTCTTTCCTTCAGTGTTCTCCCAAAACAGATTTTCCTCAGAAAAGGAAAATGATAATGAAACTTCAGTCAGTATTGCCATTTGGGAGTGCTGCTGTGCTGCCTGACAAGAGCTGTCATTCATCTGCTTCACGTCCACACTCTCCTGCTCCATGGAAGGAAGCTACTGAGCATCATGGGCTGCTTGCTCCAACCGGAGTGCCCGGAGTTTAAAAACAGTAGCCCAGTAGCCTGCTGGAACAGAGGCACTTTCTTAGTTTTGGCAGAAGACATTGGCTTTGAATTTTTTCTCTCCTAACAATTTTCCGTGCAGGTTTCTTTTTTTTTTTTCCAACTCACTTCCAATACACATTTGTGTGTGTGTGTGCACATACATATGCATGTGCTTTCCTGCCTTTGGTGCCAATGCCACCAAAGGACTCGCATAGCAAGCGCTCAGAAGGCAAAGCGTTGAGAGATCTGTCAGTCCCTGCTCCTGCCAGGGTACCTTTTTTCCCTGACGAAAATCAGCCATACTGAATGCAGTCTGGTTTTAAATATATCAATGCAGGGTGGGAAGGAAGGTTCATCCAGTCTTATGAGGCAGCTTTTCAAGATGAACTCACTATTCACTAATATAGGTTATTTTTTGAAAGCTACAGCTCAGATGAGGGGTAAGTATCTGCATTAACATTTGGACATTGATATGCACAGAATAAATATTTATGTCCTGTTTATAGCATTTGTATGCTTCTCTGTTGGACAGAACCACAATTTCTGCAGTATCTGAAACAGAATGGACTCATCCCAGACTGTCTTTTTGAATACTACATTTACAAATGGAGTTAGGGGTGTAGTCCTGTCTTCCACATGGATTTAAAATTTTAGTGAAAATATAGGAAATGCCTTATGACTCCTGAATGTCTGTAACAACATTTGTGATACCCTAGGTGTATTTTTGGAATAATTCGGTTTCTAACTGGTGATGTTTGTCTTCATTAGGACATGCAGTTCTGCCCCACTCCAGGGTGATACCCTCACAGACAGATTGATCACTGAGTACTTGTCCTGAGTAGGTACCAGTAACTTTTCCAGATTTTCTGGCAGTTTTTTTGATGTGTCCCAAGAGGGAATAGGATGAGACAATCCTATTTAACCCTGTGTCTGAAACAAAAGCTTTGAACAAAGGTGAAAGACTCATTTGACTTCATCACCAAGCCTATACAAATTAAACTTCTACATTACTCACAGTACGACTTGCAATTATGTTGATTAATCATATGTTACTGAGAACATGGAAACTCACTTATAACAGGCTTTATTAATCTATTGTGTCGGTTTTTTTAATCTTAAAGCCGTATTCCAGGGACAATTCCACTCCCAATGAGCTGGTTAATTCTATTTCTCTTCCACCTTATTTGTAATTAATTTTGAAAATGTTGTTTACATGAAACACAATTAATTTAACACAGTTCTTTAAAGAAAAGGAAAATGTAAACTCATTTACAAGTATATTATTTCAATACTGATACTGGAAATAGAGATGTTTTCCAAAGTAATATAAATATGTGAATGTTAGTTGACCTTTGGTTTGTTATATGGCAGCAAGTAATATGTACATTTAATTTTGAAAAGTATATTGACCTTTGAACCATCTTCTAAATAAAAATGGAGTTAATAATGAAAAGAATGATATGGGAAACTATTTATTTAGCTAGCAAAGAAAGAGGTTTATTCATCTATGAAATGGCACCATGGTACTCTGAATCTTGGGAAACAGGGAAGTTGTGTACACCGACCACCAGAAAATACTTACAACATCACTTTGGCTGTGGATTTTGTGGGGCAAAGAGGTGGTGTTTTCTAGTAAGAAAACTAGAAATGTTGTCTGCAGGATTGTATCACAGGTAGCTTTCAATAGGAGTGTCCTGATTTAAAACAAACCTAACTGGCTCTGCATCAGACAATCAAAAAACATCCAATACTGTGCCTTCAGAGAGAAAACTGTCTAGTGGCTTAAGTTATACTGACATGTGTAAAGAGGGTCTCGCTTTCAGCTAGACCCAGTTCTTCTGGGTTCTCTCTCTGAGACTTGCTTACCGTTCCCACTGATTCTTTTTTTGCTGCCCCTCTTCGTCTTCTGCCTCCTCAGCTCAAAGCCCTTTCCTCTGTGAGTGCCGAGCCCGTGCCCTGTCCCAAGGCATGGATCAACGCCAACACGCGGGTATGAATCCGACTCTTTCAGGATAGTCTGGCTCCCCCAGAACTCACCTGGCATTTTGGTGGGAGTAAGGAGGAAGCCCTTGGAGAAGGAATTACTAGCTGGTATTTTCTAGCTGTCTCTCAGTTCATACTGGAATGCCAGAGTTAATGACGGGACCGTTGTGTTTACCAGAAGTTAAAGCTGGGCACCACTTCAGCAGGCAAAAATAACCATAAAACACAGTGGCTTGATGAGTCGTTTTGTTTCAATTCCATCTGTCTAAGGCAGTCATAGACAGTGACTCTATGTAACTTTTAATTAGTATATACCTACATGATTTTATTAAACTATTTATAAATGGATTGCTCTGTCACATGGTATTATCGGTTCTTTAAACTTATGTTGTCAAGGAGGTCAAATGTGAATAGCTCATTCCAAGATTGAAATAAAATATGCCAAGAGTAATGCTTTATGAAGAGATGATTAACATTTTCCTATTCAACCTTGCTGAGAGATTGCTGTTACATCCCTTTATTAATGTGCAAGTTCTCTTTTGCAACCAAGTGATGCAGTCTTTTGTAATTTAGATAATAAAGAGAGTTGTTGTTGTTGTTTAATAAAAAGAATGATAATTTATTGACACTTGGATCACATAATGCTGTGAGTGTAATGAAACTGAACAAACTAATTTCATTCCTCCCCGTGCACTCCATGCTAATTAAAAGCAACAATCAATATGGGTGTAGCATTGTCAACAATGGCATTAAAAGACTGAGCTGTGGCCAAATGGTTGATGACAGTTTTCAAGGATGAGGTGGACGGGTGGAAGGTTGAAAAGAAACCAAGAATTACACAGAAGGCAGAAGCTGGAACTTTTGCTAGTGAGATTTTGGGGCTTTCAGTTGAGTGTTTTATGGCTTTTCTTCTTTGCCTTTCATATTTTGTCCAGATGACCCCTATGATAAAATTTGTTGCTGTACATGGTGATGATTATTACGCCTCTGATTTAAAAAGAAACTTCTTAAATCAAGGCACTGAGACTTGCTAGTAGGACATGTGCAAAGGAGCTTTCCTGAATGCATCAAATTTGTGCAAACCTTCATGTCGTAGTTGCTTCCTCTGAAGTTAGTGGCAAAATTCCCATTGCTGCTGGTGGGATCAGGATCTTGCTGCAGAAGTCCTGCTATAAACTTGTACAAGGCTCCTTGCAGAGTTCAAGGTAGCCTGACTAGCAGTGTTCCTCAATCATTGTCCCAGAAGCCTGCTCAGGAATTTCAGCAGTCACCTCATTTCCTCCTGCGTTCTGTTAAAATAAAAAAATATTCAGTTTATCTTCATCTCCACAGATCACAATAAAAATGATGGTCACAATAAAGATCTTTACAAATAGCAGGGAGAGGTTTTGTGTGAGCACTTTGGACATCTTTTATGTGAGTTTTCCTCAGAGCGCTATTTAGCAATTTTATATATATATATATATGTATATATCCCTTGCACCCCTCAGAGGCATGCAGATTACTTATTGAAATACAGAAACTGCAGTGTAACACAAACAAGAAACTATATTTCAGGTATTGCCAAAACCTCCCCTGCTAAGTGATTTCTCAACTCTCATCCATTTAGCTACCCTTTGGGAGCTGAGTGGACCTTGCAGTTTATTCGCTGAAATTTGGCTTGCAAGCTCATTGAGGCTTTTTCAGATGAGGGTGAAACGAATTCTGACAAGAGGGGGCTCCTCAAGAGTGTGTTTCCATAGCCATCAGTCTCTGGGGAGACAAAATTAGAGTGATTTCAGCTCCAGTAACTCACCTGATTCTTGGGCAATGCTGGGGTGTCCCCTTTGGTGGTGTTGAGTTCAGTGGAGACCATAATGTGCCGGTTCTCATTTTGTGTCTCTAGGGGTCCTGTGGGTATAGATGTGTGCACATATCTGAGGCATGAAAGTAGGAAAAGCAAGATAGAAAACACAGATGTCTGCATGGCTCTTTGGGAAGACATCCCTGTGGCTTTTATGAAGTTACATCAGGGAAAACAGATCCTGCCTGACCAGTTTTTGAGAGTGGATGAAATTACCATATATCCTCCTTAGACTCAAGGCTCAAAATAACACCGTGCTCAGAGAAGCCTTCAGGGAAGCCTGTGGAGACAAAGAGCAGAAGAAGGGGAAAACAGAGAGCAGATGGTTTTCTCAGGGAAATGATCAAAAGGCTCATGGCAGCCTGCTTCCAAATTGAGGGGTTGTGCAGCTGGACAAAAACATCTGGACAGTTTACAGTGGATGAAAAATTAGTCACTTTTTAGCAAAGGCAGTGAATTCGTAAATGTATTCTTCAGGGATTGTGTAGTTCATTAGCGTGTTTGCAGAACTGAGTTGCACAATCTACAATTTTGAATAAAAGGCTGTTGGGACAATTTTGTTTCTGCTTATAAATCACAAGCTAAAGCCTCAGATGGAGTAAACATGTATGTGTCTATTGAGGTCAATGCAATTAGACTAAATCAGGGATGCAGTTGAGAACCCAACTTACTTTTGTTTTTTCTCCCCTTCACACTGAAGTGACTGAGACAAACTTCTTCAGGTTGAGTTTTCTCCACACAGAGATGTCCCTTCCTCTTCCAGGTGGAAACTTTTACACCCTCTTACATGGTGGAAGAAAAGTAGGTGCCAAATATGACCCTGAGTCAATGGGATCCTCAGTACTTAGTAGTAAGTGTAATCACAGGGCTGAGCTCAGACAGAAAAAGTGGCATTAACAGTCATGTGATTTGCAATCAGAGGAGTAATTCCTCCTGTTTCATTTGTAGATTGCCCTAGCTAATGGCATAAATGCTATTCCACTTATGGACAGAAAGAAGGAAATAGGTAAATTGTTTTTAAAGAAGCTGACCTCTGACGCACATATTTCACTTGCAGCAAAATGTTTGCTTGGAAAAGAAACTTTATGGTTCAGTGGCATCCAAACAAATTGTTTCCTCTTGATGTCTATTGATTAAGAGGTTACAGTAGAAGGGATTTTAATTGACTAGACAGAGTTGCAATTGATTTGCTCAGAGAAGTCATCTTTTCAAATATTTTCTTCAAATGAAGCATGAAAAAGAGAAACCTAGAACTGTGTGATAAGAATGGTATTTTTCAAAAATTAATCCACACTCCAAATGAAATCACTATCAAAGGTGGGACCTCTACAAATTTTCTTTCTCATGAGAGTTCTCATAAACTTTGATGTATTCTGGTAGTAGACTACAACCTTCACAAATGCAATTTTCTTCCTTAATATCAGCTATTTTTTTTCCCTTGTGTGTGCTGTGAAAAGGAAATGAGGCTGAACAGTATAATTTTGAAGCTTTATCTCCAGTACTGCTGCTCATTACAGTCATTCCGTAGTTGAATTTAAAATGTATTTTTCTGCATCTGAGAATATTTCAAAGATTGTTTTTGTTGCCAATGAATTAGAGAGTTAAATTCATTGCTTATGTTAAGGGACTATATGGATGCTAATCAAGGGTTGAATCTGAGAACCAAGTAAATATTTATATGATGTTGCAAAGTGGTATTAAACCTTTTTACATAGAGATAAAAAATTGCTCTGGAATATGAATCTACCAGAGATTTTTTGTTGTTGTTACTTTTCCTAGCTCTGGAGGATTCCAATGGTCATAAAATACCTCAACAATTTCACACTACTTAACACAAGAGCGATTTCTTCCTGACCTTTTGGACGCTGACTTAGGCTTTACAATTGGCTTTATCCTTTGTATAGCACTCAGTGGCCCACTTCCAAGCTCCATCTTCCCACACACTGCTGACTGCTTTTCTGGGATGTCATTGCCAGGGTCACTTGAGTGAGCTCTGCCACCTTTAGAGGGGATAAAGAAAAGAACATGGGACAATCTTGGAGAGGGAAGAAGAGAAGTAGTGTACTTATTTTTAATGCAAAAATCTTGTGCATCTGTGAATTATTCATACCACAGATAACTACTGCTAATGATTAGCGCCTTTTTACAAGAGGGCTTGAGTTCACTCTTCTCTACCTTGATTGTGTTTCTATTATATGTTGAGGCAAATTGGCAAATCAGTCTTTGCTCTTCAGATAAACTTACCTCATCCTGAAAATTTCAAACAAACACAAATTCCATCTGTTTGGCAAGTACTTCAGGGGCTTTATCTCACTTTAACAAATCACCCCCTTCCTGCCATCAGTTCTGTACGAAGTGATCATTAAGCTCTGTTAAAAATGAAGCTGCTTTAGCATCCTTTTGTCAGCCTTTGTGGATGTAACCATGAACAGTTAGACAAGGTGCACAATTCAGAAGTAGGTTGTTGTTTGTTTGCATGGTTTGACTGACTTAAAGATTGCTTCAGAAGAGCAATCATTGTGTGAAAGTATAGGGATGTCATCTGAAACTAAAACAAAGTTATTTTTACATACATTTAAAAAAAAAAAAAAAAAAAAAAAAAGCCCAAACAAAACCTTTACACTAGAAACACCTTGTCTAAATCCTCAAAATTCTTCTAAGGGGAAAGTACTATTTCCCTCATACATGGCTTAAAATTACCTCAGTCTGCAAGATTAGTATTGTTTAATATTGGTTTATTATGTTCATGCTTAATGGTACACAAAACCTTGAAAACATTGTAAATTCCTTTACCAAAAATGCAGATCATCCTGCTCACAGATGGAATGGTAGAAGAGTATTTAAAGCAGAACATAGCTCAACGTCATCCTGATCTCTTGTCCTTTTTTTAATAACAGTATCATTCCGTTGACCTCTGTGGAGTTATTCCAGAGTTAATCCAAAGCAAATGAAATTACAACTGGGCTCACTGTTTTTATACTGATTTTAAATGAATGGGCAGTTGTTCTCAATGTAGCAAGGTCTGTTCCAAATATTTAACCTCTCCTTCATCACTTTTGATCCCAGTGGCTTTATACGTATTAAATCGAAGCTTACTGGGTTGTTTGAAAACATTGTCAAATGCATCCCCATTGACTTGGTTTAAGAATACTGAGCCAAATCTCAATCTCTTGACATAAAACAAGGTTTGGCTCCTTGTACTTTTTTTACATCATCTGTTCCTATTCTTTGATTAAAATAACACAGTTTGATTATTTTCAATGACATACAAATACTATACCCAATAGGAATGTCCAGTAAGGAATACCTATGTGTTTTCATATGTTAAAATAATAAGTTTAAACATTATCTTTACTGGCCTTATCTTTAACAAAACTCTCAGTATTTAAAGCTCCACAAGGAGAAAATCAGAGTCTAATAGATTAAACAGTTGGCAAAAGACAGTGTTATTTAAAAATAGCAAAGCAATTTTGTTCTCAGTAAGTCAGGAACTAGCAGTGCAGTACAAAGCCCAGTGCCTGCAGGTCTGAATCCTATCTGTACTGACCGTGGCTAAATCTCAGTCAGTTCTTAAGGCTCCTTGGCTTTTATCCTCTGATAGTTTTGGTAGGCATATATACATGAAAGCATCAGTAGCCTTACATATTTCCTAGCTGGTTGCATCATAAAAATCCCCAATCGCATAAATACTCTAGCTTTTGCTTGTCAGGAATGATGCATAATCCTAGCTGAGAGACATGTTATCATGGGTGGCTTTTCTGGTTTTCTTGACCAGAACTGTCATTTTTCTGTGTTTATTGACCAACCGTCAGTCAATTGTCTCCCTTTGCATTTTTTATTTAAATACTTTGGCAGCTGCATCTAGAAATGCATCTCGACATGTACAGTGCCTAAAGAAGACCAAAGATGTTTTTAAAATGGTGTTTCCATTAAAGGCAGCAGCACATGTGTGAATATTCATGGAGAGACAAGTTTGTTTACTAGGAAACTTTCTCTATTTCTAGCTACCACTGTATTTGCATATCATAAACATGGCTGTCACAGGGGAGATGGAGAGTTGCAATTAGATAATTTGAGGTTATACACAGAGAAACAGCTGGTAATATTAATGTGGCACACTGCAATATTTAAGAAGAACCAACAAGATCTACATGTTTAAAGAAGAGCTGTAGTGCTTGAACACTTATCTCTTTGATCTAATAAAAGTTGTTTCTTCCTGTAAATCAAACCTCTCTTTTATCCTTACGTTTTCATGCCTTCATCAACACAACTACAACTCACATATGGACAGGATCATAAAAATACATGTTCTTAATCTACATCTTAAAAATCAATTCTGTTCTTAAACAGTGTTTCTCAGCCCTTTATTAAAATTTACACCACCACTGTAAGTTTTAATCCCCTGTTGAGACCTATGTAATCTGTATGCAGTTGACAACAGAACGCTTAGTTTCACACTCAGAATATAACTTGTTTTCCTTTCTCACATGTTTATTCAGTACCTTTGGGATTCAGAAAATTTCAGCAGAATTTTTCTTAAACAATGTTAGTGATTTTATAGCCATGTTCAAGTAGAAAATTCAGGTAGTCTCAGACACTGCTGCATAAAAATGTTAAGTGAAGTTTTTCTCATACCATTCTGAAACGCCCTCTTTTATTTTTTAATTTGTACAGATTTATTCTCCATAGGAACAAACAAGAGTGGGCCAGAACTGATTTGCTGGGCTAAACTGCTTCTACAGATGATTAAATTTGAAATTTTAGATCTGGTTGATTCATTTTCACTGCCGAACAGATTAAGCGTCATTAAAGACCATCAAGTCTATTGCAATTACTCACTGTCACTTGTGTAATGCCAGTAATTCGGCGTGTCAAAGTGCTTGACAAAGAGCTGGGAGCTGCAGGTGAGAGCTGGGAAGAGAAGAAATCCAGGATCTTCCCATGTTTCCATAGCGACTGAGTGGCAGAGTCACGCAGAGAACCCCAGCTGAGTTTCTGTGCTGGTTTTGGCTGGGATAGAGTTAATTTTCTCCATAGTAGCTAGTATGGGGCTGTGTTTTGGATTTGTGCTGAAAACAGTGTCGATAATGCCAAGATGTTTTCGTTCCTGCTCAGCAGTGCTTACCCAGAGCCAAGGGCTTTTCTGCTCCTCACCCCACCCCACCCGTGAGCAGGCTGGGGGGGCACAAGGAGTTGGGAGGGGGGACAGCCGGGACAGCTGACTCGACTGACCCAAGGGATATTCCAGACCATACGACGTCATGCTCAGTATATAAAGCTGGGGGAAGAAGGAAGAGGGGGATGTTTGTAGTGATGGCGTTTGTCTTCCCAAGTAACTGTTACGTGTGATGGAGCCCGGCTTTCCTGGAGGTGGCTGAACACCTGCCTGCCCATGGGAAGTGGGGAATGAATTCCTTGGTTTCCTTTGCTTGCATGCTTGGCTTTTGCTTTACCTATTAAACTGCCTTTATCTCAACCCACAAGTTTTCTGACTTTTACCCTTCTGATTCTCTCCCCCACCTCACAGTGAGGGAGGTGAGCGAGAGGCTGCGTGGGGCTTGGTTGCTGGCTGGGGTTAAAAACCATGGCAGTTGGGCTGTATTTTACCTGTCTATGTCAGTCCAAGGATATAGTCTGTTAATCTACTTTTCCATAAAGGGCTGTGAAAAAATTAAATGCGATTCATCTTGTAGAACTACAAGTAAAACATAGTTATCTGATATAAACAGACTTTCCATTTGTTTTCCCTCCATTGCTACCACGCAACTTCTCCAACTTTGCTGTCAGCAATAACCTGGTGAGAGCTGGGAATTTATGTTGAACTGGAACAGAAACCAAAAGTCTTTGTCCCTGTATTTAGCAGTCCCCAATGTATCAAATTTCAGACAGTTCAGTTTTTATGTCATTTCTCCCTCTAGCAGCTGACTGGTGTGTCCCTGGAGAATCGTCTCCCCAGGAAGATTCTTGCCATGCAACCACTGCTGCTGCTGGCTGGGGCTTTGCTGCCATCTAGCCAACTTCCACCTCAACTCCGAGCTCATCTTTCTGCTCCGGGAACCATACGTACTCTTTTCCCCGGGGGCCGAGGTAGCACCTGTGAGTGTGAGAAAACACGAGTGGTCCTTTGCCACTGCCCCAAAGAGGGATGGCAGCGGTTATCCAGCTGCACAGGCTTCAGTTCATAGAGAGGAAGAGAGCGTGTTGTACTTAGCAGTAGTTCAGTTTCTGCTGAAGGAAACGTGTCTTTTAAGCTCTGACACCTTTGAATTGATAAAGATTGGTCTAGCAATTTTGAGCCTTTTCTCGTAAAGATTGACAGATAATTTATCAGCACTTGAAGCAGAGTCATTCGATCTGTTGGCTAAGAAGACTTTCGAAGAGAACTGCAAGCACTTTTAAATCACAAACATACAAACTCCAGACAACAGCAAAACCCATTTTTGAGAGTGCAGGTGCAAAGCTCCTTTATATAGCTGCTGCTCCCTTCTTACAGAGCAGATCTTAAAGTAACAGGTTCCCAGAGTATTCCTTCAGAAGGACAGCAATAAAGTATAATGTGATCAGAAAACCACACTCACTAAAGCCAAATCAGAAAACAATTGAGGAAAGAATATATATGTAAATATACAATAGAAAGCAATCATACATCTAGCTATGATTTTAAAACGAAGTATTCATTTTAAAAGTTTATTTAAAGGTATTCTCAGTTCTCCAGGAGTCTGTTCATTTGCCGTTCTACATCTTTAGCAAAACAGCCAGAGGGAAAATAAGTGGAAGAAGATGTTCTGTGCAGACACGTATCCTAGTTTAGCTGTAGTAATCTCTGCAAAACACCTAGGATTAAAGAAAGCATCCAATCCACCAGCAGCTCGTCTTTTATATCCTTCCCCCTCCCCTCCCTGTAAATTCAGAGCGCTGGGGTTTGCATTGAGCCCTGGCTTTGGACCCCATGGGATTACTCAGCAGCTTTTGGTACAGCTACTGCCGAGAAGAGCCCGGTGGGGGCAAAAGCTTCACTGCTGTTTTCTGGCTGATGCTGGACCCTGCCACCAAAAAAAGGAGGAGAGGAGGGGAAAACTTGCCCTGGTCCTAAGAGCACCGAGGGGTTTCAGGTCCTCTGCTGATCCCCAGCCCTGCATTTAAGGATTCTCATTTAGGAAAGCCACCTGGGAGTTTAATTTGGGCTTAACAAGCAATACTATCACGTTCTGTGTTTGTCTTCATATTATCTTTTTGTATTATCTACCTCACACTGCATTCTCCCCATAATTTCTCTTCCATTTCTCAGCGCGCTCTCGCCAAATATCTCAAACCACCACAGTCTGGCAAACCGAAACAAATAACAAAAAATAAGGCACGGTGATACTCTGTATTTTATTTCCCCCCACCATAAAACTGCCACTCACCTATTGTCATGAGTATAAAATTTCTCTAGAGCCGAGATGTTACTTGGGGAAAGAAAAGACCTGGACTTCCACTAGGTGGTGAAGTTGTAAAGCTTAAATGGGAGAAAATTAAATGGGAGAAAAGAGTTCCCGGAGCAGGGAGAGACCCTGGGACACCGCAAAGGTGGGGCTGCTGCGGGATGTTGCTGCTTTGGGAGCTTGCAGGTTACTTATCTTCCTCCCAGCCCCCGCGGAAGGGGTGATGGATTTATGGGGCACCACCGAAATACAGGTTTTTCTTATCTTCCAGGTGGGGAAAACTGGGAATCAGAAGACAAATGGGAGAACTAATTCTGTGTATTATTTCCTTACGGACCTAGTTTATTAGGGTAAGAGTAATTTATCCCACTAGGATTTGTCAACTGTTGTCCTGATCTTATAAAGAATTTGTTTTTCAGATGGTTTTACCATCTGCTTCGATTTGGGGCTTTTGGGTCTTTTTTTTTTTTTTTTGTTGAGAATAATTTGTACAGTGTCAGCACTTAAACACTGGGAGCAATAGAGAGGAATAATTATTTAATTATTCTTTAGGTGAGGTCAAAACAACAACCAAAAAAGGGGCCCCACTTTTATCAGAAATTTGCATGACATTAGGTTTCCACTGAGATTTTTGACTGTACAAATGAAAGCAAGATTTAGAAAGTTTAAGCTTGAACTGTCATTCGAGTTTGTGAACACAGGCCCTGAAAAAAGGAACTTCATGAAAGTTTCATGAAGGTCTCGCACTTTGTTTCACATTTAGGATGAAAACACAAGACATTATCATTTTACATAAATTCTTCATTTTGTTAAAATATAGTTCATTCTTCCACACATTACCAAGAGATCTGATAGCACAAACCCTTTTTCCACTCAATTTTCTGCCACTGAAAGAGCACTGCACTACGCATTTCTGCATCTCCACTGTGTATAGTATCTAACATTCTAGTTACTGATTAAAGGACATATTAAAAAAATTTAATTTGTAGCAAGTATGCATCCAACATGCTATGCTATATAAGCACTGAATATCACATCCTACAGCTGAGTCTACTGCTTGCTGGTCACTTACCTTGTTTGGGAAACAGTGTTCAAATAAACTAAAGCCCCCTCTGACAATCTCTACTGTCCAGAACAAATTGTTGAAACATACAGGTTAGAGCTCGCTCCATCACCCATTTTTCTTTTTATTGCATGGAAAGGCTGCTTACGCAGATCTCTGCAGGTAGTGATCCATGGGCTGAATGTGGTGCAGGATCTGATTTTCCCTTTGCGGTCCTGCATGATTCTTGCTTCACCGCACAGATTTTCCTTTGGCTGACTTGCACTGTGGCTGCTGCTTGCCTGCATGCAGTGGGAAGCAGGACGCCATGTACCACTTTTTCAGCCTTAAACACAGCAGGAATTTTTGTTGAGTGAATTGATGTTTGTAGCAGTGAGTAAGTTTATTGAAAGATTCTACAATATATGCCTAGGAACAATTGGTTACCTCACATCTACTACAGGTATTTGCAAATATGAACATTTTCAAGTTATTCAGGACAGTATTTTATTAATGAAGTGGGAGATTTAGTAGCTTCTCAGCCTTTTGAGTGGATGTTGCAATTAGATGATGGCTGATCTTCTTGAAGGTGGTTTATCTCTTTTCCTTGTGATTACCTGCAGCTATTAGCCATAGCAGCTCATTGTCAACAGAGAAAAATCCTAAAAGAGGCACTGTGCTAAGAAACAGTCCTTTTGTCTTGCTTACAATCAATATTTTGCTCTTAAATTTTTTAGATGCACAAATCATAGACTCTCCTGTTTCTCTCTTGAAATGCATTGGAAAAACTGCACAGGGAATTTGGGTCACAGTCCTTCTGTGAGGAGACTGTTTCTTCCCTAACGTCACAGCAACAAAATCAGGCAGAACAGAAAAAATATCCTGAGAAGCAAAGATGTATCTCATTCCCATCTTCCAAATTCTCTGTTCTTTCTCTCTTGCTTTGGGTGTAGAAGCCAGGACGCATGAAGGTAGGGAGAGGAATAATTACAAGTTTTGTTACAGCTTCTTACTTCTCTTGCAGCAATTTTAGGCACAGAATCGAGATACCTGGAGACACAGATTTTAGCTGAAGTAGTGCCTCTAACAGTAATGTTCCTGCATAATCTCCCTGTTTCTAATAACAGGATTACGTTGACGGTGAAGTAGACCCAGCTCTGCTAGAAGTGTGTTTGTGTGGGGCCTGTCCACATGCGGAATATCACTACCACTGTCACTGGGCATGGCCATTGCTTAGTCACCCTACTTAGCCTTTTATGTCTTCGTGCAACTAAATATAAATAAGAAGCCCTTGATCCTGCCAGCCTCTCCGTCCATCTTCTGTGTGCAACAAACGAGCTGCCCAGAAACTTGGCTTCCCGTCTCCCTGCTTCAAGGCTGTCCCCAGCTGGCTGCAATCTGGCTCTTAAAGAGCCATTCTTACAAGATCATTGTAGCATCTACCTGGCTAAACCCCCTCAATTTAAATCCTCTTTGGCTTCTCAATGCTCTTTGTTGCAATTTTGTCCTTCTGTGGCTTTCCAGCTCTTTCTCTCTCCCTACTCCACAGCCTGTGTAGATCCATTCTGCTCTGTCCAGCTAGTGGCTTGGAATTCAGGGTTTTTTTCTCTGATTTCAGACCTGTCTCTCTGCACCCTATCCTAGATGTCAGCCTTTGTCTCAGAGATCTCCTCGTCATTGCTTGCTGTTAATTTCTATTTAAAACCTATTCTGGTCAAAAATGAATTCTAGATTTTTCACATGTGTCAGTCAGGTTCTCCACAGTCTCTTGAACTTTCTCCTACACAAGTGAGTGCGACCAGACCTTGACACTGCCATTTCCTTCTAAAGACTTTTTTCTTTCTCCCTATCAAATACTCCTCATCCCCTCTCCTGTCATCTCCCTGACAGTCAAAATCATCCCCTCCAACTAACCTATGAACAGAGGATAACCGCACCCTGCACCCCTGGGTCTCTGGGTGTGGTACATTTAGGCAGTCTGAAGCCTCATCAGCAACTGGGACTGATTTGAAGAGAAAAAGATCTTAGGAAGGAAGAAACAGTTGGGCTGGAGTGGCACCGGATTGCCCTGACTTTCTGACACATTGCCCATTTAACTTTCCACTCATCTGTGGCTATTCGGTCTACATCAGAGGATTTTTTAATTGCTTTCTCAAATATATATGGGAATACCATAGCAACTTCTCGATGCAGCAAATCTGTTTCTTCAGTAATTATTACCCTAATTAACTCTCAAATGTTAGCAATGCTCATTCTGCTGATTATGTTTCAATTGAATTCTGTTACTTGCCACAAGCAGAGCTGGATTCCAGACTGGTGAAGGTAGTCTCTAAATTAAGATCTACTTAATTGGTCTTCCCTGAACGCTCCCACACTTCTGCTGAGAAATGTAAATACTTGTATTTCTATTCATTTATGAGCATACATCAGTGTTCTGCCACATAATGCCTTACATCAAAACCTATCCCAATGGAGTCAGCAGAGCTCTGTAGGTTGAAGACAATACTGACTGTGAAAATGGCTCTAAAAACTTACCATTGATTTGCATACACCCCTGTTCTTTTGGCCCTTTTTTCCGGGCAGCTCTTCCATCAGATGCCAGCATCATAACTCATTTCTCTGCCCTCCATGTTATCCCCTCTATGTTTGATTTCCCTCCTCTGTATTTATAATCTGCAACTGATAGGATGTGGTGTCTATGCCTCCTATATTCTTTGCAGGAGGGACAGCCCTTATTTTTCTCTTTGATCTATGTTTGTTCAAGCTGAGAGGACTGCACTAGGTATGATGATTAATGTAGGATGGGGGGGATTAATTCACCTGAGCTTGTCTGTTGTCTGACACCCAGAAGACTTGGACATAATGAAATATTTGGATGAAGAACCATTTGAGAATTTTAATTACCATGGATCTAGATAAGCCAAAATTTTAAAAAATTTTAATATTGAATTTTATTATTTTTAATAATAAATATTAAAGGAGATTTAAAATTGCATTTAAACCAATATAATTTCCAGCTGCTCTTGAAAGAGGTATTTCCGTCTTACACTTTCCATCCCATATGCACAATTCCACCCTTTCCTTTGCACTGGTAAAGGGCCATAAATTTAGGACATTAATTAGGGACATAAATTAGCAGAACACTGATCACTTTCTTTGAGAAAGAGGATAATTTTCTCCCACTTTAACTCTGTGAAGTAGCTGACCAAGAGGTCAGCCAAGCCTCAGCGTGTACATCAGGGAGGCTGGGACCACGCAGCTGAGGGCAGGGAGCAGTTGGGACACACAAGACAGCCTCTTAGAGAGGTTCACCTGGAACATCATGCCGAACCCTTGGCTCACAGAAGTGGGAAGAGAAATACTTTATTTAGCCCCATCATCACCAGTGTGTTGAAAGAATTCTAAAAACTTGAGGTGTGTATAGATGAAAGAGGTCATGGTACATGATTATTGTCTTAAGGCACCACTGGAAAGTAAAGAAACTTTATTTCTTCTAGTTAAAAACTTTCAAGCTTCCTTTGATAATACCTGGGTTTTGGAGAGGAGAAAAGACTTGAGATAAGCTAGATCTGCTTTGCAGAAACATTTCATAACAAAATTATTTGGTCGTGCTTTTATATGGCAAAGTGAAGGTACTTTTGTGCAACTGTCTTGAAAGGTCCGTCTAAGTCTAAATGAAACAGAAATCCCATGTGATTGATGAGGAATGACAGATCCCGAACAATGGCTAATGAATTCAGTGCAGAAGTCATCTGTTGAAATTTTACCTCTCTGCAAAAGGCCAACTCAGGTTTTATCCTTTATTTAAATCTTATGTTGAGAATACTTAAAAAGTCACACTTGCGCACTTTCTTAGCACAGAGCTGAGAATTTGACACCTAGGGAATTGGTTCTCAGCAATCCATTGAAGTATAATAATAAATGTGTGCATAATTACTTACCTGAAAAACGTAGAAAGGCAAATTACTTTCTAAGAACGAATGTCATCTCCCAGATAAGCTGCAGTTGTTTCCCTCTGAAAAAAAACCCCAACAAACAAAAAAAACCCAACCAAACAAAAAAAACCCAAACCCAAACAATTACCTGAGAGTCCTCTGGAGAGTGCTTCTCAAACCAAAAACCTGAGTCATAAAACCACCCAACCTCTTCCCCCAGCCAGCCAATGGTTAAGGGAGCGACTGGAGGTACACACAACCTGTCTCTCTGCCCAGTACCTAACTGAAGCAAATGGATGCCTGAATGGCTACGGAAAACTCTCTTCAGCTGTTTCCAACTATTTATCACCCTCACTCCCCTCAACACCTTCTCTAGATAAACAGTAAAGCCATAATGAGTCCAGCAGAGCTGACAGTGAGTTCTGCCTTTATAAAAACCAAGCTGGGGCAATGTACGGCTGCTTTAATAGTTGTGTCTGTTCTAGCTACCTTTTTCCCTCAGGTGACAAACCGTAGACTTTAAATCACTGGCTTCACTGCTGTTTGCTCTCTCCTCCCTTTTAGTAACTCCAGGCAAATGATTTAGGGCAGTTACGCCTTTTTGCATACATTTAGCCTCAGTTCTTACCTGACGTTTTGCGGCCTCTATCCACGGAATCATTTTCAGAGGTACAAAAAGCCACAGTGTAGAGATGGCTTCTCTGGAGTCATGTCACAGCTTGAGAGCATAACTTAACTCTGGGACCATTAAGTTAAATCCTCAGATTATACAGAAGCTCAAATTCAAATACTGGCAATAGAGATTTCAACAGCAAACTCTGAAGAGAGCATACCAGCAACATTTAGTCTTCTTTGGACTGCTCTTGGAAGTACAAATGGGGCTTGAAACTGAATCTTGGGGGCAAGTGGGATTCCTCCAGGCCAGCATATTCAGGACAACACAAAACACAGGAGGCATCTGAGCATCTACCAGAGTACTGAGGTCCAGGTGGGGATAACCCACATCAGCAAAACAATACTAGTGGTAATAAAACCAGACCCGTGTTGATCATCCCCCGAGTTGTTCTGAGCTGTGCTTAAGGCCCGGCAGCTTAAGACCAGATCTGCAGGGCTGGAAAAAGAAGAGGGAAAGGCTCTGGGCAGGTGGGTTGAGATTCATGGTGGCACCCGGGTGTGCAAGGTTTTGGCTATTTTTCTGTCTGTATAACCTCTCTTAAGCCCCAGGCGGTTTGTAGTGTCTTTCACAAATACTTTCAAACTCAAGTGCTGTTGAAAGTGCATAGATTTAGGGATCCGCTAGATTCTGCAAATCAAGGTTTGCGGCATTGGCCTGGCCATGCACTCCCTTCATAGGTCCTGATGGGATGGGATGATTCAATGCCCTTTCCTCTTAGGTGGGATCATGTCAGGGAAGGGTTTCCCACATGACAGATTTATTTATTTATTGTTAATGCTATGGTAAACATGATCTGTTTACACGGGCATAGATCAAAAGCAGCGTTAATGGAGCAATAATAGTGCAACACTGGGTTAGAGGAAAGAAGAATGAGGCTTATGTCATCCTCCTAAAAAGGACTCAGTGCTGGAATTGGAAATGGGCAGGTGACGAGAAGTTGAGATCTCACGTTGCAAATCTGAACTGCTGACATTCTCCCTGATTTCTGCTTCATGACTGCAACTGTTTGCTCAGGAAATGTTGCTCTTTAAAAAAAAATCAATGATCATATCTCTCTCGAAAAAAAAGGTATCAGACATTTAAAATGTGCTTTTCACTTGACTTAAATGTTACAGTGGAAACATTCTTATGTGTCATTATTCTAAAATGAAAAGAAAAATGTCAAGGCTAAGTCATTGCTGTCATTTATTTGGCCCCGGGCTGCTTTTGAATTGAGAGGTGCCAGCGATGGGATGTTGTAATGTTCTGGTTGCAAGTTTGAGGAGATCTATTTATCACAGAGGTTGGGACATATCAACCTTGTGTATCCCCCTAAACCCCTTTAAAACTGTTAAAAGTTCACTTAATGCTTACCTTAGATTAGAAATGAATGTATATAATACCCACATTGTTATTTCACCACTTTATTTTTTTAATTGCAGTCCTTTTGGAAAGAGTAATTTATTAAAAATCACTATTTGATAAACCTAGTGAAATGAATGGTAACACCATTCACCTGTGAACTTCAGATCCTGCAGCCTTTTACGTGGGCTCCTCCTTTACTAACTCCTTCTCCCTCATCTTCTAATTTCTTCCTCCCGATTGCTT
The DNA here is from genome assembly GCF_929443795.1 of Astur gentilis. Lineage (NCBI taxonomy): Eukaryota > Metazoa > Chordata > Aves > Accipitriformes > Accipitridae > Astur > Astur gentilis. The sequence continues at coordinate 12,442,788 of NC_064905.1, forward strand.
TGTTAGAGAATGCTTACAAGAAGCTAAATGTTTAACTGTAACTAGGAGAGATATGCAGCCGTGTTTTTTCTCCTTTGGTCTGACATATTTTGTGTTCCTTTTTTTCCTTCATTGTTATGTTAATTTTGTGTCATGAACTTCTGTAGAGAAGTACAGTTATGCAAATTTAAGTAAATTAGCCCTCATTAAGCCCTGCATAGATGCCACTAAATTTTACCACTGGTTCCCAGGATAGCTAGTTTCAGCATGTTTACATTGCACTTCATCTGATTGGCTGTAAGCCCGAAAAATATTGTTTGGGTTTGGTTATATTGCTGTGAGACAAAACCAAGGTCGAGTATCATTACAGTATTTGTGACAGTATATTTAAGTTAAAACACCAAACCAAACACCACACACCTAGCAAAGTCAGAAATGAAGCTACACTTAAGTTGAAATATTTTAAGGTAGGGAGTGACTGGTGAAATAACCTTAACTGCCCCAGAATGCCATCACATGCTGGAGGCTCCAGCCAAATTAGCTTAAGGTGTTACTGAAGGTGCATTGCATTATTTTAGCTATGCTTCTGTGACTCTGGCAGTGTTACAGAGCAGGGTTGAATTTGCTCAGCTGCATAACACAGTCACTTGTTATCTTCACTACAGGGATGGTGTATTTTCCCATGGGAAGGCTTTGCTGCCCAGGATCCTGGTGTGTGTTGAGCCTCAGCTCCGTCCTGAGTCCATCCATAAGCCTCACGCCAATGTTATGAAGAGTAGCAATATCCAGACACTGCTTTACCATTGTGCAAATCAGGCTTTTTGACACATACCTGGAGTCCTTTGGTGGCTTTTACCTCCTCTAAATTTGTAACATCCCATTAACCCATGGTGGGAAGTTGGCAGGGAATCTGGTGATTCAGTTCAGCAAGTGCAGTCGGAGGTTTGCTCAGGACATTTAAAGACAGGAATAAACCTTTTATCTCTTATCAAATCCTTTGTGAAATGGCACCTTCAGCAGTCTACAAATGCTTGTCTCTCTGAGATGAAGATGTGTGAATGTTGTTAACAGTGACAATCATGCTGTTTAGTAAAATAGACAGGAGAAATGCTACATCAAGAAATAGTCTTGATCCATCTTGTCAGCTCCCTGTTTGGAGGTGGACACTATTGGATGATTCAGAACAGGATGTACTTATCTGGTTCACACTGAAATATATCAGTCATGCCACAAATTGTAATTCTGTTCACTTTCCCTCTGCTAGATTAAGGACAACGGTGGGTACGGTCACAATGTGATGTGACTCACCCACTGCTTTAGTTAATGATTGTCCCACTTCTGTGCAAAGAACAGGAATCTCACTATGACCCGAGTCTTCCACTTTTTGTTGTTGTTGGGTTTTTTCCGTGTGTCTCAAATTCGGAAGAAATGACAGTGATAAGATTAAGTCCAGGACACGTTAGACAACTGCTGATCTGTCTGCGGATGGATTTAAAGTGCATGCCTCCAGAATGCTGCAATTTGCACATTTTGGTACCCTCTCCCTGACCAAACATCTGCAGACAGTAGAGCAGCTGATGCACAGCATGAACTTGTATGTCACTTGTATATGGATGATATCTAGCACCAAATACTTTTCTCAGCTATGATAAACAGTGGTTCACCTGAGAACCTGTAACCTCAGAGAGATCAATGGCTGAAGGAAGAAAGCTCTCTGATGGTAAATGTAGGTTATATTAATGGGAGAAATAAGAAATTATTGTCTTCCTACACAACACTTCCACCATGATTGAAGTAATCTGTCCCTATATTTCTGAGTTGTGCTGTAAGGATATTCTTGAGGACCCTGCACTAAAACATCTCTTAGATACTCTCGCCCCTCTCTCCCTGAAAAGGGGGCTTTGCCTCTGTGTGACCTGCAGACCTCACCACAATAGTTCACATATTTGTAGCCACTTAATTTACTAGCTGCAAAATACTGCACACTGAGGATGAACTGAGAGTTCCTGAGAATGGATAAAGCTCTTGGCCTGCTTGGCAAAAAAAAGTCCACTTGTTTCATCCTACATTCTGAGTCGTGACATTTGTTTCCCTTTTGAAAGATCAGTTGAGACTGAAGCTCCAGATCTTGCATTTTTAACGCGTTCAGTTCATCAGGACCTTATTTAACTCTGAGACCTCCTTTCTCTCTGAGATGTTGATTCAACATGATAAGTGCACTCTACAGGAACAAGACATCAGTCAACAAAGCACGTGAGCCAGCAGAAGCCCTGAGCTCGGCCTCTACGGCACCAGGCGGCTGCCTGCAGAGCTCGGGCTTATGATGACTCCTGGTGCTAGAGACTTACTTTTTTTTTTTTTTTTCCCCCAGGAGGGACATAAGTATAAGCTTTGCATCATAGCTCTCTTGTAATTAAACAATACATGAAAAGCCACCTGTTTCTTCATGGAGATTCAGAAGGAGAGACACTTTAGCGCTACACAGTCTTTTTGGAAGGTGTTCAGCTCCTAAAGTGCATGGAGCTGTGATTTGAAATGTTGGGGTTTTTCTGTTTAGAAGGTGATATGTGGCTTTATTTTGTGCAGTTGTGGGTGTAAACTAGCATCTTAAAACTGTGGTAAGTGAGAGGGATATGAGGTGTTTAATGGCTAAATAAATGGGTTTACTTCAGCTGCTGAATAACTGGATTTCGGGGGGGGGGGGGGGGATTTAAAAAAGAGAGAAAGAGAAAAGAAAGCCAGAAATGTAACAGTAATTGAAAAGCTACATGCAACATCCCAGGCATAAAGGTCTCACATCTCAGCCTCACTGATCTTGCTTGAAGGGAGAGCTGATCAAAGAGAGCATTTAAAAAGACACTTAAAGTACCCTTAATTTTAATAAAAGCCCAAATCTGGATTCAAGGTACAAATACATCCCAGTGTAAAAGCACACGTGTGTTTGTGATTCCTCTGCTCTAGAACAAACGTGGCTTTTAATTTCACCCCATAGAGGGAGGCACTATCAATGTTTAGCACTGCAGCCAGAGTGGGTTGGCTTCCCGCTGCCATGTTAGAAGGACTGGTGTATTCCCTTCCAATTCCCCATGTTTTTCTACTTACTCTGTCTTCACCACAGCTCTCACAACTCCTTTTGGCAAAAAAGCTCTCAGACAAGAGTACTCCTCCCTGACAAAGTGAAAACATCTATGTAGCACAAGCCCCAGAAAACAACTGAGGAGTCTGCACAGATAGGAAGGAGTCACCTATACCAGGCAGTGCTGAAAGCAAAATCTTCTCTTTACAGAGGCCCCAGGAAGGTTTCCATCCTGCTCAGGGCACAGCCTGTGTGGTTTAACCCCAGTCAGTAATTAAACACGCACTCCCTGCCCTCCCCCAGTGGGATGGGGGTGAGAATTGGGGGAAAAAAGAGTATAACTTGTGAGTTCAGATAAAGACAGTTTGATAGGACAGAAAAGGAAGGGAAAATACCACTACTACTACTAATAATAATAGAATATACAAAACAAGTGATGCACAATACCATTGCTCACCACCCACTGACCGATGCCCAGCCAATCGCCGAGCCGCAGTGCCCCCCAGCCAACTCCCCCCAGTTTATATACTGGGCATGATGTCATACGGTATGGAACACCCGTTTGGGTCAGCTGCCTTTGCTGTGTCCCCTCCCAGCTTCTTGTGCATCCCCAGCCTCCGCTGGCAGGGCAGTATGAAAAGCTGAAGTCCTTGACTTAGTATAAACACTGCTTAGCAACAACTAAAACATCAGTGTGTTATCAACATTTTTCTCATTCTAAATCCAAAACACAGCTCTACACCAGCTACTAAGAAGAAAATTAACTTTATTCCAGCCAAAACCAGGACATGCAGACAGGACAGCACTGCCCTGCCCTGCCGAAGAGGATCATCTCACTTAAAGCAGTCACTGCTCCTGCCTGCTTGGTGTTATGTAGCCTCCTCCACACAACCCCAGTTTCCTTCCCTTCTCTCCCTTCCAAGCCAAGAGGCAGCTTGGATTTTTCACTCGAAGATTTTAATTTATGGGATAAACAAAACTTCACCCAACCAGATAAATAATGACGTGTCTGGAGAGACTATGCAATTAATTCCAGACTCTTTAAAGGATATGACCAGAGTTGGCTCTGACTGGAAAGAACAGTGTGTGCTTCACCATATATCTTGAATTTAATCCTGCAAGAGTAAACCCAAGTTGTTCTTGGAACAGTTGGACCTCAGAGATGTATTTCAGCAAAGATGATCACTCTGGATGGGCCAGATCAGGCTCCAGAAGTTTGAGCCGTCTTTCTCCAAAGAGAGAGGCTAGCTTGCTACTGAACCCACTGATGTTTTCTCTGAGATGTTTTCTGTTCCTGGCAAACGGCTTTGCTAATTGGAATAACTTTTTCAGTGGTTTTCCCTAAAGCTGCTGCTTTGAAAAGTTCACTCCACATTTTTCCTATGTTAAAAATCTGTAATAATTTGCATGTTGACTCATGGGCCCTTTAAGAAATATGTATCTTTTGCTCAGAATTGTCTCTATTTGCCCATTTGATAACCAGTTTTGCTCTGGGCTGCAATATTTGCACAGTTGCCTTGTTTTTATGTGTGTGTGCTAGACCACTGACTTCTATAAGCAAGGAAGTCCTGTTTTTCAGGTTTAATCACTCTGAAGACAGCAATGCAATCTTAATGACTTGCAGAGAAGATAAAAATATTGAAACCATGGCAACCTCCAAAATTACAAGCTGATGCCCAACTTTGCTCTTTTGAGAAATGCAACCTGTTCACTATGCACAAACGAACCTGAAGCAGATGTAGCCTATGAGTGAAGGAATTGGCTCAAAAAAAGCTAGAAAATCCAGCTACTTTGCCCATCTTCTCAGCTGACAAAAGTGATTTCAAAGGTAGCCTATTCTTCTCCATTCCCATCTTTTCTAGGTCCAGCATCACCACAATTTCCTTTTCTTTCTATGAGTCTTCCAACAAGTTTTCAAACCCTCTACTTTTTTATCAATGTACCTAAGTAGAAAGATTCTGTTACAAATTAAGCGGCTCTTTGTTGTTAGATTCTGTTTGGTATTCTGTGGGCATAAATTCAGCCAGAAATGTAAAAGAGTCTGGCTCAATATAATTATCGTGTTTCTAGGGAGAATATGCAGTTATGCATGTTCTTAAGTTCATAGGTTCAGCAGTACAAGGTAAATGACAAAACACTTTTGTGTAGTTCAGGTTTCATCTATCAACTCTGGTATGTTCAGAAGGCTGATTTCCAGGCACAAGATATAACAGAATTCACAAGTATGAGGGTCAAGCGAGGGATAAATATCTGTAGAAGTTTATCCTCTGAGTGAAAAAGAGAGAAGCCTGCTTCAGAAGTACCAGACTGTAACTTTTAACTGTATACAAATTGTTGGTTGCTCTTGTTCCAGTGCTTCCTTTCTCCCTTTTCCGCATCGTGTGACCCAAGCGTAGTCTCTGAAAACAGCAAAACACAGAGTGCATTAGTGTCATTTCACTGTTAATGTTGGAGGAATAATTGCCACTGAATCAAATGCTAAATTGAATCCTACATTAAATATTCACCTCTAAGGATGCCTGTTGATGGCTTCTGTCAAATAACCAGCAAGAGCCTGTCATTGGAAAGCCTACATACAAAGTCAGACTGAGATACAGACCTCCTTCCCACTCTCTGCTGTTTATATTGGGCCTTGTAATCAGTGTGTTTATAATGATGAATGCCTCTTTTTATTGAATTTATTTATAAAATCAGTGCAGTATGTAATAAATCATGTGCTGAATATTATGTGCTGCAAAGCTGGGTCTTTAAAAAAGGGCTCCTTCACAAGAAGATAGTACAAGTCTTTCAGAAGACACAACAAAAATGACAGACCAGAATTTAACTCCTTCTATGCTCCTACCAGCTCCTACCTCTACTATTTACACATTTTGGGATGTGAAGAAGAGAGAGTCCAAGACAGCAAGACAAGAGGGAATTGTGGATGCCCCAAGGCAGGTATGCTGAAGGAACAGCAGAAAGCCATGTTTCTCTCCCCAGATCTGTTCAGCGTTTGGAGCATGCCCGTGCTGGGGCAGAGGAACTGATCCAGTGCATCAGCCTTGTACTGCTGAGGACTGCGTTCTCAGTAGCTCTGCGTGAAGCTATGCTATATCATTTAAATATAATTCATATGCAAAAAGAGAGAGATGTGCTGCTTCAGAAAAACAAATGCAACAGTTTTCAGTTTGATCCAGCATGATCCACATGAATACTCACATCGTATTCCTTTTGTTCAACCAGTTCCGTATCTGCTCCAGGACCCGTCTGCTGTCATTTGGTGATGTTTCCTGAAAATTTCCCTGAAACCAAGAGGTGTTGATAGGACAACTGACACAGATTAAGTCAGGCAGTGGTCTTTCACACACTGTCCCTGGAAGGGACTGCTTGGGCTGTGGGACTCGGTGGTTTCACCCAGGCAGGTAATGGCATTTCATCCAGATAGGTCCGCACACCATTCGCACCATATCCCCAACACATGCCAGGGTCCAAAATCATCTCTTAATATATTTTAATAAACCTAAGACCTTTAACATAGTGTATCAGAGGAAGAGAAGGAAAGGCCAAAGGCCCTGCAGCTTCAAAGCAGGAGTAGCTTTGCATTTTCACAAATATAAACCATGTCTGTCTGTTTAAAAACACAAAACTGTGAGATAAACACATATGCAGCTAATATTTCACATTTTTTTTCAACCCCAAGAGCCCTTTCTTTTCCAGTTCCCCCTCTGTCAAAAACTTTTTTGCCTCTGATTTTTCACAGGCTACCTGAGGATGTGAGTTTTCAAGAAAAAGGGGATATAAGGGGCTCTAAGGAATGAACTTTTAAAGTGAAAATACAGTAATTAGCAGCCACAGAATGTAGGGCCAACAACTTTGCTCTAAAAAATCACATGATAAAAAAGTGCAACTAATAATTCAGGCAGTAACTGCTTTCAGGTGCAACTTTGGCATTGAATGAAATTTTCAAGAATGAAAATTTTGGCCTAGATATTCTCACGTGAGTAAAGGCTGCTAGCCTGACTCCAAACTCCCCTGCAAGTAGGAGTTACAGGACCCCAATCCAAAACTGGGAGGACACTGGGTCATTTTCTTCTAATTAGAAATGCCTGGTATAGATAAATCAGGAAACTCAGTGTGGGACTCAGCTGAGGCCCTCCATCTTTTGTTTGCTTACCTGTTACTTTCATGTATTAAATTAATGACGAAGAGGAAACAAAGCTCCTATTTCTGAGTCAATTCCCCCATTACAAATGTTCTCGGGTCCTGGTGAGTGGTTTGAAATGCCTCTGTTTTGGGATGCCTGTCTAGAACTGGGCACATACATCTCCATGAGTTTTAGCTCTTGCACAGTCTCCCCTTCTCCAGTCTCATGATGATGGCTTGAACATTATGGCACGAAAGGTGACTTGACAATGCTAAATCTTTGATTCAGAGAGAGGAAATTCTCATCTAAATTAATCTGTGAGGGCTTACTTGATCTGTACTGAGTCCGTAGTGTCAGTAAGGCAAACTTTTCTCTTTTGGAGTTGTGTTTTCCATGGAGCAATGGGCTGACTTGCCAAGGGCCAGCAGCACTGAAGGCAAATGGCTCCGAAATTTGGGAGGTGCCAAATAACAGCAAAACATTAAACTCTATCTCTATTGGTCACCAAGGAACTGTTCTCTTGAAAACTGTTACCCCTTGAAGGTGCTCTTAGTTTTCTTCAGATTCTGACCTGTGGAGTTAGAAACTATTTTAAGACAGCTTGAGCTATGACTAAAGTTATTTTTTATTTTAAAGAATGCAACCCACAGACTGCAAACAAAAGACAAGATGGGAAAAGGATGTCTCAAGACAGTTCTTTAAAAAGTTCTAGCCGATGTCCTCCTTTACTTATTTCTTCTGACTCAAAAAAGATTAAAGATCACTGGTAGAGATGCGACTAACACTTATTAATCTTTGCTGCATTATTAGAGGTTTCTCAGCTGTCTAATTTTTCAGACAACACATAATCCATACCATCATCATAAAGGATTCATTTTCCAAGTTATAACAGCTGAAATTTCTGTCCATGAATACAAATAGAAAATACTGTCTGCTGGGATTTGAGCAGTACCTAGCAGCTAGACAGTTCACTTTAAATTCTGCTTGAGGAGAAGTTATTTAGTAAACATAACTTTACCATTTACATAAAGATGATTCAGTTACAATTGAATGTCAGTCTTGGCCGAAAGCCTCTGGTGAAATACTTTCTTAGAATTATTGCTATCTTTTGAGCCAGACTGATTTCATTTACAGTGTGATAAATTCTCTGAACTCTCTAGAGTTTTAGACCAGCATCTGACCCTTCATATTTCACTTTAATAAACAAATCAGAAAAAAAGGTCCACTGAAAACTAAATGTTGATGCATTTCACTTTGTGTCATTAATGAGGTGAAATTACTTTTTTTAGACTGTCCATGGACAATGAAACCAAACATCTCACATAGACTGAGGTCTACCAAGAAACTGGCTTTTTGTATTGTTATCACAATTAGGTTTATCATTTTAGGGTAGCTTGATGAATAGCTAGTAGGAGAACACAGAAAAATTCAGATAATGTTTATGCTGCAGTAAAGAAAGAAAAGTTTGAAAGCTATAATGGGAATCTGAGATTACTTATGGAGATATGATTCTGTACCACAGATTGCTGTCATATTCAAATCAGATCATCCACTAGGAATCAAGCTAGTACATTGGATACAAACAGCAAATAAGTCAATCAGCACTAGTCAAAAAAGTTATGAAAACACTGTGTACTCAAACATACGCTGCTTCAAAATTAAATAATGACTTCTACGGCTAAACAAACATATGACCAAAAAAAATGCCCAACACCAGAATATTAACAAAATAGATGCTTGGAAAATCAGTACTTGCCTAAAATAATGGCTCTCCTCTGGAGGTGAAATAGCCATACATATAGAAGTAGTATGAAATAGTAGTAGAAAATAATGTCATGGGGTTCAAAACTGGACTTGGCTTGCCTGGCTGTGATGGCCCTCTCCTGCTGTGCTGCTGTGTTTCTGAACCCCACTGGAAACTAAATAATAGAGTGAAAAAAAGAAATATCTGAAAAAATGATGAGTATGGCCCATCCCTGGAAGCGTTCAAGGCCAGGCTGTATGGGGCTTTGAGCAACCTGGTCTAGTGGAAGGGGGTTGGAACTAAATGATGTTTAAGTCCCTTCCAACCCAAACTATTCTATGATTCTATGATACCGATATAGATGCTCTTAGATAATCTGCTCCACATAAGTAAATGACTGCAAATGAAACTGCATGGTGAATGTGGAGCTGCATTAGAATAGTTCAGAGCAGCACTAGAATAAATGGTAAGAATAACTATTAGCTATTCAGATAAAGGGTGCAATAATAAGGAATTAAGAATCAAATTAAAAAAAAACAAACCATAAAATGTGGCAAAAGGAACTGAAAACTGTGCTTTCCAGATAACAGCTATTGTTTTTATATACACATTTATAAAGGTTACTTTGAAATGTTCAATTTCTGTAGCAATATGGAAGCATGCTTGTCTATGCAGTGTTCTGGTTTGACTCTTAAATGTAGGAAACACTTTGTAAGTACCAAAATAAATCAGCCACTTTGCACTTAACCACTGTTCAGCCCACAGTTTACAGAATATTTAGACTCAGTGTAATCACTTGAGAGAAACCTTGCTGATGTTGTTAGCTCCAAGAAATGCAACTGAGTAACTTAATGCTAAAAATTATTAAACAAATATTGTGCCTGCATTGTATTACAAAACACAAGTTGAGAGAGAATTTACTAAGAAGGAGACAAATATAGAGGAATATCTTGAACTGTGTAACACAAACACAGTCTTAATCCAAGCCCCATTAGTGTGAAGGAAGTCTTTTCAATGACTGTAATGGCTTTTGAATGAGGCTTGTACTGATTTTATACTGAAGGTAAGAAAAGGGTTGCTCCCAGAATCTAAGGAGAAGCAGTCTAAATCTTTTCTTTACAAAGGGTCAGTTTAAGAAAAACAAATCATCTTTCCTATTTTATAGAGCAATCTTTGATAGAAGTTTTAGGGCAAATTCAAATAAAATCCTCTAAAACTTTGGAATTGTCAAAGATCCAAGCAGGTGTTTACCAGATAACTCAGTTCCATGAGCAATTCCATGGGAATAATTTGGGGAAAACCAATAAAAACTGATTCTCAAATACTTAGCTATATAACAGAGGTTTGTTTTATTTCATATTCTATCACCTCCCTGTCCTAGGTGAATAGAAATAATAATGTTTGTTTTGTAGGTGGTATTTATAAAGCATTTGAGCTGCAATTAAACAGCAGCTCTAATCCAAACAGTTCATTAGTTCAGTACATATCTCTCCTCTTTCTCCACTTACTCACATAGATGCAGCACCACAAAAAAGGCTGCTGTAATTTTACAAGTAGCTTATTTTACTGAGACACCTAAACATAACAAACTGTGTGTCTGAATGTGTATGTGGACATATGTAAAACTTAAGGCTTCTATTAGTGTTAATACAGCTTTTATGCATATTTTGCCATTTACAGCAATGTAATCACTGAGCCTAAAGGTTCTTTTAATCTTTAAAAGGTTCTACAATCTTTAAAATTGTAGGCAATTGTCAACAATTTTTTATTCTGTAGAAAAATGCTCGATGGTCAGTTCATGAACAGCTACAACAACCTTTGCCAAATATGTATTGAAAGTTGCTTGCATTTTTAAGTTGAAAGAGTGACTCCAGACTGATGCAATGGCCAAAGAGGACCATCTTTTAGTGGTTAGAAATCTCTCTCTTCTAGCTGAATATTTATGATATAACATTATTGTGAAAACACACTCTAAACCTGCTGAAAAAATACTAGCATGTGTAAAGCCACATTTTTTCATTCATTGTTTTGTTGTAGTGCTTTGGGGAAGGTATCTTCCTTCCCTGGGGAGCCGGGGATGTCTTCAAAAGCTGTAAATACTTGACAAACAATGTGGGAAAGCTGCTCTCATGATAAAGCCAATCTGGGAGAAGAGTTCCCTGATTAAGATGCAGATCTGATGTGCAGTGAAATCTGTTATTTGTCACATTTTCAACTTGTAAAGTTCATGCTGCTGTCATTGAAATCTTAATAACGTTTGAGTCACGGTGGCATATTTATGTATTGGTTAGAAGTGTCCCAAGAAGTAAGTTTATAAGATCACATTAAAACAATACAAAGAATGGGCTTTCTTGGATCAGTTATTAGAAGAAGAATATGTTCTGTATATGAATATATACAGTTATGTAATGTTTGGAGCCTTCCTTGGTGCCCAGATATCTCATGTTTTCTACTTTTTAAATTCAGGACACCTGCTGTGAACATCTCTTTTCTCTTTTTACAACAGCAAGAAATGTAGACAAAGAATACTTACCTTGTATTACTTTCAAGAGATAGGGTAATAGAATTTGCCATAGAAATTGCCTGCCATGTGGATAATTAATTACCTTATTTACCCACAATCACTCTGATTTGTTTGTTGTTCGTGACATCCGTAATGAGCATGTACACTGACAGCTCTTAGAATTTCCACTGAGAAATCCATCATACAATCTGTTTAGTCCAAGGGCTGTGCTGCCAGAAGTGCCAGTCTTGTTAGGGATGATGAAAATAGACCGACATTATGCAAGACTCGGCCTCTTGCTTCTCTGTTGCCTCAGCCTACAGTAAACGTGCGGATACGTGTTGTCATCCAAAGGCTTTCCATGAGGCTGTGCTACCTCACAGAGAGAGCGAGGAAGACTGTGTGTTTTAGTCATTTGTAAAACACAGTCTGCGAAGTTCCTCCTGAAAAGTCAGCCTTGGGGGAAGGAGACCTCCCTTTCCTTCTCAGAGTGTTTGTGTGACTCTACACACAAGAGCACTTGATCAGAAACCTACTGACTGTCACTTGGTGCTGGCTTGTGTAGAGACATCGGAATGGGACACAGCACCCGTGGTGAGAGGAGCTGGAGGCTCAGCTCCTGCCTCCTCTGGGCTCCCAGGAGGGAACTCGCCCCTCTTTACCCAAAGGACTGCTTGGCTTCGCAAGGAGACACAAAATGAAGCATCTTATCCCCAAGTTAGTGAAGGTGAAACCTCTGTCTCCCTTCGGTCACGAAGCCATGCACATCATTCAGGTTTATATTTTTATGATGATTTTTGGTTATCATACACACTGGAAATTCCTGCTGTTACTATAGCTTTCTCCATTCCCCAGTTCTGTTCTTGTACAAAGACCAGTCGTGTCATACATCTAGTCCCGATGTGCTCATGATTTCTGTGTTTGGAAGAAACTGTTGTGAAGTATTATGCAATCAAGAGATCACCTGAACAGCAGTGGTACTTCAGTCCCTCACCAGAGGAGAAGCTCTTGAATCTCCTATGAATCTCAACCAGGTGCCTGATGCCTCACGTTTTTTCCTGTGCTTACTGCTCCTCTGTAGCCGACAGAGTAGCCAAACGGATTATCCAACACAAGCTTAAATGCATGCGTGTCTTAAAATCATATGAAAGAGAGGAGGTAGCTGTTCTGAGCTGACCTAAGTACAGCACAAACGTCCCACACACAGCTCTTGATGCTGTGAACAGTTCTCTCTCATCCACAACTCGCAACATCCCCATGTGAGTATCATGTGTATTGGTCACAATATCAAGAACATAAGATGAAAGAATTGTAAATAATGTGAAGGACAGTTGGGACCCAGCCTAGATGATGCCCTGTAGAATGCCAAGTCCTGCTTCAGTCAGCCTCAGCCAAAAATGTGGCTCAGCTATTCAGAGTATTCCAGCTGGGTCTCCTCTCTTCCCTGGGACTTATTGCTGCACTTCCACTGGCATTTCATGAAAAAGCTCTCCAAAGAGAAGCACGTAAGAACAGCGGTCCTCCTAAGAACAGCGGTCCTCCCAACACAGCTAGATAGAGTACAAGAACAGTGAGAGAGAAATAATGAGATTTTTCAAACCAGCAAATTTGAATGAGTTTCATTAGAATTTATGTTCCCATGTCTCACAGGTCCTTTGGAAAATTATTTCCACTTAAGGTGAAATTAATCTTTCCATTTGAGGGGCAATACATCTCATCTAGGATAGATAACCTTTCTATGATGCAATGAATTTTTCCCTTGAGAAACATTAACTTAAAGTAGATGCTAAGCTAAAATTCAGTGAAATTACACTGGAAGTGATCTGCCCATGGCCACACTTCATCTGAGCGGGGAATAGAAGTCTGATTTTTTTGGATTTTGATGGGTGCCATTCTAGGCATTAGATTCCCTGCCTCAAAAATAAGTGTGTACTCCTCTGACATTTACTCCCCCACGGAAGGATACAACAAAAATTTTTAAAGTATAAAGTTATGGGATGATTCCTCTCCTGAATCTTAAGTTCATTATGTGTTCATGCTGCTTGATTTCCTAATATTAACTTCCTAGATTTCATTTGGATTAACTTCATCTCATTACAGAATGAACACATTCTAAATCTGGAAACAAACCCCTGAAATAAATTTTATTTGTTAGGTATCACCATTAGCGTAGGCTGATTTCTCAGTTAAAAATATTGTTTCATTTACATGTGAGTGGATGTGCAAAGAGTACTTACTGCATTTCTCAGATCTGTCCTTGAACTACTGATGTTTCTTAGCACTGCATGAAACTATGTAATGTGCTAGCTCCTTTTATATTTGAAACCCCAGGAGCTCTACATCTTGACTGTAGTATGTTACCATTGACCTTTCGCAGAATGAAATCCACCAGTAATCTTTTTTTATGTTGTAGAAATCTCGGAATATGTACACGTATGTATTTGTGTGTGTGGATGTAATACTAGCCTTCTTTGCACATCATTAACGTTCCTGGCAGTGACGGCAGTTTGCAAGCTTCATCCTCAAGTACACTACCAAAGAGCATCTTCTCTGAAAGAGTTCATTCTTTGCAGATTTCTTGCAGTCTTTTTTGGAGTACTTCAGTTGGATTTCCTGACAATGAGCAGCTTCCATGCAAATATGGACAAATGCTCAAAACTAAGCACATACATATGCCTAAATTTCAAGCCAGGGAATCAGGTTAATAACACACGTGTTTTTAACTAACTTCATTGCAACTCTTGATTTAGGTTTTCTGATGGCCCCAGGGACTGCATTGCGAGGTGCACAAACAGGCAAGTTTCCCTTGAGATCTAGATAAGCAAGTCAGGACTGACACTACTTACGAGCAGGACAGAGAGATCAATTTGAACTGGACCTGCAGGAGGTGAGGCAGACCAGGATCTGAATGTGTGCATGAAGGTCTGGAGATGGAGAGAAACTGTGGGAAGCTCATTATTCAGATCCTTCAGTTTTGTAAATCTGAAAGTTAATTATAAAACTTAATTCTTGACTAACAAGGAAGAGTGAATGTTTTAACATATGGTGCCAGATGTTATTACAGAAAAAAAAACCCAAAACATAAAAGAGGAACTGAACTGAAGCTTTCTGCTATTTCTCCAAATACGGTATTCTTTTCTTGTGAACATTTAATTAAGACAATTTTTTTATTATTATTTTTTAAGAAAGCATCCTTTGAAGAGACTCCCTGTCCAAAGTAAAGCTGTCAATCTTCTCTGGAGGAGGAGGAAAATATTCTGATCTGGATTTATGAACTGCATGGTTCCACAGCTGGAAATTATGACATTAAGACTTATCACTTAGTTTCTTGGAATAAGTCCAAAGGAGATATTTGCTCAAAGCTAAAACTCCTTTCTCATTCAATTTTTCCAACAAATTGGCAACAGCAACTTGAACAGGTGCAAACCAAGAAAATTTTCCCGAAATAGAGCTAGGAGTTCGTTACCTCTCTTAATGAATAATAAACAATGTGCATGGTAAAGGCCTAGACTTTATTCTGCAATGAGTTTTGTCCTGTTTTGTCTAAAGATTTTATAGCATCCCCTCCAACTATCTTAGTCCTTCCTAAGTAAAATGTGTATATTGAGAACTTTAACAAGCTTAGAGATAACATCACTCCTTCCCTTAACAGAGCAGGGTACGTTACAGACATACCTTTATACTAGAATTGAAGAAAAATCCAGACAAATGCTCACAACATGAGGGGCTTGCTGGACTAAGATACAAATGTAATTCTGTGCCTCAGTTCTTTACAGTCCACATGCTGGAGGAACGCTGGCAGAGCATATGGCTCATGACCTAGTTAGCCTCACTTGGAAACAGGGTTTTCTTTTCCTGCTTAGAAACCCAGTTTTTTTCAGCTGCTTTTCTATTCCTCTAATGAGCTGAGGGGGACACTAGGTTTTAACTGGTTGTGTTACTCAGGATTCACTGCCTGCTTATCACTCTGGCCAGTGGCAGATACTGCAGGTTTGCATTTGGTCCAGTTGCCCCTGAGCGGTTACCCATCTAAAAGGAGGCAGCGGGGAAAGGGAAAGAAATTATGTAGATGAAAGTTGAAGCCAGACTGGGGAACAAAGGACCAGCAGCAACTTTAAGCCTGTTTCTAGGGAGTTCCTTAGAAGACAGCATGGGCATGATACTATCCTTTGGCTCCCAGCTAATCAAGCTAAGCCACCTTCAAAGGCCTTTTTGTTCCGGAGAATTTCTCTCTGGTCCAAAGAAAATTGCTCTGTTTTGGTGGAAGATTGACAACAGACAGAGGTTGAGATTCTTGTTATGACAAAGTTTCTTGTAGTGGTGATGACTGTATTTGTTACCCAGTGAAACAAGTTGCCAAGCTCTTCTTGAGACAAAAAGCAGAGTCTAAAGGAACTAAAAGTGTTATCCCATCAACAGCATCCCATTATTTCACATTTGGATGTGCCTCCTCTGGAAATTCCTCAGGTTTGAGGCCAGTTGCTATAACGACTATGTAACCTTGCCAGTGAAACTGAAAACTTCTGATCAGTATTTCTTTAAGTCCACCCCACTTTACATCATTCCTCCATCTTCATTCTATGCTTCCTTCGAAAGATACTACACATAACATTTTTCAGAGGTTAAAACAGTATCCTGCTCCCTTCCACTTATTTGGGGCAGATTAAAGTCTTAACTTCAGGAAAGATCAAACCAGTGGATGACATTTACCAGCCAAGAGCTGCTGGGAATACAGAACAATGTGCTGCTTGGCTTGCACGTATGTACCTGCACTATTTTATTTCCAGGGTGTTCACAAACAGAAATCAGTCTTCAATATTGTTATTTCACATAGTAGCATTTGCACAAGTGAATTTGACAATGCCATCTTGCAGCTTTTTCCTGTATTGTTTGGATAATTGCATTGTCAAGAATTACTTATCATACATTTAGCACTTAATACCCATTTATTATGAGTTCATGTAACTGCTATTTAAAGAATAATACATGCTAACTCCTTTCTACGCCATTTGATGCCACTTTGATTCTGTAATTGCTGGTTTCCTAGGATATTATGCCACAAAACCTGAAGAAATAATTGGTTGTTTCATTCCAGACAATACGTTTTGGAGTTGCATAGAGTTTAACTGGCAGATTTGTAACAGTGCAACAGAGACGTAAAGGGAATGAATGCTAACCATGGAATAAGATTGCACAAGGTAACTTGCGTAGCTAGTGGTATTATGCAGCTACGGTTAACATTGTTCAAAGGAAAAGGACTCTTTATGCAAATGTTGTAAGTTCTATGCCTTTGGGGGATGCTATCGGCAAGAGTATGTCAGTATTGCGTGTCAGAACAGGGTGGAACAAGTACCAAATGTGATGAGAAAAATAGGTGATTAAAAAACCACAGCTCTTCCAATGCTCAGCTATAATTATTTTTTGTTTGCAGAGTACATGCTGAAATCTGCAGAAATAACTGCTGGTTTGTGGGGGCTTGTTTTTGTAAGTACATAAAAGCAAAATGAAGGAGTATCTTGCAAGTATATTTAAAAAGCACTATTTTAGCTGAACTTCTGTCACTTGTTAACTGTGTTATCAGGTGGTGGTAAAATACTAATATATGTTCTTTTTCAGCATCTTTATAGTCTGCATTTGTTTTACAGCAAATCCTGGTATTCAATTTGAAAATATTGCTACTTTTTTCTGGGTTTAATTTGTTTATAAGTTTATAATTCAGGTTATTGTCACTTTCCATGGTAAGGTCACACAATTGTTGCATACAGTTTTGCCAGACTTTAACTATCTGGGCTGAAATTTGCCACAGCTCCCAGATTTGTAAAGCAGGTTAAAGACTAGATAAAAGATCATGATTCTGGTAATTTTTTTTCTTTGAAAAATGTCAGCATGCCTCCCATGACAGGGACTGTCACCGTTTGAGTAGCTTTACATGCTTGGTTCCTTTAGGAAAGCATCAAAACTAGTTTTTATGTGTTCTCAGGTTGGTCTCTGACTTACCCAGCGTTGTAGAAGAACTCTCTGTTGGGGTTCTGGTATGGAGCCAACCTGTAGTGAGTCCTGCTCAAGGGCCTTAGCTACTGCATTTTTATTTAAATATAGAAAGAAGAAACAATTGTCCTTTTTCCAGGACCTGGATGCTGGAGTATCACAATTTTGTATCTTACAGCTGTGGCTTATACAGGAACTTGCCTTAGTGTACAGCATGTCTTTTGGGAAATCTAATATTTTTCCAATCAAAATCATTCTTCACAAGTCTTTGAGGATAGTTTAGAAGAAAGACTCCATTCAGTTCACTTCCTACAAAGCTTCCCATCAGCCCAGACTCTCTGCGTTATGCTGGTTGGACACTTATGGTGCAACTTCCCTAAGGACAGTGTCCAAAATGCAAACAGCTTTGCCTGAGCTATTTACCTGCAGGTCTGTTCTCAGGCAGCAGAGTCAGTGCGCTCTGGACTGCAATTTATCCTGTCTTAAAGTGGGTAATGAAAATAGACTGCTGAGGTGTAATCTAAAATAGTCTCTTTTCCTCACTGGAACTATACAGAGAGTCTCAGCTCACTAATTCAGGTAGGAAAGTCCATCTTGTGCATATCTAAAGGTGGTTGTGATGAGTGCCCCACACAAGTGGCCATCACCTGAGTTTGTAGACTCAGGGCATCACTAAGACTTAGAAATGGGGCAAGGTCTTAATAACAGCTGACATGAAAGGGAGTGGTAGATCTGTAGCTCAGATTTTTTTTTCCCCATGGTAGAAGTAACAAAGTGTTTATTATTTTAATGAGGAGCTGTATTCCCAAAGTAAATACGGGATAAGTCCAGATGCATATAACTGCTGCTCCTTTTCTAATTGGCGTGTCCAGAGGTCTGCCGCAGGAGGTGGTATATACATCACCCCATGTACTAACATTAATAATGTCTCTGGGTGGCCTGACCAGAGACTGACTCATCATCAAATCCATTTTCTGATGACAGCTAGACAAATCAAAACAAGTCATGTAGATTATAATTCAAGTTTGAGAACAGACTATTGAGCTTTACGGTCATCTAATTAAACACAGCAGGGCTACCATCATCTTAATGAAAAGAAACTTTCTCATTGTATTCAACAAAAAATAAATGACACAAGCAAGTAAGAAAGAGGTTCTGTAACATGAATTGTAGTGCTCTCATGATCAGCCAGAAAA
This sequence comes from Astur gentilis, assembly GCF_929443795.1. Classification (NCBI taxonomy): domain Eukaryota; kingdom Metazoa; phylum Chordata; class Aves; order Accipitriformes; family Accipitridae; genus Astur; species Astur gentilis. Next base: position 12,461,397 of record NC_064905.1, read on the forward strand.
GTTTGTTGCTTTTGCAGCCTACAGTACATGCATCTCAGCAAGGATCTGTGAGAGACTGAGCCTAGAAAAATGAAATCAGATCAAACTTTCGCTAGCAAACTCCAGCCCAATGTTTTGCTTCATTTTTGTGCCTCTACTCTGGTTTCAGAGCAAGGAGAAAGAAAGCATGGCTACACCCCCCCACCCTGAGGAATGTGTTTAGGTGCAGTATTAAGGCACGCAGCTGTGGGTATTGCAGCCCAGACTGTGCCAGGTACAGTAATTACTAAGGGCTGTTCACGATTAATATCAAGCCCATATCTCAGCTGTTCGGTGCTAGAAAGGATGTAAGCGCGGCTATCCATCCCAGTAAGGTGCTGGGGAAGTGGTCCAGCTGCAGCCAGGGCCAGCATTGCTAATGGGCTTTAAAAGGCAGCAGTGTCAGCCTCCAGCTGATCTGCTGCTTCTTAGCGGCTCTAACTTGGCTGCAGCTGTTTTGGCTGGCATGCTAACCTGATGCACTCTGAAGGGGGCTTTGAACTGAAGATAAAGAATGCTACCTCCAGAGAGAAACTTGCAGCAAAAAAAGGTAAAAGGTCTGCATGGGGTATGTAACGTGGGACTGGATTTTTGGAAGTGGTGGAGTAGATTCAGGACCAGTGGTAGACTGACTCCTGCAAAGGAAAACACATTCATTTAAAATTGACTTGCTGGGTGGTAAACAGAAGTGTCCCACCATGAAAAGCATCCAAGAGCATTAGAATTCTAACCACCTTCCAGAATTTGGATCAGATACTTTAGACCCATTTTGAAGTGACTGGGTTGTGGGTTATTTTGATAACATTAGTAAACTAATACTAGTGCAAACCAAGCTGAAAGCTGTGTCTGCACTTCAAGTGTGTAAAATGCACCTGCATAGTGTGCATGTGATTTGAAACTTAAAAGTACATGCTTGACCCAGCAGCAGATGATAATGCTCTGGAAAGCAGCCTGCTATATATAACCCAGCCAAAATATAGCTGAATTCACCCTCTTACAACCTGCATTCAGCAATTTGCCTTTATAAATTGCTGATGGTAAAGTTGTCTTTATTGGTTGGTTGAGGCTTCAGATTACAAGTGTGAATTGGATCATTAGTAGACATTCTTTCTATAAGCAGCATTTTCCATTTTCCTAAAAGATGTGGCAGATTGCTAATGGTTTTAAACTTCACTTGTGTTTACCTTCTTGACATACATGCACAAAAAAGGTGCTTCTAGAAAACAAACAAGAATTAAAGGAGTTCGAGATCTAAGCAGTCTACAATGAAGCTGGGTCATTTCTTACTGCAAGTCTCTGCTAAGGTTGCAGAATCCTCCAGGTTTAGCCTAATAAAAGGTCTGAAATGTTTTCCTTCAAACAACACCTTGCCTTAAATGCAAGAAGGGACCCTGTGGATTAAAAAATAAGTTCCTGGGTAATTCTTTAATCCAAGTGCATTAATTATAAATGTGAGACAGCATGAACCCACTGAACCAAAAGGGAAAGACCAATATGAAAGTTTTAGTCTCCAGAGGCAGTATTTATTTTTGTTTAAGACAGAAATAATGACCAACTTGCACTGGTTTCTTGGCTGTTTTGGAGGGGTGTCTAAATTCCCTCCTTTCAGAGTCTGATTTTTCAACAGTTTTTGCTTCTGTTTGAGGGAAATTAGAACTGAATCAGAAACATCTGGAGTTTTATTTATGTACACTTAGTTTTATTTCTGTCCCATTTGGGGTCTCAGAGCAGGCAGCTAGGGCTGTCCAATTCCTTGTACAACTGCATGTGGACCTCCAGGTGCTTGTGCACAGCTGCTCGGTAGATGCCAGGCTGTGCTGCACCCAATCACTTCTGCTGCTGCAAACTCTGGCAGGCAGGCAACAGTCTGCATCTAACCTTGGAAATACAGCTCTTGATCTGCAGCTTTTTCATGACTTGTTTAAGCCAGGCTGTGCTGCTCTTCCAAACTGCCCGAGACCTATGTCAGAAACAACAGTTGAGAAAAATCCCGTTCCTGCAAGTGCCTCTGACATGAATTTTGGGGTCCAAGCATTTCCAAAAAGCTCTGTCTGTATTTGGGAAAATGTTCCAGAACCATGTCCAAAATCTTAGCTCTGATATATAATAGGAGTAACCATCCACAGTACTTCTGCTTTTGTGTGAGTTGTGAATGAATGTGGGTGTACACCAGGTTGCCACCCACCAACATTATGGAAGAAGGCTCCAGCACTGAATAGTCCCCTTACCTCTACTCCCCAAACACATAGCTGCTGCCAGCAGATACCATGGTTGCAAAACAACTAAACAGGCACGGAGCATGTTAAAGCCCATATTTAAAAGGACCTTGCTATGGGAAATAAGCATTTTCATAGTATTGTAATGTCACTCTACTTCTCTTGAATACCTATTATTAATGACATGTGATCATTAACCGTGTAAGTAATAGTTTTCTTAATAACAGGGGAAAGGAAGGTATTCAAAACATTCAGTTTGGCCAGGTGATATTCCCACCTGATTTTTTTAATTTTTGAAGACAGCACTAATATTGAATAGTCTGTTGGGCTTTTTTCCCATCAGAAGAATGATGTTGATGGATGTGTCAGATACAGAGGACTCCACTGATGTCTCCATTTGTGAGGTTGTCATAAATCTTTTCATGATACCTGCTGCATTTCTATTGACATTGTGCATCTTGATGTCCTCTTTTCTTGAATTTTTTCCAGGAAGATAAAGACCAAAAGAGGTTGGAGAGAATCAAACTTTTGCAAATGTATTTTGTTTCTGAAGTTCTCCATATGGCATCAGCTGTCTTTAAAACAAAGTGTATGGCAGATGCCCTGTCTTGGTCTCAGCAGATCTCCTGTCTTCCATGCTACAACAGGTTAATCCAGACTTTTCTTCTGTTTTTCTACAGAAGTTGTTATTATTAAACCATTAGTTTGCAACTGAAACTTCTATCCACCTTGTATGAATTTTCACTCCATAACCACCCACTGAGTAGCTGTTGCAGCACTGCTGCTGAAAACTTGTTGTGAACAAAAGTTTGTGAATGCAGTTACTCAAGAAGACTGAAGACTGATTTTTATTTCAACAGGAAAAAAGGACTTTTATTTGGATGGAAAAAAAAAATCTGAAAGGTATCAACTGGTGATCAAAGAACTCGTACAGAGGCAATGGGAACTGGGTCTATAAAAACTGAATATCTAAGCAGCAAAAATCAGTGGATTATCAAGAATCCCATTTTCAGAGCTAGTGGGAAACTCAAAATATGTTCTGCAGGTGTGCAGTCACTGGTGTGGATTTGAAAGGAAGGGCAGAAAGGACAAAAAAAGGGAGCCCTTTTCTTAACCACTACCTGGCAACAAAGCACACTTCGCTGTTTAACAAATTTTATATTAGACTTGTTTAATCAAGGCTGGAGCTGCCACTGGAGTTCAATACCTGCAAACACATTGTTCTAAGCCTGAAAAGTTTTGTTGATTTGCAGCAGTTTATACCAGTTTTGATTTGATTTTTTTTTTCTTAAAATTAAAGATAGAATTTTTTGTTCCATGTAACAAGATTTTAGGGCCTGGGAGAGGTGGAAGAGCATCAGGGAGCTGTTTGGCTTCCCCTCTGGGGAGCACAGCTGCAATCCTGGTGCTGCTGTAGCGGCCAGAGGCAGCACCACGCAGTGCCACTGCCGCAGGGTTGTGTGACAGCACTCCCAGGTGTGTGGCAGCCGTGTTCCCTCACGTCCCAGCCAGAGAGTACAGCCACCGTGGTGCTAGCAGTAGTATTTTTTTAGTGGTGGAAGTACTTTAAAGTAAAGAGTGCAAAGAAGATGGGGCAAGTGCTTCACTCAATGTGATGCAGCTAGGACCTTTATTTTTTGTTGCTCTTCAAACTTTCTTCCTATTCCCTTCAAGAAGATAAGCCTGGGGCAGTGTGTACACCAAAAATGTAACATCTGAGCCCAGAACACCATTTGCTCAAGTCTGTCCTCATGGCAAAGCCTCCAGCTGATTTATGAGGAGGGGGCTGATACCACCAGTTGCCTCATGAATGTCAAGTGTAATTTGTTGTGCTTATATCTGAGCAGACTGCATCATCTTTTCCAGCCTGGGAAAAGGTCTTCTCTCCCTCAATACCTACATCTTGGAGGGAGATGGAAATATCTTTCAACAGAAACAGACACTTGAGGCTTGATACCTAGCAAATGTGAGCATGGTTTTCTGCATTTTACCCACTCACCATATATGTGTATTGCATGTGCATTGTAACAAGCAATTATATAATGCATTGAGCTGATATTCATACCTTAATCACAGGTTGCTTCCTGTTTTTTTCTCCCTTTAAAAAAAAAATAAAAATAAAAGCTCATTCTTTTCAGCCTTCTTGTTCTCGTGCAAAAGAGCCAATTAGTAAACTCTAACCTCTTAACGTTGTGGCTCAGTGCTGTTAATTATGAGAAATAAGAAAAGGCCTGAATGCTTCCAGGGTAGAGCCTGTGGGCAAAAGGAAAGCTCTAGAAATTAAAGGGCTGTTGGGCAGCCATTATTTAAAGAAAACTGCACTGCTCTGGGGACTGCAGGCTGAAAGGATCAGCAGGGCTCTGCTGCCTTTTGAGCACTATAAAACAGGAGGCAAATACTAACCTGGAACACATTAAGAACTGAGGAAAGGGTCTTTGCTCTCTCTGCTCTTTCAACTATTGATTTTTATTCTTGATTTTGAGTGCAGGGTCTAAAACAAGCCTACAGCTGAGTTTGCCCTCATTTTTCTTGGTTTAATGGTAAAGAGCCTCTTTTGGCTGGGGGAATGTATCTGCCAGGGCAAATCTATTTTCTAAAAATGAAAATGTGAAGCTGGTATTGAGCAAAACAGAGGGAAAGCAAGCTATGTATCAGCTCAGTGGCTGGGGGCCCATCTGTCCCCCTCCTCAGGTGTCTGGTGTGCCAGGACAGGTTGGAACCAGGAGGGAAGGTCCTTGAGCACAGATTTCCCTGGGTTCCCACTAGCACTGACAGCCGCGCGAAGGGCATTGCTGATTCCACAGTTCCCTTTCTAGACAGAAAAAAACCCACGGTGCCAAGGAATAACTGACTGTTCACTTTCAGTGCTTCACACCCTGCTTTTTGGCAGCCCGGTTTATGTATAGCTGAGGCCTTATGGACAGTAATGTGGTTGTATTCCCACCTTATTTTGAGCTACTTTATATTGCCATTGCAACGTAAAGGTGCTGGCGTGCAGTTTGTAGCCAGGATCGTGGAGGCTTAAGCTCCTGGAGTTTGAGCTTTGGAGGTGAACAGGCAGGATCTTCAACCTCTTATGGAGGAAAATACAGTGTCATCTGGTTTTGTACCCATGGAAAGGGGAAATCTATATGTGGTCTATCATAGTATCTAAAGGCTCTAAAATCAGTCTGTGGGACTCAGGAGCAATGCACAAAACTGCCATCCAGTCCTAACCCACACTGCAGCTATTTCTGGGGAAGCACAGTCAGGAGATACTATGTTTGTAAGAGATTTTAAGTCTTGAGTGTAGCAGGTTCAGGTACCTGTCGGTGCATAGGTAGCACAGCTGTGTACCCAAACTGGCATTTTCACACCACAGACTCAATTCTGTCAGGCTGAAAAATAACTCGGTTTGTCTTCCCCCAAGACCTGCGAAGTTTCTAATACTGATCTTTATTAGACTGTGAAATAAACTTGTATGAGAAGCGGTGGGACTGGCTTAAAAGCAGAAACTTCAGGCTTCTGAATTGGTGCTCCTGAGAACACACTGCAGGAAATAATCTGGTGTCCGTAAGAAATGGAAAAAGTAGCTTAAAATTTTTCCAACATCTTCCTTTAGAACGGAGCCAATGTCAAAAAATGAGAGGCTCTGTGATGCTGTTAGGCCTTAAAATGGAGTTACAATCATTTTGTTTGTCATTAGTGGCAATCTGTCTCAGATCTTGTTTTATCCAGACTGGTCTGGCTTGTGGGGCAGGCTGGATTTACAGAAAACAAAGTCACGCTTCTTGTAATTTCAGATACTGGCTGGCTTTTAGGTTTTCAACAAAGTCTAAGAGATCATCTGTTGAAAATTCAGCAGTAAGGGGAACCTTTTGACCTGCTACAAAATTCCCGGTACCAGTAAATGGCCCCCAGTTGTTGGCAGGTTCCAGGAGGACGGAAATCCTCCCACGTCACAGCCACCACTACCCATCCCTGATCATGTCCCTTTGCACAGCCAAGTGCTGGCTGGCACCAGAAAGGATCTCGTCAGCAGAACAAACTTCTCTTGGACCAGTATGAGTCGGGGACATCCACAGCAAGCTTGATGCCAAACCAGCCGTCCCAAGAGCCCAGCAGCACAGTGTCAATATAAAGTCACTTCTCCAGCTATGGTGGGTGCAGGTATGGCAGAGCTCTCTCCTTGATGACTTTCTTTCTTAGATATCCTGTGATCTCTCAGCATCACTTTTTGTTCATGTTGAGTCGTTTGGGAGGTATTTTTGTTCCCTGGCATTTGCATTTTCTGTAACTGGTTCCTTTATGTGTTCTGATCTTTTCTGCTCAGCAAGCACGTCCAATCGTATTCACTCTGCAATGAGTAAAGACACAGTTTACGAAATATCTACACAGTAACTGCTATTAGAAGGCATGTTGCATGACAGGGATTCAGCCCTGTTTAAACACAAGGTAAGACAGCCATCTAAAAAAGCTCAGCCTCACCATGCAGTTGATTGAAGAGCTTATATGGTGAAGTAGAGAGACAGCCTTGTACTGCAGTTTCTTTGAATGTTTATGTAAAGCTATAGGGTGTAGGGGATTTGCCTCATGTTCTAGTCTCTTTCCATTTGTGTCACACAGTTACACCAGGTTTGCAGCAATGCGAAATTTGGTTGCGCACACGTTGCCTCCCATATTGAGGCAAGAAAGCTTTCTCAAGCCAAATATTAATATCACTGGCAAATTGGCATCCTGGAGCAAAAGTGCCTCTTTGGTGTGCATCAGCATACACTGTTAATGTAGATGTGTGCTTTCCAAGGAGCGGCTCAGCCGATGACTTGAGGAAATTTCAAAGAGCTTACAGCTACTACCTGAACTGCCTTTTGCAGGAGAATGGGAAGGAAGTTGGAAAACAAGTGGCATTCCTAAATTATCCATGCACTCAAGAAGTGCCTCACTTCATTGGGCCTCACTGCTTCAGAGAGGGTTTCCAAGGCAGAAGTATCCACTTGAGCGGGGTCTAGAAAACGGTTTTCTCTAGATGGGTGGACATCTGTCCCAACTGGTAATTTCAACATTTATTGCTCTTCATATCTTTCCAGAGGTTTGTGGTGCAGCTGTGTGAAATTTGTTTCAGTAGCCTTCTAGAGTTACTCTGGATTTACACTGGTGTTGCAAAGAGATAAGTCTGGCCTGTGTCAGTGACCGAAGAAAAGACTTGATTCAGATGTTTCTAGCTCCAAAACAGTGGTTAAAATTGGATTTCAGTTCCAACAATGGAAACATGGATTCCGTCAATTAACAAAAACAGCGCAATTTTTATGTTGGCACTGGTTTCTCTCGAAATAGATTTTGGCAATGAATACGTTTATCCATTATATGAATCATCTGAAGCTCCTGGGTTTTCCAGGTTTGCTCTGGTGTCCTTCAAGATGATTTATCATGAGATATTTTTTTGCCTGTCTTTCTCTTCTTTTCTCCACTGTCCTTGGATATTTTAATTCCAGTCCTTGATGGATCCTGGAAATATAGAGGAGAGACTACAGAAATGCAAATAATCGGAGAAGTGTCAAGGTTGGTAAAATATAGTTAAGAGAAGCCAGATATTTTGTGTGTCTCTGGGAATATTATTTGCATTTTGTTCTTTGCAAGGAAGGCAATCTTTTTTGTGTGACACTCCTATATAAACCTAGTATAGGAGAATCATCCTCTCCATTTCATTGCTATTTTTCCAACTAATTTAATCTCTGTTCTTCAGCTAGCCAAGTGAAATTTCTTTCTAAACAACATTGATGTCTGAAAAAGTATTGGTTTCATTACTTTTTATAATGGAATTACGCACTGCCTTTTGTGCATTTAAAGTCAAGCTGTAAATTAGGCAGAAAGAACATTTGACATTTGCACAGGTGTCTCGATTCTGCTAAAGCTTTTGGATCTTTAAAATGCATTTCTGTATTCATTGGGCCTAACACTTCACTGTAATTTGGGAAAAAATATTATCATAAATCTCTGGTACAGGCTTGTACTTTTGCAAAATTACTCTCATCATTTTCAAGAAGTAATTCCATACTCTGGCTATATGGTTCATCTTCATTCAATTCTCTCTAAATGGCTTTTTTAGCTGCACTGTAGATACCACAGGAGTGACCGTTAGTTTGAAGACAGAGTATAGATTAGCCAGTCCTCTTATTCTTTCAAGCACTCTCCTCTTATTCTTTCAAGCACTCAAACCTTTTTCAAAGAAGTTTCTTTTGGCCTTTGATCTTCCTTGTTTACGCCTCAACCGTAAATATTTCTGTCTATGATTCCTGAAGATTTCAGGAAGCTTTGGATCAAACCTCCTTTTTCTGAAAAGAGATGACCTGTGAGCATTGCGTTTCACCAAGCACTGGTTACCAATCTTTGATTTCTGTCTCTCTCCTTGTCCTTCAAGAAGCTGAGTACCATTTCCTTGCTAAAAGAGTTCCCTTAAATGGGTCAATATATTTCTGTAGGAAACATTTATAAACTATCGTACTTACAGAGCCTTTTCACCTTACTGACCAAGCAACTTAATGGCATTAGGTCATGACACAACAGGTCTTTCACTACTACAGCATATAAAATTATATACAGGAGTCACGCATCTGTTGGTCCTTCCTAATGTACAATAGGAGTTCAGTTATCAGTATTTCATGTGCAATTGATTTTAGAACTCATAGCAGAAACAGGGAATTTAGATTATGATCTTCAGCAGGTTTAATTCACACCCACACACACACTTGTTTGGGTTTTTTTTTTTCAGATGTGTACCTTGTTCATGTATTTGTTGATTGGAGGGAAATTTTTAAGAGTTTTCAGCATGTAACCAGAGAATGGCTCTTTTTCTCACTTGTAAGATATTTAGAAGGTTTTGCCTGTGACTAAAATGCTTCATTTGAAATGGGTTGTTATGAACAAGAAGAGACACATTTAATGCATATTTAAAGTAAGCAATTAAACAAAAGTAGTGGCATATCCCAGTGCATTTACTCATTGACCTGTGTGATAAATGACTATTTAAAGTGTACATGCCAGTAAAAATGATGCAAATCCAATGTTTTTTTCTCAGACTCTCCACACAGCGATGGCATATGCAACATTCTTCTTTACATCAGTCCTTCACAGAATATTGACAACTCATCTGAGATGACTAAATCAAGGACCCTTCAAACTATTAACATGATCATGGTTCTGAGGGCACGACTTTGTAAAATAGGTTGAGTCTGATCTGATGCCAGTGAAGAACAGCAGTAACTACAGAAAAATCAATGAAATCTCACTAGGGTTTTGGCAGCAGAGTGTGATTGCCAACAAAATTTTGTCTCAATAGCATTGAAAATGTAATTATATCATGCTCTGTACTGGACTACAATCGGGGCCAGTTGACCTCATCTACAATTATAGCAGATAGCTTTCTGTAACTTCCCATCCAAATAACATAGCATAATATTATTTACTCAAAACTAAATAAAATGAAGCAATTAATTTCCATAATAAATGAGGATCCAAGATATCAGGAATGCCAAAATATTTCAAACCATAATGCCCAAGGAAAAATAAAGCTCTTAATTTTCTGCAAGAAGAAGGATGCAAACTGTTGGATGTAATTAATTACAAGTTATTAATATTCTTAATATTTTTGCATAGTTATTTTTTAATGAGGGCTACATTAGACTGTCTTTATTCATCTTTGAAAGATAAGAACTTTCATTCCTTATGCTTTTGTACAAATTTCAACCTGGGCAGTGAAGGCATTATATTTGTTATAAAATAACCCTACATTTTAGAAAATATCATTGATGTGCCAATTATGTTATATTCAGAATGGAATCCATTTCCTTTTACACCATCTATTTAAAACTCTGTTCTGGTTTATTTCTAAATACTTTTGGGAGGTTAATCTGTTGCAAAAAGTTTAGGTGACATACTTAAATAGAAAATCCTCCCTGCTGCAATGGAAAAGGAAAAAAAAACCCAAACAAAAAAAAAAACCAGAAAAGAAGCTCTCCAGCTGTTGGGAGCAACAGACCCTTGACAAATATAGCAAACAGGATTTCTTAATTCTGCAAGGGATTGAAAGATTACACTAGAGTCATGTAGCCAATGAGGGAGCCCCTTTTACACCCATAAAGTGACAAAAAATAAGTAGCTTATACACCCCTGCATTTGAAAAAAGAGAAAAGATGTCTCTTTAAAGCCACCCCATAGCTATAGGTTTTGCCACTTTAATCTGATAATTATCCATTGATTTGTCTCAGCTTTTGTGATAAGCCACAGAGCTCTGAGAGAAATTAAAGCAACATAATTTCCAAAAACTGGGGTGGTGGTCTTTAAAATAGAAATAATAGAAATAAGGGGGAATTTTCTTCCAGCATTTTGCAATAACATAAACAACTCAAAATTTTCATCCATGCACAAACCACTGTGGTGTGTATCCTTATTTATAAGGAAGCTATTGTGCAGTTCCTCAATTTTTTTATTTGAAACATCTTTGGTAATATTATGTTCTCCAGCAACAGATAAATGTCTGGCTGTGACTTTTTATTGACTTGTACTTCCCCAGCTGAACAAGACAATGGGTAGCTCAGGGAGGCATGCTAAGAAAAGCTGAAAGTAGATAGATGTGAAAGCTTTGCATCATTCACTCATGCTCCCTTCCTTATAATATAAGGCAGTTTCACATGGAGTCTTGCCCAGCTTTTTCCACCCAGAAACTGATATCTAATAGAGAGGTCACAGTGGCAAATCTTACTGAAAGAGAAAGTATTAAGTGAAATCATCTAGATCGTATTAGGTCTATGTGACTCACCAGTGGGATTGAAAGACATTTTGCAAATGAGGAGAGAAAAACCGTGGAATAGAAAATCATCATTTGGTAACTGTGCCATTGCAAGATTATTTAAATGTAATGTAATAATGTTAATTAATAATATAAATAAGCATTGATTAATATTTGAAAACCTCTACTTGACATGCAATTAACACAAATTACACAAGCAATTATATGGGGAGTCCAATTATTTAGCAATTTTAAAGCTATTTACCCTCATGCTAGACTTCTCTCTGAATAATTAAGCCAAATTATTGTAGGCTGTTTCATTTATATTAACTCAATATTTGCTTGCTAACATAGCAACAATTACAGTCAAGATACCTCCAGCCCTAAGTGAACCAAGGCTAATGCTAAGATGACATTCTCCCTATCTCTAGATTTTGGGAGCCTCGCTGCAGCCTGCGTGCAGCTGTTGCGGAGTCGCATCGGCACTGAGTTCTGCAATGAGACTTCATTTACCCTGTGAGTTATTGGCTCTTTGCTTTTATTATGACACATATATTTTTATTGTTTTTTCTGCCTGTTCTGTTATTCCTTCTTGCCCACACTTTGACGTTCGCTCAGGCCTTCAGTCCTGGTTTGCACATCACCTAAATGTGTGTGCTGAGAGCAAAGCGCTGAAGTCGATAAGATGCTTGAATGTATAGAGCCTGACCTTCAGCTGAAGTGCCATAAATCAGAGTCACAGCATGTGAAATTAAGGGTGAACAGATACCTTTGCCAACCCTAGACTGCAGCATCTGTAAATTCACAGCCTTTTGCTCTGCCTGCCCACAGCCTGCACATGATAAGACACCAGCCCTTATGGGAAACCAGGACTTTCTCAGTTTGGAGACGCTTTAACAGGCTCTGTGCAAGATATGCCCTGCAGTGCCACAGACCGTGTGGTTCAGGGAGCCCTGAGCTGGGTCTGACTCTGGCTCGATCTTGTACGTTGAACAGACACTTCAATATTGCAGATTCCAAGCTAATAACCCTTGGCAAGCTTTATCTCCCCAGAGCACCGTGCTTGGGTAAGAGCTGCATTGCATCCAAGTACCTGCCAGAGACATGCTCTGATGTCCCTGGGAGTTAGGGGACCTTGTGGCTTCAGTTTAGGATGGTCTTTATGTGTGCTTATCCCACCTTTGCTCAAGAAGGCAGCTGAGCAGGTGCTTAAGTACTTTCTAGACAAGGAGGTTTGCTTTAGGGGCCTTTAGGAATATTTGATCTTTAATACTAAAGGTAGCAAAGGGAAAACCAGATAAAACAGAGCTGGTTGATTATAGGCTTTTTTTCTTTACACTCTGTGGAACTCTTTTCTTACTCAGTGATTCGCCCTGAACTTCTAACACATGTAAAGCTTCAGGCAAACATAATTAAAGGAATTATATTACAAAAGGTTCGAGTTCCCACTAAAATTTTGAGTCAATTTAGCTGTATGTTATTTTCAAAACATTTTTAACACAAATCACTGAAGGAACATCAATCCCTGTCTCTTTTTAAGAATAGGTGAGAAACACTTCTGTTAAAGATGGGGAAAATACACTCGGGATCTTGCTTTGAAGTGAGGGGGTTTCAAGCTGCTTTGTGGATCTCATCCTCTGTTCCGTGGATTTGGGAAGGCTTTGGGTATTCTCAAAGGTTTCACAAAAGATGATCAGGAAAAGTATATATAGATTCTACATAGCACTCTATGCCTGAGACGTTTCTAAAGAGGACCATGCCTCCGTGGGAAAGTGTCTGAAGTTTTACAGTCTCCAGGGTGGCTGAAGACCACCACGGTTATATGATCTTTTCCAGCCCAGCCTTCCCATGACTCCAGAATTCTGTGTATATTTGTTTTCAGTGAAAGCTATTTCTCCCACATTTGTCTGGAGAGCTTTCTTTCAGAGGTGCCATTAGCACAGCTTCCTCTGAGCATTTAAATCACCCATAAAATTTATCAGCTTCATCATAAGAAATGTGGAATGGTTTTGCTGTAGAGGAAGACTTTGTCATATTTGTATTATGATAAAGGTGTAAGGTTTGTTTCAGTTTCTGTGAGGGTTGTTCTATAAAATCCCCATGTCCAGCCACTGTACTTCTGTTATAAGACATTTATGCATCAAAACTTTTCATTATAAATTTGCCGTCAGGTCACTTGCTTCTTCACCTCCCTCCTGAATATAATGTGCTAACCATTACACACGATGGTCGTGGGAATATTTTACTAAACAAATCTTACTGCTGATTCCACTGCCTCCATCCCCCTCCCTTTGAGTTGCACAGTGAAAACGAGAGTGCAACAGAGCCCATGTGAAGAACTGCACATTGGTCATCTAGCATCCGCTTCACCTTTTTAAATAACACTTAGCTCAAATAAAACGTTTCTGATCTGCAGCCTTTCATGTACTTCTCCAAGACAAGTTTCACTGCTGCAGTTTTGCAGGTGGGAAAGCTGCTTCACAGAGTCACAAATGAGCTAGGGAGCAGCACCAGAGACGAAATCCAGCCTTTGGTTTTCCAGCCCCGTAGCTCGGCTTGTGATGGAGAGTCTGCTGTAAAAGGGATGGGCTGATATCCTACCCGCCACAAAGAGCATATAAAACAGACCAAGGAAAGCTTATGAGGATCATCAGTGGCATGTTTTTAAGTTTATTAGAAACCGGTAATGTGAACCAATTTCTGACCATTTTTTCTATAGTTCAAGAAACTTTTGAGTGAGCCCAGATCCAGTTTTAGGCATGCAAAGGCTTCATTTCCAGGGAGACTATGTTCATCTTTGGGCCATTTTGTGAGTCATTGAGTGTTATTTGTCTGCCTTTTTGTTTTGCAGTCCAAACATTTTTGCTTATTTGTTTTGTAGTGCAGATGCTATATTTGCAGCATTCCCAGACAAAAATGGCTAAATCAGTACTTGGACTCCAAAGATAAGTGAAAGAAGTCTCAGCTGTAATCCTACCCGCCAGCAGTGAGAAAAAAACCATGAACTACTCTCAGCAAAAGCCTCTTTGCATACACGTTGCATATACTTTTTGCATATCTCGGTGTTAGCAGTGTCAAAGCTGATTTCTCGCTGCTCTGGAGGCCAATGAGCAGAACTCAGCTGTTCCCTACATCGGCTCCACCTGTGCTGCTCACAGAAGTGAGGAGCCTTCAGTGGGTCATCAAGGGCACCTTCAAAGCAGTCAGGCAAGGCTGCTATTCTGCAGTAAAGTGCAGGCTGGTACCATCTGTAACCCCCTCCCCATCCCCGTCTCTATTCTTGCACTATTTAAAAGCAAAACACTGTAAAATATTGAAAACATCCTTGTAGGTCTTGTTGACTGCATTTGTTTCAGATACAAGCTGAAGCTAAGTAAAGATTTGGATGAACAGCACCAAAATGCAGCTATATTTAGGTCTCAGCATGTTAATGTTTCTATTTGTTGCACAGCCCTAAGGAATTTTTCAGATAGATAGCTTTTATGGCATTTCTGTTGCCGAGGAAACGCCTCATCGTGTGTGTGCGTGTGTGCCGAAAGCCTGCACAACCTCCAACTCCACTTGCAGATGTAGAAATTCGTGTTGTGTTAAACAAGGCAAAGACACAACAAAGAAACATCCTTCTACACATGTAGGTAAACACAAAGGGAGGAACCGTGCTTATAGCATCTCTCCTGTGGCTCACATCTGCCCCTGCAGACTTACCCTACCTTCCTGCAGGTGCTTTGGGTTGACTGTGCTTCTTGCTCACAGAAATGGGGCAGCATCGAGATCACAGGTCAGCTGAGTAAGAACTTTAAACCTATGGTGCTCATGTCCTGTGGCAGCACAATCAGTGCCCCTCATTCAGTTGTCATTTGTTTGATAGGCTCATTCACAGGAGGAAGTAAAAAAAAAACCATAAAGTGGTCAGGAATGAAATGAGTGAGTTATTTTTTCCCCTCCCTACAGGGTTTGCTATATTAGAAAGTCACCATTCTGTGAAGTGACAGTCATGGGAAGTGACAACTATCTGGAAGATTGAAGCATCTGTCTTACTTGGTCTATGCCCCCTCGCGCCAGGAGAGAACTGACGTGACATGATCAGAACAGAAGTTTGGACTAAATCTTTCACAGTCTGTTAGGGCAGGCAGAGATGGCTATTGGAGGATTTTCTTTAGTAGGATACCATATCGTCAGCTTTGGGAGCAGGGAGGGGGCAGGCGAAGGAGGGAGAAGAAGGAAAAAAAAAAAATTTGCATTTTTAAAAGCTTTTCCTCACGGTGGTTTCTGAGCAAATGTAGGTCAGCTGTAGGATCCCTTTCCTACAGGGCTAATAGGAAAAGGTTTTTCTGGTGCTGCCTTTCCCTGTCCTGGTTTAGAGTCTGTGTAGTTTTTTCTAAAAAGACATCAGCTCCTTTTAAACTGTGTGCTGTGGGTGAGAGGCTTACAGCTGGCTAGATTTGGGCAAACTGGTGACTGCCTACGACAGTTCATCTAGCTCATTAATTCTTTCTGTATTTAGGCTTTGCACCTTCAGTTTTTCATCCTTTCTTCACTGTAGATCTTAGTCTTTTGGGCAACTGCAGATCAGGCACGCCCAGACTCCCATGGAAATCTGTGAATCATGGAGATTTTTTCTGACCTTTAAAATGTTTCTTGTTTGTTAGTGCTGTTCATAGCGAGTCTTGTGAGTTCTCATTAATTTCAGTCAGAGCTTTCTTTTGGGGATATGTTGTCACCACACTTATCCCCCTGAAGGAATGGTTGTTGAACAGCAGCTGAAGTTTTAGCTTCCTGAGAACTTATTAGAGAGCATAAGACTCATTTCCCAAATAAGAGCTGGTGATGGTGTACAAAAGGAGCATCCATGATGACATATCTTTTATATGAACTGAAACAATTTGTGCTTCCTAAATTTGGGTACAGGTCTCAGCTTGAAATGCTTCTTTTCACATCCAATAGCCAATTCTGTCTCCTTGTGCATATTAAAAGAATATAAATATGGGTCAAATCTAGAGATATAGCAATGGGATAGTTGCGTTTTTCCAGATAAGTAAATTCTGCTGTCCCCCTTTCTGTGCCAGTTTTGATATCCACTTTTAGATATTGACTGCCTCCTCTGAAATAAAATTCTCATGGCTGTGGCAAAGCCGGTAGTAAAGGAAGACCGAAATGGGTTCAAAATGCCACAGTGTTGCATGTCTTGGAAATTATCTTCCTCTTCTGCAGTACATCTATCTCCACTAGCGAGTTTGGGCTTGTCTGTTTAGATCAGTGCTTTACTTTGCAGTGGGATCCAATACAACTAGACGTGGCTTTAAATCACCTTTGAGTTCCCTGAAACCTGGGGCTCTTCAAGGGACAGTTTGGTTCATGGCATAATTTCTAGAGGTCTTACGTACATCCCAGGCTACTCTACATCGTATCGTCTCATGGTGATACCTACCTCATGACAAGCCTGCATCACAAACACTACAACATTGCGCCTTCTCTGGAAGCATGCTTTTCAATACAGGAAAAGTAGGGCAAGAGAATCAATCAGTGTGCCTCAAGGATCTTCAGGACACTGTATCTGTCTGACTTGGTAGCTCTTTGCACCAGAAAATAAAAGCAGTGATGTGGTGCTGAGATGCACAACCAGTTCAGTTTCCACTGGAATCTTACTTCAATGTCTGAATGCAAGCTTGGAGGAAGGCATTTAGGTGGCCAACCATTTTGTGCCTGAAGCCGAAATGGCAAGATTCTCTCCTATAGCAACCTGCAGCAGGGCAAACTTGAAATGTCCAATTTTCCCTGCTGTAGCTATTACAAGTCTTATCATATTGTACCCCAATCATCTAAAATATTGTCATGAGTGTAGGAAAGCATATGATTTTATCTTCCTGTCTCCATGCCAGTGCATACATTTGTCACATCTGTGTTTAAAGGCAGGTACATTTTAACAATATAGGCACAAAGATCAATGCAAAATGATTTAGGTAATTGGAAATTTGCAAAAGAATTAATTTAAATTTTTATCAACTGCAATAAAACCCTGCTTCATTTGCTGATGAAACCTTTGTGCTTCATTCTTTTAAGGGAGAATAGCTGAACAGGTGTCTGCTGCTGAAGGTAATGATAATCATACTTTCTAAGAGGATAAGCATTCACTCATTTATATATTGTTTCTTCCTTCAGTTACCTTGAACTGAAAAAATTAGTACTTCTTAAAAGAGTCAAAAGCCAGAAAATTTTATCATTTATTCATTTTACTTCTGTTCCCATGGCTTTACAAAAACATTCTCCACAGCTGAAGAAAAACTAGAAAAAAAGTAACCTTGAAGCATCAGAAAGTCTCATAATCCTACTCAAGAAACATCCAACAACCAATTTGCAGTGCAGCAGGGAAAAAAGGAGGGCTGCTATATGATGAAACAGAGGGAACATCCAGCATATGACAAGGACTAATGTGTATAATGCCACCCATTACAGAGTCTTCATACTTCACAACTAAAGGCCATGTAGAATTGCACTAGGTTTATATAATAGCCAGTCTTTTTGCAAGGCGGACCACAGACTGCTTGGGACCTCTGATAATGCTGCACAGTTGTGAAAAGGATACCCATGAGGGTCTGAGAACCAGACTTTCTCATGTGGAATTAGATGGCAAAAGGTTTAATAGTCCGGGGGCAGCTGGATCTGGGATTTATCAATGGACAGTGCTCAGCTTGCAAGCACAGAGGAAACAAAAAAAGGAGTTCAGCTAGCCCAGGAGAGAAGAAAGAAATCAGCACTGGGTGAACTCTTACAGGAGCCGAGAGAGGGAGAACAATATCTGCTTGAAATTTGCATATATCTCAAAAAACTGGAGGAATTCAAGTTTTGTTTTGCTTGTGTTATGAGTATCTTTTTCATGCCACTATAAACTAGGCAGCACTATGCAACTGAACCTCAGCAGAAGGACGTTATGCTAGGATAAATAAGCCTATCAGACCAAAGTATATTAAAATGCTTTTCCTTCTACCCAGGCTTATATTGAAAATGAAGTTTTCAAATGTCCTGTAAGAATCATAATTCCTAAGGAATGTAAGCTCTATATTAGAAAGCATTATTTGAGCAAAGAGCAATCTGAAAGCAATTCATGTGTAGAAGTTAGGTAAAATGGGAAGCTGAACTAGGGAGTTATGCAATAACTGCTTAATACTACAATGATAAAGGTTAATTTTCCACTCCATAATCTCTTCTTCTACTGCCTAAATTAATTTGAAGCTTTTCTACTGGATCTGAAAACTCCACATGGACTTGTTCAAGCCAACACGCCTCTTTGGTCTCTGTTAAATCCACATTTTTTACCTTCTCTGAATTCCTCTGTGCATTGTTACATGGTTCTCCTGCATCATCACAAGTTCTCCATGGAAGCACTTGTATTTATTTCATAACTGCCACCTTCTTCCAAGAAACTGAAGGAATACCTATGATGATGCAGAAGACATAAGCAGATGCTTTCCATTCATCCTTCTATCTATCAGACATTTTGACAACATTTGAGTGGGACCCACCAAGAAAGGAACTAGCTGAAAACTATTCGCTAGCGAGGACAGTGAGGTGAGCATCTGGGCAGCTGGACTCTTTCCCCTCCCTGGGATTTAAATGCTTTACCCAGCATTAATTGAGGGGTAGAGGACCTGCACCCTTCTGCGATTCTCAGCCTAGAAGCTTTGTCTGAAGATACATGCCTTTGGCTTTTCTTCCAAAAACACAAGTCTGCCTCTCTCTTCTCAAATACATCTTGGAGGAGGACACATGGAAGAACCTCAGCAGTTTGATTTCTTGCATGCAGTCAAAAGGGTTAAAGTTCTTATCCCTCCACCCAGGAAACCTCAAACTACCAGCTGGAGACCTTTCTCTTGAAGCTGTATTCTAGTTCAGAAAAGAGTTCAGGATGCATGGGGGCAAGTCTGACCCATGCAGAGTCCCAAGTCTGATCTAACAACATAGTGTATTGCCAAGACAATGGGGATTAGAGGTTCCCATCTCTGCTTCAAGAATCTCTTATGTATTTTGTCTGACTGTATAGAACAAGAGGATGTGAATTAGCAGTTTTCACCAATCTGTACCCAACCACCTGAATGGCACCTGCTTTTTCTCAGAGCCTGCAACATTTGACTTAGTGCTGTAACACAAATTGTGCCACAATACTATGTAAACCAGGTTCAATGTGCATCAAGCACTGCCAAGGGGGGAAGATACAAAAAATAAGTGTGCATTTAAGACAGGGTTTTTTCAAATGCAATTCCATGGTGATAACCCTGTGTGACCATTACCCAAGGCGAATTTGCCATTATAACCCTGGCCAGTACAGTAATTGGCAAAGGTATTGCAAGCTCTGTGCTATTAACTTCAGCAATGGCAGACAAGTTGCTTCCCACTACAAAAGCCCCAAACGTTGACCTAGAATGTCTTGTGGAAAATTATAAAAGCACTAGAAGAGAGTCTAAGCAGAATATGGGAACTGAAGAAGCACTTCTCTAATCAGATTTTCTTAGTTTATTTTTTACAGTGGGGAGGAAGGGTATCTTTTAAGCATAACTATCTAAGATTGATAGCATAAAGGACACCTGTGAAAAATTCAGCAAAGAGGAAACAAAAGCTAAATTGATAAAGGTGTTTCATTTGAAGCCAAAACGTTGTGGACAGGATATTTCAACTAAACGACAAGACAAAATACTATGTCAATAGGTTTAGAACTGGAAAGTCCTTTTCTGAGAATGAGAGTAATTCAGATGTGCATCTTTTGCATGTGGCTTTGTGTGTAACTTTCTAGGTAAGTCAAACTAGACACTTCTTTTTAATATAACCATTCTGCTGTGAAGACATCAATTATTCCAAAGAAAGAGGAGGCAGCTCTTCAAATGCTTTCCAACCCCTTTCTTCCAGCCACGACCATGTTGAAAGGTGAAACTTCACACTACCACTGCAAAGAACATTGTAGGTTGTCTTTAGTAATAGCATAATAGGGGAACATCACAGAAGTAAGTGGCAATAATTATACATTTCTTTTTTTGTCTCTCAAAGGTCATAGTTAATGTCACAGAAATAAAGTTTTCTTGGTATCAGAGAGTGAGAGAGAAGAATCACTTCTGAGTCTTGAGAAAACAGTCATTCTCTCTGTCTCTCCATATATAACTATATGTGTCTTTATGCATCTATTCTAAATTACACATGCAATTCAGCTGGGAATGCAAAATCATCTAATTTCCAAGAAGAGCTGGCTGTGATGTGGGACAGTGAAATACTAGAGAAGTATAATCAGCAATCCTGGCTAGCAGGTGTAGGGATTTTCCTTTACCTGTTCCTCTTAATACAGGAAAACATAAAAATGAAATTATATAGTCCCAGGACTATACGAGGTACAGATTGTAGATTCCAGATTAAAACTTCTTTTACTTCTGTATGAAGTGGATGACAGGACCAGTGGAAAAATGGATACTGTGACATAGAAAGAAATATTTTACATCTACATGTCTTAATGTGGGACACAGCTAGAAAAAAAAATCACTATGAAGTAGACCAAAACCGAGGCTGATTTACCTGAAAAACTTAGACCACAAACTGCAGCAGCTCAAGACCTGCTTTGCGAGCTGTCTGTGATGGAAGGACAGGGAGACTGATCCAATTCTGACATTTCAGGGTGTCCCCACTGCTGCTTCCAATGTCCACTGCAGTTACTCCCTCTCTCCATTCACATTTTAATGAATTTTGAGTTTCTGTCATTGATCTCTACCTTGCAAACAGGTAGTATGATCATCCCCGAAGCATGTTTCACCGCATTATGAACAGAAGACAGTTTGATCTAGAAAAGATCCTACATCATGCTAAGTAAAAACTAACATTAATTAATTTTGAAAAAAGGAAATTAATTATTTCGGTAGCTATCGTATTCTATGTGATGATAGAAATATATATACACATACCTAAATACCTAACTTGACACTATACTTTGCTATTCTTTGTATGCTATTAATATGACATGAAGCAATTTAAAATTTAGCACAGTTTTTAAAATTAAAATCCTGTTAAATAAACTTTTAAAGGAAATGTGAAGATATGATATGAGTTTTCAAAATTTTCTGACACAAGATATCAAAATGACATTTCAACATCTAGTTTCTATTGTGAGTTGCTGTTAAAACCTATGATTTCAACAAAAAAATCCTATGAAGAAAGGTTTTTTTGCGTTATTTCAAATGTACATTTTAAGAACGCTTTTTTCCCCAAGCTTCTGAATTAATATTACCGTTACAATTTTTAATACCAGTAATATGTTAGAATTCTGCTATTCCTTAGGCTGAAATCTTGTTTGTACAGAAGTCACAAGTATGTAGACTTAATGATAGCAACAATATATTAAAGGCAAGAGAGAATCACATTGCAGGAGTCAGGGGAGGTCCAAGGTTTTTGTTTGCATTCAGGACTTTGTTCAGGCTTTCATAATATATTTGCAGAACTTTCTTCTGTACATTGTCTGTCCCCACGAGGTACAAATTTCTAACAAATCAAAGAATATGAGGTGTTTGAATTTGGGGTTTTGGTCATATCTTGTTGAAGATTAAAAAATTTCAACAATGCCTTTGCTTGTTCTTCATACTAGCAACTGGACTACTAGTCAAACATTAAGATCTATACAGAAGGATGACCTTTGTTCCCTGGAGACAGGCACATGGGCTTGACAGTTTATTATAGCGACATTGGGAGAATTTCAAGAGTAGAAATTTAACTCATCTTCTAGACACACTCTTCCAAGGTAATTGTAATTATAAAAATAACGATAGGGTTCCATAATACATCATTAATGTTGTGTGTATAATATTTTACCCATTTTTTTTTGCATGTCACAAATTCCAATCTAGATGAAATCTCTTTGTTTATTAGCATTTTTACATGAATTGACTCAAGGTCAGAGGGGTTTGACAGCAAATGAGATTTAAACTGCCACCAGGAGCAGCTCAAAGAAGCTAAAATCAAACAGTTCTCAAGGTCAGCACTAACAAACTCTAGCTGATCCTTGTGAAATTAAGCAAAGGAGAGCAAGAAAACTAAGCTTGCTCTTAGAGGAATATTTGAAGCCTTTAGCTAGCTCCAGAGGAGGTTTTCTGTCTTTTGAGTGCACTGATACCGAGTCTGCTGTTTCATCAAACTGTGTCTGCCACTACTGATGTCAGGTTTTCTTCCCATTCATTCTCCCAACTGTCTCCAAGTTCATGTATTTGTAGTGGGCTTTGATGTAGATGAAAGTCTGCAATGGTCTCCACGTGGTGTTCAGTGGACATACTAGTGTTCATGTAGACTTAGAAACTAAAGCTTTGGTCATAATTATACTTTGTAAGTGGATCTAATGGCTTCAAAAATTGGCTTCACTCCTTGGTCTATTGATTAAGTTTTCCACTGAGACATTATGAAATTAGGACAGAGTTCTACTGTAAAGATTATTCTTCCTTTCCAGTGTAAAGAGCGTTTCCGGTTTTTTCCACCTCCAGTGCTTGACATACCTTAAATGTGTCAACAATCTTCCAACTTAGTTTTCTGTTGAGACGTTTACACAGTCAGCTGTTACCTAAAGCAAGAGTTTTGTAGTCACCAAATTTTATTTCAAGATCCCTCTGCTGCTCTTCCGCTGGGCCTTATGGTCCTCTTCCCTTATGGGTAGAAGTGGAGTGCAAGAGAAATGTCTATTTTTACCCCACTTTCCAGCTCTGTTTTGATGGAAGCTGAAGTCCCAGCACAACCACCTTCATTCAGAACATTCCTCTGCGTGGCATAATAGTAGCACGCTGACAGGATGCACTGGACACTCACCGAGTGGCAGGCAATTCAGGTAGAAAACAGCATTTTTGTCAAGCTTGTCCACATAAGTCTTTTCAGTTTCCGCTGTGTTAAACCTCTCAAGAGGATAGATACTGCTGTTATCTGTCACATAGCCAGAGACCAGCTCTGATGACTATGCTCTGACAATATCATCGACTAAGAGGCGACAGTGGTCAAGAAGACGTCAAAGTAGGGAGAAAAATATTCCAGAATATTTCTTAGCATTCAGCCCTATGAAATTAGGTCTCTGCCTAGAAATACGCAGAGCCAATTGTGGATTTTGAAGCTCTGAGACTTCTGAATGAAAAGTTTTTATTTTCTTAGAAATTGGGAGTGTTGTGTGATTTGTGTACGTACATACGTGTGAGGACAGAAGAGAATGGGAATCTGGTCTTGGGTGGCTGTAATTCTGCAGTCTTCTATGGCTTAAAACTCTGCATTCTGATGAAAAATTGATTTTTTATATTAATATTATTGTGCATTTCAGGGTCAGGCAGTGCCTGCGAGAAGAGGGTGAAGTGGGCAGGCAAATTCCTACACTTCTGTGAATGCAATGACTGTTTGTTTATCTTTTAAGAGAGGCAGTTTTCTGCCTCTGCTGACTGACACATACATGCTGTGTTGCCCCTTTCTGGTTCATTCTTTCTTATTTTATTGTTTTCTGTTGTCTAAAGGAAGTGGAAAGAAATTAACAGTAAGTATTCTATTCTATGTGTTGTGCTTTGTGTATGATCAGCAGGATATACCCAAACAGCTGCAGCATTTTGGAAGAAAACTCAATTAATTCATCCTAGAGGAATCAGAGGAGGAGGAAGCGGGAAGTGCTTATTGCCCATCACTACAGATAATGCAGTGCAGCTTGAATTCATAGGAAATTACCTGGAAACATATTTTATATGCTGTGTTCTTTAACTCAGCATTTGCTCTTGACAGCAGGAGTAATGTGTGAGATGTGCACATTGGGATTTACAGCAAGTAAAGGAAACCATCAGTAGACCTGTGTGCTTCATAAATCCTACTTGCCCAGCAATTATTTTTACCTATTGGCCCCATATTAAAATTCTCAGTTGCTGCTTATTTCTCATAAGCAAGCCAAATTCGTCTTAGTATGTTTGGTCCTATCTAACTCCTCAGTTGTCCTTTCATCCAGCACCATGAGGAGTAGCTTCATTAGCCACTGGAGCCACCTGAACTCTACTGTTACACGAGGTTTTGTTTCTAGCAAGAGCATCATCTGGTTCGGAGGCTGGATCCCTGCCTGTCTTTGCTGGTAGCTGTACTGGTGACTATGTTGTTGCTCCAGTTATCTCTGAGTGGCTGTGGTGTCATCTGCCTGGCATGATTTAGGGAAGGTTGCACAAGGCTGCACATTAATTACTCCTTCAACAAAGATTTGTCTGGCTCCGAATGTGTACAGAGAGCACTGGGGAAACTGTTGGGTAGGAAGATGAAGGCAGAGTGTGAACAGGCTTCTTTTTTTCTGCCCAGTCTATGATATTGACCCCAGCCAGCTGAGATTTTTCTTTGGCTGTGATCCCAGTACCTGTGGAAGGCAAATCTCTGGTAGCGCACTCTTGCTGAAATGTCGCCAAGTCTAGTGTTTTCCCAGTGAAAGGCCATTCAGACGTCTTGGTGTGCATTGTCTGGATTTCCACAGGAGCAACTGCTCTTCACTTCTGCTTTTTCTGAGCAGCAAGATGAATTAGCTGGGACTGAGCACAACACAACTAGGTTTCATCTGGCCCCAAAGCTGGTTTGTTTATAGCTCATGTATCTGTACCTACAGTGTAGTTCAGAAGTAAAGTCAGATTCCTATGGGCAGGTTTTTTAAGGGTGTTTAGTGTCCCAAGAATGTATATAGGTTGGGACTGGTGCCTATGTACCTGCCTTCAAAAACACCAAGCTTTTGCAACCAGCTAGCCTTAAGTTTGAACTTACCCATTTCCATCATCTTCCTTCCCTCACGGTTCTTAGAAGTTTTATTCAATGGAGGGCAAGATCCTGGCTAACTGGTCTTTTTACTGCACCTGGTAGAGGGCTAAGAGAGAAAGGGAACTTGTAATTTATATGGCTGGAATAGCAGCATTCATGTTGCTTTCTTTTTAAGGGAAGTAGCTGAAAACAGATGCAGTAAAACACTTTCCTGTTTTGCTTCTAATTTAAGAGAAAATGGTGATTGACAAAGACATTAAAAATGTCATTTCCTGCTCATTTTTGTTTCTTTCCCCTAGCTTAAGGTAGTTGTGAGATGCCACAATTGCAAATTGAAACAGGCTATGAAAAGTAAGATATCAGAAATATCACACCTCAACTCCATATGACCAACTTTTAGCAAAGTGGGTTAAAGTAAAATATGTCTTTTAACAAAGAGTTCTCTGTGTGTTCAGTATGAGAATTTGCTCATGGAGCCACATAACAGCAACTGTAAGAGACACCAGGGACACAAAGTGCTCTGTGTTTCTCCTGAGCTGCTTTATGGGATTTGTAGTTTCTGATATATTAAATATGGGTCAAAGCTCCATGGGAGATACTGAAAAGCACTCTGCTTGAGAGCAGCCTTGCTTTTTTCACTCCTACTGAATGTTTGATTCTGTCACAGCTCTGAAAAACACATACAAAAGCTTGAGTTCATATTGCATCAGAATAAACCTTGTCTTCCCCTTTATCTGTCATCTGAGTTTAATCGTTCTCCATTTATGTCATTGTATTGATTTCTGGAGCCACAGCTTGTGTTGTGACACTCTTAGGGTGATGATTGCTGTTTAGGGAGTATTAAGTATGCTTAGTATAGTGTAGAAACAGAAAAGAAAGTGTAGTGCGCTCAGAGGTGCTTACAGGTCTGCTCTAAGATGCAGCTCAGAAACAGAAAATACAACAGGCAAAGAGATGCCACCTCCAAGCAAAGCACTTGTGCTGCTTTAAGCAGGTCAGCAATCCCGCAGAAGTCAAGTGCTTTGTTGGATCAGAGCTTCAGCAAGTTTCACGGATAAATCTGTCTTACAGAGGCACTTGAAGAGAGGGGGATCGTTTAAGGAGAGACTGCTTTGAGAGGGCAAATGAGAAGAATGGGAAGGGAACAGGCTGGAGTCAGACTGGTACAGCAGCATCAGAGCAAAAAATTTAACTAGTTTAAATTTAATTTAATTTAATTGTGTGGAAACATTTGAAGAGGGGAGAATGAAACATTCTCAAAATGGCAGGGAGGGAAGCAGCAGCATTTTGAACAAACTGAGCTGTCAACAGAAAGGGAGAATTCCAAGAAGGAGTAACAAAACTAATAAAAGCAAGGTTCTTTGCTTTTGCAAGAACACTGTTGTCACAACCATTGGGGTTCTATGGAAAAGAAATATATAAGACAAATTGTGACTTCTTCAACCTATTTCAACACCACTCTTACATAGACACAATCACCACTGAAGCCATAGATGTCAACATAGTATAAATTAGGCACATATTTCTGTCCTGTATTTAAAAAAAAGATTATATGGGAGTGAAATTGCTTGTCTGAAGAACCAGCTGCTCTGTAAAAAGAATGAAAGAACAGAATGTATATACGGGATTAAAATAAATAGTGCTGTCTTATGCATCTGCTTCTTTTAGAACATCGACATGAGCTGAACAGTTGATGCTGCAAAATTCTCTTAACTGGCATAGACATTTGCTAGTTCAGTGACTGCCTCACTCCCAGCCCCACATTTATACTCTCCATTGGGAGCACCTCCTAAATCCTGCCTGGATTGTGGTTTAAATGGGCACAGTTCAAAATTATGAACAAAACAACAATGCATAGGGGGCAATTAAGCTACCAACAGAGAGCACAGGAACTAATGTAAGCAAAAGAAAAAAAAAAATCACACAGGGAAGCTAATACATAGATTTATACCTGCTCAACATGACTAGTCCATGAGCTGCACAAGGCCTGCCTGCTTTTATTTTTCTCAGCCAGTTGGGGTCATTGGAGTGGCCTCCTAGCACCTTCCTGCCTGCTTTGAGAGTCCCTGGGGTGCCATGCTGTGGAGCAGGTCCTGGACCCAGGCATGCCTCATACCTATGGTAGATGGAGGTGATTTTTCTCCATCCTTTCTCATCCCACCAGGGATTTCCTAGAAAACCAGGCAGGGAGCCCTGACCATGGAGACCTCTATTCCACCCCAGAAAGGAGGAGCTGGACTTTCCTGCTTCCCATGTCCATTCAATCCTGAATAATGAAAGGACCAGCCTTCCCCAAGGCCACAGTAAAATAAGTGTTTTTCAGCCTTCTGTGTAAAGTCACTGTTTTACCTTTTCTTTCTCTGAGGTATTGATTTTTCTTGGGTCTGCATCACTAGCCTGCAGAGAATTTACTCTTCTTTTTTTACTGTCAGAAGAGGAACATTTTAGTTATGCTGCAGCAAGGCAGGAGAGGCTATGATTGCCTCTACAAAGAAGGAAGGTTGTTCTCTTCTGATACATTAAACAAGGGCTAGATCCCAACTTGTCATAGGAAAATTGACACCTGGTTTCAGCCTGAAGACTCCAGTACCTCTATTTTAGAGACGTTTTTCTCAAGTCAATGAATATCCACTTCCAAACTACGGTGAGACTTGCTCTTAACTCACAGGCATCCAAGGAAGAACAGAATCAGGCCAATCATTTCCACTTTTTGCCTCAGGTGAGTCAGCTATCAAGTATGGTCATAGGGTGATTACCAGTACTAAGTATAGGGTATTTACTCCGTCACACACCTCTGCCAGCCTCCAGGTTCAAAGAGATTAGAAAGACAAGGTGAATCTTCCAGTGCCAAATAATAACACTTAATTTGTAATCAGTTGGCAAGTCCATAGGTATTTAGCCATTTGGGCATCTTGTTACTGCTGTAGTTCTCTTGCAGAGAGGAGCACAAATGGGTCTTTTGGGGTGGGGGTTGATTTGTTAGGGGTTTGGGGTTTTTTGTTTTCAAAGTGGGAGCAAAATGAGTAATCCAAGTGCAGATGTCCTGGATTTACTATTTTAGGCATAATGAAAGTCATGCTGCTACTAAAAAGCCACCCAGAGATGGCTCTAGAGTAACAGTTTGGAAAATCTGACTCCCCAGCTGACTAAAAGGCACTGATTCAAACTAAGAAGATTAAAACAAATTTAGAAAGCAGAACAAAAGTGTCTAAGAAGAAGCCTTTTTTGACAATGGAGCCACCAGGAGTGAAATCACGAGGGAGGGAGTGTTGACAAGTAGGTATCATTCCCAAAAGAAACACCTTAGGTATCCAAATCTGGCCAAGGATCCTGGTAGTGGAGAATGCCATTATTTTTATCCTCACAATGTTGTTTGCTTAATGAATGGAGGTGCAACCATTGGCAGGAGGAAAAGCCAAGGTAATGAATCCCCTCCTCCTTGGATCAACAGCAATTGCCCTCACCCTGAAGTACTGAGACATGGGTAATTAAACCTGAAGTGAGTTAGGGTTTTCATTTCAACCCTTATTTAACAGCATCCTGCTATTAAATATTCTGATTACAAGTTTAGAAGATAAACTAAGCCACTTAGAAATGCATCCCTCCACTTTGTTGAGTACCAAAGGTGAGTCATATCCTCATTCACTGTTATTTCAATGTGCTCAACAACATCTACTGAAGTTTGGCTCCCCTCATCTGCTGAATCTCTTGGCTCACAGGGCAGAAGCTCTGAAATACCCCTGTGGCCACAAACAGGGCTCCCCCTGGGCGAGGCAGTGGGTGCTTACAACATGAAGAGTGCAAAGTGCTGACTCCCAACACTTCTAGCAAAAGGCTGTCAGCTGGGTGAAGTCCTCCAGATGGATTCAATCTGCCAGTAGGCTGTGAAGTGGATAAAACAGAGACTTCAATTAGCAGACATGTCCTGAATGAATGGAACATCATTAAAGCATGCTGTATAATGTATCCAAGCACTACAGGTAAGGCAAGAAAAGCTTAAAAAACTGAGATATTTTCAGTTCCGTAGCTGATAATACATTTTGGGGTTACAGACAGTTTAAAACCAAATAGAAATTAAAGGTCTAGAAACAGGAAGTGATTCAGGAGAGTCTCAAACATGGGCACCCAGCACCATTTTGGATATACTGGTGTGTTTGAGATTTCTACCTAGGCCTGGCAGATATGATCTAAGACCTAGTGAGATTTCTGAAGCAGCATCAAGAGGCAAGACAAGTTACTTTGCAGTGTCTAACACAGCACCTGAATTGCTCCCTTACTGTATAAATTAGGAAATTAATTTTGAAGGTGCAGTTACAATTATCAGAGTGGCCAAACTTATATTTTACCATGAAGGAGTCAGCTCTGCAGCTGGCTAAGTATGTTCCTTTTCATCAGTGGCCAAGAAATAATATTTTCCACTAATGATATATCTCTCACCAGTTTGCCAGCTCTAGAGTCTCGCCTCATTTCAGAAAAAAGGACAGATTCACAGACCACTTGGTGTCAAAGTGTTGCTAAAATCCTTTCCTATCACATCGCAAATATTACAGCAAGAAGCAAAGAGAGCATTATTGGAACAATCTGAAAAGGGCCCTAGCAACAGAGCCGTTATGTGTAAAGCACCCAACTCCCAGAGGAAGTCATTTGGGCACCTTTCTGCCTCTGACTAAGTAACACCTGAAAAATGCATACCAACACCCTTGTACTTCTGCATGCATTGCACAGCACTGCTAATCAGTTTAGCACCAGTTTTTTCTTCTGAGGGAGGAATAGTGGGTGGGAAACTGTAGGCAGAGGAATGTACAGAGAAGAGAAAAAAATCTTAAGATTTGAAAGAACAGAAAAGGAGAAGAAGAAAAGAATGAGCTAGTAAAGACAAAAAAAATTTCTAATATTACAAAACTGCAACAAGGAAAAATAATTACTGCTGTGTGGCAAGGGCATTGCCTATGGAGTTACTCCTTTTCTTTGGGATCTGTGTCATCTTCCAGCTGAGCTAGAAGTAATCTAGAGGTATAGTATAGCTGAAAAGCAGATGTGGAGTGAGCTCAAAAGACCACAGTGAAGTAAAACAAAACTGGTGGATGTTTATAACAGAAGTTATCCTGATTTTAGCTCTGGCTTTTAGAAGCAGAATTGTATGCCCAATTCAACCACTGACAGTTGCATGATGTTGAGTAGAACTTCCAAGGCATACTGCTGAATGTTGACTTCATGAGCACTGGCTGATAGCTAAAGTAGCAAAATCAAACAGCCTGGAGTTAGTTCTCTGTTCATGTTGTTATAAATCAACAGAGCCAATTCTATATAAAATTCATAAATTTATTGAGAATAGCAAGCAAGCAGCGCTGGGCAGCCGGGGAGTCTGCGCTCCGCCAACGGCTCGCAACTTTCTGTTACAGTTACATTCCTTTTATACAGTTCATGCACCCCTTTCTTGTAAATCTCCGCCTTGTCTTGCTTCTTCTTTCTTCACTTGTGTAGGTTTGTTATTGGGCAGATTCAGTCAATCTTCTCAAGGGGGAGTGTCTTTTGATGTAGAATGTCTTTTGATGTGGAGAAGTGCAGTCGTGGTAGAGTTAATCCCCTTATCTAGTAAGTTATAGTTGTTGTCTTTTTCCCTCCTTATCTAGTAAGTTATAGCGGTTGCCCTTTTCTCGTCATCCTTACACAACACAAAGCATTTGTTCAATCACAATGTGCGTCTTCCCCCTTCCGGATTGGTATGTAAGCCTTATTGTCTTCTTTTAATTCAACACGAATTACACAATGTCAGGGAACAATTTGGTTCCCTGTCAATTACATTGTTCAACAAGGCTCATGTCCTTTATGAGATGACCATCCACAGAGATTGGAGAGCATGCTGTAGAAATCCACAGCTAGGAGCAGATATACTCCTTGATAGTGGAGGAACAACCCATTCAGGCTGACTGCCAAGTTCCTTGTGTTTCTTCTGTACTTTGTTTTTACCACGCATTACTCAGAAGTCATAGACTAGAACCAATGAACTAATGAGAAGTAGTTTTAATCTTGCTGAGACATATCCCGTTCCTCAGTGTTTCCTTTGAAAACAAGGACCAGGTCACATTGCTTTTCAGCAACCATCTCAGGCAGAGCCACAACACACCATGCTCCAAGCGTACCTCTCATTTATACCCGAGTCTCAAAGGTTGCCTACATAAATATCTGTAGGAACTTGCAGTAACTGATGTGAACTTGCCTGGTGATATTCTTAGTCACTCAGCACTGTGCTAATCCCACCCGAAGCTAGTGGATGTGCTAAGAAATGTAGGCCCTTTCACATACCACAGAGCATCTTGGCCCGTTCTTTGAGGTCCACACATGCTGGGTTGCAGGTATCCCCTAAAAGACAAAAATAAATATGCATGTACTCAGTGATTACGATACTGCTCAATTCAGGAAGATGTGAAATACCTTGTCCTCTTATTGTCTGATTTGCTTGTATTAGTAGAAAGTAATTTCATTTATAAGGAATTCAAATACTGGGTCATAACTTCCATTTGGCAACCAGTGAATCACGGACATTTCTTCCTGCAAAAACTTACTGTATGATAATTTTCTCCTTCATTTCCTTTATGTGAAATGTAGATAAAATGCCAGTCTCATAGGAAAAGAAATGGTTTTAATGTCAATATTGATTGCTAGGGAGATCATCTTTAGCTCACCAGTTGAGAGGATGTATTATATAAATTTACTATGCACAATTGCCTCGCATAACAACATGATATGTGGCTCATGAAAACAAATGTCAGCTCGTGCCACAAAGTATGAAGTACTACGCACAACATTTCCAGCTGGGCAAACCACTATCAATGAATGCACTGAACAGCTTTTGCAAGTGAAATGATGTATCAGGCAATTGAACGATCACAGCAGGCAGCTATGAACACTACCAAGAGCAGTTCCACTTCTTCAATAAGGTATGAAAGATGTGGGCTTTTCTGGGCTGAGACCGAACCTTCTCTTTAGTTCCCAGAAGGTTTGGGGACCACTAAGCTTCCTGGAGTCATTGGAGAACGTTAAGCACATTGCACCATGCACTCTGCATCTGGCAGGACTGGATGATCTATTCACGGAAGAAATTTGATTAGCCCTTCTTTAAGTGTAAAGATATGGATGTAGCTGGATTTAAAGTGAATCAGCAGGTTTGATCAAATCAGATTTGAGTCTGTAAGGGTGAGGATCTTCAGCTGGTGCAATCAATAGGACCTGTAAGCAATTCACTTGCTTGATTCCTGCAAACAATCCTGTAGGGCATTTTAGGCAAAGTGAGCAGTTGGCTTAAAATAAAAGCCATTTAGTCTGAAGATGCATAACAACGACTCTCTTAGTCAAGGTTTTTTTGATTTCCAATAATATAACACTTCAATACATCAGTCCCTTGGCAGCAGCTTTTATTTTCTAATTGGCAATTCAGCCAGTGTATGCTTGTGCAGGCTCAGGGCATATATGTTAAAATCCCAAACTTTCATTGCTATTGTATACTGTCACTGCCACCCCTGTGGATGTTTTAAAAAAAGCACAATACAATTCTTTGTAGTGTAGCTTTCCACAGGTCAGCAGCCGAGGGTCAGCTTCACATAGAGAGCTCAAAGACCTGTTCATGGCTTTAACAAATGCAAGTCACTGCTATATTTTGAATATAGCACATGCAACAATCGATATATGCCACACTGGCAGAGCTAGCGACACTAATTTTGTTGAGCAGATAAGAAGTGAGAACAAAAGTAACTTTAACAGAGCAGGCAATCAGAGGGTTTTCTTTTTTTTTTTACTTCAAACCACTGAAATTGTTAATACATTGAAATTCATAATGATTCACTGAACTCTTTGATTTGAAAGGCAGAAAGTCTAAGAGATTTAAAATACTGTTCTTTCTGAGGAGCAATTACTTGTGATTTAATCAGCTATGCATTTAAAAAAAAAAAAAAAAAAGATGTAGAAGCTATTTTACGTAGGAGAGCAAAATGACTCACTAAATGAACCTTCACCATAGGGAAAAAAAATCCATATTACCATCAAAGTAGTGAACGTGATTCAAAGAAATATGCAATGAGTCTTGACAGTGAAGATTTGAGAGATGGAAAGTCACCTAAGTTCATTCTGCAGCCTTCAGCCAAAAGATTTAAGACTTGATTTTACTGTCATATATGAAGGGTATCTTGAAGTTTCTTGTCAATGAGAAGACAAGCATAGCAAAAATATGCAAGTCCTTATACTAACCTCTTTGTTTTATCCACTGGCGAATCTAGTACCACCTCTCTGTATTGGCAATGACTACTCTCATCAGCTTTCACAGTAGTCACCAACTAAAAAAAAACCTCAGCTGACAATTAAGTAATGTGACTGGAGAAGAAATCTGATCAAAGTAAATATGTATTATGGATAGGAAGGTAGGAGAATGCATGAAGTATATGCAGGGTGGGTTTTTTTTTTCGTTTAGGCAAAAATTACCTGTATCACCAATATGGATGTATGTAACTGCTTTTTTTATGCAAAGGTACCCAGACTTTGTGCATAAAAATGTATAGTAAATGTTATATAGACACATATATAGACAAACAAAAATCACACGTTGATTCTTAAGGTGGAACCAAAGTTATACCCTTTTGGTGCCTTTCCCCATGACTGGAAGTCCAGGAAGTACTTCAGTACAAATAGTACACAAATAATAATGGCTGTATTTAAATATGTAGGAGGCCTGAATGTCAGGTACTGTTGAGTAGACCAGCTAAAACTTATTTATAAGGTTTTCAGTTCATTGGCCAGAATGACCCAACAACTAAATGTTTCAATTATATGAGTTTATGGGATAATGCAATAACAAGTTTTATGGCTGCATAAAGCAACATTTTTGTAAAACTTGCTTTGTTGGCTAAATTGAAATGTTATGATAATTTTGTCTGGAAGAAAATACAATTTTAAGAGCTAACAACCATTAAGCAGTCACCCAATTTTTGTATTTACTGTGGTTTGTATTTCAGATAGAAGTTCTACTACTCTTGAAGGAATTAGAAAGACGATTATACATTCATAGAGCATTTGCAAGCATCTGTCCCAGATCCACATGCACTTGATTCATCTGTGTGCACAAATAGCATGAGTTTGATAACAAACGATCGGAGCTGGTAATTAGCATAGACAGCTCCCTAATTTGCACAGGAAGTCAGCACAGTTGTTTAAGCTAAGAAGGTACCGTGTTGCATGCCTTGATCACAGTTGGAATTATTTGTGTCTGTGGGAATCCAGTGTATCTGAGGAAATAATGTAGGTTTCTTAACATTCTAGAAATGAAACAAATGGAAGAAACTTTTATTTGATTCTCAGAATAAATCAGTTTTCCCTTTCAGAATGCTTTGAAGAAATGTTTTTACGGTATCATACACAAAATGATATGAATCATCCCAGTAAGTAACAAGAGGCACGTCCTTTAGTTCTCCTGCCACTCTGCTCTTCAAGATGATCATAGCCTCACGGAGTTGTGTTTAGGGAATAAGCATGGGAGGTCGTATGGGACATCCTGGATACTATCCACCAACCTTCTCATTCATGAATAACGTCTGGAGAGAAATAACAAGAAAAAGATGGCGCTTTGATTTCTAATACTTGCAGTGTGTAGCTTAAAATTGTGCATTAAAACGTTGCCCCTTGCACACTGACTCTACTCACCTTGAGACAGGCTTCAGAAAGGCGGCAGTGGTATCTGCCTTACCGAGGGGCCAGAGCAAAGAGGTATTTGTGGTGATGTAGGGGTGTCATCTGCCGATGACAAAAGCGGACAATTACTTCCCTTACTCACCTGGGGACACACACTGTCAGGACTAAATGGTAAGGTGAAAAGTGCTCACTTGCTGATGGATGGTCTGTGTTTTTGTCGGGTATTGTGCCTCCATAGGCTCACTGTTTACTTTCCAAAATGCCTTGGAGACTGCAACACTGAGGCTGGGACATGTGTTCTTACTTTAACAGTGCCTAAAATGGCACAGAGGAGACGAGTTTTCTAAGATTAAATCCATTACACAGAACAACATCTTTATGTTTCTTCTTCAGCCCTTTTGGCATTCGTATATTAGATATCAGAAAGTGTTGCTATTTATTTAAAAGAGGTTTTTTCCTCTATTGTTTCCTTACCCCTCTGCTTCCAATTCCATTTCTAAGCAACAGACATGAGCATGAACACCATCATTCATCTCCAAAATTCCACAAAGATCAGAAAATATGTTCATCTTGGCTCCATAACCCTTTTTAGGCCCAGCCTAAAATTTTGATCCAAGGCCAAATTTATTTGGCTATCATCAGGCTAATTAAGATCCAAGGGTTTTTTTAACCACAGGCTAAGCCTAAGCCACACTCTGTCTGGTGGACCTGTAAGTCTCCTCCATGACTGTTGTAGCTTATATTACTATGCCTGATACATGTCTTGAATTTTCTACATTTATTACATCAGTGCATCAGAAGACAAGCTCAACCTGCAGGCAATGACTAAGGTTTGGAGGGTGGGGGTGAATGAGTTTTCTTCTTTTTGATTGCCTTTGTTTGTTTATTTCTCAGTGGTTTTTGATAAAATTTTTATATAAATTCTATCCTGGATGTACCATTTTCTGACATTAATGGCATTTTTGTCCATCAAAGTGTTCTCATCCACAACACTCTCATCTTTAGCTTTTCTCTCTTTGATTCTGTCACTTTGCCAAAAAATGCATTAGTACATACTTGTGATATGAAGAGGACCCAAGGGTCCATTCTCATGTGCTGTCTCCATTGGGTTGTTCTTGAAGAGGAGAGACTGACTTTCAGAAAGGCACTTAATCTATTAATAAATGTCTCAATTACATGTATATTGCTGTTAATTCTGAGTATCACTAAAAAGATCGATTTAATGACGTAAAATAACTTTTCTATGATTTTCAATTATTAACCTCCTGTGATTCTCACATTTATTTCTTACTGCAATTCGCCTCTCAAAAATATGTCTGGTACTCAGTCGCCTACATTAGCCTTTCCCAGGGCGTATACTCAACTGCTGAGATATTTACGATAGTTCAATACCCTTAAAGTAATGGCTGTTACTAAATCTGAGGCCATATACTAAAGAAAGGTCTTGCAAATAGAGAGACTACATCAATTCCACTTCCAGGGATGGACAGACTCCCTCCTGGCAGTACATTGGAGTCCTGCAGAGGCAACAGAACAGAGAGATAAGAGATTTATTATGAAGGAATGACTTTCGTGATCTAAGAGGATGAATGCTATTGTAGCAGAATTCCGGAGAATTTCTATTTAGCTAAGGAAGTCAACATGGGATGGTCTTCTATCTACATGACAGGTTGTTTTACTGCAGCTTCCCTTGGTACCAAAAATACTCTGGATCTTCATCTCTTCATCAGGAGTCTTATCAGGCTTTGGGTAGCATTATGGGTAAATATCAGAATACCTTTCTCTGGCTTATCTTTGCCTGTTTGCTTCCCTACAAAGTAATGCTACTACTAGTTTAAACAGTCTTTCTTCTTAAACTTTTGTGTAGATTAACCATTTAGTGTTTCCTCATCTCATTATAATATAAGATGTGAGATTTTTTTTTTAAAAGTCTGTATCTTAGAAAATTTCCATCTCTGTTAATATGGTAGTACTACTAAAAGCAGTATTTCTATCACCCCAGTTCTCAGGTTTTACAAGGAGAAAAGTAATAAGTAATAATACAATTGAATTATTTAATTCCATAATCACTTTCAGACTGTATAAAAACTATTGAAGGAAGCGGTTAGATCTCTTAATATCTGCATGTTCATAAGCATTAGGTGAACTACAACTATAGAGGGACGGAAGCTAAAATATCAAATGTGAATTTCCTCTTTCAACTACTTAGCCCATATGAAGGACTGTGACAACAGTGCTGTGAGTAAGGGAGGTTTGGGTGTTTTAGCAGTCAATGCTGACTCAACTGCCCAGTGCTCTGGATAAATAATCATTGGTGACAAATATAAACCTATTCCAGACATAACCCAGGAGAGCAGAAGTTATATAAAAGCATGAGATATTTTATCCCTTTCCGGTGGTGAAAATAGCATGAGTTCAGCTCATCTCAGTCATTCTCTGCCATTTGCAGCCAAGGCCTCAAAAGAACAAGTCCTGAGGGCTTTGAACCACTTTTTCTCATATATCTTCCCTGGTATCAGTCCCCACTTTGAGTCTCTGGTGCTTTTCCTCCCCATTCAGCATGTCTGTTGTGAGCTGCAGCCTGCTTGCACTAAGATACAAAATACTTTACTGGGTATCCTTGGATCCCAAGTGTCTTAGCAGAAGTGCTCGTTGTTTTGTGAGGTTGAACACTTTGATTTGTCTCTAACACTAACCTGAACAGCAGGAATGGAGTTACTTTTACAAGGCCTGAAGATATTTAGCAGTGGAGAGAGGGTAGGGCTGCGGGTTGTGGACATCAGTAAGTGTCTGTTTACATAAGAAGTAAAATATTGAAAAGATACAGCATTCATGTTTGTCAACTGTGGACAAAACCCATTATGTTCTTCATTAATTAGATCTTACCTATTTTTTCTTAGCTCTGCCACAGCTGTGCAAGGACAGAACATTCATTATATTCTCCACAGATGAGCAAAGTGTTTATGCTGTCCTTTTGCTAGCAGCAAAATGCTTTTTCCACCAGCTGAATTTATCTACCCTTTATAATTGCTCAGCCTAATTAACACTCCAATAAATAGTACACCTGCATTACCTTCACATCCCTACGTGCCCACTCTTCTGTGCTAATGCTGTTGTTGTTAAACCATTAAAATGTTTCTGAGTTGCCCGAGTCTTCCTGGAGACCACAGCACGCACGTGTGTTGTGCTTTTCCATGAAGGATGAGGAAGATGCAGGCTGGCTCAGAACTCTGTGACACAATCTATTTTTAGAGCCTCCTTTTTCTGAGAAACTAGTTTTCCCATGGGAAATAAGTCCTTGGGGGAAAAAATCATTTCCACCTCATTTGTTAATCTAAAATATCTTTGCTTTTGGCTTCCTGCTATGGAACACAGAACTGCTGCATCTATTTAATTTTGCAGTCTTGCTAAATGACAGTAAGATTTATTTAGAAGGAAACCAAATTTAGTCCCATTAGATCGTGGCAACAGTTACATGAAAAAGAGCTAAAAAAACACCACCCCCTTGTCTTAGTCTTGGAAAAACTTGGTCCCTAAAACCACCAAATTATATATATGAAAGTTAATGAAAGCACCTACCCCTAGGGTGCAGTAAAAGGTATGGCTGCAGGGGAAACCCCACAATATCTGACACTCCTAAGAGAGGATAACATCCTCTATGAAACTGAAACATTGCATCCAAAGTGTAAGCAAAAGATCAAAGTATAAGGGAAATAGTTGCTGTTAACATGAATCTATATAACCCTGCTGCAATGAGACCTTCAGGCTGCTGCTGGAGGCTGTAAGCCTAAAATTATGGATGTGCTCCTTTGGTTTGCTATTGTTCTCTTCAATATCGTCCCTGTAACCACGGGCACTCTGGAATCATTACCCTGTTGCAACATATATTCATACTGACTGTACTGAACTGTACACACTAAAGTGACTGTGAGTGCAGCTATCTATGCCTTTATTTAAAATAACAGACTGGAGCTAGACTGCCTTTGGTTACAAGGATGAGCCGTCCCAGTAAGGCCAGAGGTAAGTTTGTTGTGATATGTGATGCTAGTTCCAAGTAGCTCCAGTTTAGCTCCTAAACATCCCAGCTCCACCCTCCACCTCCATGCAGAGGTGTGATGGAAAGGTAAGTAGCACTTTGGCACCATCTCTCTGCCGTGTGGGGAGAAAGAAATGAGCCAGGTAAACTGGGGAGTCAAATGCCACCAAAGAGAAGACCATAATAATTATGTTTCACAGATGACTATTTCCCTCTTCTCACTCCTTCCTGGGAATGATACAATAACATTGTTATTGATACAATATCTATTATATCATATCCTATTCCTGTACAGGAATATTAGGCCTATTCCTATACTCAGTGACTGTGTGAAGGCTCATGTTAGTTCAGGTTCCACATTTTGTCCAAGTATATTCTGACTGAATAAGCATTCCTAGGGATATAGTATCAGTATTTAAACAGTTGTATAGCCCGAGGGATAGGTTAAAGAAAGGTCAGCCTACTGTTGACTTCAAGCTTGAGACACAAAATTCACTATGGGAATACTTTATGTGAGTTTTGGAAGGAAGATTCACTTGCTGTTTCACCAAAGGTATTTTTAGTGGATGTGCTATTAGTATCAATGGTGTTTCCAACAGGAAAGTTTCTGAGGTTATTTCCAGGGAAAGAAATGGCTAAAATAAATGACCTAAAAACACCTGACGATGTTTTGACAAGACTCCATTTTTCTGGGAAAAAATAGTCATGATTGCACCTGGAAAGAGAGCACACTTCAGAACCAAAAAAGCTGTCAGGAAACAGAACTGCTTTTTTCTGCCTGTTGGGAGCTGTCATGGACTCACTGCATGACTGTGGCCAACCAGCTGTGGTGGGTTGACCCTGGCTGGATGCCAGGTGGCCACCAAAGCTGCTCTATCACCCTATCACACCCCCTCATCCCCCCTGGACAGGGGATAGAGAATATAACAAAAGGCTCATGGCTTGAGATGACAACAGGGAATGATCGCTAAACCAATTATAATCATGGGCAAAACAGACTCGACTTGGGGAAAATTAATGTAGTTTATTACCAATCAAATCAGAGTAGGGTAATGAGAAATAAAACCAAATCTTAAAAAACACCTTCCCTTCCATGCCTCCCTTCTTCCTGGGCACAACTTCACTCCCAATTCCTCTACCTCCTCCCTGCCAGCAGCAGGGGGTGATGGAGAATGGGGTTTCTGGTCAGTTCATCACATGTTGTCTCTGCCGCTCCTTCCTCCTCAGGGAAGGACTCCTCACCCTCTTCCTCTGCTCCAGCGTGGGGTCCTTGCACAGGGTGCAGTCTTTCAGGCACCCACTGCTCCAGCATGGGGTCCCCTGCAGGGTCACAAGTCCTGCCAGCAAACCTGCTCCAGCGTGGGCTCCTCTCTCCACGGGTCCGCAGGTCCTGCCAGGAGCCTGCTCCAGCGCGGGCTTCCCACAGGGTCACAGCCTCCTTTGGGCATCCACCTGCTCCGGTGTGGGGTCCTCCCTGGGCTGCAGGTAGAGATCTGCTCCCCCGTGGACCTCCGTGGGCTGCAGGGGGACAGCCTGCCTCACCAGGGTCTTCATCACCACGGGCTGCAGGGGAATCTCTGCTCCGGCGCCTGGAGCATCTCCTCCCCCCCTTCTGCACTGACCTGGGGTCTGCAGGGTTTTCTCTCACATGTTCTCACTCCTCTCTCTGGCTGCAGTTTCTGTGCCTCAGCAACTTTTTTTTCCCTTCTTAAATCTGTTATCCCAGAGGTGCTACCACCATCACTGACTGGCTCAGCCTTGGCCAGCAGCGGGTCTGTCTTGGCACTGGCTGCCATTGGCTCTGTCAGACATAGAAGCTTCTTGCAGAAGCTCCCCCCGCCCCCTGCTACCAAAACCTTGCCACACATACCCAATACAGCAACCTTGGACCAAATTTTCACCAGTGTCCACAAATTCTGCTGCTTCCGTCTGTGGATCTTTAAAAATCAAGATCCAACTGATGCTGGGCATCTCTTGCTCCAAATCATGGCTTTGCATATGCCACCACTACATCACTTCTTTGGTTGCAACAAAGCATAGAATTATCCAAACGTAGGATTATCTTCAGCTGTCTATAGCTCAGCTGCTGGTAACAGTCCAGTTGCAGAAACATGTGTGAACTAATGATTTACAGTATTTGCCCTCAGGATAGGTTCATGTGAGGCAAGCTTAGCTATGCATCGTGATCACAGCATAGGCATGTCCTCTGTGTCCCTACCTACAGAATACAAGGCTAATGATGAATAGTCTCCCTCTTTTGAGTGCATGGATATCTACCAAGGAAAAACTCCATAAGTGTAGGTATTTTCATCATTTATCAATATTATTGCTCCACTCTTTTTACTCCCACAAAAGTGAGCTTTGATATGAGTGAATTTATTATAGCAACAGCCATTGGTATACTCTATATCAACCTGCTTATTGTACAACTGAAAGCTTTGGAAAATAATGAGAAAGTTGTTGTCCCCATTACTTTAATTAGATTTTCAGTGTAGCACTACAAGCAGATAACAAGAAGCCTGGAATGACTGTTTTGTTTGGCTTTGATTTGCGCTTTTTTTTCAGCTAGTTCTGTATTTCTTTCTGGTCTGAAGTATGGCTAATTTTTTTAATAGGTATAAATGCAAACTTCTGTATATATTGGTACATACGCAAAAGTCAGGCAAGGATTTCATCTTGTTGTCTAATCTATAGTTGTGATATAGTGCGTATGATTGTCACAGACCAGGAAATCAAAGCATCCAGGCAGAGAAGCACTGGAGGAGTGAGGACTTTGGGAGGTCTTTACTGAGTCACAGAACCTTTAATTAGAGATTTGCTTTTCAACTACATCCAACTTGAGTGATCAAAGTTCTCCAGGGGCCGGTGTTAAATGTGAAAGCTGCTGGTTCTACCCATGTTAACAAAATGATCTGTAATAGTAGAGGGAATGGGAAATGTTGTACCATCTAAATAATTATTTAACCATTAGGTGGGTCTCATCTTGATCATAAAAAGTGCCAATTTCAATGAAATCTCAACTAGATGCAGAAATCTTTGAGAAAGCATCACGCTCAATGTGAGCTGTATCTTTATACAGAAGCATCCACAAGAAAGGGTCCCTGGCAATCTCTTTCCACTGATTGCTTTTGAACTAGCAAAACCCATGTAAA
Source organism: Astur gentilis (assembly GCF_929443795.1). Lineage (NCBI taxonomy): Eukaryota > Metazoa > Chordata > Aves > Accipitriformes > Accipitridae > Astur > Astur gentilis. The sequence goes on from NC_064905.1 coordinate 12,503,019, forward strand.
TAGTGCCTACAATAACACACAGCACCCTGGTTCTGCCAAAGTGGTGAGGGCTGAAGTTTGCTAAGACTTTGCTAAGTCAAAAGACTTGAGGCAGGGACTGGTGTCTGAATGATAGCACTGGCGTCTCTTTTGTCAAGTCCAATTTTGAGCCTCGTAGTTGGATTTTGTTGCTTTTATCATGAAAATTCAGCTGCCTGGAGAGAGCCAGGAACAGGAAGCCAAGCTACATAACAAAAAATGAGTCAAGCAAGAATCTGTGAAGGGAAATGAAGCAGCTCTGTGATTCATGCCAGCTCCAGCAGCTGCTTCATTCTGATACCTGTCCATGTAGCCAGGCCATCTGGGTGACAGTGTCAGATGCTCTCCTCTAAGTCATCATGGTATGCAGGTGACCTACTGGAAATGAAAAAAACCTGGAAAATTCAGAGTATGTCAAAACATTTTCTTTGTGGAAACTTTTAACTGTCTTAACAAAAGGGCAGACAAAGAGAGCGAGACTTGCATCTTCATTTCTATAGTGGGTTTCATGACATTTGGGGCTTTTCTTCTTGATTAAAGCTCCAGAAACCAAAGAGCCATTAGAAAGGATCAGCAACTGTTAAAAGAAAAAAAAAAAAAAAAAAACACAAACACAAAAAACCCAAACACCAAAACTCAACAAACACCCCCCCCCGCAAACTCTTCAGCTTCCTGAATATGAAAAAAAAATCTAAAGTGTCCTAATGGCTTAGAAACAAGAAGAAAAGTAAAAAGGTACCCAAAAATATTACCTATCCTGGTGAAAAACTCATCTATTCTAAGCTTATCACATCATGTGTCTCTTCTCTTTAAAGCATGAGGTTTCACACATTCAGAACTGCTTCCCTTATGCTTCAGAAAATTTTTGAAGAAGAAAAAATGTAATGGTAAAAACGTGTTGTAAATTGAAAATTTGAACAGAAGAATAAATAGATTTAGGTCAAGCTTTCATTTTGATTTTGACACATCTTCATTTTTAAAACACGTTTCCTTATAAATAGCTTACATTTTGAAATGAAAGTTGATTCAAAAATTGAATAAGAAATTTCCTCATTTAAGAAAATCTTAGAAGATTGAAACAATTCAAAGTTTTATAGAAATTAAGAGTGAAGAAAACTGTCAAAACTGATCCTTTCTTTTGATGAGGATAATTACAAATATGGATAAAATAACATTTTCTGCTGAAATACATTTCAGAAAAATACCCAACCAGGTGCGATAGGCATAGAAAAGATTACCAATTACATCTTACTGAATATATCTGATTGCATAGAGGTAGCATTTCACTGTCAGTTTCTCCAAAATGAAGATCTAACGTTATTTGCATTGACAAACAGCTGAACTGAGATATTAGGTCACAGCAATAAAAGTGGTCTTGTACAAGCTCTTTAAATAACAAAAGATTTTTCTCCTTTCAGATTCCATGCATAGGAAATGAATATAAAATGAACAGTGTGTGTAACTCCTGCAGTGGGAGATAAATACTATGACAAAAAAACCCTGTCATAAGTTATACAGCTTTTACCTTCTTTTCTTTCCCTATAATACTGTATTTCCATAATTCTCTCATCATCTTCTACTTTCCTATTTCTTTTGCTGCTGAAACATCTGAGCAGACCTATCGTTTATTGCCTTCCACTTCTTATGCACTGCCCCACTGTATGTAAATCACTTAGATGTTTTTCCTTTAACAAAACTACATCTTGCAAGTTTCTTGCCTCTCCTACCAGATCCTTAGATATAATACTTCACTGTCCACACATACTGTGCACATAAATACCTAACTAATACAAGATATAGAGTACTTAGGTCATGTCTGAGAATAAGAAAGAGATCCTCTGTTCTTATGCAGAGTTGGGTTTACATTTGTCTGTGGACCAGTGGGTGCATCGTGCCCCCATCTCCCCTGATTGTACTTCATACATTTGGAGAATTCAACGGTATTTAGATCCAGTTTCAGATATTAGTCAATACAATAATCCCTCATTTAATTTCATGCTAGCAAGTCTTTTTCTTACTGAATTGGAATGCATAGAGCATAAATAATAAAAATGACCCATTAAATCATCAAGAGCAATCTTGTGCAGCTATCAGACATATGCAGCTTGATTTCCCTCTGACTTATCCTCCTCTTGAAAAGATGAATCTCAGTGATTTCAGCGTATTAATCTTGATTAGCACTCATTAACTTACCACATATTGTATTTAGTTTAATGTATTTAGCCATTTCAGAACACAATTGCTGTCAGCTCTCCCCACAGACAAATAGGAGAGGGAAGATTCACATCACCCCTTGGAGATGGGGGTGTCTCTGTGTTCTTTAGGGTGAGAAGAAGAGCTCCCAAACCTCCACTTTCTTCAGCTGTATTGGCAGATTTCCACTCAAAGACTAAAATAGGAATTTAGGCATCCTGCTCACATGTATAAACCTACATGGAGATGCCTAAATTTAGTTGTCTGTATTTTATGCTGAATAGTAGCAGACTTGGATGCGCAGTACAGTCTCTCACTCTGTACACAGCTAGGGTGAGATGGATCCTCCTTTCACATGAAATACAAGGAACTCCACAAAACTTGTCTCTGCATATCTTTACCAACTCCCTGAAGTTCATTTAATGATAACAAACGCCCATATAGCTGCTCTCAAATGTGAAGGAATTGACTTGATTCAGCATTGCAGTTTGTTGTTTCCTCAGTAGTGTGCCCCAGGCTGCAATGCAATCATTACTGCTGTACCAAATTTCAAGCTAGATATTATATCAACAAAAGATAAGGGGTATCATACAGAAAAACATCAAGCTAAATTTAGTGTGTATTCATTTTACCAACAAACACACAGTAAACCATTTCCTTCTTTTGTTTCAATGTTGTCACAAACATGTAAAGTGCAGATAAAATCAAAATTGGTACTAAAGTGGAGAAAGACGAGGCAAAACTTGATGGAGCACAAAGCCGTATCCATTGAGTATTTTGTTTTAGACTCCCAACAGCAATAATCTGCTCTGAACAAGATGATAACTTACAGAGAAAGATGACTACGAAGTACCATAAACCTGATGGAAAGCCAGGCTGAATAAGGAGATCTTGCCAGGGATAGCTGCCTGTACCATCAGACTTGGACCAATTTGACCTGTGTGTTTCTATAAAATCCATTTTTATGCCAGGCCTTGTAAGAGAAAACACAAGAAAGTTTTCCAAGTCTGAATCTTGAAAACAGCAGAATGGATATCCTATTTATAGATATTGCCTCAAAGATATAGTGTGATGCCCACAAGCCCCCATACCGAAGGAATAGTTTTGATCATGCAAAGAATAACCTGACTGCTGTCACTGGAAGGCTGAGCTATTGCCCAGTTTTTAGAAGCATATCATACCCTACAGAGAAGGATTTATTGGTTGAACTAGACATGCATCCCATGTTTTTCCTTCCTGGCATGAAGTACAGCTTTGTTTATTTTTTTTTCCTATTTTTTAATGTCTTGACAAGCCTAGGACTGGGAGACTTTTCTAGTCTTACAGAGCAAGAATTTGTATGTGGGATACTGCATCTGAGAAGATTAATGCCTTTTAGTTTAACATGGAGGAACAACTCAGTTCTCCTGGGATTCATGGCTTTGCAGCAAATGACATGGTAACCCTCATTTTTTAAAAATGATGTCTTAAAGCAACTATACCACTCCACGATGTCATTTTAAATGATATAGCAATTTCAAACATTAAGCACAACTCCAAACAGTGCTAGCAGCAAATTTTAATAGGGGTCAAGTGGTTTCATTTCAAGATTTGCCCTGCATTAATTTATCTTAACTTTCTTACTTCAGTACAACTTGTAAAAGTTCTGAGGCCATGTAGTTTGCAGCAGTAGGTATTACTGGATAATCTCATGCAGTTAAAAGAATAATAAAAGGTAATAGCTTCCTAGAAAAGCAGGAGCAAAATGTCAGCCATATTAACATGAAATACTACAAAATATAAAGGATCTATTTAATTTCAGTGTCTTCATTTTATTATGTAAAAAAAACCCCAACCACCTCCTTTCAGTCCTATTGTGACAAAACCTCCTGTACTTCCAGACATTCAGAGACAATATCCTCATCCTCCAATTTTAACTGCAGCGATAATAAACTGAGAAAACACTTTTCCTTGAATGCCCTGTCCACATTGGGTAAAGGGACAGGCTCTAGTAGAAGGGTCAAATGACATGTTAAAGGTCAGACCATCAAGTCAATATAGATGGTCAGACAGGAATCCCCAGTGTGCGAGCGGGCAACTATGGCCTTGTGCAAGGCAGAGCACAGGGCTATAAAACATGTCACAGATGTAAGGCTGAATCAGGGTGTAAAGTTCCCCTGCAAAGGTAGCAGAAAAAAAAAAAAGAAATCCCTTTCTCCCCATTTTGCTAAGGGAATGGTTTTCTGGAAACTGAATTGCATGTTAGTGTGAGAATGAGAAGGAAATATTTTGAAGCAATAATACACCACTCCTGTCCATCAAAGAATGCTTTCTGCTGTGCGGGCCATGATTATATTTAACTCAGAGTTGAAATGCTGATGTCTTCTGCTGTGAGACTCTCTCGGGGTTATGAGTCTCAGCTCTGATCTTAGGGGATGGGGAGACTTTGGGCAATGGGAGTGTTTGCTCCCAGCTCCATTATTTCCCCTGCTTCGCTGACCTCCTTATGATTTTTCTGTGCTACACCACCTGGGAAGGGGGAAGAAGCAAATGAAATCTTGGGTCTGTTTTCCAATTCTATCTGTTAACCCTAATGAAGGATCTGCTATGGTGATCTTTCCTTATGCAGCAGAGTTGCATTGCCTGGAGCTGGTTTTATCCCAGGCTGTGGAAGTTATTCCAGCCTTCACGGACACAGTTCCAAATCTTTATTCCTCAATTTTGTGTGAAAATTAACCAAGCTGCATTCTCGTCCAGTTCCCCTATAGACGAGTGACTTCCTGTATGAGGAATATCTACTTATTTCAGGAGTTAGACAGCTTGCTTTATTACTGCAGAGATGTGCTGTACAGGACCTTTCTTCCTGCTGTGCTTAATTTCTGAAACCAAGGGTATTATTAAGAAGGAGGAGTAAAAAAAGATTAGGTGTGCTTTCATCTACGTACCCAAATGGTGCCAGTTCTCATTAGAAAGCAGCAAACATTTTCAAGAGAATTGCTCTTTATGGCTCCCCCCAAATCTTTGATCAAAGGTCTCAGAAATAAATTGATTCTGTGAACATCCATCTATTTGTCATGCAAATTGTGCACTTAAAAAAAAAAAGATTTTAAGCCTTATACTTGTCATCTCAGTATAACACTTCATTCTTTCCTAATCTATTTGAAAGAGCCTCGAATCTGACAAAATGCATTTGAATTTACTTATGTTCTACATTCAATTGGTGCAGTAGCATGGTAAGTTAATGACATTGCAATTAATGAAAAATACTTTACAGTTCCATTTCTCCAGAAATTAATTGGTTTCCAATTCTTAACTATATTTAATTAAATGGCTGTACTTCTGTGCAGCTCTCTTATTTGTTCAAGAAATTTTTCTTTTACATGGCGAGCAATAAATTTTAAATGTGATTTACATTTCTCATATACCTCACTCACTCAAGCACCAGAATGTACTGCTAACTATGTCCAAGACCCAGCTCACCCACAAACTGTCCTACGTGAAACCCTCAAATAGCTGAAATACCTGAGTGGCAAACCAAATACATTCCTGTACAGCAACCACTAGCTGCTAAAAGACAGTCAGACATTTCCCCTCTGGCCTTCTCTATAAGATCCAGAGAGGCACTTTGTACCTGAGCCTGGTCCCCAGGAATGGGTGTTAAACTTGATTAGGAACATTTTGCATCAGCTGCAGGGTCTCAACAGGATAAAACCAAAAGAGCTCCAGTAGCTTCGCCTGGGGCAGTCTGGGCTGTGCAAGAAACTCCCCAAATTAGCTCAGTCTGCTGCTGCCCAGATCTAACAGCACAGAGAAGAAACTTAGGGCCTCACGCCCCTTGCAATGCTTTTATCTGCCCCCGAAGCTGGGCGCAGCCATTGGGATTGCCGCTAGGTCCTTCTCCCAAGACAGGCAAAGAATGGGAAGAAGAATCCCCTTTCTTCCCAGTTTAAATACATAGGTCCTAGAAAGCAGCAAAACAAATAATACCCTTCTCTCTGCTCACATTTTATTTTTCAATAAAATAAATACCATTTTTTTCATGTATTTTAGAGCATTTTTTTAGGACAATTTTTTTTTTTTTTTTAAACTGGAAAGAAGAGAACAATAACTGTGTCCTTGAAATGGACCCCAATAATGAGAAAGAGCCAGTTCCAGCAAAGCGCCCACCCAGTTTTCTTTTAAATACAGATCTTAATATAGTTGAACATGTATCAGACCATTTTAAGATGTAAGCTAACTATAGTAAAACTGGAGGGGAAAAAAAACCAACTGCGATCCAAACACTGCCATAATCAATTCAACACTGTATAGCTACCTGAGTCTAAGCATAGCTCGTAAGCTCATAAGGACGTCCATCTGAGGTTACAATTAAGGCCACATTTTAAAAGCTTTATAATCGCTTTGTGGAGATTGTTTTTTGATCTGTAGCTTGAAATTCTGGATAATAATCATGAATACATAATGTTCATATTGATTCTCTCATTCAATCAGATGCATTCTCTGTGTTCATTTTTGTTTCTTCAAGCTGCTGCTTCAGGAAGTCATTCTCAAGAGAAATTAAATGGGAAGAGTTTGTAGTCAAAGATCTGATTATCCTGAAGGAAGACTAGCAAAGCTGGCACTTGGAAGTGTTAAGAACATTATCATTATTACCATGGGATTAGTGTTTTTCAGCTAAAGAAATCCTCACAGTGAAACAAAAAGTGAAGGCTATCAAAAAAATCTTACAAAAACCATAAAATAGAGCTAAATTACTGACAGCTAATTGACTTTTTGTTGTGAAGTGTTGCTGCAAATAGCCCTAGACAGAAGAGCACTTAACCAGATCAAAAAGTTGTGGCTAGCTATTATTTTGTCAAGAAGATGCAAAATTTGGAGGAAATAACATATATGGACCATGCTGCCTTTATCATTTGCTGAAATTCCATTACTGAAACTTGACAGCCTAAAAAAGCCAGATACTAAAGAATACTGTGTATTGTGTACTAATATAATACAAAAGACTGCCATACAGGACTTTACAATGTTGCAGAATTATTTCTTGTTAACTATTTCTAATGCTCCACAAATGACCTCTAACACGACACAGAAAAACAACCTGTTTATCCATGTATATGAAACTGCAAAAAGGAGGCATGCCTCTACTGAAAAAAAAAACCCCGAACACCGGGGTCCACAAGTCATAAAAGTTCAAGGAACCTCACTATGAGCTTGTACAGTGAGACCAGCGAGTCAGTTAGGAACTGTAACATTAAGATTCCCGATGCAAAGGGCCGATAATCTTCAAGACCGCATTCATGCGCCGAGCCCCTTTGTGTGGCACCACTTTCATGCCTAGACCCCTGCAGAAACACTGCCTCACCGACCGTGGCCAAAAGATCTAAACCCATGGTCAGTGGCTCTTAAAGCCTTGTTTTCTTCCTCTTAAAAATAAGGTCCCTGATTTTCATCAAAGGCGGAGGCTGGAGTTTCTGTAAATCCTTTGCAGCGTGCCTCTTCATCATGATCCAACTGATAAGTCAGCACAGGTTGCACTTGAAAACCTCACCCTGGTTCTGTAATGGGATCCCATACCCGATATGTTATAAAAAGTTGCATGGGAGGTCTACGTGCTTCAGGATAAATATGAGTAACAACAAGTACAGAAGCACACTTTAGAAAGACCACATTTTTTTTGCTTGTATAGTATAAGAAAAACACACATTTAAGGCTGCTGAAGTACACAGATCTCTATTTCTCACGTTGTTGCTGCTTTTCATCCCCTCTTTATGAGTGAAAGCTGTTGGGTGAAAGTATAATCACAGTTGTATTTGTAAAGCTGTGTATCCATCTAAACAATCTGATGATTATGACATATTATGTGAAAAGAATCTCATCTGCATGTGCAAAAACAGAGCAGTGATTTTGGAGTTTACTCCTGAAATTTCAGAGTAAAGTAAGCCCCACATCTGTCTGACATTTGTGCTAAGAGTGGAGAGGGCTGTCTAGCATTGTAAAATCAGAAAGCAAAGCTGTTTAGATGTGAAATGTCCTGTCTGCAACCAAATTATACATCTGCAGGCAAAACTGCTTCAACTTTGAATTCTAAATATGCACAGTGAACCACTCATTCACAAATAGAAAACGTAGAGCTGCTTGCTAAAATTACCCAGTAATTTCAAGTAGTAAATACATTTGGGAAGAAACCTATATTTTTCCATGAAATGCAACAAATAAAAGTCACTGAAGAAAGTTATCTGCTATTAATTATTCAGCGAGCTGGACGGTTGTAGGGATATGTTAGTATCAGATTTTCAGAGAAAACAGCTCTGCACAGTTCATCGCATTGCAGAGCACTTATACTCACTTGAGTCAAACAGGGAGAGATACTGCACTCTATTCAAGTAACATTTCAGAGAAGATGATAGAGGAATACTTCCTTCAGGTGATTTTGAATGCTTGGTTATGATTCTGATTGAGACCTACTTTAATTACAGCAACAGAATTCCCCCCAACCTTTGTCTTTTTTGGCAGAGGGGTACTGAATTGTGCATAACGGCTCTAGACACATAATCGCGGCCACACAGTTCACATGACAAAACACAAACAGCTCAGCATTGTGCACTTTGTCTCCTGAGAGTTATTAACCAGTGATCTAGATGGACAGTCTTTTTATGAGAATCCACCTAAAAAAAAAGATGTCTCCAAGGGTACTTTAAAATAATCTTCTGTAATTCTGTTCTTAATTCTCTGAACACTAAAAAATTGCTTGACTTTGATTTTGTTTCCTCCGTGCAAATTACGGGGTATTTAGGACACTCTAAGAAAATTGTTACTTAAAATGCTGTGTAAAGACGACTGATATTTTGGATTTTTCTAAACATTTAGATAAATGTTATATTTAGAACAAAAAATACCCAGGCAAAAGTCACTGACCTCTCAAAGTAAAACATATTGTTAAAAATACTGCAACGTCCTTGCTAGCAAAGCAAGTGACCCAAGGCGAATTTTTTCCAAAGCCTGTACACTTGGAGATCTTTGCTTATCAGGGCAGAAAGATAACCAGTGGTGGCTTTGAGCTACTGCTGACTGATTTAATCACAATGATCTGTACTACAACTGGAGTGGAATACTACAAACCAGAGTGCAAATGCAGAACAAAAAATCATCTTCAGTCCCCTCTGTGTTATTTCATTCTTCTAGAGGAGGAAGCAAGCCCATGTTCAGTCATGTTCCTTAACTTACTACGTGGTTACAATGAACAGTCATTATTAAGGACACGTCACGAGTCCTGTCAAGATCTAGTCCATTAACCTTATGTAGATGCTTACGTAGTGTGGGAAAAGATTCTCTAATACTGGGAAAGGCTGCAGAAGTGAAACCGCAGCATCATGGTAGTGGCATTTGCTGGTTTTGCAGCAAACTGGAGGGCTTCTAAGATTTGTATGAACCTTGAGGGTTTCTTACTTTTCTAAAGCTGGCTCTCTGGGCTAATGTAATGAAATGTAAGATCCAGCCATACCAGTAGAGCACAATTTTTGCAAGACGCAGGTGCTCTGTGCGTATAGTAGGACCTCGCTGTGCCAGGTGCTGTACAGAGAACCAAAAGAAATCCCTGTCCCAATCTGTTCGGTACAGTAGCTGAAAGAAATAATGCTCATAGCTCTCACCCTGACCTAGACAGGGACTGTCATGAAGTAAGTTTTGCGAAGTAAGGAGAACTTATTAAAATAATGTAGTGGTATGGGATAAAGACTTCACTTCCCATTACAGATCTGCCTGTGTAGAAACCTTGAAGCCTGTGCCCCCTAGAAAGGGAATTTACTTTGCGTGTGTGTGTGTATATATATGTATTCAGTCAATTTTAATGTGATTTATACCAATTCTTTTAAGTCAATATTCCTTTCTATTTCTGGGCTTGGTTTTCCCCATTTGCCTGGCTTCTCCTTACTGTGTTGTTTATTTCCTGACTGTTCCTAAGAATGCCAAAAAAAAAAAAAAAAAAAAAAAAAAAAAAAGAGAGAGAGTCCTGAAAATTTTTTAGCATGCTACAAAAATGCTATTTCCAGTGAATCAGCCACCTATACTTCTCTGGTCATGCTTCTGACAGTCTTTGTGTCTTCACACCTCCTGGACTTCCAACTGCTTTAAAAACTGCTTGTTGAACTCCAGTAAGACAAGAACAGCTTGCTTTTCCCTAAACTGACTACCAGAGGAGATGAACAGATGCTTTTATGTTAGACTGACCTCTCCCCATTGGCTCATATCTGCCCAGATAGGTATCTGTAGTTTAATTAATCTTTTCTTGATTCTTCAATGGGGGTTGTCTAAGCTATAAGCTTTGTGGCTCAGCCACAAAATGAGGAAGATTTATGTATCCCAATTTGTCCCAGTAAACATCACAGCCAATTCTACCAAAAAATTTAAATAAAATCCCTGCCTCACAAGAAGGCACCTCTCCATGCACCTCTAATTTTCATGCATAAACGAAGTGATCTTCACAGAGGAACTGTAAGAATTTATTGCTCATCATCAAATGCTTTAAAACTTCATGAGAATGTTTTTATTCATATAAAGATGCTATTGCCTGCTACCACTGCTTTATAGTTGGCTTATTTACATTGTAGTTACCAAAATGTTGGGTTTGGGGAATTTTTTGTGGATGAACCCTTGGAATACAAGAAAGAAAATCCATGATTTATTTATGGATCTGCTAGTATACAGATAATTAGGAAGTACTGTGCTCACTAAAATTAAATTATAGAAACTTGACTAAACTATATACCATCATTTGAAACAAATTAATTCATTCTCTGCCTGTCTTTGATTTAATGTATTCAATTGCAATTTCTGTGTATAAACCTTTCTCATGTTTTATACATTCTGCAAATTCTTATCATTTTTTAACATAGGCACCCATTGCATAAAGGATTTCTATGCTTCCTAGTTCTTCTGGAATAATTATATTGTCTGCTAGAGAAATAAAGTGACAGTTTTGAATTTAAAGCTAGTAGAATTTCTCAGATAATCTTTGTGCGGTGTTCTGAATACATATACACACACATCTGCTGGCCACCTTTATCATACCTAGCCAAAATGACAGGCTTGGTGTATAACACAGTCTATGGGACAGACAAGGATGGTGGAGAGACTTTACTGACAGTTGTCATCAAGGCAACTATCATTAGGACTTGGCTTTTGCTACGTTAATGACACACACAGAATCACACCACAGCCAAGACCAAAGAAGAGCCTGGAATTTGGGAAAACTAAGAGGAGTAATTAGAAGATGAGCTGAGTCTTGATAATCATCAATTTTTCCTCAATCAGATGGTGCCTCCTGGAGCAGGTTACATGAAGTTAGAGCTCAGACCTTTCACTGACAGTTCATTATAGCCTTCACTCAAGGAAACAACTAATCTACCTAAGCTAGAGGGTTGTGGTTATACACCTAATTCTGCCACTCACACAACAGGTCATGAACTGCATGAGTATGGTTCAGTTTGGGACCTACAATATAGTGGTTCTACAAGGTGTTTTAAAACTGGAGGTGAAAAATAAATAAATAAGTCAAGAATGTGCAGATATTACTATGAAGAAATAACAAAAGAGATATTATAAGAGGTAAGATCTAGATACAGTTAGAAGAATTATTGCATCTACTTACAAGTGAGGAAGAAAGTGGGAGATTTTTTTCTTCTACTAGGTATAGTGGGCATAAATGTTTTGTGTAGTTTCATAAATGTCTTTTCTCCATCTTCTAGACTTCAGCTTGATTCCCACAGTAAACTACACAGAGGGAATTTAGACTGATTTATTTGGCTCTCCCAATTGCAGAAATAAAATTGACATTCCACAGGGATACGTATTTAAGTATAACACATATCAAAAGATCTGGTCCAATAAAATCTGATACAGAAACTTTGATTAATGATTCAATGCAGCCTGTGTTACGACTATATATTTTAGTAAAAGATAAATTTATTTTAATGTCCTGTACCTATTTCAACTAAGGCTTTGAAGAGTCTGATACCACTGTTCATACCTTATTAAGGTATGGTTTTCATTAGCATTTCATCTTTCAATAGTTCATATAGTTATTACAGGGCTGGTTTGTGACAATGTGATTGCAAGAGAACATCTGGAGTATAAGGCACCATTAATGACACCGTCTATGGGAGAACGTTTTGGGTTTTCATAGAATCGTAGAACAGTTTGGCTTGAAAGGGACCTTTAAAGGTCATCTAGTCGAAACCCCCCTGCAATGAGCAGGGACATCTTCAACCAGATGTGTTGTCTTTTAAACCAGATGTGGTTTAAACACGAGAAATTCTGTCTGGCCTACAGGGATGAGGTACCAGTGCAACCCATCTGTCTGGTTAGCACTTCAGAGTGTCTGGCCCTAGTTATCAGAGCTAGAGGTTAAATCCCTTTCAAATGAGAACCTTGGGGTTTACTCCAGGAGTTTTAAAAGGGAGGGCACATCAGGAATAACAACAGGTAATCACCTACTGAATATTTATCATCTCACTACCTGCTGTCCTTTTTCCTATGGACTCATTGCCAAAGGATGCTTTATTGGCTCTTAACCACCGGAAAAACCTACCATATGGAGAGGGCAGTAGCATTATGTAATAAAGACAAACAAAGGTCTTTAGAAAGACCTGATATTATGCTCCAAAACCAAAATTGCTATAAATAACATCATGTAAAGCCTATATTTACTGTGTTTCAGTGGTGTCCAAGCAATATTTATGCACAGTATTTCCACACAGTTTACCAGTTAGAAGGGAGTTTTGCTTAACTGCCTGCATAAAAACTAATTTAGGGACACACACACACACACACAAAAAAAAAACAAAAAAAACAAACCTGTTTTTCTGCTTTGACTTTCAGCAGCAAAAGTAGCAGTACAGTAGTCAGAGCTTTATCTGGTAGTTTGACTGACCAGATTCATAAGTAAAGCAAAAGAGATATAACAGAAAGCTAGAGAGGTTAAGAAGGCTCAGTAAGCTCCTACCATGGAGCCACTTTGCCGAGGAGAATCACAAGTCAGCAAATAAAACAATGAACCAGGCTATCACTTGGTGCATTGGGTATTGGTCCCTGGGTTTCAGAGCTACACCAGCTTGCAGCCAGTGAAAATCTGGCTCAGAATTTTTATTTTCTTATATGTGTAACCCATGAATGCATCATGCTAAAAAGGATCCTTTTGTGACAGCTAAAATCAGGTTGGCACAGCTAGGCGGCTATAAAGGTGGACACTGGGAGTCCACTTAGCCCCCCAGGTATACAAACTCCTGCTCTGAGCTGCCCAACATCCCATTGCAGGTTTGAGGTTAAAGCTGTTCACTCACTTTATCACAATCCCGTGAGGGTGATGGATGGAATTTGCTAAACAAATTAAACCCTAAACCGGTTTCTGCTTCTCTACTCCTAGAGTCATCACTTCATTTTGAGAACCTCCCAACACACCTTCAGCCAGAGAAACAGCTTTACCTACCCAGCCACAGGTTTTGGCTTAGTGCTCTAGGTCCCTTGGCAATATTTCAGCTGCCAGCACAGAGCTGAACTAAAAAGGCCATAAAAACACGTGGAAAGGATTTGGGGAAAACCAGGGTGAGAATGAAAGTTGTGTCTCCCCTTGCCTCACCTTCTTATTTCACTGCCAGCTTGTACCATCTCTTCCAGAAAACTGTAACAGCTGAAGGCAAAAAATTACTCCTCGGTCTCACTCCTGTTTTTATATTAAAAAGCCAGTGTTTCAGTTGCAGCAAAAGAGTAAACTTGATGGCAGATTTCAACGGGAATTGCTCTTGGCTCCATTACAGCAAGATTTTATGTGCATAACTTTAAACACATGCATCATTCAGTTGATTTCAGTAGGACTCCTAAAGCTTAAGTACCTTGTTGAATCAGAGCCTTTATGCATCAGTGGCTACAGACTCAAGTAGCAATATTCAAATATCATCTGTGGTGAGTTGCTGGCTTTCAGATGTCAGGACCTCCCCCACTGGTAAATGCATCACACCCTTTACTGAATTCTCAGTCCTACCATGCTGCTGCTAAACGCTCTCTAGAAATTTCTCCAGGCTTCAGCCAAAAACTTATCCTGGAGAATAACGTACATCTTGTATTCATGGGGAATGAAATCTAGAATAGTTACTTAAGGAGCAGCCCAAAGTCCCCACTCCGATTTTTGTCTAGTAAGCAAGAGAGAGAAGTACTCTGGGTTTGAGGGTCAGACTTTGAATGCGTAAAGATTGGTCCAAGCTTTGCACCCAAGTTTGCAGCTGAGTCTAGCAAAGCATGTCCTAAAACATCCTCCCGTTGCAAACTCAGGTTTTAGTTTCAATCCCACTACGTGCAAAAGGCAAAGCTTATGGTTGCCATTTTGCACTGTTAATTCTCATCTGTATGAAAAAAGGTGGCGGCAGCACAGGATTAAAAGGCCGTTACATAGCAAAGTCAGGACATGCAAATCAAAGCTGTTTGTTAGGAATCTACAGGAAGGCTTTAAAATATAGTGGTACTATTTAAAATCCCTTTTTGGATATGTTAATAGTTTATTAGGAATGTAAATTTATATTAGGCTGTGCAAACCTTTTTTTCAGGTTATGCAAATTCATTTTAAGATATGTTAATTTGGTTCCTGACATAGATCAGTAGAATATCTTAACCAAGTCTAATGTTAAAAATAATAATTTTAAAACTTCATGGTTACACATAAGGCTAGATTTTACAACTCAAAGATAAAGATTATATAACTGAAACTCTGACCTAGGTCCAGATTTGTAAAACAAGCATATTTAGCTGTGAAAAAATACATTTTGATATCAAACTGTTCTGTATCAGTCATAAAAGTGGCTATTCTGAATACATTGCTTCTACTGTCTTGTCTCTGCTGGAGACTTTTGAAACTGTTACTTAAAAACAACTTTTATATGCCAAGGTTTAATAAAGTTCTTAATTACCCTTTTTCTCCATCTTCCTCCTTGGTAAGACCTGGTTGTAAAAGACAGATTTTGATCTCATGCTATATAGACTGCCTGGTAACAGCAGCTTAAAACTCTGAGGGAAGAATATACTCAGATGAAGGTTCACCCTGCTACTCTAGCAGAGTGTTTCTAAAGGTGCCAGGCATTCACAGCCGTGAAACTAAAACATGAAAAGTTTTGCTGCACTGAACCATTACCTTTGTACATCTAAGAATTATCCCAGTTAGCAGAGTTAGTAGCTCCTCTGACCCATTGAATCTCAGGCCAACTTTAATTGCATTCTCTTTTCAGCACTGGGAATGCTAAAATGCTGACCAAACATCCCCTTTCTCCCCCTCCCCTCCAAAGTGAATGTCTTCAAAGTTGGGGACTTTGGGATGCTTTCTGCTTCTCCTTTTGTTCTCAGTGTGGTGAGGTCTTAGGTCATATTTTCCACTTTTTCTCTTTACTAGAATGGCTGCTTGCTTAAACCCCAAAAGGCAGAGAGGTATGTACTCATTGAAACTTGCAGTGAAGTTTTAAAAATTGTACTAGTAAAGAAAGACTAAAGATATGTTAATGACCTATCAAGTCATTTTAGAAAAGACACAGTCACGCATTGTGACAGAAATAACTCTCACAGTACCAAAGATCCAAATACCCTGAATTTTGGGAAAGTTCACATTTGAACTTAAAGTTTTTCCCCTGGAGCTAGTCCTCTACTTTTCCAATCTAAGTTATAAAAACATCATCTTAGATGAGTTACAAACATAGGAAAAATGGTGCTGTTCAGTCTGACATTCAAATCATTCATCAGATTACACTGATGTAAACAGTGTAAAGTCAGGGCCTAAAGGGTCACAGTCATTTGATATTCCAACCATGCAACAGGTTGCCCATATACAGGGCTTTTCCCCAAACTCTTTGCACCTCTCAGGACAGCAAAATCGTGGGGGAAATTGTACAAGACTACGTACAGGAAAAATATCCATAACTTTCAGTTTATCATGAAAGTATCTGAACAAAGGTGTTTTCTCAGACCTTGATGTGTTGCTAATTAAAACTAGAAGCAAGAAATGCCCCCATATGCACAGTAATTAAATCCTACTTTTCAACCTCTGGAAAGTTTTGTTCTTCATTTTGATTCTGACTTTGATCTAACATGATGGTTTTCCTTTCATTTGGGATTTCTTCTCCCAGCTCTATGCTGTTATTCTGAAAATGCTAGCCTTTGGGATAATTATAGGTACTTTCTCAGCTATTCAGCCACAGGAAAAGTTAGTGGAATATCCAGGAAGGAGAAAGCAAAAGCCTCCAGGATTCCTCAGTTATCACCACCCTCTAAGGAGCTACAAGTCACAACCTACAGAAAAAGAAGTGCTTGTCAAAAAGGTGGGGGTTCATTAATTCTGGATAGTCGCTAAAGAGGTAATGATTTATTCATGTGAAGCTCCCCTGAGAATTCAGCGTGCCCAAATGGCAAAGGTACTTGTCAAGCTTGTTATTTGGGGGATAAAGGCTGCTGTCAACTCTTTGTACGAGAGCTTCAGTTACAGTAAGCTGGCACCGCTCTGATCTCAAGGGAGCCGTTTTATTTAATGAGCAGAGAAGCCGCTTTCCTCATTTCCAGCTGAGACTGAAAAGAGCCTGTACACATTTCGACTGATCGTTTTTCCATTCGCCACAAAAAATAAAGCCATCACTCCTAGCCGGTACCACACACAGCCGTTTGAGCAATGGCTTTCTCCCCTGTAATTTAGCAGAGGGACCAGCCGGAATGCTGCCATACCCATTCCCAGGGTTTCTGCCAAGGACCAGCCACCATGCTGGCTCTCCCTGTACTGTCACGCTCTTAATGCAAAGCAGCACCACAACTGCTTATACTGGCAGCCTTCACATCAAATTAGCTGCCCTGTTTCAGGATAAGCTACTTTAATTTTATTGCCAGAGAGGGAAGAAAAAGGTACCAATATGATAGAACAGTCTCATTGGATTTGACTTTAAGAATTTGATCTCTTCCTCATCACTTTCCCATCCAATTAGCATCTTCCTAACGATTGGGGTTTGAGCAGCGATTTTGCATCTGATAGTAAACAAGCTTGTTCATGCTCATCAGCAAAGTGACTGCCGTAGAGGGTTAGGATGACAGTATTTATTAAACCAGTCACATGTGACTGTGTTATGGTGATGGCTGCAAGAAAGGGGATCTGCGTTTGATCTTTCAGGGTTTGACCCAGGATCAGAGCAAGGCACTGATTGCGTGTTAATTATGGTTGTTTGAAAAGAAAGATCAGTCCTTATTTCCCATAATTATCTCCTCTCAGACAACAGAGGAAGGTGTCTACTTTGATGAAAAAAAGTACACTCTAAGGGGTTGGGGGGGGGGGGGGGGGAAGTGTCACTAAGTGCTATTCCTTAATACTGAAATGATAGAGCTTAACCTTAAAAAAAAAAAAAAAGGTTGAAAGGAAGGATGAAAATTTGTTCTAAGAATGTGTGCGCACTTGTAGATATACACAGGTGAAAATGCACAAGAACGATGTTCATTTTTGTTCAATATCACTAGAAATCCTTACCATTTTGCTAATCCAACTCTGTGAGCAAAGCCTGTGACAAAGCAGTAGTGAATGTTTGGCTTTGGACAATGGAGTCTTTTGATCTGAGTTTGAAATCAATTACAAATTATTTTTAAAGCAATACATTTGGATTAGGTTTTCTAGTCAGTTAATTTTTCAAGTAAGTTTGCCTTCAGCACATCTTTAGCTCAAGCTAGTTCATTTTCACATTCTCCTGCAGACAAGCCATTAGCACAGAAGTCAAAATGACTATGACAATCTCATAAAAAGCAGATATAATATAAAACTAATGAATGTGTCTCCATAATAAACTGAGAACACCACCAGAGAAAATACTGAAAGAAAAGGGAGCCCTGACAACGCAGTGGCAAGGAAAATAGTTGTTGCACCTGGAGCATTTCAAGTTGGGGAACCAGCTGAGTCCTCAATGCTCATTTCCTGTAGTGGAGTGCTCACGGAGAAATATTAAAAGTGAAAAAAGTTTCTGAAGACTAGAAAGCTCTGTTTTAACTTGGTTTAAAATAAAGGGGCTGTAGGCTGCTTCTGCCCTAGAAGAAAATATCTTTCATGATTTAGACTTAAACAAAGTTTCTTGAACTCTAAATTTGAAACAGCACATTTAAAGGCAGGTGGGTGGATGGGTGTGGAGGTGGGAAAGTGAAAAGACAAAGGGAAGAGAGCAGGGGAGAGCTCTTGGGAATCTGTTCACGGAGAGCTCTCAGAAATTTTTGAAGTTGAGGAGATATTATGTTAATATAAGTTCTAATTGCTAGGCAATAAACAACACCCACCTGCTGACTAAATGTCAGGACCAAACTTATCTCTAAATCTGCTTTGAAACAATGTCAGTCAGTGCTATTATCACAAACAGATTGAACCCTTAATTTCAGTGTTAAAATAAAAATAAGCTAGGATTTTTAATTACCCAAAGCTGGAGACCTCGGGTATTAAAAAAACCCAAAACAAACAAAACCCCAAGAAATCTGGTAGTAGGAGGCGAGAGCTGCAGCTAGTTGTGAGTGTTTGTGAGGCAATTATTAAATAAAAACCCCTAGAACCACATCCGCACGCTGGTCATGGATGCACAGCAGTGCGGAGACTGGGCGAGACCAGGAGCGTGCACAGCAGCGAGCGAGAACACGGCGAAGTCTCCCCCGAGCAGCGTTTCCCACCGAGAAAGCAGGAGGAGTTCCCAGCAGCCCAGGCACCCTCTGCGTGGGCAGGAGTTTGCATTTCCATCCCCAGGCAGGAAAGCCCCCGCAGATGCCTGTTCGTGTGCCAACGGGAGGTTTTGACCATGCAGTAACTGCCTACACGTTTTGCGCAGCTCAGGCATTGGATGAAGTCTTGAGGATCTGGCAGCTGCTAATATCACTAATGCTGATATGCAAAACAAAATCATGCATTGATGGCAATATTTGAAAGGAATGGTTATTCCTATTATTAGTAAAGTATCAGGCTGAAAGTTTCTAGGGATTTAAGGTGTCTTGTCTGCAAGCAGGACCATCTCTATGCAGAAGAATATACGGCTAACCAAAACGTTCACAGTAACTTCGGAAAGCTAAAAAAAAAATATCACCAAATCCAAAAAACAACCAACCAACAACTGTGGGAAAACCTTTCTTGATGTATTCAACCTTTGCCTTCCCTTGACAAGTGGCCTACATCGGGTAGGCTTCTACCCACATGCTGCATATACATTATGGACCCTAAGCCAGGAAATAGTAAATCACAACCAAGACAGGGAAGGAATTCTGAACAGAAACAAGGTAAAGCAACCTCAGTTTCAAATAAAAGAGATTACTTCAGATTCACCTTTTCATTGCATTAAACCAAAAGAATTAAGAGACAAGTCTTCAGAGTTAACAAAATGCATCAGCAGTCTGAAATTCAGTGTTTGGTGAACTGATGTCTGACCCCTACCCTCATCTTTCCTTGCAGGGCTGTCAGCCCTCTGTAAGATGCAGCAAAACAGGTCTCCTTTGCTCTGGAGATCAGATTTTGGACAGCAAGATGAAAGGAGTCTTGAACCCTCTGATTGCTTTGAGTAAGGCAAATGGATAGATGGATCAACATATAATTAAAACTCCATCTAATTCTAATATCCAGTAAAATGCTATGGAGTTTTGACTTAGTCCACTATTGAGTTGGAAGGGCAATGCTTAATCCTACTATTAGTTTTGGCCACTGATTTTCTCTCTATTCAGAAAACGGACTTTGTGCCTTTATTTAAAGAATCCTCTTTCTATGCAAATGCAACTCCTCTGAGAGACGAGAAAGAAGAGGGAACACAAGTTGATTTAAAACAGGCTATTCAATATTTTCCTAAAAAAAAAAAAAGTAATCACAGTTATTTAAATAAGATTCTTGAAGTTATCTGAAGTCCATGGGACTTACATATCCAAGTACATGAAACCTCTGAGAATCTGAATCAAAATACATCACTGAGCTTTTCTCTACCTTCACTGAATAAGAACATGAATTAATACAAACATCATAAAGCCACACAGCCAGTCACTCTCAGTAAATAACTACTTTAGTTTATGAGATCCATCAGTGTTGTTGTGCAGCTGAGTCACACCTGTCTGGAATATAAACAGAATTGTGATTTAGCAGACAGGATTAGGAGCTACAGGCTTTTCATGGAGTAAAAGGATGACCCAGCAGCGATGAGGCCATCTTTGGACGTGGGAAAACCAAATTCACCTCTCTGCTCTACTTCAGCCCTCTTGCACAATCTTGGGAAACACACCAAGGGTTCCCCTTCCTCTTAGGAGTGTTATGAGAATAAAGACATTATAAACTCTGATGCACTCTAGTACCACCACAGAGGGGACCAGAAAAGTACGTAAGTTCTTGCAATTATGGAAGGGAGCTTGGAAAGCTATTTCATAATTAATTCTCAGTGTAGACAACATTTCACAGCAAGAATACATTTATGCAAGTTTTCTTAGCCAGTTTTGGGAGTGGTTTAAGTGAAACCTGTGTGCAGGATGACAGTATCCTTGTCGGAAGCTAATGTGAAATAGTTAATTTGCTTTAAATTCATGTTCTACCTTGCTGTGCAATAGCTTTCCTGTGTAGGTAAACCATAAAAGAGAAAGAAATAGGCAATATCTATTAAGTAATTTTTGTAATAACCACTTTAGCCATTATCCATCATTGAATTGAGAGTTACCTTTAAAAGCTTTTATCCTATTAGGATAAACAAAAAGGAATCAGGTGGTAAAATGTCACCACAAAAGGCAATCAATTGACAGATGGAGGGAAAACACATTTTAAAACAATGTATTTGAGAAGGACCATGGAAATGTACACTTCTGTCTCATTTTGGACAGCAAAGAGTAATCTATTGGGGCTCCCACAGGACATGTAAGTATCATCTAGCAGAAGGGCTAAAATGGAGTTTGTGGAGAAAAATAGGTAGTCAAAGAAAGCAGATGCTAAACTGAGATCTGGAATATTCTGAGCCACCAATCTAACAGAGAAAGAATTATAACTCATGGAAAATCATACAGCTGAAGCAGGAACAATTGAAAAGCAATGACAATTATATGCTCCCAGAGCAGCAGAAGGTAAAGTACAAAAGTAGTTCTGAAGCTATAAGCTAGTAATAGTAAAGGTTGTTAGAAACAGCATGGTTATTTCCTTCAATTTCCATCCCAGCTGAAGTTATTTTTCTATTTATAAAAGATACTTGGTTTGTTATAATGAGACATTTCTTGTGTTTATAGGTCTCTCAGTAGAAGCTGAAGAGTTTGGGTTTCTGTGAGAAATGAAGACTCCAAGGTTATATACAGGAAAACTATCTTTATATTATATCCATTAGGGATGAATTTATGTACTTAAAACCACCAAGTGCCTAAAGATGCAGACAAAGGTTTCCTGATTGCTCCCACTGATTTCAATCCACTAAGCATTTATCAGCAGTGTTGGCTACCTCATTGCTTGTATAAATTTGGCCTGATTACTTGGTGTTGCTTTTTAAGACAGAAAAGACTCTTCTTGTGCTGAAAATAGTTCTCACCCAAATAATTTGCTGCTTTTCTCAGCATACAGGGGGAAGATCCCTTACCTCCTGTGCCATTCTGGTTCTAGGAGAGGCAGGAGCAGCATGACAAAAAGATTATTGCTGGGGTGTCTATCAAACAACTCTGGAGCTGCTAAATCCAGCTGCACGGTGGGGCTTGAAAGCTGGCAGGGAGCATCTTTGACTTTCCAAAGTGGAATACATGTTTTCACACACAGGGATTCAGTTACTCCTGCAAGCACAGTCCCAAGAGCTATGAACTTCCACTCCAAGTTAGACATGACAAAAATATTAAAGACCTTTAATCTGACAGCTTTATTTGGGTGCATCTAGGCTTGTCACTTACTGTTGATAAGTATCTGCCCTGCTGCTTGGCTAGTAGAGTATGCCATGATGTTTACTGCAAGGGGATGACTAAGAGCTAATTATACACTAGAACAATTTACATATGAAGTCTGCTCTGCTTCAGTCTGTCTGGTAACTTTTTTGTATTTATGCTGTAGGAAATGAACAGGTCATGAATAGTTCCTAGAGTTTGCACAGCAGTCGCCGTTCACCTTCTGGAGACAACGAAGATTGGTTAGTATTGGAAAAATACAGTGAGTTGATGCCTCCACTTGCTTGCGGTGAAGGTACTGCACAACTACCGTGGGGACCTCATTGAGGAAATCAGTGCAGAAGCCCCAAACCATTTAAGTTTCTAGATCTGAGCTTATGCTAGCAGTATTCTCTGCTTCTCAAAGTGAGTGCATGAATCCTGGGACAAGAAGCAAAGCCTCTTAGATTTGCTTGGGATGCTTCCTGTGGGTCCTAATGGGTAATGGGTCCATGGTTGCGTAACGAGGGAGCTGCTTTGTGATATTTCCAGGAGTACTTTCCAAATTAGGTGTCTGAGACTTGTTAGAAATATTCTTTTATATCGCCCTTCCCCACCTCACACTTGTGCTTGCAAGCAGCCAGCAGCTACAATCTGAACCCTAAATACGCTGTTACCCCCTAGGTGGTCTTAACAGCTGGATCTGAAGGACAGCTTGAAATGCCTGTAATTTTCAGCCTGCAAGTTCCCTGTAATTAAACAGATTTTTTGTTCTTGTGCTGTTACTCTGGCACCTTTCACAATCGCTAACTGCAAATGAAAAGACTAAAGTGAATGGAGGAATAGAAGAGTGTGTCAATGTTACATCCATCTGCACTGGGGCAGTCAGTTAGCAGACGGTTGGTAGCTCCTCTTGCTCTCCTTGTTCGCTCTGGGCTGCACTGCTGGGACACCTCAACTATTCCCTTCTAAGCTGGGCAGAGATAAACAGATGGTAGTGTCATATCAAATCCAACTTGGGAGCTAGCACTTCTCCAAAAATGAATCTTTCTCCTTTCTGAATTGTTTATTACTGTTTTCTCATCTTCCCTCAATTGCATGGGTTCATTTACTAGCCTTCCCACAGATACATAAGCAGACTGAAGGAAAGTTTGCTGACACTTGAATCAGCTGCCTTCCCACCCGACTGTCATGTCCTCTGCCATGGTGATGACCTCAAAGTCAAAGCACAACTGAGAGCAGTGTGATATCAATGACACAGAGGAGTGCAAATGGTGTACAGTCTTAGTTTCTTAGGTGAATAAAGTGTCCCTTGTACAAATCAGTTTGCAAGACTGCATTTTTGCATGTGGGCTTCATCAAGTCCTGTCTTGGAGATTTAATCTTCCCTGCTTCAGGGTTTTCTTTAAACCCTTTCTTTAAAATCTTGCTTCTGTTCTACATTAATTGAAAAGATGAGGAATGGTGTCTTTAGTATACACTTGATATTTATTAAATTAATTAAATGATGAACGGGAAGGTACCAAAATGTCTAGCCAATGTATCTGTTTGCTGCATCTGCTATTTCAATATTATAAAATAATAACAGTAGACTCATTGAGGCATGTTTCAGCAATTGCTCTTTGGAACTCACAATTGCAAGCTGCTATGGAGGCACACAGCTTACTTAAGCTTAAAATAGGATGACACATTTCTATGACTAAGAATAGTATCATCAATCATAATAGCAAGGATTAAAATACAAGGACTCTTAGTCCTCACAGTCCAGGTCATTGACTACTCCCCGAATAGGTAAAGGTTGTTTTCTTTTGTTGGTTTTTTTTTTTTTTTTATCATTATCGGATACTCTTGCACAGTCAAAATTCTGGCTACTGCACCAAGCTGTAGTTTCTGGCTTCCATTAGACACAACTAGTCTCAGTGTTTATGCCATAACAGTTCAAAGTATATCTTCATGCCAATTCTCATTGCCAGCTCATTTTTACTTTCTTTTCAGCTACTCTGTGAAAAAGATTAAGATATTTTGTAATGAGAAAACAGGATTTCAGAATATGAAGCTCTTGTACAGCTTAGCTTCAAAACAACCTCCCACCACAGCACACCAGCAAGAAGCCCTCAGAGACTCAGCTGGGGAATGTGGAGGGAGGAATAAAGCATAGTGGGGAGCTGGAACCACACAAGCTTGTTGGAAGAAGTAAGTTCAGATATATTTAATACCCGGTAAGTTATTAGAAACTTAGGCTTTTCTGGTCCCAGTTAAACCAGAAGAAGTCTGGAGTGACTCTACCAGTTTAGCAATGACACCCTTTCAACCAGTGGAAAGGGACACAGAATAAATAAAAGCAGGTTTCCCAGAGCCATGTGAGCTGATATACAGGAACTGCTTTATACACCTTTCACACTCACATTTCCAAATTCTGATAGTTCTGACCAGGAATCCCTAAAACTGAATATTTCTCTTCCACTAACCATTTCTGGAAGTATTAAGCACTTGTATTTCCAAGCCGATGCCTGGGTTTTGTTATTATCATTAATTATGGCTTGGCATGGAACTTATGTTAATTTTGTTGATTGCAGGTTTTTGCATTTACAGATTAGCTAACTGTACTTGCATCATGGTGATAACTGGCTGGGAAAGGGCCCTGCCTGCTCCCCCACCGGCTGAAGCTGCCCTGCAGGCAGGTGCTCTGTGATTTGTCCCTTAGGATACTCCCAGGGTACACAGACGCTCCCTCCCTGCCCACGCCCCCCACATCCACCCAAAGGCCACTTGTAGTCCATATTATCTTAACTATGGCACTTTAGTCTCAAAGTTCAAAAAAATAAATAGTGATAATAAATGAAAAAACAGTAGGTAAATAACCAAAATTAAAATACTGAAAAAAAAAATCTCAGCATGCTTTGTTTATTTTAACTTACCTCCCTTTTCTCCGTTAAACAAAAATGTCACAAAAAAACCCTCAGGTCTTCAATATATCTTTTTAAACAAGCTATTTTTTGGTTTAGTTTCTTCCCTATATTCCTTGCCATCTCCACATTATTTCCAGACAACTTCTGGGAAGCTTTAAAATCAAGGCTTTAACTGCTCACATGTGCCCCTCATTAAGATTGCCTCCAGCAAACCTATGATTCTTTAAAAGACCTTAAGAAGACTGTAGTAGAACTGTTTAGTGTAAATTAGAGAGTCATTTTCTTGTTAAAATCCTGGGATGAAGAGAGAAATTATTTTAGGAATCAAGAAAAGAAACAGGCAGCAAGAAAATGATAGACTATAATGTCATGCCTATTCTTTCAATCTCATTTTGCTTTATGTTTTCTGTTTATATTCTTATGGACAGGTAGACTGGTTGTTATGCACAGAGCTAATGAGTTAAGAGGGACTAACAGAGAAAATGAAAACACCCACTCCGAAATAACTGGAGGTTTAGTGTTAGAATAGAGAATTTAGGTGAACCAGAATCTCTCCACAGGAGGTCAGTTCACACACTGCTGTAAATGCTTCTGCTTAGGTAGGAAGAGCAGCTTTCCTCATCTCTAATAGCAGTTCATAACTGAGAAAGCAGAATTGAGGTGGTCACAACAAAAGGAGTAAATACCTTTCTTTTTCTCTTGGCTCCAATAATACAAAATAAGTTAAGGTTTCAATCAAACCAAAACATTTCAACATAGCTTCTGTGGTTTGATAGTTGTTCACTATTCAAGAAATAAAGCATGCATAGGAAATATAGAGAGGTATATATGGTCATATTTACCTGTAGGCAAACTCAAACATTTAGAAAGAGCTTAGAGGAATGATTCAGGTTCATAACATACAGTAACTGACCTGATCAATGATAATTTCTTCTGAATGCCCATCTCATTCAGCTTGACTGTTACCGCACATTAGGCCATCATGTTTCTGAAGCCAGAAAATCTATTCTTAAGTAAAAGTTAACACAGAAATCACTTCGAGACAGTTCAAAACACAGACTTTATCAGATGAGAGATCTCCTTTAAGTCCTCCTCCTTACAGACAGAACTTTACTTTCACTTAGTGCCCAGGTGTTTTAAATATCAGATAATTGAAGACAGACAAAGCAAGTAGCCCAGCGGTATTTAAAGACCTCTCCAGTTGTTGTTAGACCAACTCTGCAATGCATTGGGGTTATACAGTTTTGATGTTTTGTCTGACTCTTGGGGCTGAAATTGGTGCCTATCAACTTCAGAGGTCCTCTGCTGAAGAGTGAAAAAGAGTAAAAAAGTTCCAAATGGATTGTCTATTCCAAAAATGCCTTTAGTGGTTGGAAATGTGGGCTACATGCAGGAGGCAAGGTGTTGGGGTTCTTTCAATGCTCTCGGATACAGGGTCCTGCTTCGCATGGTCAAAACTTGACAGCAACTGTACCAAGGTCATAACCACCTATGTTCTGTCAACCCAACACACAGATAAGAAAACCTGGCCAAAGGAGGGCATCGTTTGAAGCGGGGTCATTTCTACTCTGCTTCTAGCAATCCTTTTAAAGAAAATCAGTTGCACAGTAGGAACCTGCAGGCTTGATTATGTGTATGTTTGCTTGTCCCAGTGTATATGCATAAATATTTAGAAATGCTTTCTGACTGCTGTGCGCTGCTGTAAATTTCAGCTGTGCATGTGACGTAGTCCCAAAACAGCTCAATGAGTTCCTGAAATAGACTCTCAAGTGGAATCAAACAATATTGACCTGCCAGCATCACAGGGTTTTCAGCCCAGTGTTCGCTAACACAATATTGGCTTAATCAATTCTAAGCTTTGTAAAGGATGACTGCAAATGTAAAAGAGAGACTGCAGGAGAGGGGAGAGCCAGTCTTCATATCAACAGATGGCTAGAGTTAATGAAACTGAAGTGAGGCTGATTATCATTAGGACTTAAGAAAATTATTCATGTGGAATCACTTTAAGACTCTATCCCAAAAATGAGCCTCTCCATGGGCCAATGGCCGTGATTGCGTGGGATGTAACCTTGCAGCCATTTAGACAAAAAGCTGTGGGGCTTGGCTTGTATTGGTTGAGCTCCACTGGGTTGTTCGTTGTTGGGGTTTTTTTGTCCAGGCTGCAGTATGGCAGGAAGGAGAGTTGCTCACCTGGGGACATGCTTTAAAGAGAGTGTAGACCTGCTGCCTACAGGTTGGTCATCATGAAGAATGCAGTTTAGCCTTGTTCCTGGGCTGACTTTTGCACAATCTCAAGGAGCCACGTTGCTTCCCTGTGGCTCAGTCACCCTCCATTTTAGAGTGATAATCACAGATTCCTCTTCAGAACACACTTTGAGATTAAGTGAATACGAAGTGATAAGTAGAAGGTGATTATTGTTTATGACTCTACAGAGCAGCCTGTTGTAAAAAGAAAAGTTTTATTTTTTTGTTTTCTCTTTAGAGTTCCATTGACCGCAAACTTAGTATCCCATGCTTACACCCTTTTCAAACTGAAAGCAAATTAATTTCTTTAAATCTGTCAGAACCAAGTTAAAGGAACAGGGCAGAGGTTGTTAGATGCTCTAAATTTGAAAATTGAGCCTCTGTATTGTTGCTTTCCAGGGAAATCCTAAAAAAAACCCACTTCAGACAAATCTTAGGATTGTTTCCAAATCTTAAAAGCTTCCAGGGAAGTAACTTTCACCCTGGAGTGTGTCGATGTTTCACTACCTGAATCTTCTTGTGAAATTCACGGTCTCAATGCCTCATTTAGAAAAGGAAGTTTGTGAAATGCAAACGCAAGGCCACTTCTTCATCTGGTTCAGTTACTGATACTCAAAGTTCAAGCTACGATTTTTATTAAAGACTGATCCTCAGGCCTATCTTTGCTCATGCCTCTGAAAACATCCTGTTCACAAAAGTAATTCCTTTGATTTTATTCATTTGTCCTTTCTTTCCTTCCACGACACAACTCCTTTCAACCTCTGTAAAGGAGGACTGGACCACAAAAAGAAGGCAAACCCAGAAGTGAACTGTACTCTAACCTTTGAGGACTGGGAGATGAATTCCCAGATTCAGATCTAATTCTGATGCCAAGCAAATCATCCATTCAGTTATTTTCCCCATGCCTGAGCAGCCCAGGCAGTCTCCAGTTCTCAGGGGGGAACCTGAAGTGTCCTGAGAAGTTCGCTCTCAAGTTTACCTCTGTTACTTTTCTGGGTTAGATGGATCCTAAATAGGATTTCATAGCTTTGAGATATACAGGTTATTTCAGAAGTAAAGATAAAAAGGCAATAATTACACACTCTATAAGGCACCTTGTGATGGCTGAGTGAAAATGACACTTTCTATTATCTTATGTGACATTGCTAAGTAACCCAGAAATTTTCCAGTGCAACCATGTGATAGTTCAGCATAATTCCTGCTGTCAATGAATTCAAATGCATTAAATTCCAGCTGCAACAAGCAAGTATTACAAGTAAACGGAAAACAGATTGTTTACACCTCTTGCTCAGTCCTTGGCTGTCAGCATCTGCAATCCCTTCTACCCCAAGGAGCTCTGCAGCCTGACTGCAAACAAGGAAGGAGACAACTTTGTATATCAGCTTCAGGGAACTAGATGGGGACAGTTCCTCACAGCTTCCTTCTTAGGAAAAAGTTTAAAACTACAAGTCACTACAGCAAAGCTGGCCATGCATGCTCCAAAGAGCTCACAGCTTGAATTAAAGCTCATTCTGTTGATACATGAACTGCAGCTTTAGCTATCGATTGTGGGCAGGTGCAGGTGGCAGTTATTATATCCTGGTAAGGGGCGAGGGGACAGAGGAGGCCATGAGTCTGTTTTTCAGAGACTGGGCTATGAAAGAAATACCAACAGCAGTCAAGGAGCACATGCATATAGAGACCGGGCTTCGGTAAGAAGCATGCCCTCCTTGTTGCTTTTAAAAAGAGCCGGGACTTCAGGGTCTATCCCGGGGCAAACAGGTAGACGAGAGAAAGAAGTCATCCACTAAGGCAAGGGTACAGTGAGGTGCTGCTCTGAGAGGAGAGAAGTAGTTGAGGTAATGGCTTGCTGGAGATTTTTTTTAATGACTAGTTTTGCCAGACTGGAATGACCCTGCCCCTGCATATCACCTGCTCTCAATGGAAGAAGTTATTTATTACATTTTCATCTTGAGATTATTTCAGTCTTTTCTTTTAGCTGAGGCTTTTTTATCAGGCTATCTAGACAGACAAAGAACACATATTGCAAGCTTAGGCATGTATCTTCTTTGTAAGGATGCAAAAATGTATTATGCAACAGGGCACCTGATATATCTGTCTAAGAATATCGCAGCACAGTGCTCCATCTTTATGGTAGATGGAAAGAGACAAGAGTTGTAGTTTTTATGGAGTGATACAGAAACAAATTGTAGCAGTTCCTCCTCCATCCATTTAGGCTGTATTCATAATTTCTACCTCTCGTTCCATGTTTTTCCCTGGTGCATCATTGCTGGGGAAATGTCATTAGTGAGGATATTGTTCAATGTAAGTCATAAAAAAAAAAAGACAACTGCAGCCTATACAAATCAGCCTCAGGGAAGTCTTTGGGGGAAAACTGATATCACTGAGTAGTTTAGAAAGGTAATGTCATTCAGAGTAAGATTTAAAACTAAGGAAAAATATGAAAAAAGAATGAGGGAGAGTTGATGGAGGCAGCTGGGGAAATATTAAATGGGGAGAAGGCAAATAAATTTTATTTACCTGACTATCAGTGTAGCTAAGCATGAATAACACTGCCTTCCTCTTTCATTTTCCCTCCAAGGTTAAGCAAACCTAAAATGATTTAAAAGTACAGATATTATTATGCTACTCAGAAATAAACTCCACACTTGGGGCATTATGAAAATCTTTCTGTAATGTTAAACCAAGCAAACCTCTTAAAACTCCTGTGTGAGGGGAATGTGATGTGAAAACCAAAGTGATGCCTGTCTGTGTCACTACTCTCTCTGAAACTGCTTGTTTCCAGTATTTTTTATAAGAGCTGTGAACTGTTGGTAAAAGACATTTGTAAGGATGTTTGCAGGAATACTGAAAGCTGTTTTCATGCTACTGGAAAGAGTCCAGATAGGATTTGCTAAATAGGATTTGATAAAAATAAAATTATAAACTACTTTTTAAAATACACTTGTATTTTAAAATACACTCTGACACCTTTGAAGCCAGAGGCTATTACAGCCAAAGGCTGCTTCTGGGCACGTGTCATAAAAATTGACATAGCACATCTTGCATATCTTTCCTTATGGACCTGTTCTTGTTGAACTCATCTATACGGTCTCCAAATAACCCTCCTTTCTTCCCCCTCTCCAGGCTGACCAGAGATGTGCTGCTGAGGGGAAAAGAAAGCTGAGGCAGGGGACAAACCTCAGAAATTCTACAACTATGTTATCAGAACAACTCCCCATGTGCATTCGCTTGCTAATCTAAACTGCTGTCCACGTGTTTGGATGTCTATGCACACATACAAAAAGCGTATATATTGTTTGTCTCCCATTTCCAAAATCTTGATTGTCTTGTTAGGCTTAATGGGACTGTTCAGAATATGTAAAGAAAAGCAGGGTGCAGTGTTTGCAGGCAGAGGGCCAAGGGCTGTAAGCTCTCTGGTGAATGGAGCACCACTAAATGGGTGTTTGTAAAGCACAAAATGAAAAGGCACTCACATCCTGACTGAAGAATGGGACATCTTTTACTAGAAATATAAATGATACAAATAGAGTAATAATTTTAACTCAAATCACCAGCTGTCTGGAGAAAAATTTCACTCATTCACTGAGAAAGAGAACCCATGTCGAGCTCACAAGCAGCTTAAGCAGTGTCTATGTAGAAGATACAAATACCAGGGTACATGCTCTATTCCTTATAGACAGATAGTGATTCCCTAGTAAATGAGACCCTTGGTCTCCATAAAGCCTGGAGATACTGTATCACTGCCAGCATCAACTGTGAAAACCTTATCTTCTGTGTGTTCCAGTAACAAATTTCAAAGAGATCTTACAGGTGGAACAGCTTGTTCCACTAATGATCTTCATTTTGTTTGTTGAAAGCTTTTAACATCTGTACCAAATCCATAACTAAACCCAGGCAGTACACCAGACAAATTGCAAGGCTTAAAACAGCAAACTGCTGGGAGGCTCCATCTCTCTTCAGAGACCAAGTTAATGAGCAAGCAACACAGCAAACCTACCGCTAACAATAGCAAGATCCTGCTTGTGTGACTCATTAGTCCAATTTCTTTCAATTTAAACTGAAAGTTAAATGCTCTTTTATGTTAAGAGTGAATACCCACGCCAGCCCCCTCCCTTAGGCAGAGGAACTGTAATGATTTGGGAGTGGATTACTGCAGGGACGGCTTTTCAGCTTGTCAGTTGCAGCATCAGCTTCCAGAGCTCCACCCGGGTCCAAGGCATACAAGAAATACTGCACTCTACCAGGCAGGGCCTTTTGCTCTTTCATACACTTAATCTCATTTGCAGGATGTGTGATCCACAAAGCAGGAGGTATGAGAGCCTGTATTTTTAGGTCTTACATCTCCAGGCAGGTTAATAAGCTGCATATAACACTGCTGCTGTGCCCACAAAGCAGCCCCTGGTAGACCATTGCCAGGATGAGCCTTCGGGTTTTCCAGCCCAACACCTAAACTGCTTCTTCCTCCACTGCTGTCTTGTGTCTCATCACCCTGTGGCTAAAGTAATCAATTTTCTAGTTTTTACCATTGCACGTGGTTATATTAGGAAGGGGTTTTGCCAAGGTTTAAGCTGTTAAGAAGGCAAGATCAGCTTTATTTTATATAGCTGACAAAGGTGACAAATACAGGAAGAGTTCTGAGTAATCTTGAGTGGTTTTAATAACCAGATATTTTAATGTGAATTTGTAACGGACAGACTGCTACAGGAGTGGCTCTTTCTTTTGGTGTTCCAGCTGTTTAACTCCAAATGAAATTCCTTCAGGACAACACATTTTCAGAGCTCTGAAGCACCAAGTAGTTTGTAAAAAGTCAGAAATCTCAGTGCTGTTTTTCAGTGCTGATAGTAGCATGGATTATAAACCACTAAATTAGACTAAAAAAAAAATTTAATTTCCCAGTTGTTACCTCTCAGATACTTCACTTCACATGTCAGATAATCAGCATAAGAACATAAAAGTCTGTGTTTTCAGATGTGCTTTTCTCAGGCGGCATTTTCCCCTACAACCCCTCCCCTGCAGTGAAGCATCCATGATTTTTTGTGAAATGTTCAGCCCTGACGTTGTTGGAGGCAACAAGACTCTGACTCTTTATTTTCTACAGCATTGTTTATAATATCAAAAATAATTAAAGACAAAATTTACTATAAACTATCTTCCAGTGAAGCTCAAGGACTGTGTTTACATTATGTCCAAATACAGACCCAATTTCATAAAAAGCAATGATCAAAGCAATGTGTTTGAAATCTGTTCATCCTTCCAATGTTGCACAGTGAGCATGTCCCCTGCCAGTGTAAAATGTTGAGGAAACCCTCGTCCTGATGGGGGCAGGGGCATCCTAATGGCTGAGGAGAAATTAGAGGGAACCGGTACTCCAAGGTCAAACTGAATGAGGTAAAGGTCATTTGCAGGAGAAAGAGAAATCCTGGGTACCACTTGCACCCCTGGGAATGTCCCGAACACCCCCAGCCCTCCCTGTTCCCCTCCCACACCTCAGTCATCCCCAAAACTCTCCTCTGACCCTGCCTGGTGTCCATCCCCAATGGCCTGAAGTTCTGTCCAGATAAAAATGTGCATCAACGTAAGAGAGTTTTGATAAAATAGTCACACTGGAGGTTCAAGATCTTAGGTGGCAACAAGAGGACAGGAAGCGTGTGAAGATAAGTGAGCCTTGGATGTACTTTTAAGAACAAAACATCTATTTTCATTATCCCTGGGATGCAGAAGATGAGCGTGATCTAAGCCTGTTTTGTATTCATACAGCTCTCTGTAGGACCGGTAATGAATGCACTTATTGTACCCTGGCATCAAAAATTGTTTTGGTTCTGTTGGTGGTATTTTACATTTAGTCTCAGCTGACAAATGAATTGAGATTGGCAGGAAGTCTGATTTGCATGTTTAGAATAAGGTACAAGGCTGTCTGAAGTGTGATGACTGAGAGAACATGCGTGCAATGAGAAGTTATGCAAAAAGCAATATTTTGCATTTTCCTATCAGCTTTACCCGGAGATCTTAAAGCACTTTATAACTTCAAATTCGTAAGCCCCAATTTATGTACACTTTTACCGAATTACAAAGAAATGATATCTCAGCCAGATCCTGTAATCCAGTTCCCTATACTGAATAAAATTATGGTTTATATATACAAAATAAATACACGTGGAGTCGTATGTGTATTTAGGTATAGTATTTATAATAAAGCATTCATACAGGCTGCATATGTTAATTCTACAATGTCTGTAACATGGCATTTGCATCCAGAATGTGCCTTCCAGCATGTATAATATGTAGGTTTCAGGCTACATGTGATTTTTCAATATACTGCAAGTCAGCGAGATAGCTACTCCATTAACAACAAAAGCCAGCAGCAGTACTATTTGGCTTCACCTTTATTATTGTCATCCTATTTCTTTTCATGAAAAAAAGATGGCTAGCATACATAAATATTATCAGGCAGGAGGTACAGCACAGAAGCTGTTGAACCAGACTCCCCACTCCATTACACGTGCTGTTTTGAAAGAGAG
Organism: Astur gentilis; assembly: GCF_929443795.1. Taxonomy (NCBI): domain Eukaryota; kingdom Metazoa; phylum Chordata; class Aves; order Accipitriformes; family Accipitridae; genus Astur; species Astur gentilis. Next base: position 12,536,761 of record NC_064905.1, read on the forward strand.
CACTTGTGAAAAATTTCTAAGTTCTGTTGACCTAGTTCTTGAATCTTTTACATGGGTATGACTGCATGTAAGTCAGCAGTGTTAGTCTTGATTTATAAGAGTACCTGGGAACCAGTTGGCCTTGAGATATGTATGCAGGCAAAACCAAAGTAGAAAATTATATTTAGTCAACTCAACTTCTCCCATAATTGTTGGAATAAAATGAAAAGATTTTTATATCATGCAGTTGATCTAAGTGCAGTGAAATATTCAGGTATAGACAACCACCTTAATAAAAAAAATTATTTTACTGATTTCAATTTTTTATACTAATAAAATTTTACCTTAAGAGTTTCAGAAATATTCATGACTGATGTCAAGACTTGCTAGATTTAGCATGCTTTGAAAGAACTGGGCTAAGGCATAAGGGCAAAGTGAGGATATTTCTACAGCCAGTGAAGGGTCATATAAGACTAATTTAAAGACCAACTCCTTCGGGCACCATTTAAACATGTTTGCTTTAGGCAACTTGCCTGAATTCCTCTGAGCAAACAAAGATTTATAACAGATGTTAACAATTGTGAGTTAGATGCAAATCAGAGAAATTGAGGAGGATGTCAGTGAGGCAAAACATACACATCATCTTAAGATACCTGCAGGAGAGACTACATCATAAAAATCATAGAAAAATCAGGGAAAAATAGGTCTGAAAGGATGCAAAGAGTTTATCTTGCTGTACCAGAGTAGCAAGCAACATGTTTAGTTGATATATTTACATTTTATATTTTATAAATGTAAGTATAAATATAAATGTGTCAACCTTGATTTGGTTTATTATGTAAATATATAACATACATTTTTAAAGGTAAAATATAAATATACAGACATCGATATTTATATGCTGACATATAGTAATCTCCATATATTTTCTAAAAACCTGTCTCCCAGGCAATCTTCACTATCCTTCTGCTCAGAAAGCTTACATAATGTCTAACCTTCATCTTCCTTCCTGTAATATAAGCCCATTCCTTCTTAAACTGTCTGCAGAAGCTAAGGAGTATGATTTATTCCACTCCTCCTTGTGTCACATAAAAGGTCTTACAATAGACAATGGGAATGCCAAAGACTGGGGCCTGAAATGGGGTCCCATTGTGCTGACACAACTGACCCCAAATCTACTATAACACGGTTTTGGTCCTCCTAGGTCATGTCCTTTATTCACTTCATTTCATCTTTCCTGGACTCTCTCCACCAGATGTGTATTTTTGTGAAACCTCGTGCCCCGAACTGAGCGCAGCACTCTGCCATCACACGATTCCTCTGGTTCAGAGGTCGCAGGGTGGTGTGAGTCTTTTCCACAGCCAAACAATATTATTCACTCCAGTCCAGCTTACGATTAATACCCAAGAGCCTTTTCTGAAGAATGGCCCTACCGATTAACTCCCCCCCCCTCCTTTTTTGCTGCTCATGCCTGTGTGTAGAGCCTTGCACTGCTCCCTACTGAGTGGCATCCTGCTTTTTCCTGAGCATGTCCAATTTAACACAGTGATCATAGAATTTGACTAGACTGGCGCAATATATGGACAAAGACAACAGATCAGGCATGGCATGAGCTGCATTAGATCAGCTTGCAGATGATTTGAATTTCTTTGGCTATAGCTCTCAATGATGGTAATTTTTTTAGAGGGTTTTTTTGTACTGTTCAGCTGCAAAAAGCAATACAATTTTCATCCAGGACACTTGGGAACAAGTATTTAACAGCATAATCCACTTAATAAGTGTTGGTCAAAAGGGCATAATTATCGACAACTGGACCATGGGTAGAATCCCCATTAGCAAGTTCCACACATCAATGGATGACCACTCTGGTTGAATGAAAGCTGATAATGGTATTGTGTGCACTCAGAAGCCGACGTATTTAAACAAAGCTCTCCGGCTGTAAGGTTAGGGCAGAGTTCTGCGTGTTGAAACAGCTGATAATTGCATTGACATAGTGGATACCCTATTTTTAGATGAATCAGTGAGGTCTTCCAGCCCTAGAGTTATTGCCCTAGATAATGGCCGAGAGAGAATGAACAAGAGCTGTCTCGTGTAAAATGCGGTGCACATACTTTGCCATGCTATGATGGTTTCTACCGTTCTGCCGTTGCATTTACTGGTATGACTTTGCATTCTTTAACCTTGCCATAGTTCATGAAAATACTTCTGTGAAAATAAATACTGAAAATACATGTAAATACACCACACAAAGGTCCCGTTCTCTGTACAGTGGCAGCACGGATAGTCTCCAGCACTCATCTTTTTCCTCTTCCTATAATAGCTCATACAGTGTCACAGCAGAGTCTTTGAATTTCATGTGTAGAAGGGGGATACTTGAGTGAAATTTAGATGAACAGTATGTTCTCTTTATTTCTACTAGATTACCAACAGTACTGGGTTTGGCTTAACCCAGCTCCCAGGAATGCTGTGCACTGAGGTAGCACAGGGCTTGTGATAATACCTTCTGTATAGGCTTGAGCTTGGGTACTTAAATCGCAGCTAAAAAAATGAGCTGCATCGTGTTTTTCTGCATTTTTATGCTGACTGACTTGGTTGAGTGGTTTCACATGATCTGGTTACTGACACACTTGTTTTGTCTTGATTTTGTTTTGTTATGGCTATTTTAGGGGAAGTAATATGGGAAAATAAAATGTAAAAAATATTGAAAATATTAAGATATTAAAAATAATAGAGGGAAAATTGAAATTGCATGGGATTTGTATATTAATATCCAGCCACGGTCTTAGGAGTCTGTTATATGTTTGTTAGCACGACTAAATGGTGAGCTCTGACCACAAAAAGAAACTTCAAGTTTGCCTGATCTGAAATGCTTTGTTCACTTGTATTCCAGATTAAAGCATCAGAGAGTGCTGCAGGGAAAATGTCTGAGTACTTGTGCAGCTGAGTGGGTAAAAGCCCTGTAAAACTGATAATTTTCTTCGTAATCTTTTTGAAAATTTTTATAATTTTGTTCCAGACCTTTATTATGATCCAGGAAATATCTGACATTCACAATGCTGCCTATTTCAAAGTGAATTTATTTGAAAATTTATGAAGGTAGTCAGGTCACAGGTTATAATTTTATGTACTGTCTTTAGATTAAAATAGTTATTATCAATCAAAATGGATTTGTCCCACTTAAGAATGGCATAAGCGATAGCGTTCATGTGAAAACTACAGAGAAATAAACATTTTTTAAAAGTAAGTCCTTATAAAAAAAGCCCTTAGAAACTTCAATTACAGCTTCCTTTTTTAAAGGCATCAATATGGCACTTACTTTGACCCTTTTAGACTCTAGCCAGCATGAAACTACCTTTCACATGTCCCTTGTTAAAACAGGAAAACGGTATTTCTGAAATAAGGGACATTGAAACAGTACAAAAAGAATAAAACTAAAGAAGAAATGCCTATTCGGTCTGTGCATTTTTTCTGAGCCCAGGGCATAGCTCAGAATATTTATGGTTTCCATACACGTTGCAAGAGATTTCAACAGGCCATTGGCTGGGTCTTCAGGGTGAGCTGCTTCCCACGTATCAGGATGAGGGGCAGGTTTTGAGACAGCCAGAAAAGAAAAGGTGTTTTGCCTAAAACCCTTTGCTGCCTTCATTTTCCTCCAGTTCCAACCTCACCTTTGGAGGATGCCCTTCGAGCAGTGTTGCTGGGCCACTTCACATTGAGGGCCAGGCACATGCTGGTTAAAAGCCAGTGGAAATCTCCTTAGTGGAAGCCAGGCTTGCACTATGTCTTTCTCCAATATTGCGTCTGATCTTAAATCCTGCGCTAGCTTTTAACTTATATCCATTTTCATCAGAGTGAAGATTTTGCAGCAAACATGAAGTACATAGCACTTGTGTAAAATTCTGCACTGTGTCTGTGTGTACACTGGAGACGATTTGATGAATATAATTTCCTTCTGTCCTGCCAATTTATTGTGCTGCTTAGTTAAGTGAATTTATCACTGATAATTCTGTACAGATAAGGAAGCCCTCTGCAAAGAAAAGAGAATAAGAAGAATTATTCATGTCTCCACATTTTATGGCAGTATAGTTCTTGACTCTTGGTGTATTTAAAAAAGGAAACCACAAATGGTGTATAATTAGATATAGATTTTTTAAGACGTCAAATTCTGTAATTCTTTCTCAGGGACTTTACTTGAATTAATGCTGCTATCTCTCTGTCTAAAGATTAGGAACAAGGTTCCATTTAAAAGTATCAAGTGCATACCTTGGTCCCAAGCAGAAAAGAAAATAAATGGTTATACCTGAATAGCTCTCAGACAGAAATACACAGACAAAATATCTTTTTCCTTTTCCACTCACCTAACTCTTTTACAAACATGCAAGCTCTGACATACAGTAATTTTTTTTTTTTAAACCTAAGCAAAGTGCATTCAACATTTATTAAAACTGATGAAAATTCATGTCAGTGATTCTTCTTGATGTTCCTTACCGATCCTATATCATTGCATCATAATGAATACAATTATTTTAAAGGCTGTCCAGATCTTGGGGAGTATGAATAAAGGAAGGGGGTGAATAAATCTCTAGGCAGAAAATAATCAAGTTGCAATTCCCATTAGACCCGTTAATTACTACAGAGCTTTTTAACTTAAATAAATTCAAAGCAATATGCTGATGTCAGAGTAGAAGTATTTATTCTGAGATAAATATTACACAAAACCAGGTAAATCTGCTAACTATGATTGATTTACTCTTTTTGGTTTTGTAATCATTTGAGATTAAATCTCTGATTTACTGTGCTGCTGAGCGTGAGAGTTTCTTCATACTTTTAATGGAAGTTGTACAACCTGCTTCAGAGCTGAGATGCTGAAATGGAAAAGGCATAAAACAAACTGGGTAAATAAACTCAAATGTAACCGGCATATGGAAATAGCTAGCATGGGTTTTCATCCAGGCTGAATAAATCCGCAGTTGAGGAGTGCTGGGCTCGGTGCCCACGCAGGAGCTCTCTGCCCAGGAGGCAGAGCTGCAGATTCAGGGTAGGCACTGATAAGCCACTGAACCAGACCTTGCACTTACAGCTTAGCCCGCTCGGATGCGACGAGGTAACCCCGCTCCGCGAAAGGCATCTGACAGCTCTGGTGCTCCTAATAGCCTAAGAGGAGGAGAATCACGGCGAGTAAAAAAGATAAAAGCAGCCATCAGTGAGGGATTTCCCACCCTGCACTCAAGTATATGCCCATCCATCATAAGCGTGTGGGGAAGGTTCATGTGTCCCAACATGGAAAGGTACAGGACAGAATTATAATAAGCCCCTTATCTCCTTTCCATCTCTGCTTCATGAATATACAGGGTTGTTTATGAGCTGTTTTTCTCATTGTAAGAACATGTAATGAGCCAAATGCATTCTTTCTGTGCATACAGCAGTACACAGATATACATTTGGCTCATCGTACCTTAAAAGCAACAACAGGATAGAGAAGGCACCCTTTGAGGTTTTGTTGGCTCAGGAACAAATAAAATAAAATTGTTGATGATGATATGGACTACTGAGGAGAAAAAAATGTTCTCAAATTCTCTTCCAGTCTCCTCCCCTTTCCTTCTCCTTTTATTTGTTATGGACACTCACTAGTTCCAGAAAGAAGCATTTGTACCTGTGCAAATTAGAGTGTGTCACCCTGATACCAAGTCCCATTGGTTTGTATTGGGAAAATTTGGCTTCATGGGCAGGGGTGTGCGAGCAAATAAAGTTGCACCCAGAGTTTAAAAGAAAATGACCTGTTGTTCCCACACTGTAGATTCAATAGAAGCTACAATGTGCTTCCTTAATTCCACCAATTTGCTCCAGTAATTCCAAATAGATGCAACTTTTTCTCTAAGTCATAAGCAATGTGAGGAAAGGGGTATGGATGCAGTTGAGGGGGAGGACCAGGAACCTTTGTAAGTGGAAAAAAAATAGCCCTTTCAAGAAAATCCAGAAGAGCATTTGACACTTGATGTCTATGTCACACAGGGGATCATGGTGTTCCCAGAAGTTAAAACCTCTGGCAGCAAGGACTGTGCTTCAGAAAGGGGCATTTCTAGAGAAAAATAATTGTTAATACTGTCCTCTTCTGTAGGTCTCAGAGTGGCTTGCTTCACTCAACAGCTTCTGCCTGATATTTCTTTAAATACTGTTCTGAATCTGTTTGACTTCTTTTTAGCTGGGACATCTGCAGAGTGCAGTGGAGATGGTATGAGTGTGGCCAGTCATCAGACACCCCTTTCGCTGCCAGGGCAGTGGGTACTTGTCTGAGAAAAGAGCCTTCTCCACAACCTGCCACCTCCCACGGAGCGAGAGAGGGATGAGAGTAGTATTAGGGCAATTAATCAGCTGATAACCAAACGCCCATTCTCTCCTCTTCAGGCAGTCCAGCAAATATTGTACAAAATCATCAATTAAAATAATTTGATTAGTCCTGAAAATGGGACATTCATTTCCATTATGAGCATCTTGAACAAAACAAAAGAGGGACTGAGATTTTTATTGTGAGACTTCATCTGAGAGATGCTGGTGGGGAGGATACAACATGTGATCCTGTAGCACACTTAAAATTCGTGTAAATTGCCCCTGAAGTCCAAAAGAGACAGGCTTCACGTTTTAGACTGGGTTTTTTCCCCTCCATTTTTACTTAAATAAACCGCTTGCTTTTAGTGGTGATATTTATTGTTGCCACTATGGCACTAAGCAATAGAATAACCACTGTGATGATATTTCACTGAGCAGTTCCTAGCTAAGGCAAGAAACTCTGGAAAAGCACCCAAAGCCATTAGTGTACAAGTAATGTCGCTACAGTTACCTGTAAAAATGAAGGTTTGTCTTAATTTCTCAGCATTTTGTTTTACAAATGTCTACAAAGACAGAAAGTACATTGGTTTGAACTGGAGGATATGCAAAGCTAGCTTTCAGCAACCATGTTCAGAGTTAGCTGATATCATTTAATTTCATCTCCATCTGCCTTCTGAACAGTTTGGCATGTGTTTCTGCATACCCATCTGTGTCTGTGGGCTGGGTCAAATGATTGTACTCACAGACGTCATTTGGGATTCTTCTGGTTTGGGGCATTCATGAAAACCAGCGATTCATTGGCACATTGCTCTTTAGTCATTCTGGACTCTTCCCACATTGTGCTTGTCAGCTACGATATTTCTCTTGAACCTTTGTCCCAGGCTGGTTTGTGCAGTTTTTCATGCTACTGAGAGTACAAAGCCAAATCTCAGAATCATGGAACAGCCTCGGTGGGGTCTGGGTGGCCAAAAAAATTATATTTACAACTCCACATCTGATGCAAAACACAAAACTGGTTTCAGGTTGAGAGTCTAAGAGCTCCACGAATTTGTCCAGAGACCTATGCATACTGCCATGAAAAGTACGTTACTAACAACAGAGATCGTGGATGCCTGTCAGTGCAGACTTCCAAAGTCCCAAGGAATACTAGTGCATTTTAAGGATGCTGTCAAGTAGGGCAAGTTTGAAGAGAAGCTTTGAGGTTAGGAGAGAATCCAGCTGTGGTGCCTGCTGGAATATGTAGTTACACCTGTGCAAATAGCCGTGATAGCCTGAAGTGTTACCCTGCAGATTCAAGCCAGCGGTTTGGCTTGGACCTCACACTCTGCCAGGGAAGGCTTCCCAAAACCATGGTGAGATTGGGATTTTTCTGGGACCTTCCAGGATGTCTCTGAGCACAGATTTGTTGCTGCAGTGTTATAGGCACTTTCTCCACATTTCTCAGTGTGTGTCCTGCTTGACCAGCTAAAGGGCAAAAAGCTAAAATTGTGCAGTCTTCTCTTCCTGGTGGTTTGTGTCTATTCTTCTTTTCAGTGTAAGCTAACTATTGTTCCCGTAACTCAGAAAGTTCAGGTCCAGCAGTAATTCCTAGAAGTTGCTAGGAAAGTGTTGGCCGAAAGCCCATGTTTTGGCATTTCAATGTGTACCGAGGCTGAGGACAAAAGCCTTGTGTTTTCGTGGGCCCAAATTTATAGGCTGTGATGCTCCATATTCCTGTATTCCTGAACAAGTATTCCTAACTTGCTGTAGTGTCATTTCTTCTTTTAAAGAAACCTGATCACAAAGGGTGTTTTCTAAATGTAAACCTGAAAGTGCTGCTGAGCAGACCCCGGGGCTTAGGGAGTGCTGGTTCCATGCCGAAAGGTAAAGCAAGGACTGGCTAAAAAATAAACTTGCTGATTTAACTCTAGTGCACAGAAAAGTGAGCACTGCAGAGAAGACTTCTTTTCTTCAAGGTCTTTAGCACAAATTAACTTGAAAGCAAAAAGCTGCTGCAAAGATTTCTGCTGCAAAAGCTTTCAGCCTTGCATTCTTTTTGTTGATATACTGGTAACTGCCGAGCAGAAGATTTTTCATCCTCAGAATGAGTGTGGTCACCCTAATCTTCGACAAAAAGAAATTTCACCTTATTTTGATGAAATGAAAAGAAATAAAGATGGTGATAAATATTTTCCTTCCTTCCATAATTCTCAAGGCTTACTAGCTTCTTCTTGCCTTGAAAGAAAACACTGTACCCTCTTCATCAAACCCTTAGACAGAGGAATGTCTAAGACCTTTTGTTGCAGCGTCTGCCGGTCTGCTGTCTCGCTCCCCATGACAAGCGCACAAGCTAATGAATGACTGCAGCACAGTTTAACCCCAGCGCTGTCAGTCCCTGTTAACTCTTCTGTTTTGACCCAACGGGTCAAAAAGAAAGTACAGCAGGTTGTTCTGCCATTTGCGGCTCAGACCACACGGCATCCGCAGAGCAGTGACCCATACGCAGCAATTCTCACGCCTGGTTTTCTGCTGCATTCGAGAACCTAAATTTAGAATTCTTCTCAATGCACTTGGCTCAAAGCAGACCTCAGCTGCAAGGGTCTTTGCATTGGCTATTCTTGCAGCATCCTTTACCTAATGAACTTGCAAAGCAGTGAAGCATGGCTGCTCCTAGCTTCTCTGGAGGCTCCCCCAGGCTTGCTCAGCAAGGCTGCCTTCACAGTGGCAGCAAATGACTTCCTACTTGCATCCACACACTCGAAAATATATTCTGCTAACGATCCACTGCAAAGCTTTTTTTGGTAGCCACGCACAGTGCTGGCTTTGGGAGAATTTGCACTGCAGGCTCCAAATCAGTTGGCCTGCAGTTTTCCCTCTCTCCACCTCCCTCTTTTTCCCCCTCGTTTTCCGTGACACTTTTTTTCGGAACACTGACTTTCCAGCTCCAGGCAAAACAGACGCTGCTATTTTTCTCTTGATTTTCAAGGATCACCTCAAGTGAAACTTTCTGGCATTTTAAGAACAAGAGTATTTATCTGTGCTATTTATATAAACCTCCCCCATTAACCCCTGGATTTCTGTTTGGATTAAAAACTAGATTGCCAAGAGTCTGATGGCACCCTCATCTTTCTCCCACCTCCTCCCCCTCCTTTGTAGCAAAAAGATGTTGCTTAGTCATGTTTGAATTACACCGTAGGAGCTTACTACAGAAAGGGTTATCACACTGCCTTTCAGGATGGATGCAGCACCCTTTGAATGTTGAATATTGAGTTAGAATAACTACAACTTTCGATTTATAAATGCCTGGACTGCAACTAAAAATATGTAAACAGAGTATAATTACTTTACCAACTTTATGGATATATTTTCCTAAACACTTCTGAACAACGTGAGTCCCTCATTACAGTGTGAAATCTTATTCTTGCAGGCCACAGCATCTTGGACCTCTGAAGATGTGGAATCTAGCCTAGCCAATTTTAGTGTATTGCTACTTTTCGTTACTTAATCTTTGCTGATGTTCTAAAAGTAGTCCATGGATTCCCATGGGACTGCAAGCTGCCAGTTAAAAACCCCGTAATAAGCTAACCACATTTCACATTTAAGTCTTCTTGCAACAATTACTGTACTATTCCCAGGCCAATATAAATTATTACAATCTCAGCATCAGACTTGCCTGTCAAGATGCCGTTTCAATACAACTCAAATTCTTCAACATAGAAAGGATCATTTCTTCCTCTATAACCAGCCAGGTTTTTAAGAGGAAAAAAACCACTTGTAGATCAACATAATCGTTTTTTGTTAATCATGCAAAAAAAAATTATTTCCTCTAGCTAGCCTTTGCTAGGAACAAGGGCTTAAAACTTCTTTGGTTGCATTTCTGCCAGTCCAACCATACGATATTGCCAGGAGAAGAGCATAACGTAAGTTTGTCCGGGGTGACTGCTTCTCAGTTTATGGCTTCCTACATGCTGTAAATATATGATGCTGTTGTTGCCTGTCAGTGCACTTCCCATGTGGAGATTGAACGGGGACATTTTTAATGCTGCTGTAGATCAGGCCGTGTGAACGGTACCTACAGCTGCCCAAAACTGGGCTGCCGGAAAGGGCGATGCCCCATTTGATTTAGAGTTTCTCAAGCAGGTCTTACTCCCGAGCCCTCTGAGCTGAGTTCGTGCAAGCCATGCACTCAGAGGCATTCTGCCTTGAGAGCTACTCGCCCATGAAAATCAAGCACTAGACTAAAGTGAGATTAAAACACTTCTTTTCTGGTTTGTTCTGGCCAAGCAGATTGGATTCGACTGACACATTTCTGTAAACACTACAGATGCAATGGGGCCTGTGAAAATACTCTGTCTTCCATTAGCACAGTGAGAATAAATTAGGACAAATTACAACAGCAATAAACAATAGAAACACACCAGACTTCCCAGTAATGTCTTCTGGAAAATATTTTTTTATCTGGGGACTCAATAAAATGATATCCTCAGTATACATGCTCATCAGAACAGGCCAAATTCATTTCATGCAGCAAAATTCAATGGGCAATTTTGGTCCAGTCGCTTCAGAATATCCTGCACAGTGCCACAATACAAAGATGTCATTTAAACTGATACAGAAAATTAATTAAAGCCACTCTAACAATTTTGCATCTTTAAATTTCATAGGAGTTCTTTGCGAAACATCTGTGCTCCCCTCCCAGCTAATTGCAGGCACAGAGGACAAAAACAAAAGCATGGTGTTCGATGCCTCCTCCCAGAGACCTATTTACACTCTCTAATGCAAACACAGCTTGCTGCAAAACTTGCCAACACTCTGGGCTTCTTACACCACCCGATTTCTGCTTGCTGGCCAGTAGAGAAACGTTGTGATTGAAACTGCCAGTCAAGTACGTATTAAAGCCCTGGATGCCTCATTGAGTAAATTGCATTGTTGTGACACAAACTGACAAACTGGTTAAGGCTTATGCACTTTCCTGAGCTCAAGAAAAAGAGATTCGAAAAGACCTGATTGTGCAAGAGATGGCTGGAATGTCTGTCTTAAATTTGCAAACCTCTCAATGGTTTTGAAGTATGCAATTATCCTTTTTACTTTACGGAGGGTTCAGCTCTGTGCAGAGTTACACAGGACTGCTGCTTTTTCTGGCTTCAGATTTGCCTTGAACTATTGAGCTAACCAGAAAGGACCAAGTCCAATGGACAATCTAGCCTTGAGACATGCTAAAGGCTCATGGCTCGCTATCTGCTGTAGGTGCAAAGGAAAATAGTCCTAACATGCAGAACAGTTATTTTACCTCAAATGCTCTGCCTCAGAGATTAAATGTCACCAAAGCAGGGGGATTTTTCCTATTTTGCGTGGGTTTTAACTAGTTTATATTTGTGTACTAGACTTTAAAAAGTCTTCTACATGTAGAGACATAAAAAAAATGTTCCTCACTTTTTGATAAAAAGGAAGAAGGGCAGATAAGTGCAGTGACCTTTGCAAGCATTGCAGTTTCTTCTCACAGAGAAGATAAAACCTCTCTGGCATGCTCATGAGGCTATTTATTTTAGTGACGTGAGAGGACATCCTTTTCCAATGCATTGCCATATGTGCATGGCAATGACGTTATCTGACATATCTGAGCAGGAAATAAAGCTGATGAAGGAGGAAAAGCTGAGTCAAAGTGAACGGAATAGAGAACAGCACAAGTCTCCAAGGGAGATTTGCAGGCCTCTTACAGGTGCTGAATGCTTTTGCAGAGCTCATGACTGGTCTCACTTGCTATTTAAGCTGCTCCTACTGAACTCTTGGCAACTGCTATGCTGTTGTCTGCGTAGATTCACTGACATTTCTAGGCAAGGTTTATTCATCACTGCAAAAAGGTACATCACCTCAAGTTCTTTGCCGTTATTCGTTGGCAGTTTTTTCTTATCCTTCTGCAAAAAACTACTCGATTAAACACCTGAATATTTGTCTGGGAGGAGTCCCTTATAAAAGCACAGTTTTGCATGAAAAAAACCCACCAAAAGATTAGCCAAGAGGTATATGAGGCAAAACAAAGGAATGATTTCTTCAGCACCCTGACCTACAAGACTCTGTGTCTTGATTCTGTCAGCTTTCCCAGCATGTTGAACCCACAGAGAAGATAAGGGATTTGAGTTCGTCTATTAGTTTCCTTTACTTTATAGGCAGACTGATAGATAGCACCGTTCTCCTTTGATAGCTCCATTAAAAACCAAAGCTGTCAGTCACTGGCAATCACATATCATGATTTCAGTTACAATTTCACACTGTTATGGGAGCTATGAAATGAAATATTAGTAGGGACAGCCTTATTTACAGACTGTAGTAATAATAGATTATCTGTAATAATATTTTGTAATAATACAACCTTATTATAAAGTACCTCATAAATAAAGCAAAAATTAAATGAAAGTCAGATTAATTTATATGCATTTATCCCTGGAGCTAAATGCCTGTGAGACGCCTGCAGCAAACCACACATCCGAGGGGCTTTAATTTCTGCAGCGCTAGTGGCATTCCCGAAGAGAGACTTCTGATGAAGAGCTACCATTAAGAGTGTGCACGGTGACGATGCACAGGGCCTGGGACAGGTGACACCCCGGGGAGCTCTGCTCTGGGAAGAACGGCAGAAGGAGGATGGGAGCTGGGGACCAGGAACGTGCTGGGCTTGGTCCGGCAGGGCTGGGATGGGGTGAACAGTGCCGGCAGGTGAGCCACCGCTGCCGAGTGAGTGCCAGCCACTCTCCTTCAGTGCCAGGCAAGCCAGGGTGAAGGAGATTGAGCAAGGGCACGACGCAATGTGCACTTCGGAACCGCGGGCGAAGGCTGTTAAGTGAGAGAAGCTCTGGGGTGGAAGCAGCACGACCAGTCTTGCCCCATCCCTCCTCCCTCTCCAACACAGCCCGAATCCCAACTCAGTCCCCTCCAACAGGAACGGCTCCATGCAGAAATCTGTCCGTGCATCAATCTGTCGGGACACAGAACTGATGTAAATAGTGTGATTTCAAGGCCGCACAACTCTGTGCAGCAGGCAAGCAAGGGCAGACCCCTGCTCTCACCAACAGCCCTACCAGGGGGTAGCTGGGATAACTGCTGCCCGTGTCCTCCAGCCTGTGAAGAATGGGACTCGTACTATTAGGAGCAATCTCTCTATCAATATTGATAATGCTGTATTCGTCAGCTCCCCAACGTTTGTTTTCCTTTTGCTGTTATCATTCCCTAACTACATGCCATCTATCAACATTTCTCTAACATAAGCTGCCTCAGGGGAAAAACAGAGATGAACAGCAGTAAGAAATTACTCTCAAAATTAAACAGAAAGGAAAAAAATGAAGTCTATTGGAAAAGAAAATATTTTAACTTTCCTTTGCAATAATTAGAATTTGTTCTTGCGGTACAGTATTCCTCCACAATTACTTTTCAGACCTTCTATCATAGTGTGGGGGAGAAGCAGGAATATGAAAATGAGAGCAGCTTAATTAAAACTGCTTAATTTGTCTCATTTCTTTTACAGAGCAAAACATCTACCTTGAAAAATTTAAATATATAGCAGGCAGTTTTCCTGTTCTATTAAACAGAAATATAGCTTTTGAAATCTTAATTTTAAATATAGTCTAGAAATCTTCATTTTTTACTTTATTACCCTTTATTTTTAGCCTTTTGCTTTCTGCACAACGATTTGTCTGGTCAGCCATAATGAAAAGGAAAAGCAGCCTCACAAAACAAAGAAACCATTATTGGTAAAGCAACCTTACTGAGCACTGAAATTTTGGGGTAACACACATAGATGGGAAACAAGGGAAAGTTTCAGAAATGACATGTCCTAAAACCAATTTAATTTTCCCTTCTTAAGGACCCATCCAGCAGGACTTAACTGGGAAAGAGAACTGCATTTTACAGTCCTATTAAAGTAGAGCTGTTTTACTTGGGAGTGCCAATGTAGATCTGGAATTCTTCCACGGAAGTCATGAGCATTATTTGAATGTCACAGCTGACGTGAGATGAGAATGAAGGTGATGATTAATTACATGACTAAATTAAAATATTTATTATTATAATTAGGTATTATTAGCAAATCTGAAGAAAAATAAATGATACCAAAAATACTCAGTTGCATTTGTCTTCATCAGAGCTCTTCTTTTTTTTTTTTGCCTGTATGGGAATTAATCTGGAACCAGAACCAACTATTACCAACAATCACAGGTTTTTCTGCAGCTCATCTGGCAAATGTCACCTAAATAAAAAGAAGCAAATAAATTAAAATCTTAATGTCACTTGGTCTAACATAATAATTACAATGTGAAAATTACATTTGTGACAGAACCAGACATCTGTCAGCGTTCACAGACTTGATTCTGCGAATCCTTTCCCAGGCAGGTAGTCCCAGAAAAAAAGTGTATTGTTTCTATGAACAACATTACTCATGTGAGCAACAGCATGTGAATATTTAGTGCTGCATGTGATATACACCACTGCATAAAAGTGACTTTGCTGCCACTGTGATTACTATTTCTGTGTGTACGGTATTGTATTGCTGTTTCTTTTTTTCTTTTTTTCTTTTTTGATTGTACTTGATTAGAGAATCTGCATCACAGCAGGAGACAGGCGGCATCAGATTTGCTTAACCCTTGCATACTTCTGTTATGTGATTGCAAGCCACTGAAAATATTTGAAGGTCATGCTGTTCCTCTACCAACTATTTCTTTTTTCAGATGGTAGAAAATTTAGGAAGGTGCAGTGCTGCCAGGTGGAGAGTTATTATGAAACAAGCTTTGAAGCAAAATTTAATTCCATCACTGACTTAATTAGAAATGCGGTAAGTGTTATATATGTGTCTGTCTGAGAGTTGTATACTTTAAACTGCCTGCAGCTATCAACAGCAGTGCAGGCTGCTGCTCTAAAGCAACCACCCAAGGTGTCCTCCGTCCTTTATTCACAGTGTCTGAAGTCCTGTCCTGCCGACAGAAACCCAGATGACGGGAAAGGGGAGGCCCAGCACAGTTGCATGAGCTGGATCGTGTGGAGTCAGCAGGTCCAGTGCCAAATATCCCTGTTGAGGGATATTTAGTCTCTCGTACATGAAGAGCCTATTCAACTTCTTCCTTCTCTCGCAGCCTTTCATACAAATGGACACTGAAATGATCCTGGGTTATTAAGTGGTATTTTGGGAGATAAACTCAAGGACTTTTGCGTTAAGTCAGCGACTACCAGCACAATTGTCATGTAGCTAAAGGGAGAAATGAGATCTTTTTCCTCCTTTCCTCACCCTCAGTGACTTTCCTCAGATCATGTAGAAGTAGGTTTGATACTCCTGAAGGGAATAAGGCTGACCTGCACCAGAGCAGGGCTTTGTCATAATATTTTTACAATTATATCAGATTTAATTCAATGAAAACATAATCCTGCACCTGCCATCTCAATGGGTACCCTGGGGCTGATAGGTATAAGCCGTGGCAGAAGTACCATATATGTGTATATTGTGCTCTAAGTATGAAGGGAGTGTGTTTCTAGACATATATATCTACGTTTCATATGTAATATCACACATACAGAGAAGAGAGATCTATTTCATCCATTCTTCTCAAGGAAAGTTTAGTTGATTTCTACAGTTCTCCAAAGTCTCCCCCAAGCAGCTCTGATTTACTTGTCTATTATCACTAATAACGAGGATAGGATTGGGACTCGAATATTCAAATACTGCAAAGTCTTTGTATATAGTACACATTTACATTGTGTAGCTATACAGTATAATGAAAAAGCTATGCTTGTCAGTTTTGAAACTCTAATGATGCTTTTTTCTTAAACTGAAGAAGTTTTCTTGGTTTGATTTTAGGGATTCAAAGGTAAAGCAGCTGAATCCCACAGTTCTTGGATAACTTGGGATCTCAGTGTAGGGGTGATCAACAGTTTCATCTGCTCTGATTTCACTCTCTAACATTGCCTTTATAAGCAGAATTGTATGTAATAGATTGCATTAGACAATACTGAATATTGGTGTCTGCTCAGACCAGCTCCCTACTCAACCTGCTTGTATTTGGAGGCACTGCTGCTCATACTCATACTAATTTTAAATACTCCTGACTGAGTCTGATAGAAGAAGAAAGGCAAACTTCAGTTTGAAACTCAACTCAAGATCAGCATTTCTGACAGTATTTCCCTTGTGGAATGAACAAAAAGCCTATGCTGAAACCCTACCACCAAGCAGGGAGGTTATTGAAGGTCTCATGGCTCTAGCTAATCTCTCATTAAAAGTGCATGGGTTTTCAGAAGAGTTTTAAGTGCTGCAACACATATAGAACAGTAAACAATAGAGGCAATAAATGTTAATATAAAATAGTTTATTAAAACAGAAGAAAACACTCCCTTCTTTTTGGCCTTTTAGAAATTGTTTGCGTTTAAAGTAGTTTCTTCTTGCTAATACTATAAAGGCAGAAGGATGGTAGTTTTAGATTTTCCATAAGCTCATCCATTCAGAAACTCCTTTATTCATAATTTAATTGAGACATTTGTGTAGAAGTCAGTTAATGCAAAAACTGCTTTCTTCTCCTACCTTTTGCAACTTCTCTGTAGGAAAAATGTCTCTTTCTTCCCTTTGCGCACATTCTTGAGTTTCTTGCTTAGAAAGACTGCTCTTGTTTATGAGAGCATTTGTGGCTGCAACAACAAAGCACAGCAAACATTAGGCTTTAGCTCTATATCCAGATTTTTCAGAGAGGTAATATGAGAAGTGTCGTGTGAGCTAGAAATGATTACAGGGAATGGCATCACCAGGCACCAGACACCAGAGTTAGACTGGGTATAAGGGATCCACTGCCTGTGGATTATACAGTGTCCGAACTATGAGCCAGAGGTGTGCTACTGCAGCAAGAATCAGACCCTTTGTTCTGGTCGTAGTACAAACAGGACAAAGCAATGGCCCCTTCTCTTAATAAATAATAGAGCAATTAAGATTGTGGAAGCAGGTGGTGAAGCCAATACTCATCTGTGGGATATATAGTAATCTTGGCACCTAATTTAGTAAATTCTTTTAGAACATCCCAGCAACTGGAGGACTCTAAAACAGTGATGTAGTTGTGTGGAAGTTGGTGAACAATTCGGAAGCATGAAGTCTCACATGGGAGGGAGCAGGGAAGTACTTGACTGAAAATCTGATGTAATCTAGTGAGATGGACACTGCAGCCTGAGGGACAGCAGGAGCTGATTTCTGTTTGAAATGACAAATGAAAGGCAAAGAGGTGATAAGAGATGTGAAAATGAAGGCAATTTACTCATGACTGATACCAGTTAAGGGTGGTGGGATGCAAGAGAAGCAAAGCAGCAGTCATCAGAACCATTGAAAGGAGCTCAAGGCTTTTTCATTGTTTTGTCTGTTTAGTGCAGCTAGTCAGAGCCCTGTCTGTCAGACCTTAGGTCCCTGAGCAAGTGCTTGCATTTGGAAAACACCGAATGTTGAAGCTGAGTCATCCGGGTCCATGAGGTGCAGCTGCTACACGCTTGAGCCTCCCAGACTGTGGATGCACGTGATTTTTTAGTTATCTAGTCCAGGTGCTCAGCAGCAGCATTGAAAGGGAGGTAGGTGGTTAATTCTGCTGTTGAACAAGAATGGAGATTTCCCTTTCCCAGTTACACCACGATCCCCACATCCAGAGCACTGTACCACCCACTTTCCCGCTGTGACCGATCCAGGGACCCTGGTGTTGTTCATTCATAAGGAGCAAGGCAGTTACCTGCAGCAATAGTTCTCACTCTGTGTGACATGTAAATCCTTCTTGCAGCAGGAATGATAAGGCTAAAGCATAAATTAAAACCTGCCAAAATGAAAATGCACTTCCAAAAAATATTCGTGTGAGGATCATGGCTGGTAATTTACAGTGATGTTTAATTATGAAATTACCATAGCAACTTTGTTAGTACTATAGAGTCACCCTGGTGATTCTTAAATATACCTCTGTATAAGGGGAAATGCTTATTCTTACACCAGAAGGAAGAATATTTTTGTGGTTAAGATGCTTGATTAGTGCTTTGGAGAGCTGGCTCCCAGCTTTGATGCAGTCACTATGTGGAACTTTGAGTTAGAGATCCATTTGAGCACACTTTATGGGATATTCGGAAGATGTAAAACTAATGAACTTTTAGCTTGCTGTGGTCAGGAAGAAGGTAGATAGCTAGATACTGTCTGATTATGGAGCTCCTGTAACTGGCTCTGGTGTAACACCCTTCAGGTTGAGTGGATTATTGGTTCAGGTGCCCCACCCAGAAACTACCCTATTCTGGGACAGTTTATGCAATTTTAATGCTTGAGATAAAAAAAAAAAAAAAAAAAAAAAAAAAAAAAAAAAGAAGAAAAGAAAAAAAGAAGTAAAGTAATCGTGGAAGCAAGGTTACATGAAGGACTCTTTCTGTCCCATGAAACGTTTACTTTTCCCGGTGACCTTCCCCTTCTTTCTATGCCTATCCTTTTCTGCCCTAGCAGCATGCCCACTCCTGTCATGATACATGGCTAACACCTGAATTTCCTCCAGCTGAGGAGTGCACCAGCCTTCTGGGGAGCTCCATCTCCAATACAAGTACTCCATTGCCATACTTACAACAATGGCTCTGGAGTGCACAGGTTCTTAAAAGAAAGCAGGGTCATAAAACACTGGGGTAGTTTTTCTGGGAGATCATGGGACTTCTGAGGGCAGATTACACCAATGTCTTTTTGAGATGGTGTTTATAAGCTTTATCCTGCCATAATCTTTATTTTCCAAAGACATGACCAGGAGGACCTGTTATCACATCCCTTTCAGCCTTCTTTTCCCACTCTTTCATTACTTTTGTGAAGAGCCAGATCCTGTCAGTGTGTATGAGATGTGCTCATTGCATTAGACTGGGGGTCCCCACCTTGTCCCACTTCATGATCTCAGACCCCCTTCGTAAGGGCTAAATTTTTAGGACTCAGTTCTAGAGACATGAACAAGGGGAAATACATGCATTTAACTCAAAATACACTTGTAGGTCAAAAACTGGGCAGCAAGTGACTTCACATACATTGGGGTTTATTCTCAAACAGATATTCTGATCAAACATGTTTAGCTTTGAGAGGCTCTGAGTTTAACTTTCCATGATGATCTTATCTCTGATTGATGGTTCAGTGTGATAGCTAATCAAAGACTGCAAGAGATGGTGTCGTACTACTTTTCTAGCTTTGGTTCAAGTGATAATTCACAACCTGCTAAATTCCATCTTCACTGATTTAGTATTTGGCCAAACCTTGAATAATTAGATTACCTGTAGGCTTCCACTTTGGTTCATAGCATTTACTTTGGACTTTTTTATAATATGTCTCTGCATCCAAACAAGAACTATATGATTTCATTAACAAGTGACTTTTCTTTCATCTTAACAGAAAAACTAGCATGAGAAAACCAAATGTCCCTGGGAGACAGAACAGTATGTCTGCTCCTTAACACTGTATCAGCCACAGCTAGTAAGGTAGCACCCAAAAACACCTTCCCAGGACTGTAGACATATGAAGGCAAGGACAAGTCCGATTCCTGGTGAACGTATGGGCCTTGCTCAAGTGTTGAATCTGGGCAAGATGCTTAATTTTGCTCCCAGTTATCCATTTGTGAAATAGGGGCGATTGTCTTGCCTTTTCCCTGAACTGCCTGTCGCTGTAAATCATTGAGGAGTGGAGCTGTCTTGCCACTAACGTAGATAGTGCTTTCCTCACCAGTCTCGGGCACATTCAGATTTACTGAGGAGGTCACACTGCTGCAACCCTCCCAGGAGCAGCAGCTGGTACAACACGCACCTCATCTCAGTTCGCAACCCCCATTGCCCGTCTCCTCCATTTGGTACCACATCCCCTCAATTGCAAGCGCTACGTATAATGATATTATTCTCATTGTAAAATAACCATAGACTGATAACCCTCATAACCCTGACCAAGCCCTTCTTACAGAATGAACCCTTTCTTACAAAATGAACCACTTTCAGCTGACAAGTTAAATACTTGGGTTTGGTTGGGGAGTTCGTCTTTGTTTTTCTTTTCTCCTTCTCCTCATGGAAATGCCTAACAGGTGGTTGACAAAGCATGGCTTTATTCTGGCTCATGAACCTCTGTATGGCTGTATTCCCTGGGGCTGTCCCATTCACAACAGCGATGTGGTGCATGAGGCAGCAGGCAAAGGCAGACCTGTTACCCCGAACTTCCAGATCTCAGGCCTAAAATAGACTTGTCTGTCTGCATCTGTCTGTGTGGTCACTGGCTGCGTGCTCCTTGCCTGCGTCATCAGAGGATCTTGCCTACTGCTAGCTTGGCTGCGCGTGGGTGTTGTGATATATTTTTCTACATTCACTTTGGGTTTTTCATTTCAGTCTTCTTTGATTACTCTCTCCTCAATCTTTCAGACCAAATAAGATGCTAATTAATGATGAACTGTCAGTGACAAATCACTGCCTTTTGTTTCCAACAGTGCCTCTGTTTGTTAGGTTCACTTTCCAAAAGCAACTAAATAAATGGAAAATAAAAATATATATTAAGCAATGCAAAGTCTTTTTTTTTTTTTTTTTTTTTTTTTTTGTGGTGGTAGATTTTGAAAAGGAAATAATGTGTTGCTTGTTAAAGGAAGCTTCATTGTCTCTCAACTACCTATCTGGGAAGCCACTTCTCCCAGCCTGGCTACTTTGTGCCATTCTAAAAAGATTTGAAACCTCAGGAGCTCAGCTTGAGTGGATATAAACACCATGTTGAAAGGATGAGCTCCCTTGATCAAAGTAAAATATTTAAATTAACACTGTTGCAAGCAAAGTGATATCTACATTGAAATGAAAAAATGTATCAGAATTGTCACAAAAGCCCAAGGGTTACCACCAAAGACTATTGCAATGAAGGCCATCATCATAGTTGGTTTTTCAGTTCTTGATGCATTTTCCTGTGATGGGCTCCTGAGGACATCTATCCATAATACTCTTTCTTATAGCTTTCTGAGAAATACCGCATATGTCAGGAGAAAAATAAGGTCCAGAAGAAAAACTAATTCCCTAAATTATGTGAAAAGCTAGAAGCTAGGAAGAAAAAAATTCACTGCCGTTAAAGTTTTATTGTACACCAAGGTGAACAAAATAATCCTTTAAGATTCTATTTATAATGTTCAACCTGCTTCACTCTATTCCCCACCATTAATAAATACAGTAGCATTGTAGTAATGAAATGGGAGTCCCAAATGAAGATCACCTTCTTCCTAATCCTGAGAACAGCACAATATTAAGCCTTCAGGGAAAATGAATTCTGAAAGAGAAACTATTCATTTAAAACTCAGGGTGAAAAAAGGGAGGAAAATAGAAAAGGAAAGGACCAATAAGCTGTGTGCTTACGTGTATTGCTGCGAATAAAATGCCGCAGCTATACAATATTCTAGAGTGAGTTGCTGACAATTCATCTTTTGGCACCTAACCAGTAGCCATGAAAGACAGTCAGTGATGCTGGGCTTGCACTAAAATCAGTGAGAGACTTCTTCTTGCACTGCTGGAGACCCATCACTCATCCCAGCTTCCTCTCACATGCTCAGACCAGGCAAACTGCCACCCTGGTTTACATGCTCCCAGGGAGGGTTGTGGTGAAACTTTGCCTTTGATTTAGGTAAAGAGTGCAGGACCTGGAATGTCCATAGCAACAGCTATCCCACTGTTATAGTCCCAAAAATGAGAGAAGGATTTGAGGCTAGGATCCTAGTGTGATCCTGCAGTGTGAGTAACTGGGCTGAACACCACCAGGTCCAGAAATTTCAGATGCAGAGAGCCTGAGGGTGAGCAGTGTGAGTGCAAGGCAGTGAGTCACCTCCCATAGAGTCATGGTCTTAAGCACCCGTGCTGAAATCGTTGAGCTTCTTCCATGCCTTCTGCTACAGAATAAACATTTTTCAGCTCACATTGACATGTGGGGAGTGCTTGTGGAGACCCTGAAACCCCTTCTCAGGTTGAGCTCCTAATTTTGCACTGTTCAAGTGCTAAAGTGTCACTGACCCAGAAACACATTCACTCTGGTCACACATGCTTCTTACAGCACTAACACCACCAAAAACTGCCAGCTAAATCTGTCTTTGGCTTTTTGAGGATAAAAGTTGGCTATTACTAAAGGTATTAATGACAGGACATACACATCCCAGTATTACGAGAGGAGAGGAGAGGAGAGGAGAGGAGAGGAGAGGAGAGGAGAGGAGAGGAGAGGAGAGGAGAGGAGAGGAGAGGAGAGGAGAGGAGAGGAGAGGAGAGAAGAGGAGAGGAGAGGAGAGGAGAGGAGAGGAGAGGAGAGGAGAGGAGAGGAGAGGAGAGGAGAGGAGAGGAGAGGAGAGGAGAGGAGAGGAGAGGAGAGGAGGCACCTGTGAATTCCACTGTGAATATAAAATACTGGTGTTGATGGCTTAAAAACAGAGATCTGAGAAAATGAAAAGGGATTTATTCATGAAGTGCAGCATTTTTGTGCTTTTTATACCTAATGTATCAAAATTGAGTCTACCCATCAAAAGTGGCCATTCAAGATATCCAAGAGTAAATATTCACAAGAAAATGCTGTGTCAATTTCAGCTGAAAGCTTGCAAAACAAAGTATGCTTTTACATGAAGAAAATAATCTGCAGGAAGACAGTGGCCTACAGAAGGTGTTAAAGGAATTAATATTAGTGTATTTGGGGTGGTATTGTTCTTCTATGGACACTGGTGCAGTGATTTATGCCCTTCTTTTGTCACAGAGGGATGAAATCTCTGACAGCTTTACAGACTGAATTAAATTACCGTCTACTTATGGTAACAACACTTACTGCAGTACACATCCTAGTCAAAATTACTTAAATGTTGACAAATATATGGAGAAACTGTTCATGATTGCATTGCATAGCATATAGAAGTGTCTGAGCTAAGTGCACTAGTTTTGATTAGAGAAAGACAGGCTATTATGAAAAACAACATGGCAAAATAACCTTTTAAATCCTTTAGATCCCAAACTACTTTACTTATCTTTACCTAGGACAAAAATATATCGTATCAATATAGCTTACAAATACTACTAATGAATTAAACTTAATTTGTAAATGTTTGGAAGAAACACCAGTACTGAAGTGTTTGCTTGTATATGAATTTTAAAATTTGTGTTAATAATCAGAACTAGTCACTCAGTGAGGGGCAACAAAAAATTCATCAACTTCCCACAGCTCTACAGCTTGTATATTGACTGAGCAGTGTTATTCTTCATAATAAATATCTCAAGAATGCACCGTACACTGCAATGTGTTTGCATAGGGTTAGAGTGGTTGCAGTTAACAAACAAATTTATTGGGTTTTTGTTATTTTTTGGTAAATTCACCCTAGGAGGAAAAAAGGCCAAATTTATTAGACAATTATTCCCTATAAGAGTTTCAGCCAGATCTTAAATTATGTTCTGCACCAAAGTTATTTTTTGTGTGCAAAATTAGAGAGTTAAGATACTTTGAAATCTCTCATTCACCTCTTAGTCACCTCTCTTGAGATATGTATTGAATAACAATGGAATAAAAGTCATTGTGCTTAGTATTTTTTTAGCCACTGACTTGAGCTTGCAAGATCTGTATAATAACAGCAGAAATATTCACAGCTGACTAACTGACAAGGGGGTATTTATGGATCAACCTCTGAAAGTTTTCATATTTTAAAAGTTCAGAAGGTAAAAGTTCCAAAGTTCCTTGTGTGTCTCTGTGAGCCTCTGTCTTTCAGGGTCTCTAACACAGAAGTGGATCCTGGTTTTGCACAATGTTTTTCATTTTCCCATTCCTACAAGAGCCTTGCTAAAGGAAGAGCTGGGGAGGTATATGAAGCTTGCTTTATGATGAGGCCTGACAAACCTCAGCGTGAGCTGTCTGGACTGCACAAGGCTGGGGCTGTGCAGACATGTCCACAGATGGGGAAGAAAATAGATTAGGATATGGATCTCCAGAAAGAGAATCCATCATGGTATGTTTTACATGTTATGGGAAAGCTTAAGACAAGCTATGTTCTTTGTGATTTGCACAGCCCCTGAGCCAGAGCAGTAATGCTTTGGCATCTTTTCAGCGTTCTTCTAAAAATAATGATTTGAATGAGCTGGTGTCAGTTGGTCCAGTCCCATGGAAGGTGCTACTGGGTAAAGAAATCACCTATGTCTCGTGATGCCCTGCAAGTGTCCCTGCTCCAGACGATGCTCCCGCTCAGTGGTGCTTGAGGGAACTTTGTTCTTCAGAAACAAAACTCCCTCCTCTTTTTTCTTCTCAAAGAGCTGCAGCTGAGCTGAATCCAAAGCTTCTCCTCATCTTTGCTGCTGCAAGGTGTGAGCAGCTGAAAACTGTATGCAGGTACTATATATAGAACAAGGCATCTTCCAAGGGACTGGCAGTCAAAGAGCTGCGAGCATCTGCCTCTTCCATTCCCCTCTGTTTCTCTCTGTGTCTGTAGAAGGAAGAGGGCATCAGGCATGTTTACCACTCCAGGCTGCTCAGTATGACGTAGCCTTTTCACATGAATGGTAACAGGACATTTCACAGACTACAAAAATTTAAAAACTCAAGCCCAGGAGATGTTCAGGATGGGGGCAAGGCACTGTTTGCAGTGATGCAGCCCAGGCAATGCAAAGCTATCAAGCTTCATAACTTTCATAGAAATCCTTCAATACGCTGCTCAACAAATGCCTGGGTATCTATTAACTACCTCATTCACAGCAGGAAGGCATTCCTGTGCTGTTACTGAATTCTCTCTCTTGGCTCTCATCATGCCATTGGGGGTAATACTGCAGGAAAACCCCAGAATGTAAATATCATGTAGTTTGTGTTCCACTCCTTGAAATGTCACTGTTAATGCACAGTTCACCATAAAACTGTGTGAAATCACAGCACCACTGTTAGTAATTTGTTGAACCCACTGCAAGGTAAATGGTCTTTTTTTCTTGTGTGTCTTACACAAGGTGGATTTTCTTTCCCTTTTGTTCCAAGTACCATTCAGGCCCTCAGTGTTTGGTATTTGAACTCAGATGGGCTCAAACTGAGTAAATAGATTGTGCATCTTCCTATTTCCTTTAATGGCAAAGAGAAAGGACTGCATGGTGCCGCTAAGCAGAGAGGATGTTTGGACTTCTGGTTCAGGCACTAAATCCAGACTGGGAGAAACCAGGATAAATTCTTCTATGATCTGACACAAGACATGAGATCATTCTGTGCTCAAACAAGCTGTTTTAAACACATTTTTATTTTCGGGTACTTCCCCAGCAGTCATGAAGAACGAGAAAAAGAATGACTGTATCAACAATTAGCTGTGACTGAGCTCTGTTTAGAAATTAAAATGAAGTTATGCTTTCCTTTGCTAATCTAGAATTCAGCATCTGGCCACGTCTTTGCAGCTCCAGATCTTGCAATCATTTTTAGATGACCAAATGCACTGGTATAATTCCCAGGTCCTCCTTGCCACATATTCTTCTTCACTTAAAAAAAAAAAAAAAAAAAAAAGGAATACAGGTTTTAAGAGTAGAAGTCACTATTATGACCAACTATTCTGAGTTTTTTGCATAACACAGGTAAAACATCTTTCCTGGTAATTTCAGCTTTGCACAACGACTTCTGATTCATCTAAAGCATAGTTTTACAAGAAGAGTCTCACGTGAAGAGGAACTCTCTGTATCCTTGGCTACATTATTCCAATCCTTTATTACTTTAAAACATTATTTAAAACATTCAACTATTGATTCTTCCTCTGCTAGATTAAAGTGTTATTTACTGTGAGAATTATCTTTCCCAAACAGGCTGTACACTCATCTACTCCCTTTTTGTCTCCATTTAGATAACTGAGTAGATTATGCCATTAGTCTCTTACTACATGGTGCATTTCCCAGAGCTCTGCATATCCCTCTAAGACCTCTTCTGTACTTTTTCATGTTTTCAGCCACAAACCCAGACTACGAAGCACTCCAACAACTCTAGAAACTTGTGCTGTCTTATCCCCTGCGCTACCACACTCACCCCTATCCAGGCAAAAAAGCATTATAGAAACCTAGCAGGTTACAGGAGCTGAAGGCCAGGAATGCAGAAGGACATTTCTATGAGGCTTTGCCCAAGTAAAACATCACAGCTTGTTCAGAGGCTTGTTCATGTCAAATATCCTGCAGTTCAACACAGTCCTTGCAGAAGAGGCTATATACTGGTAAATTTTGATACTGTGTTTGAATAGCTTCTAATGAAGGCATCTCTTCCCCTTTCCCACAATATAAAGGGAGGCTGACTCTTTCCATTCAGCCTGCAATATGAGCTAATATTCCGCCCACCCTGCTATATTTGAGCACAACTTCCTATTTGTATTGTTTTCCCACTAGCCAGAAGCAAAGCGGGGACAGTGTTGCATCTGCCTGGATGTGACGGTGTCACAAATTCAGAGGTACGTAGGCAAAGAGGGGTGTAATGAGGTCTTTCTTCTGGATCAGCACTCCTCAACACTGCAGAGAGGGACCAGTGCAAGAAGCCTTCTAAGATGATCTGGGTAGAGAGGTTAAGGGTGGTATGAATGGCAGACACTAAGATCTCACACTTGCAGGGAATCTATTCAGAAGCATGTTCCGCAATGTGAAATAACCATTGCAGCTGCAATCTTCCTGGGGTTAATTTCCCTTGGAAACATCAGAGCTCTTCAACCTGTGGAAGTCTTAGAGACTATTTGATCTCTCAGGGGCACCTCTACTCAAGTCAGAACAGATTTGTTTCATATATGAGTGCTTTTCTTTGAATTAAATGAGCTTTTCTGTTACTAAAGATGCAAGATATTTTTCCGGGACAAATAATGTGGTTTTTAAACATGATTTCTGCAAATCTACTTTCAAGGTGCAGATTTCTACAGAGCATTTTGCCAGTGTTCTTAGTGCTATGCAAATTTAAAAATAGCTTCTGAAAAAAAAAGGCATTCTTACTGAAATGCAAGCTTGCAATAAAATCATGAGAAGTACAATTTTGTTTGTTTGTTTAAAATGTTATTAGTAAAACATATAGGAAAATGTCTTTTACCAGTGGTACTCTTCCATCCAACCAACAGTTAAAAGCATCCCTGACCATGCTTGGCTAAACACCTTACCTATCACTATTTTTGGATAGGACTTGCCCTTTTGATTTCTTCACACATTTCCATTAAAGGCTGCTACCCTTTTGCAAGTCTGCAGCCCTTCATGAGAAGGCTACAAGAAGCCTCTCAGTGCAATGAGTCAGTGGTTGTAATCCATAGCCAGCATTCCTTTTGAGGATAAAGATTTTACTCTGCATTTTAGCAAGATAATTACTTGACCCTATCAGACCATTTTTGGTCTCAGCCTTTTGGCCACTGATAACACTTTTCATCTTCAACTTTGATACTCTTGACTCAATCCAAAACCTTCAGTGACTCAATTATAACTTTAGAAATATGAATTTCCAGTTCAGGGAGCCAGGCAGAAATCTCCTTTTCTGGAAAAAGACTCTGATCTATCACCATTTTAATCCTGAGTGATGAGGTTTTGAATTCTTACAGAGGAAAAAACTTGGGAAAATAATTAGATACTCAAGAACTGGAAATAAGATAGACTTGGGAAAACACTGCCAACTGCCATCAGTGATAGAGGAGTTGCCTATTGTGCAGGGTAGCTTTCACAAGATAAGCGACCCTGAGGAACTGCTCCTCCACCTTCTGTAAAAACACCTGAAGACCACAGACATGGAGATCATCTGAAGTTCAATTTAATTTAAGAATCTCACAACTCAGCAAATGTCCCTCATGCAGACAAATTATTGTCATAATCTCTACTAATCCTATCTCCCTTTGCCATCCTTTGGCTTTTCATTTTCTTAAGATGGATCCTGTCATCACTTTTGCTCAGTATAATAGCTGGTGGATGCACCTATATGATTTAAATAGGGTTTAAAAGAGAATGAACTCTGCTCTGGGCAAAATTCAATTCTTCTGTTGTAGCCCTGAAACCTCAGATTCCATCATAAGCAGATACTTAGGAAAATAATCCTAATATTATTAATAAGTATTATATTATCTTGTATTCCATTATACTAGAAGAAGAGTTCTTTCCATCCTTTCTCCTTTTCTACCCTCTTTAATGAAATCTCTTAGCTTGTGCATCCAAAAATCTCAGGGTGGTCTCATACGTTTTATTCTGTTTGTTTAATCTTTAGAGACTTAAGTCTTTGGATATCACTTACTCAGAAGACACTGAAAACCCCAAATGTCAACAGATCTGAAAATTTAGAAGATTTACTTTAACTTTACTTAACAGTATTTAAGTTAACAACGACATTTTCATTTTTTGTTGCTGCCCTTAATACAACAATTTGCCTTTAAGTTGCTCAGCCAGAGTGATGGAAGACAGGAATATTAAAAAATGCAGTAAGAGAGTTTTCAGATTGGCTGTAGATTCAGTTGAAACTGAAGAATTGATTTGATACTTGTTAACAGTAGGTGATCACATTGCAGTATAATGCTATTGACACATTTATCCAAGCTGGTTTTGTTAGCTTTTAACAAAATTATGGTTGATATTTGAACATGATAATTAATCTAACAATACTGACATTATTTGGGGCAAAGTTATATTAAGAAGTGTTGTTTTCACAAGGTCTCAGATGCATGGAAAACAAAACCAGCTTTTGGATATGCCTCTCATCGCCCTTAATTCTCAAGGTCCCAGTGTCCCGAGGCTCTGAATATGTTACAACACTAGCCTACATCATCATAAATCAAAAATGTTCCAACCAGCTCCTTTAAAAATTAAAAGAATGAAAGAAATATAAAATTGCTATGACTCAGAATCCTTGCAACTTCCTATTCAGAGTCAGCTACACACAAAAGCAATGTCAAATGATCCTTTCAGATAATTTCTGGTCCATTTGAAGAGGTAAGACTGGAGTTTTCCAAAAGATGACAGTTTTCCTGAGTTTCTCAAACCAATGAACCTAAATATTCCAAGGTAAATTAGGGAAAATTGCCAAACTAGGTTCCATTAGACTGTAATTCCAGTAGAATCATATCAGTTCATATCAAGGGAGGTTCTCCAACATTTCTTTTTTTTTTTTTTTTTTTTGTTAGTAGTGTTTTGCATTTTTTTAGTCTCATCAGAGGATGAAATCTACTCTTGCAGGATTAAAATTCCCTGGAATAATCTGTATATTTTGGTAAGCGCCTGACTACCCTTCGTGCATTCATGACCTGCATTGCTCATAAAAGCTTGAAAGGTGTTTTATTGCTATCTTTATGTTGTAAAGCTGCCTGTAACCTTGGGGCTTCTTACAATGTGTTGTTAAAGACACTTTGCAATCACTAGACTTCTTACAACAGGTTCATTGGTTGTAAACACCGGCCTGGTTGTTATTGGTTGGATTTTTTTCATGTGATTGCTCGTTAATAAGTCCTAGAGATTCAGAGAGGTGTTACCTGGACTTTCCTTAAATGGATTCCAGGTAGTTTACTGTATATTATACTCAATAATATAAATTATTATACTCAATAATATCTGGCAAAATTAACTTATGTACATTTCCAACTCTGTTCTGAGATACAATAACTGTGACAGCCTGCAGGCATCCTAGTATTATTATTATTATTATTGTTATTATTGTTGTTGTTGTTATTTGGTGGTGGTGGTATTTTCATTTGATGGATTATATTTTGTCATGGCTCACTTCCTTTAACAACGCTTAGTTTCTGTCTAATGTTCCATATTCACATGGTTAACAAGTACAATTATATATGCTAGTCTTTCTTTGCCCAGAGCCCTAGCAAATATTGAGATTAATTTAATAAAAATAATTAAAAAATAGTCCCTTGTCCAATATGAAAATGAGCAAAATATAGACCAGAGGGTGGAAAACAACAAAAGATTTAATTAAACCTTTACAAAACTTCAGAAGCAATTTTCAACTCTTTCAAGTGTTTTTTTTTTTTTTTTTTACAGCAAAGATGTTAGCTGCTGTTCTAACTAGAAGATAATATTTGGGGGGGGGGGGGGCTGTTAATAGGTATGTAAAGCAAGAACTGGGATTGCTGCATCCTGTAGCTATTTTCTTACAGACTTTCAGACAGCTGAGCAAGACAACTTCAAGTATATCTGTCTAATATAAACTATGGCTCTCTAGCAGTCACTTCAGAATTTCTTTTCCAGACAAAGTAGCAGCAGCCACAAGTAAGTTTACGTAAAAGAACCAGGCACAGAGGAGAGGCAGATTTCTGCTTGGAATAAGTTTCTATTAAAAGACAGGTTTTATCTGGTTCTTACACTTCATTAATGTCTCCTGCTCTTTTCTGCTGTAGCTTCCCACATCCTTATCCTCACCTCAGCCCTATGTCCTAAAAACACCACAGGTCTTTTCACTTCCAAAATCTAGCCCTGCCACAGTGCTTCTCATTCAGCAGCAATTTTGAAGATCACAATATCATTCAGAAACCAAACAAGAAGGAAAAATACTCCAAGAGAAGGGGAACCTCATTTTTTTCCCCTTTTGTTGCTGAAACACATGAGAATGGAAATGCATGTGCTAGTCTCCTCTAGCACAAAAGCATCTTTGTCTCGGCTTCCCCGATACTGTTCTGTCACTCAGCAAAAACAACGCCATAAATTACTCCATGCTGATTTAATAAAGTGACCTGGCTTATAGCCCAGCAAAGCAGATGGCATTATAGATTATAGGCTAATGCCTTGAGCAAGGCCCAATAAAGAAAGATTTTCAGAAAAGAACTCGAAAGAAGAAAAATGGCTGCACCCAGTATCTGTAATATCTTTCTTAGATGGCAGGATTGATAGTCATGACAGAAAATGATTATATGTCTCAAAGAGCAAAATATTAAATGCCATTATAAAATGCCTTGCACACCAGGAGAATTTATTCCCCCAGGCATAAAGCCTGAAGCCCCTGAGCTGTTTTGGAGAGCAAGTGGTGTCCCCATGGAGGAGGCAGCACACTCACCACAGGGTGCTGGTCGCCACAGGACAGCAGAGGCACACTTCTGACCTTGCAGTGGGAGACACTGATTTAAGCTGCACAAGGAAAACCAACATGAGCATTTTACCTTGTAGGATCTTTGGGTTAGCAGTCTCTTTTCCCATCTGCACCAGAACCAAGGTGTTTCCACCATTTCATGGCTTTAGTTCACTTCTGTTAGTTGGCCAGAGTTATGACCATATTGATATTGCAAGTAGGAATCTCATTGTCTGCTGCTCTCATGCAGTATCTGATGGCAGTATCTACATTTTGCACTAATTTAAGAGAGTCAGTATGTGGAGGAAGAGTGCCAGATTGCTTGCTGACATCAAAAGCGAGTTGTATTTTACCATCCTAACAAACAACAAGGGACTGGAGGGTCTGTAGCTACTCAAAGTGGGTCAGAACTTTGGTCCTACATCTCATACAGAAATCAGGAGACACAGGCACTGAGCTGCTGTGACCTCTTAAGTGATTACAATCATAATCCATTGTGTACTTATTTGTAACAGATCCATTTCTGTAAGCAGTTGAGTTTAATTGGGCCACAGCTGGTGTTGGCTAAGTACATGGAAAGCAGGGGGGTGAGGGGAATGGGTTTATTGACTCAACAGCTCTCTTTAAAGTGAGGTTTTACTGTTCAATGTTATCTACCTTAATTCTTTTAGCTCATGAACATTTACACAGGGCTGCTGGCCTTCAGAACAGGAATTACAGTGTGGGAATCTTTATATACAACTCTGAGGCAGTCTGGAAAAAGTCAGCTCTTCCCACCACATGGATTGGTGCTTCCAGATCAACTATGTGGTACTTTGGCACAAATCCTTGTACAGAGCCCTCCCCAGCATTTGAACCACAGGTCTATAGCTGCCTACTGGTCCTTCCCTAGCAACTAACCCTCTTTCAGGCCCTGCCGGGGCAGCTGGTTAAAAAACAGACCACCTGCTTTTTTTGGTGGTGGCTGAAGAAGGGATGGCATGTCTAGATTTTGCGATTAGCACCAGAACCACCCCCCTGTCTTCAGCACCTTCTGCCTCCAGACCTGGACAGGGAAGACTCTACTCAGACACACAATATCCTCTGCAACCTCCATCCACGAACTTGAGGATGGAAACACAGAGGGGCAGAGCCTAAAGTTTTCAGAGCCGTTTATTCAAGTACTGTGGTAAACCGCTGATGGCTTCAAAGATCTTTCAATTTTTTTTATTTTATGGTCTCTGTCTGGTGCAGTTTGGTGTGGGAGGTTAACTGAGAGAGAGGCTGTCCCATCCAAGAGCTCAAAATCAGTGCCCCAGCAAAGGTAAGGACACTGAACAAGAAAGAAGTCAGGCTCCAATTTTTAACTGCC
This sequence comes from Astur gentilis, assembly GCF_929443795.1. Classification (NCBI taxonomy): domain Eukaryota; kingdom Metazoa; phylum Chordata; class Aves; order Accipitriformes; family Accipitridae; genus Astur; species Astur gentilis. The sequence goes on from NC_064905.1 coordinate 12,569,373, forward strand.
TCTCCTTTTCTTCCTTTCTTCTTCCCTTTGTAATGTGATTATTTTCTCCTACCAATAGAAGCTAGTCTTTATCCTTGGCTCTTTCCTTCCCTACAGCTCATACACCTGTTGCTCTCAAGATTCACAACTGCAACCACCAATGCCCAAGAGGAGTTGGGGCATGCACATGATTGCACAGAAAACATCTATAAGGACATGTTCCCAGCCCTCCATTCATCTCCTTTGGCAAGGAAATTCTCAGCTGAATTCAAAGAAATGAGGCAGTACTCCAGCAAACAATCTGCTTTATGTCTGCTGTCTCACAGGGTGTGCATGAGGACACGAGGAGTGGGGAGAAATGCTAAGTAAGCAGAAAGAAAAGCCAGCATAGAGTATGGCCCCATCCCACAATACACTGTGATGAATTCCAGTCTTCATGATACCACTCTGTGAATTTGGTGTCATGTCATATCTGTGATCCATTTTGACCATGCTTAGCCTGCAGATCAATCTGAGCATCTTCATCACTCTGTTGTATACTGAGCCTAGATCAGGACTTACAGATCACAGTGAATATCTCAGTTATACATATATGGCTCCCCTCTGCAGCAATCCACTTTATGGTGATTCCTTGCCTTTTGCAGCTGATCTTCTGAGAAAGACTGCAGGTGGTAATTTCAGACTTTCTGTAGTGGCAAATCCTTCTCCGTGCTGATTTTCAGCTGTGGATCTGGTGGGCAGTGCCTGCAGCAATGCCGGCAGCAAAGGTCGCATACCTCTGTAGCTCAGAAATGACCCTACAGTGGATGTCAGAAAGACAAAGGTCTGGGAAATAACTGCCTGCTAAGGTAGGCAATTGCCACAGCTTTATCTGATGATTCATTTATCAGACACTAAAAATTAATCTGCTGAGATAATAAAACTCCACAGCAAAGCTTTTACATTGGTGAATGCTTAGTTAACACATGGATGCCACCAGAACTGCTCGTGTAGATGCTTGACAGCCTTTGGTGTGCCTCTTAACAGTAGCTCATAGGATATCAGGTTAAAATCCAGATATTTCTTCTTGTTCCCTAGTAAAGCTGGATGGTGAATATAAAACCAGCCAATGCACAGTCACTCTGAACTGCTCCTTCCCTTTTCTTTTGCTCACAGTCCTCCTATGAGCTTTCTGTGAAAATCCTAACTAAATAAGATTAATTACTCTGCTGTAAAGACATTCCCTTTCAAAATCACTAGTGAGTGAGCCTTGCTCCACTTCAGCGTGCCTTCCCCTCTCTGCCTTGTTCATCACCTTGAGTTAATGCTTCACTGAACAGCTGTAGACCGCATCCTCTCAGAAGTCAGCTTTTGCATCCCCACCAAGCCTCCTGAGTGCCTATGAGCTAGCGGAAAAAACTCTCATTAACTGGGGGTGGCAGTCCTGTACCTTCTCCACGGCAGTGTGTCATCTTTTTTTGTAAATGGAAGGGGTACACAGAATCCCAGATTTGGCCTCATGAGTTGAATTGCAGAACAACTCTGCTCTTTTTTCAAATGCAGTAATTTTAATCCCTCAATTTCTCTGACTTCTGCAGCTCAAAAGCACTTTAGGGAAAATGCTGGAAATGGAAAACAAAAAAAACAAGGGCACCTGTAACAGCCTTCATCTGAAGGATGTTTGTAAGGACCAGGACTGATTCACAGCACACAGCACCCTGTAAGCATCAGCAGCATATGGGTATCTGATACCTTTGTGTATCCTCTGAAATCTATGACTCATCTGATGAGATACAAAAGGTTATATATCCATTTTCAAGATAGAGAAGGTGGGGCGCAAGGACCTCATCCTTCCTTTAATTTCCTGACTGAGCAGCACAAGCAGAAAGAGCACTAGGACAAGAGGACTCCCCACCTCCTGTGCTGGCCACCAGGAATTTGGGGCTGATGAACCATCCAGCTTTGTGAAATGCACGGGTATGTTGTCAAAGGAATAACCTACCCTAGGGTCATGTTAGGAATTGTCTGAAGATGTACAAAGTTAGAAAGAGAAGAATGTCTGAGTGTGACTCAGGAGAGGCAGGGCAGCCACTGGCCAAACCAAGGACCCAAGTGAATCCCCCACCTGCCGGGCAGCAAACTGGGGCTGTGCTTGGTAAAGAGCCAGACCAGAAATGAGCTGTGTGAGAGCCTCAGAATGAACAGTCATCATCTAGTTAGCTCTGTTTTAGGTAAGAGAGCAAGGAAAATAATCTGAACTATTCATAGTTTCAGCTAGCATCTCATGAAGCTACCATTTAAAATAAAAACTTTTTTTTTCCAGTGGAAGTCTGTTATAGTACTAAGATGCTGTGGAAAATAGAGACAATTTTGAATCTACAACAGGCATAAATGCTCTGATTTCCACCATTAGGAATGTCATTACAAGCATTTCATCTGCTGTTAAGAATGTGTGATACATCACTGCATAAACACTCAGGAAATAAACATAGTTCAAGGGCTTACACTGGGAGTAGTTCAATTATTAAAACACAGTAGTGTTATTATGCCACAAACAGCCATTGATGTGTCTAAAGGAGACAGCTTACTGGCATTATCTGTGCTCAAGACTTCTGAAATAAATCTTATTTGGAGCATGTCATAATAGCAGTGGTTTGTAATACAACGTAGCTCTGTGTGTGTGCGTGTGTGGGAACTCTCATTTCCTTAAGTGTCACTGTTGTATGTAAGGAAAAAATTTATTTGTTAACACTTACGAATTTTTATTAAAAAAAATTCAATTAATATTTCACAAAGGAAGTGTTGCTCATACTCTTATTAATTAAGAAAAGGAATAATGTTGCCCTCTGAATGTTTTTTGACATACCAATACCGGGGAAAGTCAGTGCAGTGGGTTTAATTCTGCCCTTGCATGCAAAGCTAGTGGGTGGAAAAAGTGAGTCCCATTGGGCCAAACAATTATTTAAATGATGTCATATCACATCCAACACAAGTGAGTCAGGTAATAGGCCAAACTCAGATCTCACTGAAGGCAGTGGGAGCAAGGGGAAAGTAGTAAGTCTCATATTAGTATTGCATTCAGTGGGTGTAACTAGGGAGGCAGAAGAGAATTGACTCCCACTGTGTCTTTCACCTTAATTTATACCTTCCTGGTACTTTCTTTTTTATGTACTTCAGGGGGTCATTTTATAGAATATCTAAAAAAATTTCTTAGTTCTCCTGTGACTAAATTACACAGTGGCTGCAGATGCCAGTTTCTCTTCCACCAATGAAAATAAGTAGTTTTTACAAAATTTAATGATCTTGCGTGGCTTAAAAATGTGCAAGAGATTAAAATTAATCTTGATATTCCGAAGAAAATTCAAGCAATTATACACTCAACATGAAGTCAAAGTGTAGGAATTATGTTGTTTCTCATTTTGTTTTAACTTAGGCCAGGTTCCCTGTACGGTTCAGCACACAGTCCCACACTTGCAGGAGGCAATGCACTGGAGGGCACAACAAGCCAAGTCCTGGAGAAAAGTGGACCCTTTCTTCAGTGATACTGCTGGTTTTAGGCAGTTTAACCTAATCAAGAAACTCCCTAGGTAAATTATTTCTAATAACCTATGAATAATAGAAATGGAAGCAGTAATAAGCTTTCTAGGTCCTCTTAGTCTTTCCTCATAGATTTGAAATTATTAGTAAAGAGGTTTCCTTCTGATTTTTTTATAACTCCAGTGCATGCTGGAGTCCTCAGAGTCCTCCTGAATATTTCAGACAGTTCAATAACAATGGATAACACATCATGCCATTTTAATTAAGCTTGATGTACACCAACCTTGAAATTAGATCAGAATGTCTATTTACTGACCATGTTGTAGCTAAATTCAAAAACTGATTTTCACTAGTTAGACTGGAAATGCCGGTGAGCAACTCCACCTAATTTCAGTTGGTCACTGGAGATAGTGGGGCCCTTAAGAGAGTAATATGTGTGCTTATCTTAAGTGGGAAAAGATTTTTAAATATTGCTATTTAACTAGCACATGGAGGGAAAACTTTGGTAACTTGATGTTGCATGCAGAGAATGTCAATAAAAAAAATCTATTTTTAGTGCCTATCATTTGGACACTCAAATCATTTCACTAGTATTGAGTTTCTCAGTTGCGCTGTGACACTCACGGAAGTCTTATCTCCAGTTTTCTACTGGGAAAACTGAGGCACCAAATAATTGAATAACTTGTCAAGATCAAATGGAAAGACTTTCTTGTTGCAGAATATTGAAGGGGTTTTAGTTTTTCTCTTTATCACGATGTCAGACCTCAGATTTTATGACTGAATATTCCTCTCTGCCATTGTAAATGCGGGTTAAGGCCACTGATATCTATGAGAGTCATCAATTTAAATCTTGGGCAAACAAGATCACAGTCAGCCTTTAATCTCTTAGTTCTTTTATATAATACAGGGTATATTTCTGCAGTCTGCTGTCTTTGTCTTAGCTGGGATATTATAAAACACAGCAAATGCCATTCCCTTTTCAAATGGACATTAGTTGTTTTTACTGAGTGATTTTATCTTACTCCTGTTACATGTTGTGCTACACTGTTTTCAGGAAGAACAGAAGGTAGAAAGCACTGATTCTTCCTTGTTTCAATCACATTTCACAGTAAAAACTACCAGGAATAGAAATTCACAAACACCTTATTTTTCTCCCAGTTAAGCTCTTGCCATAGTTGTTGCACAGTTGTCAGTGGAGCTGCTCTTGATATACAGCAGTCTGAGCAGCAAGGAGACCCAGTGTGTACATAAAAAGGCTATTTATTCAAAATTTGCTTATGGACCCTTTCCCATATTCCTCTTCAGTTTTCATCTGGGTCTTCATCTCTCTTATAAGTACACCTCAGTAGCATTATAGCTTTATGTTATACATGTAAGTGCTTCAGCTCAGGAAAGGGAGCAATTTGGGGTTGCTATAAATCAGACAGAAGGTTCATAGGCAGACCTCTGTGGGACAAGATAATATACAGAATGCGACAAATAAGGACAGAGCTGCTCTGCTATCACATGACTGTGTATGAAGGTTGAAATGTATTGAAAAAAAATTGTGTACACAAACAAACCTGGTTTTGGTATTTGCAACAAATTTCTCTTGTGCAGTCAGCTTTTTTAAGAAGAAAAATGCCTTTTATTTCTTTGTGCCAACTGTTCTTCTTTGTTGGCAACACTTAGAGCCAATCCACAAGCTGTTAACTTGTTGTTCATGTCCCAAAATGTGGTTTTCCCACATGGAGGACCTCATTTTTTAGTGGATCTTCATGATGAGTATTGCATCTACATATGAAGAAGACAGGGACTCCAAGTGAATAAATGAGTTACCTCCCCTCATGATGAAACACATGGAGGAGAACTCACTCATGCTTGACTAAAGTGGAATCAATGTAGTCAATTCAGCAGGAAGTGACCCTGGCATGGGGTTTTCTTAAGCCTCTGTCCTGAGCTTTTAGACACAAATCTTAATATATGAAAAACAGGATGATAAATCCAGGACCACAGAATCAAGGAGTGAAACTTTTCTTGAAACGTGGCCTTGTCCGCTGAGTAACAGATTGAACTAAGGTATCTTCTGGAGGACAATTTGGACCCAAACCAGCATGTACTGCAGACTCAGACTTCCTGAGAAGATGAACATTGGAAGAAAGTTAATCAATCTTCATGTCCAAACACAGTCCAAAGCAATTACCCCAAAATCACAGAACACCAATACAGTACTAATTGAGCTGTTGAAGTTTTCAAATGTAACATTGCCTTAGAGTGGTGTAAGTTCAGTTTGAGGCTCAGTTTCCTTTACAAGCATCAGGGGTCAGAGACGTTGATTTGGCAGCGTGTTATTCTTTTACTGTTTACTGATCTGTGATTTCTTTTATATTCGCTATTTCTCACAGTCTCTCTGGTATCCTTCAAGAGGTGAAAGCCTCAATGATTCATCATTGCCTAGAGAGAGACACTACACAGAAACAACAAAATTCCCGTTACCTTCCAATGCCTTGGTTCACTTTCTCCATAATGTATCCATTCCGGTTCACAGTTTAGATTGCTAAATCTCTGTAGTTTTTGAAATACTGGTATAAGAATTTGGCAATTTTAATGAAGAATGGTCAAAGAGACAAATAATTAGGTTCTAGGGGAAAAAAAAATTTCATTAATAAAGGTCAAGCTAAGCAATTAGTTTTATATAAAAGAAAACTTCCTCCAGGACGCTCTCTAAACAAAATTTTAAAGTTTGTTTCAAAACAGCAATTTTCTCATTTAGAAAATTAGCTCCACTGTGGTCCTCTTCATGGGCTGCAGGGAAATAGCTGCTCTACTGTGATCTCTCCCATGGACCGCAGGTAAATAGCTGCTCCACCATGGTGCTCTCCATGGGCTGCAGGGCACTATCTGCTCAGGCTCCTGGAGCACCCTGCCGTCCTCCTTCTCTGTCCTTCTTGTCTGCAGGGCTGTTTCTCAGAAGTTCTTCATACCTTCTCAATACTATGCAGCACCTTCCATTTCTTAAATACGTTTTTGCAGAAGTGCCACCAGCTTAACTAATGGGCTCAGCTATGTCCTGCAGTGGGACTGTAGCACGGAAGTCTGGGAACAGTTGTATCCATTACAGAGCTCCCCGTGAGCTCTTCTCATACAGCTCTGTCTGCAACTCCTTGCTGGACGCATTTTGCCACAGACACACAATATAGAGGATTAGGGACCCAACTATATTTTCACACACCCAGAAGCCCTTAAGATTGAGAATTCTTACAGAGAATGATCACTACAGGCCAGATTACACCTATGCCAGCTAACAGTGCTGCCTACAGTTCAAAACCAGAACTCCGCACCCTCTTTTGTAGCACAATAAAGTTTGAATGGCATAAAAGTTGGAATCACTAGTGCTTTCCGCAGCCGCCAGCGGCCGTTACACCGCCTTTACATCTCCCACCGTTGCTCTCGGCCCCTCCCAAGCCTCGTCAGCCACCCTGACACAGCTGCCGGCTCCCGGCGACTCTCTCTGCGTCCCTGCCTTTTCCCCGGTTCAGCAAACCCCCCTGCACACCGTGATCCTCCGCTCTGCTGCGGAACGTGCCAGCGCGGAGCCGATCGCCTCCGCGAGTAACGGACCGCTAGTGGCCGTTACGCCACCTTTAAATCTCCCGCCCTCTCTCCTGGGCCCACCCAAATCTCCTCAGACGCTCTCCCTGGCAATAAAAAAGGAAAGGAAAGGAAACAAAAGGCAGAGGAGAGGAGGTCTGTGACACGGGTCTGGAGCCCGTGACACCACGGCACGTGTCACAATGTCTGGGGCTGTCACCAGGGGCCCCAGCGGGCAGGGCTGCCGCAGTGCAGCCTGTGCCACCGGTGAGTGCGCATGCAGAGGGAAGGCTGGGCTGGACGAGGGCCGGGGCAAAGACGCCGGTCCCTTGCAGCCGTCTCACCCGGGAGCGAGGGTCCAGTCGCTCAGGGGAGCACCTTGGGCAGGGCACGGTGCCCCCGCTGCGGACGGGTGCCTCCCAGCTCCCTCCCACCCTCTCCTGCCTTTCCCCAGGTCCCTGCCGATCCCACACCTGCTCCCCCCACTGCCAGCTCCCTCCTGCCCACCCCCACTGAGACCCCTTCCCTTTCTTCTCCTGCAGGCCATGGCTGTCACTGCCTTCCTCATCCCAGCTCTGCTGGGCATTGTCCAGAACATACTGCGGCTGGGGGAAGTCCTGCATGTGGCCACACACAAGCTCATGCAGCAGCTCGCACAGCAGCTGAGCTGGAAGATGAGTCAGCTGCTGCGGGATATGGAGCAGACCCTGGAGCAGATCGGGGTGGTCAGGAAAGTCCTGCTCCTCGCTACCTTCCAACAATGGTGCTTCTGGGCCTCTGCTCTTGGGGCAGGAGTCGTGCTCCTGCTCCTGTGCCTCTGCTGGAGAACCAGAAAAAGGAGCCGTGAGCCAGGAAGCACCTGCAAGCAGGGCAGCCCTGGAGGTGAAGGCGAGGAGGAGGAGGAGGAGGAAGAGGAGGGAGAGGTAGAAGAAGATGACGATGATGATGACGACGACGCTGGTGACACAGGGGATCTCGGCAGATGTGTGGTCGATCACAGCCAGTGGCCAGCGCCGTACATGGCTGACACGTGCAAGCTGGTGGAGGAGCTGGTAGACGAGCTTCTGAGCGCCTGCCGAAGACTCTCGGGGAATAGCTTCAAGCCACGGCTGCAGCCAGCCATTGGGGTGGGCTGTGTCTATGAAGCGTGGACTGCCCGGGAGAACAATGTCCTCTACCGCCTGCTCGTGCCCCTGCAGCCTCCACCCGGGCACGCCTTCTGCTTGGAGCCGGCCACCGCAAAGGAGATGCTGACCAGCGACTCCTGCCTCCGTGTCCAGCTACGGTGCATGTGCATGAGGGAGTGGCTGGTGGAGGACGTACTATGCTTCCTCCACCACAGTGAGGATGAGCTGAAAAGGCAAGACCCCAGCCTCCTCAGCACCCTTTGCGCCAATTCGTACTTAGACGTTCAGAAAACCGCCTCCTGGTTCCAGATGCTGGTGAAAAACGCCTGGGAGCTTATGCCCCAGTCACACCACTGCCAGCTGACAGTGCTGCCTACTGCACGCTCCTGCAAGATCAGGCTGACAAACGGACAGGAAACCCTGTCCATTCAGATGATTTTTGGGGTGCCGCTGGACGACGACGGCAACTCCTTCCTGAGCCTTGAGTAGGCAGAGGCCAGCTCTACCCTCAGCACAGCGTGGCAGGAGAGCTGTGATGTGGCCGAGATGCCGTGCATCAGGCACGGCCAGCACAACGTCTTCCTCCCCAAGATGCTGTGCTCCAAAGTGGTTTTGCTGTCCCGTACTAGTCGTTGTGAAGTGCTGTTAGCTTCCCCTTGGATCCGTCCTGGGTCTGTGAGAGCTGTGCTTGAGCTCCCACCAGAGCTGCTCCAAAACCAGGACTCCGCACCCTCTTTTGTAGCACAATAAAGTTTGAATGGCATAAAAGTTGGAATCACTAGTGCTTTCCGCAGCCGCCAGCGGCCGTTACACCGCCTTTACATCTCCCACCGTTGCTCTCGGCCCCTCCCAAGCCTCGTCAGCCACCCTGACACAGCTGCCGGCTCCCGGCGACTCTCTCTGCGTCCCTGCCTTTTCCCCGGTTCAGCAAACCGCCCTGCACACCGTGATCCTCCGCTCTGCTGCGGAACGTGCCAGCGCGGAGCCGATCGCCTCCGCGAGTAACGGACCGCTAGTGGCCGTTACGCCACCTTTAAATCTCCCGCCCTCTCTCCTGGGCCCACCCAAATCTCCTCAGACGCTCTCCCTGGCAATAAAAAAGGAAAGGAAAGGAAACAAAAGGCAGAGGAGAGGAGGTCTGTGACACGGGTCTGGAGCCCGTGACACCACGGCACGTGTCACAATGTCTGGGGCTGTCACCAGGGGCCCCAGCGGGCAGGGCTGCCGCAGTGCAGCCTGTGCCACCGGTGAGTGCGCATGCAGAGGGAAGGCTGGGCTGGACGAGGGCCGGGGCAAAGACGCCGGTCCCTTGCAGCCGTCTCACCCGGCAGCGAGGGTCCAGTCGCTCAGGGGAGCACCTTGGGCAGGGCACGGTGCCCCCGCTGCGGACGGGTGCCTCCCAGCTCCCTCCCACCCTCTCCTGCCTTTCCCCAGGTCCCTGCCGATCCCACACCTGCTCCCCCCACTGCCAGCTCCCTCCTGCCCACCCCCACTGAGACCCCTTCCCTTTCTTCTCCTGCAGGCCATGGCTGTCACTGCCTTCCTCATCCCAGCTCTGCTGGGCATTGTCCAGAACATACTGCGGCTGGGGGAAGTCCTGCATGTGGCCACACACAAGCTCATGCAGCAGCTCGCACAGCAGCTGAGCTGGAAGATGAGTCAGCTGCTGCGGGATATGGAGCAGACCCTGGAGCAGATCGGGGTGGTCAGGAAAGTCCTGCTCCTCGCTACCTTCCAACAATGGTGCTTCTGGGCCTCTGCTCTTGGGGCAGGAGTCGTGCTCCTGCTCCTGTGCCTCTGCTGGAGAACCAGAAAAAGGAGCCGTGAGCCAGGAAGCACCTGCAAGCAGGGCAGCCCTGGAGGTGAAGGCGAGGAGGAGGAGGAGGAAGAGGAGGGAGAGGTAGAAGAAGATGACGATGATGATGACGACGACGCTGGTGACACAGGGGATCTCGGCAGATGTGTGGTCGATCACAGCCAGTGGCCAGCGCCGTACATGGCTGACACGTGCAAGCTGGTGGAGGAGCTGGTAGACGAGCTTCTGAGCGCCTGCCGAAGACTCTCGGGGAATAGCTTCAAGCCACGGCTGCAGCCAGCCATTGGGGTGGGCTGTGTCTATGAAGCGTGGACTGCCCGGGAGAACAATGTCCTCTACCGCCTGCTCGTGCCCCTGCAGCCTCCACCCGGGCACGCCTTCTGCTTGGAGCCGGCCACCGCAAAGGAGATGCTGACCAGCGACTCCTGCCTCCGTGTCCAGCTACGGTGCATGTGCATGAGGGAGTGGCTGGTGGAGGACGTACTATGCTTCCTCCACCACAGTGAGGATGAGCTGAAAAGGCAAGACCCCAGCCTCCTCAGCACCCTTTGCGCCAATTCGTACTTAGACGTTCAGAAAACCGCCTCCTGGTTCCAGATGCTGGTGAAAAACGCCTGGGAGCTTATGCCCCAGTCACACCACTGCCAGCTGACAGTGCTGCCTACTGCACGCTCCTGCAAGATCAGGCTGACAAACGGACAGGAAACCCTGTCCATTCAGATGATTTTTGGGGTGCCGCTGGACGACGACGGCAACTCCTTCCTGAGCCTTGAGTAGGCAGAGGCCAGCTCTACCCTCAGCACAGCGTGGCAGGAGAGCTGTGATGTGGCCGAGATGCCGTGCATCAGGCACGGCCAGCACAACGTCTTCCTCCCCAAGATGCTGTGCTCCAAAGTGGTTTTGCTGTCCCGTACTAGTCGTTGTGAAGTGCTGTTAGCTTCCCCTTGGATCCGTCCTGGGTCTGTGAGAGCTGTGCTTGAGCTCCCACCAGAGCTGCTCCAAAACCAGGACTCCGCACCCTCTTTTGTAGCACAATAAAGTTTGAATGGCATAAAAGTTGGAATCACTAGTGCTTTCCGCAGCCGCCAGCGGCCGTTACACCGCCTTTACATCTCCCACCGTTGCTCTCGGCCCCTCCCAAGCCTCGTCAGCCACCCTGACACAGCTGCCGGCTCCCGGCGACTCTCTCTGCGTCCCTGCCTTTTCCCCGGTTCAGCAAACCCCCCTGCACACCGTGATCCTCCGCTCTGCTGCAGAACGTGCCAGCGCGGAGCCGATCGCCTCCGCGAGTAACGGACCGCTAGTGGCCGTTACGCCACCTTTAAATCTCCCGCCCTCTCTCCTGGGCCCACCCAAATCTCCTCAGACGCTCTCCCTGGCAATAAAAAAGGAAAGGAAAGGAAACAAAAGGCAGAGGAGAGGAGGTCTGTGACACGGGTCTGGAGCCCGTGACACCACGGCACGTGTCACAATGTCTGGGGCTGTCACCAGGGGCCCCAGCGGGCAGGGCTGCCGCAGTGCAGCCTGTGCCACCGGTGAGTGCGCATGCAGAGGGAAGGCTGGGCTGGACGAGGGCCGGGGCAAAGACGCCGGTCCCTTGCAGCCGTCTCACCCGGGAGCAAGGGTCCAGTCGCTCAGGGGAGCACCTTGGGCAGGGCACGGTGCCCCCGCTGCGGACGGGTGCCTCCCAGCTCCCTCCCACCCTCTCCTGCCTTTCCCCAGGTCCCTGCCGATCCCACACCTGCTCCCCCCACTGCCAGCTCCCTCCTGCCCACCCCCACTGAGACCCCTTCCCTTTCTTCTCCTGCAGGCCATGGCTGTCACTGCCTTCCTCATCCCAGCTCTGCTGGGCATTGTCCAGAACATACTGCGGCTGGGGGAAGTCCTGCATGTGGCCACACACAAGCTCATGCAGCAGCTCGCACAGCAGCTGAGCTGGAAGATGAGTCAGCTGCTGCGGGATATGGAGCAGACCCTGGAGCAGATCGGGGTGGTCAGGAAAGTCCTGCTCCTCGCTACCTTCCAACAATGGTGCTTCTGGGCCTCTGCTCTTGGGGCAGGAGTCGTGCTCCTGCTCCTGTGCCTCTGCTGGAGAACCAGAAAAAGGAGCCGTGAGCCAGGAAGCACCTGCAAGCAGGGCAGCCCTGGAGGTGAAGGCGAGGAGGAGGAGGAGGAAGAGGAGGGAGAGGTAGAAGAAGATGACGATGATGATGACGACGACGCTGGTGACACAGGGGATCTCGGCAGATGTGTGGTCGATCACAGCCAGTGGCCAGCGCCGTACATGGCTGACACGTGCAAGCTGGTGGAGGAGCTGGTAGACGAGCTTCTGAGCGCCTGCCGAAGACTCTCGGGGAATAGCTTCAAGCCACGGCTGCAGCCAGCCATTGGGGTGGGCTGTGTCTATGAAGCGTGGACTGCCCGGGAGAACAATGTCCTCTACCGCCTGCTCGTGCCCCTGCAGCCTCCACCCGGGCACGCCTTCTGCTTGGAGCCGGCCACCGCAAAGGAGATGCTGACCAGCGACTCCTGCCTCCGTGTCCAGCTACGGTGCATGTGCATGAGGGAGTGGCTGGTGGAGGAAGTACTATGCTTCCTCCACCACAGTGAGGATGAGCTGAAAAGGCAAGACCCCAGCCTCCTCAGCACCCTTTGCGCCAATTCGTACTTAGACGTTCAGAAAACCGCCTCCTGGTTCCAGATGCTGGTGAAAAACGCCTGGGAGCTTATGCCCCAGTCACACCACTGCCAGCTGACAGTGCTGCCTACTGCACGCTCCTGCAAGATCAGGCTGACAAACGGACAGGAAACCCTGTCCATTCAGATGATTTTTGGGGTGCCGCTGGACGACGACGGCAACTCCTTCCTGAGCCTTGAGTAGGCAGAGGCCAGCTCTACCCTCAGCACAGCGTGGCAGGAGAGCTGTGATGTGGCCGAGATGCCGTGCATCAGGCACGGCCAGCACAACGTCTTCCTCCCCAAGATGCTGTGCTCCAAAGTGGTTTTGCTGTCCCGTACTAGTCGTTGTGAAGTGCTGTTAGCTTCCCCTTGGATCCGTCCTGGGTCTGTGAGAGCTGTGCTTGAGCTCCCACCAGAGCTGCTCCAAAACCAGGACTCCGCACCCTCTTTTGTAGCACAATAAAGTTTGAATGGCATAAAAGTTGGAATCACTAGTGCTTTCCGCAGCCGCCAGCGGCCGTTACACCGCCTTTACATCTCCCACCGTTGCTCTCGGCCCCTCCCAAGCCTCGTCAGCCACCCTGACACAGCTGCCGGCTCCCGGCGACTCTCTCTGCGTCCCTGCCTTTTCCCCGGTTCAGCAAACCGCCCTGCACACCGTGATCCTCCGCTCTGCTGCGGAACGTGCCAGCGCGGAGCCGATCGCCTCCGCGAGTAACGGACCGCTAGTGGCCGTTACGCCACCTTTAAATCTCCCGCCCTCTCTCCTGGGCCCACCCAAATCTCCTCAGACGCTCTCCCTGGCAATAAAAAAGGAAAGGAAAGGAAACAAAAGGCAGAGGAGAGGAGGTCTGTGACACGGGTCTGGAGCCCGTGACACCACGGCACGTGTCACAATGTCTGGGGCTGTCACCAGGGGCCCCAGCGGGCAGGGCTGCCGCAGTGCAGCCTGTGCCACCGGTGAGTGCGCATGCAGAGGGAAGGCTGGGCTGGACGAGGGCCGGGGCAAAGACGCCGGTCCCTTGCAGCCGTCTCACCCGGCAGCGAGGGTCCAGTCGCTCAGGGGAGCACCTTGGGCAGGGCACGGTGCCCCCGCTGCGGACGGGTGCCTCCCAGCTCCCTCCCACCCTCTCCTGCCTTTCCCCAGGTCCCTGCCGATCCCACACCTGCTCCCCCCACTGCCAGCTCCCTCCTGCCCACCCCCACTGAGACCCCTTCCCTTTCTTCTCCTGCAGGCCATGGCTGTCACTGCCTTCCTCATCCCAGCTCTGCTGGGCATTGTCCAGAACATACTGCGGCTGGGGGAAGTCCTGCATGTGGCCACACACAAGCTCATGCAGCAGCTCGCACAGCAGCTGAGCTGGAAGATGAGTCAGCTGCTGCGGGATATGGAGCAGACCCTGGAGCAGATCGGGGTGGTCAGGAAAGTCCTGCTCCTCGCTACCTTCCAACAATGGTGCTTCTGGGCCTCTGCTCTTGGGGCAGGAGTCGTGCTCCTGCTCCTGTGCCTCTGCTGGAGAACCAGAAAAAGGAGCCGTGAGCCAGGAAGCACCTGCAAGCAGGGCAGCCCTGGAGGTGAAGGCGAGGAGGAGGAGGAGGAAGAGGAGGGAGAGGTAGAAGAAGATGACGATGATGATGACGACGACGCTGGTGACACAGGGGATCTCGGCAGATGTGTGGTCGATCACAGCCAGTGGCCAGCGCCGTACATGGCTGACACGTGCAAGCTGGTGGAGGAGCTGGTAGACGAGCTTCTGAGCGCCTGCCGAAGACTCTCGGGGAATAGCTTCAAGCCACGGCTGCAGCCAGCCATTGGGGTGGGCTGTGTCTATGAAGCGTGGACTGCCCGGGAGAACAATGTCCTCTACCGCCTGCTCGTGCCCCTGCAGCCTCCACCCGGGCACGCCTTCTGCTTGGAGCCGGCCACCGCAAAGGAGATGCTGACCAGCGACTCCTGCCTCCGTGTCCAGCTACGGTGCATGTGCATGAGGGAGTGGCTGGTGGAGGACGTACTATGCTTCCTCCACCACAGTGAGGATGAGCTGAAAAGGCAAGACCCCAGCCTCCTCAGCACCCTTTGCGCCAATTCGTACTTAGACGTTCAGAAAACCGCCTCCTGGTTCCAGATGCTGGTGAAAAACGCCTGGGAGCTTATGCCCCAGTCACACCACTGCCAGCTGACAGTGCTGCCTACTGCACGCTCCTGCAAGATCAGGCTGACAAACGGACAGGAAACCCTGTCCATTCAGATGATTTTTGGGGTGCCGCTGGACGACGACGGCAACTCCTTCCTGAGCCTTGAGTAGGCAGAGGCCAGCTCTACCCTCAGCACAGCGTGGCAGGAGAGCTGTGATGTGGCCGAGATGCCGTGCATCAGGCACGGCCAGCACAACGTCTTCCTCCCCAAGATGCTGTGCTCCAAAGTGGTTTTGCTGTCCCGTACTAGTCGTTGTGAAGTGCTGTTAGCTTCCCCTTGGATCCGTCCTGGGTCTGTGAGAGCTGTGCTTGAGCTCCCACCAGAGCTGCTCCAAAACCAGGACTCCGCACCCTCTTTTGTAGCACAATAAAGTTTGAATGGCATAAAAGTTGGAATCACTAGTGCTTTCCGCAGCCGCCAGCGGCCGTTACACCGCCTTTACATCTCCCACCGTTGCTCTCGGCCCCTCCCAAGCCTCGTCAGCCACCCTGACACAGCTGCCGGCTCCCGGCGACTCTCTCTGCGTCCCTGCCTTTTCCCCGGTTCAGCAAACCGCCCTGCACACCGTGATCCTCCGCTCTGCTGCAGAACGTGCCAGCGCGGAGCCGATCGCCTCCGCGAGTAACGGACCGCTAGTGGCCGTTACGCCACCTTTAAATCTCCCGCCCTCTCTCCTGGGCCCACCCAAATCTCCTCAGACGCTCTCCCTGGCAATAAAAAAGGAAAGGAAAGGAAACAAAAGGCAGAGGAGAGGAGGTCTGTGACACGGGTCTGGAGCCCGTGACACCACGGCACGTGTCACAATGTCTGGGGCTGTCACCAGGGGCCCCAGCGGGCAGGGCTGCCGCAGTGCAGCCTGTGCCACCGGTGAGTGCGCATGCAGAGGGAAGGCTGGGCTGGACGAGGGCCGGGGCAAAGACGCCGGTCCCTTGCAGCCGTCTCACCCGGGAGCAAGGGTCCAGTCGCTCAGGGGAGCACCTTGGGCAGGGCACGGTGCCCCCGCTGCGGACGGGTGCCTCCCAGCTCCCTCCCACCCTCTCCTGCCTTTCCCCAGGTCCCTGCCGATCCCACACCTGCTCCCCCCACTGCCAGCTCCCTCCTGCCCACCCCCACTGAGACCCCTTCCCTTTCTTCTCCTGCAGGCCATGGCTGTCACTGCCTTCCTCATCCCAGCTCTGCTGGGCATTGTCCAGAACATACTGCGGCTGGGGGAAGTCCTGCATGTGGCCACACACAAGCTCATGCAGCAGCTCGCACAGCAGCTGAGCTGGAAGATGAGTCAGCTGCTGCGGGATATGGAGCAGACCCTGGAGCAGATCGGGGTGGTCAGGAAAGTCCTGCTCCTCGCTACCTTCCAACAATGGTGCTTCTGGGCCTCTGCTCTTGGGGCAGGAGTCGTGCTCCTGCTCCTGTGCCTCTGCTGGAGAACCAGAAAAAGGAGCCGTGAGCCAGGAAGCACCTGCAAGCAGGGCAGCCCTGGAGGTGAAGGCGAGGAGGAGGAGGAGGAAGAGGAGGGAGAGGTAGAAGAAGATGACGATGATGATGACGACGACGCTGGTGACACAGGGGATCTCGGCAGATGTGTGGTCGATCACAGCCAGTGGCCAGCGCCGTACATGGCTGACACGTGCAAGCTGGTGGAGGAGCTGGTAGACGAGCTTCTGAGCGCCTGCCGAAGACTCTCGGGGAATAGCTTCAAGCCACGGCTGCAGCCAGCCATTGGGGTGGGCTGTGTCTATGAAGCGTGGACTGCCCGGGAGAACAATGTCCTCTACCGCCTGCTCGTGCCCCTGCAGCCTCCACCCGGGCACGCCTTCTGCTTGGAGCCGGCCACCGCAAAGGAGATGCTGACCAGCGACTCCTGCCTCCGTGTCCAGCTACGGTGCATGTGCATGAGGGAGTGGCTGGTGGAGGACGTACTATGCTTCCTCCACCACAGTGAGGATGAGCTGAAAAGGCAAGACCCCAGCCTCCTCAGCACCCTTTGCGCCAATTCGTACTTAGACGTTCAGAAAACCGCCTCCTGGTTCCAGATGCTGGTGAAAAACGCCTGGGAGCTTATGCCCCAGTCACACCACTGCCAGCTGACAGTGCTGCCTACTGCACGCTCCTGCAAGATCAGGCTGACAAACGGACAGGAAACCCTGTCCATTCAGATGATTTTTGGGGTGCCGCTGGACGACGACGGCAACTCCTTCCTGAGCCTTGAGTAGGCAGAGGCCAGCTCTACCCTCAGCACAGCGTGGCAGGAGAGCTGTGATGTGGCCGAGATGCCGTGCATCAGGCACGGCCAGCACAACGTCTTCCTCCCCAAGATGCTGTGCTCCAAAGTGGTTTTGCTGTCCCGTACTAGTCGTTGTGAAGTGCTGTTAGCTTCCCCTTGGATCCGTCCTGGGTCTGTGAGAGCTGTGCTTGAGCTCCCACCAGAGCTGCTCCAAAACCAGGACTCCGCACCCTCTTTTGTAGCACAATAAAGTTTGAATGGCATAAAAGTTGGAATCACTAGTGCTTTCCGCAGCCGCCAGCGGCCGTTACACCGCCTTTACATCTCCCACCGTTGCTCTCGGCCCCTCCCAAGCCTCGTCAGCCACCCTGACACAGCTGCCGGCTCCCGGCGACTCTCTCTGCGTCCCTGCCTTTTCCCCGGTTCAGCAAACCCCCCTGCACACCGTGATCCTCCGCTCTGCTGCGGAACGTGCCAGCGCGGAGCCGATCGCCTCCGCGAGTAACGGACCGCTAGTGGCCGTTACGCCACCTTTAAATCTCCCGCCCTCTCTCCTGGGCCCACCCAAATCTCCTCAGACGCTCTCCCTGGCAATAAAAAAGGAAAGGAAAGGAAACAAAAGGCAGAGGAGAGGAGGTCTGTGACACGGGTCTGGAGCCCGTGACACCACGGCACGTGTCACAATGTCTGGGGCTGTCACCAGGGGCCCCAGCGGGCAGGGCTGCCGCAGTGCAGCCTGTGCCACCGGTGAGTGCGCATGCAGAGGGAAGGCTGGGCTGGACGAGGGCCGGGGCAAAGACGCCGGTCCCTTGCAGCCGTCTCACCCGGCAGCGAGGGTCCAGTCGCTCAGGGGAGCACCTTGGGCAGGGCACGGTGCCCCCGCTGCGGACGGGTGCCTCCCAGCTCCCTCCCACCCTCTCCTGCCTTTCCCCAGGTCCCTGCCGATCCCACACCTGCTCCCCCCACTGCCAGCTCCCTCCTGCCCAACCCCACTGAGACCCCTTACCTTTCTTCTCCTGCAGGCCATGGCTGTCACTGTCTTCCTCATCCCAGCTCTGCTGGGCATTGTCCAGAACATACTGCGGCTGGGGGAAGTCCTGCATGTGGCCACACACAAGCTCATGCAGCAGCTCGCACAGCAGCTGAGCTGGAAGATGAGTCAGCTGCTGCGGGATACGGAGCAGACCCTGGAGCAGATCGGGGTGGTCAGGAAAGTCCTGCTCCTCGCTACCTTCCAACAATGGTGCTTCTGGGCCTCTGCTCTTGGGGCAGGAGTCGTGCTCCTGCTCCTGTGCCTCTGCTGGAGAACCAGAAAAAGGAGCCGTGAGCCAGGAAGCACCTGCAAGCAGGGCAGCCCTGGAGGTGAAGGCGAGGAGGAGGAGGAGGAAGAGGAGGGAGAGGTAGAAGAAGATGACGATGATGATGACGACGACGCTGGTGACACAGGGGATCTCGGCAGATGTGTGGTCGATCACAGCCAGTGGCCAGCGCCGTACATGGCTGACACGTGCAAGCTGGTGGAGGAGCTGGTAGACGAGCTTCTGAGCGCCTGCCGAAGACTCTCGGGGAATAGCTTCAAGCCACGGCTGCAGCCAGCCATTGGGGTGGGCTGTGTCTATGAAGCGTGGACTGCCCGGGAGAACAATGTCCTCTACCGCCTGCTCGTGCCCCTGCAGCCTCCACCCGGGCACGCCTTCTGCTTGGAGCCGGCCACCGCAAAGGAGATGCTGACCAGCGACTCCTGCCTCCGTGTCCAGCTACGGTGCATGTGCATGAGGGAGTGGCTGGTGGAGGACGTACTATGCTTCCTCCACCACAGTGAGGATGAGCTGAAAAGGCAAGACCCCAGCCTCCTCAGCACCCTTTGCGCCAATTCGTACTTAGACGTTCAGAAAACCGCCTCCTGGTTCCAGATGCTGGTGAAAAACGCCTGGGAGCTTATGCCCCAGTCACACCACTGCCAGCTGACAGTGCTGCCTACTGCACGCTCCTGCAAGATCAGGCTGACAAACGGACAGGAAACCCTGTCCATTCAGATGATTTTTGGGGTGCCGCTGGACGACGACGGCAACTCCTTCCTGAGCCTTGAGTAGGCAGAGGCCAGCTCTACCCTCAGCACAGCGTGGCAGGAGAGCTGTGATGTGGCCGAGATGCCGTGCATCAGGCACGGCCAGCACAACGTCTTCCTCCCCAAGATGCTGTGCTCCAAAGTGGTTTTGCTGTCCCGTACTAGTCGTTGTGAAGTGCTGTTAGCTTCCCCTTGGATCCGTCCTGGGTCTGTGAGAGCTGTGCTTGAGCTCCCACCAGAGCTGCTCCAAAACCAGGACTCCGCACCCTCTTTTGTAGCACAATAAAGTTTGAATGGCATAAAAGTTGGAATCACTAGTGCTTTCCGCAGCCGCCAGCGGCCGTTACACCGCCTTTACATCTCCCACCGTTGCTCTCGGCCCCTCCCAAGCCTCGTCAGCCACCCTGACACAGCTGCCGGCTCCCGGCGACTCTCTCTGCGTCCCTGCCTTTTCCCCGGTTCAGCAAACCCCCCTGCACACCGTGATCCTCCGCTCTGCTGCGGAACGTGCCAGCGCGGAGCCGATCGCCTCCGCGAGTAACGGACCGCTAGTGGCCGTTACGCCACCTTTAAATCTCCCGCCCTCTCTCCTGGGCCCACCCAAATCTCCTCAGACGCTCTCCCTGGCAATAAAAAAGGAAAGGAAAGGAAACAAAAGGCAGAGGAGAGGAGGTCTGTGACACGGGTCTGGAGCCCGTGACACCACGGCACGTGTCACAATGTCTGGGGCTGTCACCAGGGGCCCCAGCGGGCAGGGCTGCCGCAGTGCAGCCTGTGCCACCGGTGAGTGCGCATGCAGAGGGAAGGCTGGGCTGGACGAGGGCCGGGGCAAAGACGCCGGTCCCTTGCAGCCGTCTCACCCGGCAGCGAGGGTCCAGTCGCTCAGGGGAGCACCTTGGGCAGGGCACGGTGCCCCCGCTGCGGACGGGTGCCTCCCAGCTCCCTCCCACCCTCTCCTGCCTTTCCCCAGGTCCCTGCCGATCCCACACCTGCTCCCCCCACTGCCAGCTCCCTCCTGCCCAACCCCACTGAGACCCCTTACCTTTCTTCTCCTGCAGGCCATGGCTGTCACTGTCTTCCTCATCCCAGCTCTGCTGGGCATTGTCCAGAACATACTGCGGCTGGGGGAAGTCCTGCATGTGGCCACACACAAGCTCATGCAGCAGCTCGCACAGCAGCTGAGCTGGAAGATGAGTCAGCTGCTGCGGGATACGGAGCAGACCCTGGAGCAGATCGGGGTGGTCAGGAAAGTCCTGCTCCTCGCTACCTTCCAACAATGGTGCTTCTGGGCCTCTGCTCTTGGGGCAGGAGTCGTGCTCCTGCTCCTGTGCCTCTGCTGGAGAACCAGAAAAAGGAGCCGTGAGCCAGGAAGCACCTGCAAGCAGGGCAGCCCTGGAGGTGAAGGCGAGGAGGAGGAGGAGGAAGAGGAGGGAGAGGTAGAAGAAGATGACGATGATGATGACGACGACGCTGGTGACACAGGGGATCTCGGCAGATGTGTGGTCGATCACAGCCAGTGGCCAGCGCCGTACATGGCTGACACGTGCAAGCTGGTGGAGGAGCTGGTAGACGAGCTTCTGAGCGCCTGCCGAAGACTCTCGGGGAATAGCTTCAAGCCACGGCTGCAGCCAGCCATTGGGGTGGGCTGTGTCTATGAAGCGTGGACTGCCCGGGAGAACAATGTCCTCTACCGCCTGCTCGTGCCCCTGCAGCCTCCACCCGGGCACGCCTTCTGCTTGGAGCCGGCCACCGCAAAGGAGATGCTGACCAGCGACTCCTGCCTCCGTGTCCAGCTACGGTGCATGTGCATGAGGGAGTGGCTGGTGGAGGACGTACTATGCTTCCTCCACCACAGTGAGGATGAGCTGAAAAGGCAAGACCCCAGCCTCCTCAGCACCCTTTGCGCCAATTCGTACTTAGACGTTCAGAAAACCGCCTCCTGGTTCCAGATGCTGGTGAAAAACGCCTGGGAGCTTATGCCCCAGTCACACCACTGCCAGCTGACAGTGCTGCCTACTGCACGCTCCTGCAAGATCAGGCTGACAAACGGACAGGAAACCCTGTCCATTCAGATGATTTTTGGGGTGCCGCTGGACGACGACGGCAACTCCTTCCTGAGCCTTGAGTAGGCAGAGGCCAGCTCTACCCTCAGCACAGCGTGGCAGGAGAGCTGTGATGTGGCCGAGATGCCGTGCATCAGGCACGGCCAGCACAACGTCTTCCTCCCCAAGATGCTGTGCTCCAAAGTGGTTTTGCTGTCCCGTACTAGTCGTTGTGAAGTGCTGTTAGCTTCCCCTTGGATCCGTCCTGGGTCTGTGAGAGCTGTGCTTGAGCTCCCACCAGAGCTGCTCCAAAACCAGGACTCCGCACCCTCTTTTGTAGCACAATAAAGTTTGAATGGCATAAAAGTTGGAATCACTAGTGCTTTCCGCAGCCGCCAGCGGCCGTTACACCGCCTTTACATCTCCCACCGTTGCTCTCGGCCCCTCCCAAGCCTCGTCAGCCACCCTGACACAGCTGCCGGCTCCCGGCGACTCTCTCTGCGTCCCTGCCTTTTCCCCGGTTCAGCAAACCGCCCTGCACACCGTGATCCTCCGCTCTGCTGCGGAACGTGCCAGCGCGGAGCCGATCGCCTCCGCGAGTAACGGACCGCTAGTGGCCGTTACGCCACCTTTAAATCTCCCGCCCTCTCTCCTGGGCCCACCCAAATCTCCTCAGACGCTCTCCCTGGCAATAAAAAAGGAAAGGAAAGGAAAGGAAGAAAAAGGCAGAGGAGAGGAGGTCAGTGACACGGGTCTGGAGCCCGTGACACCACGGCACGTGTCACAATGTCTGGGGCTGTCACCAGGGGCCCCAGCGGGCAGGGCTGCCGCAGTGCAGCCCGTGCCACCGGTGAGTGCGCATGCAGAGGGAAGGCTGGGCTGGACGAGGGCCGGGGCAAAGACGCCGGTCCCTTGCAGCCGTCTCACCCGGGAGCGAGGGTCCAGTCGCTCAGGGGAGCACCTTGGGCAGGGCACGGTGCCCCCGCTGCGGACGGGTGCCTCCCAGCTCCCTCCCACCCTCTCCTGCCTTTCCCCAGGTCCCTGCCGATCCCACACCTGCTCCCCCCACTGCCAGCTCCCTCCTGCCCACCCCCACTGAGACCCCTTCCCTTTCTTCTCCTGCAGGCCATGGCTGTCACTGCCTTCCTCATCCCAGCTCTGCTGGGCATTGTCCAGAACATACTGCGGCTGGGGGAAGTCCTGCATGTGGCCACACACAAGCTCATGCAGCAGCTCGCACAGCAGCTGAGCTGGAAGATGAGTCAGCTGCTGCGGGATATGGAGCAGACCCTGGAGCAGATCGGGGTGGTCAGGAAAGTCCTGCTCCTCGCTACCTTCCAACAATGGTGCTTCTGGGCCTCTGCTCTTGGGGCAGGAGTCGTGCTCCTGCTCCTGTGCCTCTGCTGGAGAACCAGAAAAAGGAGCCGTGAGCCAGGAAGCACCTGCAAGCAGGGCAGCCCTGGAGGTGAAGGCGAGGAGGAGGAGGAGGAAGAGGAGGGAGAGGTAGAAGAAGATGACGATGATGATGACGACGACGCTGGTGACACAGGGGATCTCGGCAGATGTGTGGTCGATCACAGCCAGTGGCCAGCGCCGTACATGGCTGACACGTGCAAGCTGGTGGAGGAGCTGGTAGACGAGCTTCTGAGCGCCTGCCGAAGACTCTCGGGGAATAGCTTCAAGCCACGGCTGCAGCCAGCCATTGGGGTGGGCTGTGTCTATGAAGCGTGGACTGCCCGGGAGAACAATGTCCTCTACCGCCTGCTCGTGCCCCTGCAGCCTCCACCCGGGCACGCCTTCTGCTTGGAGCCGGCCACCGCAAAGGAGATGCTGACCAGCGACTCCTGCCTCCGTGTCCAGCTACGGTGCATGTGCATGAGGGAGTGGCTGGTGGAGGACGTACTATGCTTCCTCCACCACAGTGAGGATGAGCTGAAAAGGCAAGACCCCAGCCTCCTCAGCACCCTTTGCGCCAATTCGTACTTAGACGTTCAGAAAACCGCCTCCTGGTTCCAGATGCTGGTGAAAAACGCCTGGGAGCTTATGCCCCAGTCACACCACTGCCAGCTGACAGTGCTGCCTACTGCACGCTCCTGCAAGATCAGGCTGACAAACGGACAGGAAACCCTGTCCATTCAGATGATTTTTGGGGTGCCGCTGGACGACGACGGCAACTCCTTCCTGAGCCTTGAGTAGGCAGAGGCCAGCTCTACCCTCAGCACAGCGTGGCAGGAGAGCTGTGATGTGGCCGAGATGCCGTGCATCAGGCACGGCCAGCACAACGTCTTCCTCCCCAAGATGCTGTGCTCCAAAGTGGTTTTGCTGTCCCGTACTAGTCGTTGTGAAGTGCTGTTAGCTTCCCCTTGGATCCGTCCTGGGTTTGTGAGAGCTGTGCTTGAGCTCCCACCAGAGCTGCTCCAAAACCAGGACTCCGCACCCTCTTTTGTAGCACAATAAAGTTTGAATGGCATAAAAGTTGGAATCACTAGTGCTTTCCGCAGCCGCCAGCGGCCGTTACACCGCCTTTACATCTCCCACCGTTGCTCTCGGCCCCTCCCAAGCCTCGTCAGCCACCCTGACACAGCTGCCGGCTCCCGGCGACTCTCTCTGCGTCCCTGCCTTTTCCCCGGTTCAGCAAACCCCCCTGCACACCGTGATCCTCCGCTCTGCTGCGGAACGTGCCAGCGCGGAGCCGATCGCCTCCGCGAGTAACGGACCGCTAGTGGCCGTTACGCCACCTTTAAATCTCCCGCCCTCTCTCCTGGGCCCACCCAAATCTCCTCAGACGCTCTCCCTGGCAATAAAAAAGGAAAGGAAAGGAAACAAAAGGCAGAGGAGAGGAGGTCTGTGACACGGGTCTGGAGCCCGTGACACCACGGCACGTGTCACAATGTCTGGGGCTGTCACCAGGGGCCCCAGCGGGCAGGGCTGCCGCAGTGCAGCCTGTGCCACCGGTGAGTGCGCATGCAGAGGGAAGGCTGGGCTGGACGAGGGCCGGGGCAAAGACGCCGGTCCCTTGCAGCCGTCTCACCCGGCAGCGAGGGTCCAGTCGCTCAGGGGAGCACCTTGGGCAGGGCACGGTGCCCCCGCTGCGGACGGGTGCCTCCCAGCTCCCTCCCACCCTCTCCTGCCTTTCCCCAGGTCCCTGCCGATCCCACACCTGCTCCCCCCACTGCCAGCTCCCTCCTGCCCAACCCCACTGAGACCCCTTACCTTTCTTCTCCTGCAGGCCATGGCTGTCACTGTCTTCCTCATCCCAGCTCTGCTGGGCATTGTCCAGAACATACTGCGGCTGGGGGAAGTCCTGCATGTGGCCACACACAAGCTCATGCAGCAGCTCGCACAGCAGCTGAGCTGGAAGATGAGTCAGCTGCTGCGGGATACGGAGCAGACCCTGGAGCAGATCGGGGTGGTCAGGAAAGTCCTGCTCCTCGCTACCTTCCAACAATGGTGCTTCTGGGCCTCTGCTCTTGGGGCAGGAGTCATGCTCCTGCTCCTGTGCCTCTGCTGGAGAACCAGAAAAAGGAGCCGTGAGCCAGGAAGCACCTGCAAGCAGGGCAGCCCTGGAGGTGAAGGCGAGGAGGAGGAGGAGGAAGAGGAGGGAGAGGTAGAAGAAGATGACGATGATGATGACGACGACGCTGGTGACACAGGGGATCTCGGCAGATGTGTGGTCGATCACAGCCAGTGGCCAGCGCCGTACATGGCTGACACGTGCAAGCTGGTGGAGGAGCTGGTAGACGAGCTTCTGAGCGCCTGCCGAAGACTCTCGGGGAATAGCTTCAAGCCACGGCTGCAGCCAGCCATTGGGGTGGGCTGTGTCTATGAAGCGTGGACTGCCCGGGAGAACAATGTCCTCTACCGCCTGCTCGTGCCCCTGCAGCCTCCACCCGGGCACGCCTTCTGCTTGGAGCCGGCCACCGCAAAGGAGATGCTGACCAGCGACTCCTGCCTCCGTGTCCAGCTACGGTGCATGTGCATGAGGGAGTGGCTGGTGGAGGACGTACTATGCTTCCTCCACCACAGTGAGGATGAGCTGAAAAGGCAAGACCCCAGCCTCCTCAGCACCCTTTGCGCCAATTCGTACTTAGACGTTCAGAAAACCGCCTCCTGGTTCCAGATGCTGGTGAAAAACGCCTGGGAGCTTATGCCCCAGTCACACCACTGCCAGCTGACAGTGCTGCCTACTGCACGCTCCTGCAAGATCAGGCTGACAAACGGACAGGAAACCCTGTCCATTCAGATGATTTTTGGGGTGCCGCTGGACGACGACGGCAACTCCTTCCTGAGCCTTGAGTAGGCAGAGGCCAGCTCTACCCTCAGCACAGCGTGGCAGGAGAGCTGTGATGTGGCCGAGATGCCGTGCATCAGGCACGGCCAGCACAACGTCTTCCTCCCCAAGATGCTGTGCTCCAAAGTGGTTTTGCTGTCCCGTACTAGTCGTTGTGAAGTGCTGTTAGCTTCCCCTTGGATCCGTCCTGGGTTTGTGAGAGCTGTGCTTGAGCTCCCACCAGAGCTGCTCCAAAACCAGGACTCCGCACCCTCTTTTGTAGCACAATAAAGTTTGAATGGCATAAAAGTTGGAATCACTAGTGCTTTCCGCAGCCGCCAGCGGCCGTTACACCGCCTTTACATCTCCCACCGTTGCTCTCGGCCCCTCCCAAGCCTCGTCAGCCACCCTGACACAGCTGCCGGCTCCCGGCGACTCTCTCTGCGTCCCTGCCTTTTCCCCGGTTCAGCAAACCCCCCTGCACACCGTGATCCTCCGCTCTGCTGCGGAACGTGCCAGCGCGGAGCCGATCGCCTCCGCGAGTAACGGACCGCTAGTGGCCGTTACGCCACCTTTAAATCTCCCGCCCTCTCTCCTGGGCCCACCCAAATCTCCTCAGACGCTCTCCCTGGCAATAAAAAAGGAAAGGAAAGGAAACAAAAGGCAGAGGAGAGGAGGTCTGTGACACGGGTCTGGAGCCCGTGACACCACGGCACGTGTCACAATGTCTGGGGCTGTCACCAGGGGCCCCAGCGGGCAGGGCTGCCGCAGTGCAGCCCGTGCCACCGGTGAGTGCGCATGCAGAGGGAAGGCTGGGCTGGACGAGGGCCGGGGCAAAGACGCCGGTCCCTTGCAGCCGTCTCACCCGGGAGCGAGGGTCCAGTCGCTCAGGGGAGCACCTTGGGCAGGGCACGGTGCCCCCGCTGCGGACGGGTGCCTCCCAGCTCCCTCCCACCCTCTCCTGCCTTTCCCCAGGTCCCTGCCGATCCCACACCTGCTCCCCCCACTGCCAGCTCCCTCCTGCCCACCCCCACTGAGACCCCTTCCCTTTCTTCTCCTGCAGGCCATGGCTGTCACTGCCTTCCTCATCCCAGCTCTGCTGGGCATTGTCCAGAACATACTGCGGCTGGGGGAAGTCCTGCATGTGGCCACACACAAGCTCATGCAGCAGCTCGCACAGCAGCTGAGCTGGAAGATGAGTCAGCTGCTGCGGGATATGGAGCAGACCCTGGAGCAGATCGGGGTGGTCAGGAAAGTCCTGCTCCTCGCTACCTTCCAACAATGGTGCTTCTGGGCCTCTGCTCTTGGGGCAGGAGTCGTGCTCCTGCTCCTGTGCCTCTGCTGGAGAACCAGAAAAAGGAGCCGTGAGCCAGGAAGCACCTGCAAGCAGGGCAGCCCTGGAGGTGAAGGCGAGGAGGAGGAGGAGGAGGAAGAGGAGGGAGAGGTAGAAGAAGATGACGATGATGATGACGACGACGCTGGTGACACAGGGGATCTCGGCAGATGTGTGGTCGATCACAGCCAGTGGCCAGCGCCGTACATGGCTGACACGTGCAAGCTGGTGGAGGAGCTGGTAGACGAGCTTCTGAGCGCCTGCCGAAGACTCTCGGGGAATAGCTTCAAGCCACGGCTGCAGCCAGCCGTTGGGGTGGGCTGTGTCTATGAAGCGTGGACTGCCCGGGAGAACAATGTCCTCTACCGCCTGCTCGTGCCCCTGCAGCCTCCACCCGGGCACGCCTTCTGCTTGGAGCCGGCCACCGCAAAGGAGATGCTGACCAGCGACTCCTGCCTCCGTGTCCAGCTACGGTGCATGTGCATGAGGGAGTGGCTGGTGGAGGACGTACTATGCTTCCTCCACCACAGTGAGGATGAGCTGAAAAGGCAAGACCCCAGCCTCCTCAGCACCCTTTGCGCCAATTCGTACTTAGACGTTCAGAAAACCGCCTCCTGGTTCCAGATGCTGGTGAAAAACGCCTGGGAGCTTATGCCCCAGTCACACCACTGCCAGCTGACAGTGCTGCCTACTGCACGCTCCTGCAAGATCAGGCTGACAAACGGACAGGAAACCCTGTCCATTCAGATGATTTTTGGGGTGCCGCTGGACGACGACGGCAACTCCTTCCTGAGCCTTGAGTAGGCAGAGGCCAGCTCTACCCTCAGCACAGCGTGGCAGGAGAGCTGTGATGTGGCCGAGATGCCGTGCATCAGGCACGGCCAGCACAACGTCTTCCTCCCCAAGATGCTGTGCTCCAAAGTGGTTTTGCTGTCCCGTACTAGTCGTTGTGAAGTGCTGTTAGCTTCCCCTTGGATCCGTCCTGGGTTTGTGAGAGCTGTGCTTGAGCTCCCACCAGAGCTGCTCCAAAACCAGGACTCCGCACCCTCTTTTGTAGCACAATAAAGTTTGAATGGCATAAAAGTTGGAATCACTAGTGCTTTCCGCAGCCGCCAGCGGCCGTTACACCGCCTTTACATCTCCCACCGTTGCTCTCGGCCCCTCCCAAGCCTCGTCAGCCACCCTGACACAGCTGCCGGCTCCCGGCGACTCTCTCTGCCTCCCTGCCTTTTCCCCGGCTCAGCAAACCCCCCTGCACACCGTGATCCTCCGCTCTGCTGCGGAACGTGCCAGCGCGGAGCCGATCGCCTCCGCGAGTAACGGACCGCTAGTGGCCGTTACGCCACCTTTAAATCTCCCGCCCTTTCTCCTGGGCCCGCCCAAATCTCCTCAGACGCGCTCTCTGGCAACGCGAGGGTATTACCGGCTCTCTAGCCCCCTCAGTCTCACAGCGGTAGCGTTCCCGCCCTTATCTTCTCTCTCCTAACAGTTCGTCTTCCGGATAAAGAGCTTAATTGCAGTCGGTGGAAGACCCGAAAAAAACAAAAAGCACCTGTTAGTGTGGAAATCAACTCCACGATTGATCCCAGGTAACTGACGGATAACAATGACAAGTGTGACCGGTTTTTTCTTCTCTTTGACACTGTCAGCACACAAGTAGCGGGAACTGAACGGTGTTCAGCTTGGCTTTGGCAGTGCAGGTATGGCTCTGTTATCACCCATGGAGATCTAAGAAGGGAAAGACACAAGGTTGGTGTTGAGAGCAAGTGCCATACCAAGGGAAACACAAGAGAAAGAAAAAGGACAGGATGAAGGGGAAAGAAAAGAGGGAAGAAAGGAAATAGGAGAAGAGAAGGGGGCAGAAGAGAGGGGAAGAAAAAAGGGAACAAAAATGGCAGAAAAAAAGGCAGAGGAGAGGAGGTCTGTGACACGGGTCTGGAGCCCGTGACACCACGGCACGTGTCACAATGTCTCGGGCTGTCACCAGGGGCCCCAGCGGGCAGGGCTGCCGCAGTGCAGCCTGTGCCACCGGTGAGTGCGCATGCAGAGGGAAGGCTGGGCTGGACGAGGGCCGGGGCAAAGACGCCGGTCCCTTGCAGCCGTCTCACCCGGGAGCGAGGGTCCAGTCGCTCAGGGGAGCACCTTGGGCAGGGCACGGTGCCCCCGCTGCGGACGGGTGCCTCCCAGCTCCCTCCCACCCTCTCCTGCCTTTCCCCAGGTCCCTGCCGATCCCACACCTGCTCCCCCCACTGCCAGCTCCCTCCTGCCCACCCCCACTGAGACCCCTTCCCTTTCTTCTCCTGCAGGCCATGGCTGTCACTGTCTTCCTCATCCCAGCTCTGCTGGGCATTGTCCAGAACATACTGCGGCTGGGGGAAGTCCTGCATGTGGCCACACACAAGCTCATGCAGCAGCTCGCACAGCAGCTGAGCTGGAAGATGAGTCAGCTGCTGTGGGATACGGAGCAGACCCTGGAGCAGATCGGGGTGGTCAGGAAAGTCCTGCTCCTCGCTACCTTCCAACAATGGTGCTTCTGGGCCTCTGCTCTTGGGGCAGGAGTCATGCTCCTGCTCCTGTGCCTCTGCTGGAGAACCAGAAAAAGGAGCCGTGAGCCAGGAAGCACCTGCAAGCAGGGCAGCCCTGGAGGTGAAGGCGAGGAGGAGGAGGAGGAGGAAGAGGAGGGAGAGGTAGAAGAAGATGACGATGATGATGATGACGCTGGTGACACAGGGGATCTCGGCAGATGTGTGGTCGATCACAGCCAGTGGCCAGCGCCGTACATGGCTGACACGTGCAAGCTGGTGGAGGAGCTGGTAGACGAGCTTCTGAGCGCCTGCCGAAGACTCTCGGGGAATAGCTTCAAGCCACGGCTGCAGCCAGCCATTGGGGTGGGCTGTGTCTATGAAGCGTGGACTGCCCGGGAGAACAATGTCCTCTACCGCCTGCTCGTGCCCCTGCAGCCTCCACCCGGGCACGCCTTCTGCTTGGAGCCGGCCACCGCAAAGGAGATGCTGACCAGCGACTCCTGCCTCCGTGTCCAGCTACGGTGCATGTGCATGAGGGAGTGGCTGGTGGAGGACGTACTATGCTTCCTCCACCACAGTGAGGATGAGCTGAAAAGGCAAGACCCCAGCCTCCTCAGCACCCTTTGCGCCAATTCGTACTTAGACGTTCAGAAAACCGCCTCCTGGTTCCAGATGCTGGTGAAAAACGCCTGGGAGCTTATGCCCCAGTCACACCACTGCCAGCTGACAGTGCTGCCTACTGCACGCTCCTGCAAGATCAGGCTGACAAACGGACAGGAAACCCTGTCCATTCAGATGATTTTTGGGGTGCCGCTGGACGACGACGGCAACTCCTTCCTGAGCCTTGAGTAGGACACCCTGTCTATTTCTGTGTTTAAATCCCTTTTTTTTTCCTGTGTTATGCCTTACTGACTTTCATACGGCACACCACCTTCCTGGAAAATAAACTGTTGCTATGATAATACCTGTGTGTTACCATCCTGTCTTTTTTAGCTGAAAGTGACAAGAGACAAAGACCACAGACTTCTAGCCACTCTTTAGACAGATTAATATTTATGGAGTTTTTCATCTTTCACCTTCCCACACTATATCACTTCCTTCTTTCACTTGTATTTTTTTGCAGCAAGGAACCCTCCCTTTTTTCTGTGTTCTTCCTGGCCTAGGAAGGATATGCCCAGTTAGGGATATCAGTTGTGGTCTTTTTATGGGGTGATATCCTGGCTTCCTAGGGTCCTCAGCAGCTAGTCTAGCTTCATAACAGCCTGTACAGAGCAGGGAGGAATGTCAGAGAGATATCAGGAAAGCAGAACTCACCTCCCAACCACTTGCTCTTTGACCATACCTGATCAGCCTTTTTTATGATAATAATGCTAAGAATCTAAATAAAGAAAACAAATTAATAGTGGGGTGAATTTTGTCATTCATTAGCATATCCATTTTTAGCTGAGAATCCTACGTTTTGCTGCAGGGTTACTAACACACACAGCTCCATTTCACCTATAAAGCTTTCCCTCTATGTATCTGTTCAGCATCTCAATGAGACATTCTAGCTTTGAGGATCATCATTAAATGCCACCAATGAAGAAACAGGAAGAGAAGCTGTAAGACCAAGCCAACAATGCCTTAAAACCAAATACAGTTTGATTTCATGAGGTTAGATCCAGATTTTATTTTTGCCCTTGAAGAAGTGATTTCTCTTCCTTTGCCTCCCCAGAGCATGTTTCCTGCAGCTGTGTGTTTACAGTCGCTGAGACGATGCTGCAGTTATGTCAGAACCAGGACAATTGCATAATCTATCAAATTGAATGTAAACTGTCTCTCAGCGACAGCTGCCCAGTAATAATAAGGTTTCCCTCAGAAGCCAGGAGAATAATCCAACCTTTATTACCAATGGCAATAAGGAAAAGCATGGCTCAGCTCTGCAACTTTGGGTCACAAACTAGGAGGAAAAATTTCAAGCATTTCCCAAAAATAAAAATTCCTTGCTAATAGCAGTGCAGAGAGTGCAGTTCTGGTGATCCATCCACATTGGTTTTTTTCACTTATAAAATAACTTTAATGCTCAATAGAGATTGAACTGTGTGAACTATGTTAAAAATTTCTGAAGTGCAGTGGAAGACAGGAATCCAGACTGAAAAACAATTGTTCTTTTAAGTGGGATCTTCAGCAGAATGTTGACTTTTAAGGCCCACAATCTTATGACTTTCAAGATTCAATTTCCTCCAGCATGTATTTGTGTGAGAGTGATATATTTGAAAAGGAAGGCTACATTAAAACTAGTGCTACCTCTGTGCACCTCAGTTTTAGGACAAAAAATGAGATTATACAGACAACGGTTCAATCCAGTGGATTTGCAAAGAATATTGGCCTGATCTGAAAAGCACTGAATTCTTAGTTTCTCCCACTGCAGCTTCACCTAGTCATTTGGTTGTGGAAATAGAACTGGGAGTCACTGCTAGAGCCTTAGCATTCCTTAGAAAATGGATAGATTATTTAACTGCTGCAAATATAAAGTTGTGGCACCTGGTTTTGTAAATCTTGATGCAAATTTGCACATACAAGCAGTATTTGCCCTACACGCACGCTCAAGTTTCAGTGGCTAAGCGAATCGCTGCGCGTGGGCTCAGTCACGGGAGTCATTTATGTGCAAGCTATTAACCCACAGCTACAGTGATCTGATCTAAGTTTATCCATCTTTTATTGCTGAACTAAGTCAAACTACCTCCCATTCACCACAGGCTTTGAGCATGCAGGCGGGTGGTAATTCGTTAGACAGCTCTACCCTGACTGGCTGTGAAGGCCCGTAGATATCTTACTGTGTCTCCACTGCAGCTGGGGTGAGGAACACAGTTCTCACGCAGGTATCCCTGAATGGTTTCTTAGTGCAGGCTGCTCTCGATGCATTGACCCCCTTTGGCAGTGCAGGTGATTGCTCTCATGTTGAGGTGCATTTGTGCAATGAAACCTGTAATCATTAGAGATCACAAGCCTTTTATTTTGTGGAAGTATTTTAACCAAGACTTTTGCACTGAAATCAATTGTTTGAGCACTTCACGTTGCCTTGCATTCCCTTGCCACTGGCAAGGATGAAATTCCCTGTTTGACAATCTTGCGCTTGCGTGCATTGCCCCTGTCCCTGCGATGGTGACTTGAGCTAGGAATGCTGACCCCCCTGGGCAGTGCCCTTCCAAGTGAGCACCCCTCTGCACCAAGTCCAATACTGGCCTCAAGCTGCCCTCAGAGTACCTCAGACTTTAAAGAGTTAGGCACCTTTTTTAGCACAGTAGCCATGACCAGGGCTTCGGACTGCTCAGCACCAGTCATTCACACCAGGAACAACTGTTCAGAGGAATATTCAGCATAGCCAGATGAGGCAGAAGAACAGCGAAAAAAACCCAACACGCAACAGTGGCAGAGAAAGGTGAAATGACTTGCCCAAGGTCAAGCGGCAGATCAATAGCAGAGCTCAAAACAGAGCTCACATTTTCTGTTAATTCACAGCACGAGTACTCAGTCTCTTGATTTCTTCATGTACCTGTGTTCACAAGACAGACTGTTATCTTTAGCAAAATAAGCATACAGGTGGTTAATTAAAAAGCTGATACCCTTCACCTTACATTTTAGCATTTCGGTACTCTATCATCTTTATTATTGTGAGGTTAATTTAAAAGTTTAAGTAAAGATTCTGAAGAAAAAAAGCACAATATTTGAACAAGATCAGAAGATAATTTTAAAAGTGTCTATTTACTCAACTATTCGTCTGACCTTCAATGTTTCTTGAGATCTTTAGAAACACAGTCTTCTTTTTATATGTCTGTATTAAAGACAGAGATGTCCTTGAATCCAGCACACATGCAGGTATTTAATAGCAGACTGCAGATAAATCTGTTCTCCAGACCTGTCTTGATATTTATTAAAATGTTAGCTCAGTTATAATATCATTCAAAATTTGAAATTAAATCATTACAACTGTGTGATCACCTTAATTAGGAACAACATCTTCAGTGCTGTCACTTGAAGATTACCAGTATTCAAAAAGAAAACTTTTTAACTAAAGTAGACCATAAAAATTTCAAGGTATGAAGGTCTTAGTGGAACTGAGAAATACACATACCTACATGCATTGCATACACCAACATCTGGGGGTTTCTCGGAAGACCCTTGATTTTGGCTTCCCCAAACATGTTGCAGTTGGTACACCTCTTTGCCATCTTAGTTCGATTCTTGTCAGATTTACAAACACTGGTCACTAATCTGTTTGAAGCCCTTTGCAGTCTGGACTTCTCTGTCACCCTTTATATCAGACATGATTGTGCTACCTACTGTTTCCCCTCTACCACTGTCACGAGAGCCCATCTCACGCCTCTGCACTCATGCATCTGATGCTCTGCCTCTGTTTCTTTCATTCCTAAGTCTGGGGCCCTCCAGGGCTCTGCCACCTCCAAACTTCATCAGTTCACTTTGCTTTGCAGTGAAGCACAAATCAAAGCATTCCTATCAAAAAGATTTACAGTGGTTCTCCCTCCAGTGCCTGTTTTGGGGCATTTAATTATAGTGCCATATGTGAATATTGGCATTGGTCCTTGCCAATAGCACATGTCTGCCATCCATTGGCATGTCTCTATGGGCAGATGCAGGCAGACCCAGCTCCTCCATGATCATTTGGATTTGTCCAGGTGCAATTTATCTCTAGTGCTGCAGCTGCACACCACTGCTAGTGAAGTTGTGTCCCCACACAAGCTGGTAGGGAGGGTGACATGCAGGCAGCTCAGCTTCCCGGATCACCAGATTCCTATTTCCTTCAAAAGCTTGATCCACTGCCACTACTTATTGGTAATGAAATTTCAGAAAACATATTCAAATATTTATTTTTCTATTTTTAAGATGCATTTGGATAATAAACTGCATTTTATGTGTATATATGATATATATATATTTGAGTTGCATTTTACATATATATATGTGTGTGTGTGTATATATATGCATATAAAGGCTTAATTCTCTAACGTAACTCAGGCACAACCAGTGCTAGTCTCCTAATATGCCCTGCTGGGATGGCTTTTTAAGCTTAACTGAGTCAGAATGTATTTGCTTGTGCATAGCACTGGGTTAATGAGTGAGTGTGACATCTCAACCAGAAGTCTTTTGCATCTAACAACTTGGAGAATGAACAGAAGACCCCAGGTCTCCCTGTACCTACCTGATAGACTTCCTCTACGTTGAGGTCAACATCTTGTTTTGCAATCTCTTCTTCCTATAAGTTTACCCTCAAAGCTTTTAGCACTAGCACCCTCTTGAAGAGTGATTCTGTTAAAGGAGAATTTGTCAGTAAAGAGAGTCTATTTTCAGCATTTTCATTTTGACATTAATGTAATGCCAGTTTTAGTTAACTGAAATACCACAGGTCCATGTTTCTTTACTGCAGAGCACCTCAATGGTTAGCTATTAGTGTCGCAGTATATGCCATGATTGACTGCAGTAATCCGTCAGGAAAAAAAAATTCCAGAGCCTAATGCAAACAGGCTAAGTTCTTGTGTTACTTATAGGGAGTAAGGAATCACCTGTCACTGAATCTGAAGTCTCAACACCCAGTGCAGATGACACTTCCACCCCCATATCTGCAATTTCTCTCATCTGAAGATAATATGTGGTTTTCTTGATTGAAATTGCAATGTTGTTATTTACATATGCACATGCATACGCACCCAGAAATAAGCAACATCTTGTGAAATTAAGGTTTGTCACTCTTGCTGTGGCCATCTCTTGAGATGAATTTGCCTGCCCTCATTCTGCTGGGATTAGCTTTCCCACCCACCATCTTCTGGAGCTGCATCTTCCTTCCTCCCCGCAATTCTTCTGCACAGTACATGCTCTCACTTAGCATCCTCTCAACATGATTCTTTCTCCATTCACTGTGAATATCACATAATATTGTTTTTTTTCCCCCCTATGCTGCTTCTCAAGCTACTCTTTTAGTTTCTATGCAGTAGTAGGCCTGGTTTTAATACATATTTGTTTTGCATATCTTCTCTGGACCTGTTTTCACCAGCTTCCAATATGAGAATTAACCTCATGCCCCATTGTATGCAGTCCCCAGAGTAAAGCTTAGCTGGCTTCATTGGAGCCCAGAAGATTGCCAAAAGCACAGGCTCAGTGTGTGGTATAACAAACAGATGGTTCCTTTCCAGCCTGGAGTCAAGACATCATAAGGATGGATTACTCCTGTGTCTGAAAACCTGCTGACTTCTCCATGGCAAAGACTAGGAGGACCAACACTGCAATGCTCTCACCCATTCTCCCCCTGTACAGACAAAGCAGGGCTTCTGCAGGGGGAGAGGATGGAGGGGAGTAAGGACAAACAAGTGCTTTCCTAGGTTCGCAACACTCCTGCAAGCTTTTGGCTACTTTTATCTGGTTTTTAACTGCAATCAGTATTCAGTAAATTCTTGTCCTGTTTCTTCTGCTGATATGCAGTATGATCTTGGAAACCATTTTAGGCCAGATCCAGTAAATAAATGTAGATGTTTTGCTGCTTAGATGTTAGGCACCCTAGGAGTAATAGGCACTAAAGGTCCCTACATGGTGTATAGGGAATATATGGTTTGAAAACAAGCAGCCAACACCAGCTTAGGGCTGTCAACAGGGTAATTCATGGAACAGGGATTAATCTGAGATAATTTTCTTCCTTTTCACAGGGCTGGCAGGGATGACTGACTAAAATGCAGTCACTGGAGACAGTAATCCTACCTTACACAAGACACAGTGGCTAGAAGCATCACCAAAGATTGGGGGTGTGATACATTCAATCCCTCCTCCATCAGCAGGAATTCCTCCTCCATGCAGATCAATAAAAAATGTAGGACTTCCTTTCCCAGGGAAGTGCCCTGGCCACCAGGCAGAACATTGCTGTGAATCTTAAACTCTTCACCTATGCAGTGCAGCTTCCGAGCACAGGTGGAAAACAGACTTTCCTCCTCCTCCACCTGCTCTCACATGCACCCTCTCCAGAGTAACACAGAGCCTGGAAACAGGGGCTGGATTCAATCCCTTTGGGCAAAGGGATTGCTGACCCTGCATAGTTCCCTTGTCTCACTATGAAAGGGTGCTGGCACCTTCATCTCCTCCTTCCAGCAACCATATTTCAAGAGAAGCTGACAAGACAGATGTTGAGCATCCCCAGGAAGCCCAGACCTCCTCCCTTTGGAGCCCAGGACAGAGAAGTGCCCTGTTGCTCAGTCTCAAGTGGAGATATGTACAAGCTACTCAGTCCTGTCAAACCTGGGACACTCTAGGCTGGTACACAGACACGATTATAAACATCTAGGAAACCTTATGGTAATAAATAACTAAAATATGGCGTCTATGATATTCTGGTGCCTCAGAGTAAAAAGCAGCTGAGAAGGTTTTGGTTGCCTAAGATGCATCTAGTTCAAATGTCTCTGTCCTCTTCTTTTCTGTGCCATGTGTCTTGCCTATCTAGATGGAAAGCACTCTCGAGCATTATCCCTTACCCTGTGCTTGTCTAATGATTAATGGTTTTCAGACAGCAGTCTGGTTTAGAAAGTCTGAAAAAGAAGACACTAAAACCAAAGTTGCTGTCCATTCTTAAATTTGCTCTGTCAGCATCTACAGATCTGAAAACTTTGAGAACTGTCAACCCAATTTTTGGATCATTAGGCACTTTCAAAACAAAACAATTATTTTTTCAACAGAAAAGTGTTTTGGACATGCCCACATTTTAAATTATTTCACTTGCCTTGGCCCAATGCTAAGCTGGATTAAACTATTCTATAGAGGTGGAATTTTCTGCAAAAAACAGCTTTGAAACATATTTCAAACAGTTTTACATAGTGTATTACCAGTTTCTCACACAATGGAGAAATCAGTATATTCATCAGGAATTGCATTTCACAAGTGGGAGACATAGCTCTCCATATTTTAATCTTTTCATTTGAAAGAGATGTATTCAAACTAGGATGTCATTCTATGTCACATAGAAAAATCCCAATCTGTAAATGACAAGCTCCCTGGGAGCCAAAAAGGAATTTAGAACAAATATATCCACAAGTAGGAAGGTCAGAATTGCTAAAAAATAATCTTGTTTTCCCAAATAGGCATACATTAAACCACAAAAGGGAGAGTTCAAAGGAATTGCATTTAATTATGTCTTGCATTGAAATAATCCATTTTATCTTGAAGAAGGTGACCTGTTTACCGTTTGCACATCGCCTTCAATATTCTTCCCATGCTCAACTGAATCTAATGAATGTGTCATTTGTTTGAACAGCACAGCAGATTTTGTGCATAGCTTCTCGACATACTGTCTGGGTAAAACAGGGCAAATCACCATTTACATCTCATTGTTGCATTTTGTTATTAAGAGAGAGGTAACATGGAGTTGAAGGGAAAAGGCAAAAGGAGAGAATATACAAAGATTAGCACTGGGAACCAATGTTTTATTTGAAAGGAGATGAGACTATCAGTCCAAGTGAAAATTAAAGTATGGAGAATTTCCTAGGCAAAACAACTTCTAACTGTAATAAGTGCAAACGTAATCATCATTTGCGAAAACTGACCAATAGAACAGGACAGAGAACTTGACACCTTCACGTCCCTGTCCTACAGATTTACTGAATGTCTTTTTTCTCAGCAGATTTCCAAGAAAATCACTCTCTCTGTGCCATGGCTATGAGCTAACTGTCCAAACATGAACAGCAGCAAATGCCTAGCAACAATTGTTGTGGAGCTTTCAGACATTTAAATCAAAGTCCGGTCAAACCTCATTAGGAAAATCTTATCCCAAAAGAGTGAATTGAAATGAGCCAAGTGACAGTGAGAAAAGCAATTTTCCAGCACTTGGAAATATCTGGTATTGTTTTTTTATAGCTGCATTTGGAAAGGTTTTATTCTCAGTGATATTTTGTTTACTTCCCTCCTGCATAAATCATCCAGGCATTTCATTGTCTGTTTGGATGCATTTCTTCAGCAAGTTGTCAGACAAGTGTGGGTGCAAAATGATGGCCCAGGAGAGAGGCTATGCTTGGAAATGTCAAAGCCAGTCACACAAGGAGATGGGATTACTTGGCATTTCATTCATTAGAATTGCTATTCATGGAGATTTCCAAACCACAAATGTTAAGCAAGCATCTATTTAAGGGGCACTGGTGGTCCATTTTAAACAGCTGATTTTTTTTCCAAATTATGTATTTGTTATCGCTGTGGTGATTCTGATGATTCGTGTGACTCAGGTGTCCAATTAGCTCAGGAACATGCCATGCTATCTTTAAAGAAGGGTTCAACTGCGGAAAAGATACTGTACAAAGTTGTAGTTTGGGAAGGAGGTAGGCAGCTCCCTCTCCACCTCCTTCTTGTACTCTGCATTTGGGGAAACAGCCTTCCACTGTTTTCTTCAATGACTGCCAACTTCTTTGTTTTACAGACTCTGTAGTGCCTAAAATGTGGCCAATGTGCTACTGTAGTCAGTGATGAAAACAACAGGGGAACTGGAGGAAAAATGTCACTCTCTTCTCATTCTGACTTTTTTATACACAACTATATCATTTGAATTAGTTTCATCCAGTCTTCAGTCAGAGTTTAGGACACAAGTGAGCAGAAGTGAATTTAAGTTAAATTTATTCATCCTTGATCCCAGCCTGGCTTTAGGCCAGTCCAATCATCTTCAAGTAGCTATTTTTAGGCTCTGCACCAGCTCACATCTTGAAGCAGTTGACATGATATGACAAACATTTTTAAGATCTATCAATAGAAAGTTATGCATATTCTTTGCTAAGAAAGAGCATACAAACCCAATAGCCCAATAAATGACTTTCAGAAAGTAATTTTCACACTGTCACTAGAAAAATTTGAGAAGGGGAGCTGGTAAAAGTATAAGGACTGTTGATGGAATATGGATTTTTCTACTCTGAAATCCTTGTTCCCCTGTGAACAAGCAAGCTGTGACAGAACAAATGTGTGTGGTTAGACAGTAGACAATAAAAGATAATGTTAGTTTATTAACAAAAAATTAGAAAAAAAATACAGGGAAGAATTTTTTAATGAACCGTCAATAAGCTGTTATTGATCATGTGTTATTGATCATGAGGTGAGGGAATGACTACAGTTATTTGACAGCCAGCAGGTGTATTTGCAAGTAGTTTTATCTTTATGCTTTGTTTTGCATCTCATCCCCACAGACAGTAATTAATTCAAGGTTGCTTTGGGAAAGTGGAGAAAATCAACATTCTGGTACTTCTCTCTGTACTACAGAAAAGCGTTATGAAGGAGCTGTGGAGGCACAGCTGGAGGGGTCTCAAAATGCAGGTTTAAGTAGACATTCACAAACATGGAAGTTGAAGCTTTGTACAAACTCCCAGTCAGATCATTTCTGATGCCTCCCAAAACACAAACTGGGCTAAACACCACCTGCTACCTTATGAACTAAATAAAGGAATCTATTTTTATCACTAAAAATCGGCTTCCTAGTGGCCAAGATTTCATTTGTGTCACAGAAAAAAGCAAGGTGGAGATTCGATACAGATGCCTGATAGCACACACAGACAGCTCACTGTACATTTCTAACCAGCATCCACTCTTCCCACTGAACTGATGTTAATGCCAGGTTCCTCCTTCCCTGCACATCACTATCTCATATATAAAGAAGTGCTGGTTTTAATTTGCAGCACTTGCAAAAGAGTTCTTCTGCCCACCTTGGGGCAGCAATGCTAATGTGGTAGGCTCTTATTAGGAAGCTGTCAGCTTGTCACCATCTTTGAAGATGACAGTTTATACAGCATGTTGCTGAGATGAAGACCCCTTGTAGCTATTGGAGAAATCTTCTTCCAACCCAATAATATCTGTGTGTATGGGAGAGAATCAAGGGCTTGAGTAACCTAAGCAGGATGTTAGATAATGCTTTTGGTTTAGGAAGGTGTTGAGATATTAACTTTAGGTGTATGCAACCTTTCCTTGGGATTTCTGACACGTGTAAAATTAGGCACAGTGCTATATCCCCTTAGGAAATGGAGATAGAACATGTCTGACTGCTTTCCCAGAAGGCAGAGAACTAGGTGTTTCCAGTACAGAATTTTACCACTGGCTCCCTGCTATATTATGGCTAAGTTCATGGAAACCTGTGCATCAGAAGCCTCCTCCAACTGAGCCAGGCTTTCTGACAGCTAGCAAATGCACCAAAATTATGCAGATTCAGAGGACCTCACAAAACTAAGTGGTGGGCACAAATTTTAGGTGGTACATCTAGGAGAAAAGAATATATACCATGCCTACATGAGGCTGCACCCAGAACAGGCACTGACACCTATAGAAAGAGATCTTGGAGTTGTCAGTGACAGTTCTCAGAAATCATCAGGACATTGTGCAGCAGGAGCCAAGACAGCATCATTTTGCAGCTATATAAAAGTTGATCATGCTCACGTCTTTGAGTACTGCAAATGTCCCAGTCTCCACACCTCAAGAAAAACATAGTGGAGGCAGCGAAGAGAAACAGGGCAGCTAAAACAATCAAGGGGAAGAAGCTGTTTTATAAGAGACTGAAAAAAATGTCTTCAGTTTGGAGAAAAGGTGGCTGGGGCAGACAAAATTCATGAAGAGGGTGAATAAAGTGAATACAGAGCTTCAGTCCTAAATCAAAGTAATTACACAGCAATGAACAACTGGACTGGCTGCCACAGGCACTTGTGGACACTAATAGTATTAGCAGGATGACAAAGGGATAAGACAAATTCCTGCACAGCAGGTGTCTAAATGGATACTTGGAGGACTAGCCAGGGACATGCCCTCTGACATCCTAAATACAGCAACTGGGAGTGCCAGGGATACAGCGGGAATGGACTGGAGGATGTGACTATTTTTCTGTGTTCTTCCTAAATAGCAGCTTCTGCTGTCTCTGACAGATAGAGAGTACTGGGCTATTGATCTCATCCAATAGGACATTTCCTACGCTTTCTTACACTATTGCTCATATTTGGAAATGGGACATTCAGTATGATATAGACACCAAAAATTAAAATCATTAAATGACTGGCTGCACTTTTTCAGTTCTTCAGATAAGTAATGGTACCAGAAGGAAACTGTTTTGCTTAATGATTTGTTTATTCTTTGATCACTCATGTACATCTGGCCAGTATTGTGACAGCTTTCAGTTCTATATTGCAGTTTCCATCTTATTGCTGATTGATGTATTCATCTTTGTCAGTATATAAAGAATAGATTTGCAAAACTGCTCATTTTTTCCAGTTTGTCAGGTGTCAGTCCAGCACTAACACTCTGATTCAAAGCACAGTGCAGTCAATTGACATTAGACCCTAATTAATACTGCTTAGTAGAGAAGTTGAAAATTTGAATTGCTGCTCTCAGCTTCGCTGTTCCAGCCTAGAAACACTATTAAGAGTAACACTTTGAAAAAAGGCTTTGCTTCCAAACTCCTTGCTCTAATCTTTTCCAGTATGATTTCTTTGTTAGTTGATCTGAACAAAAACTTATAATCTTACCAGCAAAGTGATGCCTCTGACTACACCTGGAGTCCGGTGCTCAGAGTGCAAAGTCGGGGACTATAAACAGTTTTTAGGTAAGCACCTGCCCTCTCATCACCTGCAAAACCACATCAGGAGACAGTGCCTTCCATGGGGTAGAACACTGCCAATGAGCAGCTGCCAAGTCACTCTCCCCACTGCCTCTGAGTTGATGTGGGCGTTGGGGATACGGCTGGCTGCTGAACCAGAGCCCCACTTGTATGAGCGGCCAGCTGATCGCCTGGCCATGTGGCCAGCTGCCCTTAGCCTTCTGTGTAGTCCTTTCAGAAGCTCAGCAGGAGCCCTTTGGCACCATCTCACCTAGAAGAAATAGTCCAGCTTTCCTGCAGAAAGCCAGCAAGACACAGGAATTGATGTCTACCTGCAGTGCTGTGTGAGCAGGAAACCATCACTCAGCTGGTCAGTGGGATCCCACTCCTTTGCAAAGCTTCCAGCTTCCCCTGGGTTCAGAGCCCTACCGCTGATTATCCACCTGCTTTAAGTACTATCTGACTGCGATATTTTTCTCATTTCATATTTTCTTGGTATTAGTGCACATACTCTCTAGTGGCTTACCTGAAAGCAGTGCAAACATTTAATCTCAAACAACAGCAGGTTTCTACGGCTATACATGAAAAACATGGGCCGCTATTTTAGTTGGCATGAATGAGAACAGCATTTTAGATTGCATCTTCGCATTAAGATTCATCAAGGCTTGAGTCAAAGATCTCTTCCCCCAGTACTCTTATCCCGATTTTTGATACATCACAGTCCCTCTTCTCATAATTTCTTCAGAGTTGTTCTCTGTCCATTGCCCCTTCGGCATGACTTTCTCTAAGCAAGAAAAACCTGTGTATTTTTCCAGGGATTTGTGTAGATTTGAATGGATTTTCTAAATGGTCAAAATTAATCCCTCCAGGAGTGTGAATCTCAATTAATTTCTGTTGAGATTCCTACAGCTAGATGTTTACTACTGATTATGACCTGTTATAATGGAGTTATATCTCTTAAGTCCACTAAGCTCAGCTGCAACAAAATTGCCTTAAGCACATTAGTGCAGTCTAATTTTC
Source organism: Astur gentilis (assembly GCF_929443795.1). Classification (NCBI taxonomy): domain Eukaryota; kingdom Metazoa; phylum Chordata; class Aves; order Accipitriformes; family Accipitridae; genus Astur; species Astur gentilis. The sequence goes on from NC_064905.1 coordinate 12,612,316, forward strand.
TGGGATAAGACTGGGAGAACCATTGGATTTTCTATCCCAGAGGAGGTAAGAGCCTGAAGCTCCTGAGCCTTCATGCCTGAGAGCCCAGAGAGCCGATGAGAAGTGCTGTCAGCTCTGCATTGTCACAGTTTTTTAAAAACAAAGGCAAGACCAAAGCCCCAGTACACCCATCAGAAATACACGTACTCATTACGTACCCAGAATGCCAGTTCTCCTGCAACACAAAATCCAATTTGAAAGCTTTCTCCTGACCACTCAAGCCATTATCCCAGCCTTACCCTACCTTGCCCTAGTCTTGCTGTCCTAGTGGCAGCAGAACAATATGAGAGAGCTTTGAGTTTTCTTTGTGGACTGTTGGAGCTTGATAATAAGTCACTGAATTTGTGTTACAAGATACTCACATTTGTCACACATTTGTTGCTTACAGTCACAGGCACTGTTCAGCAACTCCTTTATACTTGTTGGCTTCCAGACAGCAAAGGTCTACCACCTGAAATAAAAAAGGTCCTAAAAGTAAGTCCTCATTAGAGGTGAGGACAGTATAGACTGTGACACACAACCAAGCAGTTCTGACTCCATCCATGTGTGGTCTCAAATTCATTAGGGTATTTGAAGTGTAGCTGAAATGGGTCATTGTTATTTCTGCTTCTCTCAGACTTTTGTCATGTTTGTTCCCATGACAAAGTTTTAAAAAAATAATGTGGCAGATGTAGCCTGTCTGAGATTTAATGCCTCTTGTAAATATAAAGTATTCACAAATCTACAGACAGGATTGCACTGAAGATCTGCCTCAGAAAACTGTCCTTCTCACTCTGTAATAAATTCACATCCAGTACTCCTCAGATTGTTGTGAATTAATACTCTATAAATGATGCTATTTCAAGAAAAATCACAAGCCATCTGCCTGGCAAGGCTATGATGTGCAGATGAGTTCCCATCACGCTCCAGAGAGGAACGGTCAGGCAGCCAGTGGTAATTCAGTAGCCTCCAATCTTGGGACAGATTACTGCCAGAGGATGAGATGACAGGTCTACTATAAAGAGCCACTGGCATGAGCTTTGCCTGACTCTAAGAGCAATCGTAAATACCAGTATAGAAATAGCCTGGAAGATAATTTTGATGCAGAAAGAGAGAGATCTGTTTGGGGGGATTCTCATGTTCACTAGCCAGACCACCCTTGCTTTCTCACTTTCTCCTTCCTGTCCATTCTTTATTTCTGATTCCATAAGATTCTTTTGAAGTAACATGTCCAATATCAAAGTGAAAAGTACTTTCTAAGAAACACACTCTTTAACTCCATGGTGCAATTCCCTCTATCCACTGCATGAAGCCTCCTGTCCGTCATTTCAGTTCCTGGGCAAAATACAGTGGAGTGCATGGAGCTGTATAATGCAAGAGCCTAAACCTCTCGCCATTTGCAACAGCTCTTGGAAATATGACATTCACATGGGTGCAAAATCTGGCTAAACCCCGTGCTGCAAAATAAACAGTGACTCAAAAAAAAAAAAATAGAAACAGATTCTTACTCTGGGCTTTATTACCAGGCTACATGCTGCTGTGCACAATGCACTCTTTGGAAGTCAGCAGCAAGACACTCAGTGAACTATCCCATTCACCATATACCTTTTTTTCCAGTTTTATATTTCTATCATTTTTGTAACGTGCATCTGCACAGCAAGGCCCCTCTCTTTCCAGATGGCGTCTTACATGCTTCACTCTGGCTTCCATCTGGAAGAATTTCTTTGCATCTGCCTCCAAAACTACAGCCAGCTCTGCTCCAGTTATCAGTCAGTAACATGAAGCAGTGAGAGAGTTCATGCTCTCTCAGATGAGGATCATTGCTATGATCCCTGAGATTTCAAAAGGATTAGCCTCCAAGCTAAAAGGTCTGCTATCTCCTTTTCTCAGCAGAGCTGCTTGGAGCAAACCACTGGCCTAGCTTAGCTGATATTCATGGACCAGAGCTAGATGGAACCTGTGCAAGAAAAAGATATTAACTGGATCTGTAACATACATTAAGGACTGGACTACTGTTTTTTCATTCCAGACACCTGAAGCTAAATCCTGACAGAGTTAGGGAGGAAGCAATAGACAATATTGCAAAGTGCCTCTACACCAAAGGAGTCCTCTCACCTAAGCTTGAAAGGAGAACGTTTAATCAAAACTAGTCATCTAGTCAGAAGAGAGAGACAGACAATTCATCTAGCTTGTCTTATCTTAGGATAGGATGAATTGCTGACAATCATGTTAAACTAGCTGTCAAGCCTGGCTAAAATCAGATTACATGAATCCCAGCTCAAGATAGATCTTGATCACTATTCAAAGTAGACTGAAAAGTTAAAAAGTGATTTGCTAAATCTTAGAGTCTCTCTGTGACAGTGCGGGAGATGACGGATGTCATCAAGATGTGTTCACACCAACTATCCATTTTAGTTGAAGTATTACAGTAGTTTCAAATGCAAGTGTTCAACTAGCTGTTAAGAAGTTACAGAGAAGATATCTTCCATGAGACATGAAAATCATTGTGTTAACCTTGTCCTTGGAATAGCACGGGGAAAAGTCTCTCTTTGCAGTCATTTTTAGCCATCTTCTTAAAGCTCCCCTCCCATTCTTCTGACATGGATGATGGCGTATCTAGAGCAAATGTTCTTGCTGACATGTGTGGGCCTACTGTCTGCTAAACACGCTGGTTGTGTTCAGTGTAAGGATAAACTTTGACTAATTAAGGCTTATAAACTATCAGCCACAGATGGTACCAGTTTTAAAGTCTCCTTGCATGAGTCTGCATATGGTTGGAAGAACAGGAGCCAAACATCACCAGTAAACTTTCATTAGCAATTATCCAGGACCTGAAGCAGGTCTTTTGAAAAGGTTGGGTTTTATTCTAGTTTTCTGAAGTCCCCATGAATTTAAAAGCATGCATCTCCTGTAACTTTTTTGGTTTGGGCATTTCCTTTCCTATGTGTTTATCACTTCTGAATAATCCCATAGCAAAAATTCTACATTAACACACAGGTTGGAAGTTAAATTTAGCCAGGCTATTCCACTTTGATTTTGACTTATTGTGTACGTACAGATAGCAGGTGACTCCAATTGATGTTCAGTTGTGGGTAGGTGTTTATCTTCTGCTTATACTTTGAAAAGTCTCTCTGTGATCTTTATTTTTGCTGTCACAAGTGGAAAAATATTATTTAACGTAGTGCTCTTCTCAAGGCTTCTCTCAGTGGGTGTTTCTACTGGTCACCTCCACCCTAGCATCTCACCTTGCTAGTAGGCATGGTTTTGAGTTGACATACAGATATTAATAAGTGAAGGAAGTCCGGTTTGGAGTGTGACCATGACACAAAAAGTAAATGGCACACCTCACATAGCAGAAGCACTTACTCTTTCTGCATAGCCTTTTCCCCGGGAGTAAAATGGGAGGCTTATATCTTCCACAGGCAGGACAGAGAGGCTTAGTTTAAGTGGTCTCCAAAGTGCACTGTGATTTTTGAGTGAACTAAGCTGTATTAGCACCGACATTGTATTCCTACTTCAGCGTTTCTATTCCTGTCTGAAGCCTAAAAGAACCACAGTATATGAAATGGGACCAAAAAATAAGATCACAAGTAATAGTTTTAGCAAATGGAAACATTCTGGGTCAGAAGTAACTTCTTTTTTTCCTCCACAGTGGACTATTATCACTGTCCTACAGTCTATGTCATTTGATAACATACTAAGTATTTTACAATCAAAAGGCCGACAAACAAAATAGTGAAATGGAAAAGAATGACACAGTAAGGAATGTTCTTTGACCTTTCCTTAAAAGTTTATCCCACTTAAATATGATGGGAGGTGGTTTTGCTTATGCATTCAATATAGTTGCAAATGCTAACATTCATATTATGCTGGGCTTTTTCTATGTGGATATTGATGCCACCAGCAGAACCCTTCCAACAGATTAACATACATTATTTCTTAGCTCTCAATTTATTTGTGAAGCTATTTTTGGTATCAGCATCTTACCTGATAATGCGCTTTACCCTTCCTGCAAGATAAAAGTTGCATTTAGCACTTAGAAAAAAAGTTTGTAGTGGATTAACTCTAAGGAACCAATAAATGAGAAACTGGGCCAAATTCTACTAGGCTGCAAATGCAGATGCACAGTGAAAACACTGATTGTTAAAAAAATGTCAGGGGAGGAATCCTGCAAACTCACCTTAACAAAATCTGTAAAGAGGAATTGCAAAATATGCATCTATCCATAGTCCCATATTTATATCCATCCACTCTTTAACGCAGTGATGCCTCAAAGACATCCGTGTATTGGATTCCTGCCTCTGGTGGATATAAAGCATGGAACTGAGATATAGATAGGACTTATCTCCTCCAGGCAGCTGGCATGGAATAAAAAAGCATTTTCAGTTCTGTGCGTGTCTGTACAGAAAACAGCCACATTTGAAATGACAGCATGATTGTATTTTAATGGGACAAATTCAGGATTAACCAGCACTGAACAGGTGTCAACCCCAAAGTGCACCACAGTTGTCACAGCCTCTGAGCGTTAATACGAACTAAGCATTTGTTCTAGTGCTGCAAGAATCTGGTCTATCAAAGCTGTCAGTCATGAGCAAACTTTACCTAGTAAAACCAATGCTGTTACTCAGCAGCTGAGTTATCCACACTTGTGGGCAAGGGTGCATTTATGAACACACCAAAAGGAATCTGTCCCCACATTAGCACAATCCAGCATATCCCGTGCTATAGGTCATACAAGAAGGAAATGTCTGTGCTACTCTGCAGGTGCTCTGCTCCACCACCCAACATCAGCACAGTGTCCAGACCCTTGCCCTAAACTGCAGGCAAAAGGCATGCCCAAAACCTCAGCCCTCTATTTTTTAAGACAGTTTCTGGTACAAGTTGGTAGCATGCAGGAAAGTAAACATAGTCTACGTAGCGCTGTTTCTGTAGTGCACCTGCTTTACCTTAGTCCCATGGCAGAGGTGCAGGACCGTACTCAAGCCCTTTGCACAGTAAATGTATACACAAACATTTGGAAGAGTCCCCCATGGAGAAGAGAGGACCTAAAGGGTAGCTGTTGTGGTTGGCTGGATGGTGTGAGGAGACCACTTAAAGAGATGTGTAGCAAAAACCTCCATAAGGTGCAAGGTTCACAATGTCACTTCACTCGACTTCTTCTTTTCAATGATTCAATGTACTGAAAACATGTCTCCCTTCAACTTCAGGGAATTTTATATCATACCGTATGTTTTTTTCATCTGAAATGAATAAAATATAACAGCTCTATTAATAACTGAACAACTTCAGCTTGTCTTTTTCAAAAACTTTTAGAGCATCAGTAATAGAGTAATAGCAGTGGCTGGTAATAGGTCTGCTCCACCCACTCCTTCTAAATAATGGAGTGATGTTTTCAGTACAGCATTTTAAAGCTGGATTTGCCAACAGAGATTGTTTCTCATCACGTGCTATGGCTAGAATACTGCAGCTTTGCATTTTCCTCTGCAGTTCCAGTCCTGAAGCCCAGCGGTAAGGAAGCTGCTGTATTAGCTATTCTAGCTGTGCCAGGGAAATGGTTGTGACAGTGGTCACTGCAAGTAGTACAGTAATCAGATGTAACCGGACATGAAGGAACGCTTGAAGCATGTCACAGCTTATTTTTAACTCACTACCCTGCCCTACTTACTCATTATTTTTGATGCAAAGTACTTCTAATTCCATGTGAATAAATGAACAAAACAAAGCATGAGGCACAGCATGTCCCCGAGTACAGCACTGAGCGTGAGACCAACAGGCTCAGCCTCTGCAGAGGGGGATGCTCTAAGCGCGTGGAAAAGGGTGCTTCCAAAGCCCCAGAGAAAGGCTGCCTGAGTCAATGGAGCGTATTCACTGAAGGCAAGAAGTGAGGCTGGACGCAAAGAACCCACTTAGTGTTTCTGAAGGAATCTAAAGAAGCTGAAGAGATTACAGGCCGTGGTAAATGATGGGTCAAATTTCTGTTGATCCAGAAATCACTACAGTGATGATTGTATCGAACAAATAATCAACACAAGAAAAAATCTGGGCCTAAAATTGCAGGGAAATAAATGTGTGGGAATGAGAAGCAATGGAACCAAGGGAATAACATTGTTTATTTGAATAACGGGGAGAATTCTGGAAGTGCTACCACCAAGCACAGTCTTCCTTAAGCAGAGACGACCAAAAGCAGAACTACTCAAAAGATGGCAATACCCAGATTACACTCCAGAAAGGAGTCTTCCAGTCTCAGTCCGCTCCTCATCCGAATGTTATTTGCTTAATGGGAAATTGGTGATGCCCTGCAGCCAGAATTTCCCATTGCTTTATCTCTGAGTGAAACACATGGATGTTTGGAAACAGATGCTCAGTTGTCCCTAGGCTCAAATCCTCACTGCAGGGAGGCTTCAGGGAAGCTCTGCTCTTCCACTTCTGGACTGGAGTTTCTCCATCCACATTACATCTTTTCTATTAGGATCAGATGTATACTGCCTTGATGCACTACATGGCACTTGATATCTGTTACTGGCGAGCTGGAGGGACCTTAAGTTTCCATTACAGAAACAAAATTTGTTAAAAACCTAGAAATGTATTAAATTATACATTAGACACACTTTTATTTAACATTACTAAAATTGCCTATTCTTTCTTATATCGGATTGCTTTTTTCAACTGAAATTGTTCACTTCATAGTGTCATTAACCACCACAGAGATCCCCAGACCTTGTGACATGCTGAATACCTCACTACTGAAACTCCATACACGTTTGGTGGTTCCAAAATCACCAAATCCAAAATCATTAGTTTATAAATACAACCTTGCATTATCAGAGGGCAGAACTAGCATATATTTCTGTAACTATATGTCTTCTTCCTTTTATTTATTGTATTTAATACATATATTAAAAATATTCTAAAAATATTTAAACACTTACTCAAAGAGAAACAGAGAGTACAATTCAATTTGTCAAGTAAACAGTAATTCTGGAAGTGTTTTTAACACAGAGAAGTCTGGCCATATATGTGCTTTTAAAATTGATTTCTCCTCTGTTCCCACTTTGATTATTTAGACAGAGAAGCCTTCCTGGATTTTCCTTTCCATGTTTTAAAATTTCACTGCATGAATTAAACTTACTGTGCTTTCACCAGTTCACTGAATCTGTGCATATTCATACATATACCGATAAATGAATTGAGTTCATTCATCCCATATATTTTCTCTGACCTCTCAGGTCTTTAATTAAAGGATTTCCTTCTAGCTTGCATGTACAATGCAAATAAATATTTTTATGCTCCGGTTTAGCGAGCCATTCCTTTCTCATTAAAATGGCAAAGCTATTGGCTCAACCAGAGAGTGAACAAGCTTAGGGAACTGGAAAAGACCTACTACAAGGGAGCAAAGGAAGGCACGTTAGCAGAACATCAAAGCTGCTCAGTCATTAAATAGTTGTTAGCAGCTCTCAGGTGAAAGGTCCACCGAGGTCAGGAGCGGTGCTACATCTCCCACAGTTTGGCTCACCAATCCACTGAAATTCCAACTGTTGTTGGAAAAATATCAATTAAACCTTTCCAATATTAGCTGAGCACAGACAGGGTTCGCACATATCCAGTGTGGGACTGTTCGACACCAGACAGAGCTCAAGATCCCTGGACCAACCAGCGTGAAAAAGAGCACCTCTTCTCCATGTCAGGTCCCACGTGGTGAACCAACCCCTCCACCGTCAGGGTGCTGGGTGCTGCCTCTGAGCCACGTTAAGCCTTCAGTCCACTTCAGGGTCAGCTGGCATCAAGGCAAGGACATTTTCACCTCTGATATGGCTATGACCATGCCTTTAGTCTCAGCTGTTTGAGACCTTACTTTATAGTGATGCATGTTGTCTGTCACAACAACATGAAGAACAGAAATATAAGATAATTAGAAGAAGAAGATAATTAATATCCTGAAATCCACCACTCTGCCTCAGTGTCAGCCCCAGTCAGGGATGTATCAATCACAGGAATTAACTGCTGCTACTGATCAGGTTGATGGAGCTGATTTACTTCATGTCACTACAACCACGAAAGGCCACTGAGGCGGTGAAGAAAGAGGAGAAAAAGGAAAGAAAACTATGGCTGGCATGTTTCCAGCTTGAACAAGATTGCTTTAGCAGAATACTTTACTGCCCTCACATCTCCATGCAATCAATGCATAGAGCAATTCAAGGGCACAGTGTTATCACCTTTGGAAAGCTTTGTGCTCTCCAGTATAAACTCAATATAAACTTCAATATTTATAGAAAGTGAATGGCCCGTAAGGCAGGTTACTGGTGTGTGAAAATCTGCTACCTAATGCAAGCCTACTTTAAATTCAATATGGATGGAAATTGAGGGAGGGATTGAATTTAAAAAAAATACGTCCTGCTAGCTTCCTTAAATTCAAGCTTTTTAATATGTTCTACAACTACACAAATTGAAAAGTTTGAAACTGAGCTGACTTTATAGAAGGTTTAGGAAAAAACAGCTAATATGCCAGTTTTCAAGTGAAACAAATATTTGAGTTGATTTCTGGTTTTTAGAAAATATATCTTTTATATTGAACATACAGCCATCTTTGTAAGTGAAAAATACATACTAAACTTAGAAAAGAGAGAACAAAATGAAAGGTAAAAATAATGCCAAACAAAAAAGTCAGTTTGCCAGCTCCTAGTACAGTTATTCAGATTATCCACATGGAGAGTCTCATTTGATTCTCCCACTAATCATCCACAAAAGAGAGATTTACTGATGACAACCTCTGAGTTTAATCTAGTGCACTGTAATCTACTCCTTCCTAGATGTCTTAGTACTGATTTATACCCCGCCACAACAAAGACCAACACAGAAAATCTGCAGAATAAATCAACCAAGATCAGGCCATTGTTAAAAAGTACCCCACTAACCTCAAGCAACAGAAGAAGCAGAAACCTTAAAATTAATTATCTTGGCCTCATAACTGCCATGCTTCATTTAGGGCCTTGGTGAAGACACACACAAGAAGACACAAGCTGGAGAAGCCACTAGCTGAGAAGACCATCAGTTCCACAGATTTATTTTTTTTTAATCTTGTATTCAAACTCATTTGCTCCATTCCCAACCTTTGTCCAAGAAAAAGTAATTCCGAGCTGCCCACCTTCTTCATTCTGACTTCCGTCAGGAATATCGCTACAATTACCACTGTCTAGAAAACCAGAGCACCGGGATACAAACTTTGCTGCCAGTGCGTCAAGTCCAAGATCCCTCCAAGGCCAATCTCATTACAAATCCTCCAAACCTGAAGTTTACCCAGCCACCCGGAACAGCTATCAGTGAGACTGAAGCATGCTTAAACCCAAATGTTTGTCTAATGTCCTTGTTACCAACATTGCTTTTTTGCAGGTCCCGCTCCCACAGTACTGACATCTAATAACTTCCTGCAGTGTCTTTACCTCTTAACTTCAAGGCTAGTTCAGAATATCAGTGTTTCGGACCATTCTTTCTCCAGATGAGCCCCAGCTCAACTAAGCATCTAAAATGAAAGAGGTGTCAGAATTTGAACACATTGTACTGTGAAATTCTTTCTCTTCTTCATCCAGCAAATCAGCTGTTCAGCCCTTATGATTGTTACCTCCAAATCACAAAACAAATAATTTCTTTGTAGGTTCTACCTACTCTTTTAAAACAATTCAGGTTTCTGGGGACACTCAGCACGTGGGAACTCTGCAACTGGTTGGAGAATGTTTAAAACAGTTCTGATAAAAGGTGATTAAAAGGCTGTTTTCACATAAATTCTCCAGTGGGAACATGTGCTTTCCATGAAAATACCCATTTAATAAAAACAGAAAAAAACAAGAAACTTTTCAATTATAAAAAAAAAACCCAACCAGAATTGTAGTGAGCAATTCATAAATGTACACTTCTCAGTCATGAAAATCAGATATGTGCATGGTTTCTAGGAGAGGGATGAGCTTTTCCTGAAGATCAGAAGTGCTGTATTCATAATTACTGATAAACTGACTGATTAATTAAGTACTAGCAAGACATATTAATTCATCTAGTGCCTGATCCAATTCTCATTTAGAACTCCCATTAGTAACATTAATGCGAGTTGCAATAGGTATCTCATCCATTTCAGTCTCTCCACCCATTATGCTTTAGGGAGAGCTGATTGAATGCTGCAAAGAGAGTGAGTGCATCTTGGCAAATATTAATTTGCACTTTGAAATGAATTTACTGTGACTGTTCTAGTTTGCCAGCTGGAATACCCATCAGAACAGGGAATTTTAAACAGTGATTGGACATCATTCAACAAAAATAAAATTAGGATGGTATGATATTCCCCAGGAAAGATTTTCTGCATATTTATAAATCCATTCAAGTAAGAAAAATACACTATATGACTATAATGTGCAATAAAAGGAGTAATGTTTTGCCACCTGATATCATACATCAGTTAAGGATTATGAACTACTTATAGCATGTCACAAACCAAGCACTATTCACAGAAATCATTTGATTAATGTAGGCAAAGAACAAAACCACGCAGATCTGGGGTGATCTTCTGGCTGGCAGTTTGCAGCCAGAAAAAGACAAAATTCACTGAAACACCTTTTTGTTTCAAAGCTTCCTTAGATAACATGAAAGCCTCAGAGGAGACCCCCAGTATTCAGAATGAGGTAGAAAACAAGCTGCACATCAGCTGTTATGTTGGAGAAAGGTGGAGCAATCTCTCTGAATCAATTCACCAGCATCATTTTCACACTGTAATAGCCCCAAAGCTGACCTATCACATCAAAATTCCCATATCATCTCTGTGAACCGAGGCTCACTGAAAAACCAGGAATAAATTTCTAAGAAAAAATTCCTTCTGTATTCAATGGTTGGAGAGCAAGAGGAAAAATTCCAAAACATCACGACATATCAGCTGATACCTGTCAACCGAAACATCCGTGGGACTTTCCCCATGACAAAGCAATTCACACGTCAGCCAGCACACTCTTCTTGCTTAGCTCACTGTTCCCTAGACTATCCCTTAATAAAACACAAGGGCTAGTCTACTCCACCTCTTTGTTTCAGCCTTCTGAGGACATAAATAGTTTCACCTCCTCAGCATTATTCAACAATTGCATTGTATGAACCAGATCCTTGGTTGACTGAAAGCAACGTTAATCCTATTTCAATATTTCTCTAAGCCAGGACCAAAAATTAAGCATGCTTAAGGGCACTGTATTTGTAACTCCGTTTCCCAGTGGACCTAGGCAAAGTGTGTGTGCACAGTGGGGTATGCTTAAGGACAAAAGAAAATCTTTCAGATATTATAAAAGGATGTATTTTCATTTCCATTTTTGGAAACCTGGAAAATGAGCTTCTGAGAGGCACCTCTAATAAGTCTGGCAACACTTTGCTGGTCTGCCTGCAGACATACATGGTACTACTGTCTGGCTCTGCCTTGCTCTACAGAGGCTTTTAGCTCTCCCATGCAATTAATTTTTTTTAACCAGAAATATGTGAATCAAGTGCTAAGCATTGCTGATGTCTCTTGCATCTCCTCTAAGGCATCCCTGCAGGAACAGCAGTTTTGCTGCAGCAATGCCACAGCTGGCAGCCGTGGGGTCAGACAGGGAGAGGACATTACAGGATCTGAACTGCTACATGGACAGATGAAAAAGGGACATCAATTAATTTTCATCTTCATGTCCTACAGTGCCCAGTTCCTGTCCTCTTAAAACACAGTGAAATAAACAATATTGCAGCAAATCTTCCAGCTCAAACCTCAGCTGGGTGGCATAACCCTGTGTGCTGAGGGCCAGGACCAGTAATTAACTGATCAGTTGGCAAACACAGGGAAATGATAGGGCTGCCTGTTACAAAGATGGCACTCACAGAAATTAAAAGTGCTCAGACAACAAACAGAGCTCAATTTATTGAGATATGAATCATGGGCAAAGCTTAAAAAAATGAGAATATAAAACCCAATTCGTGGTATTTAAAGACTCAGAACACTGCACATTTAAATGCTCTTTATACAGAGAAGCTAGCAAATAGCTTAATGTTTCTTTTAAAGCCTTCTATTTTCTGCTTCTCAAATTTTGGACACCTCCAGACTCAGGAGAGCAAAGATGGAATTTACATGAAAATTAAAAAGCATTTTACATGTTCGATCCGTGTCACTTTTTAAAAGTTACTTTCATGAGGGTGGAGGATGTTAGATTGACAGCTCTGGAGACTGGTATCTCTATTTATAGCCAAGAGGCGGGGAAAACAAGGGCAGGAGCAGGGCAGGCGCCTGCCTAGATGCCCTCTAGTTTCCTCCCTTCGCTGCCTCCTCTCTGTTTGCCCAGAGCCCCCCGGGGAGCAGCAGACATTGGGTCTTCTGCCCTCCCTGCAGAGATGCCCAGAGAAGAGGTGACAACCACCGCTAGCCACCGGCCAAGCAGACACCATCACCCTGTGTGTTTGGGTGCTCACAGCCCAAGGGTGATCAAACAAAGTGCAGTCAACAATATGAGGAGACTGAGAAATGTAATAGAGAAGCTTGGCATTGTTTTTCCAGCATAATGCCCATCAAAACAGTCTGGGTTGGGCTGTTTCCAGGCTAGAGGGAGAAAGGTGTAGAAATAAGGTTACTGCAACTTACTGCACAGCGCTGGAGGGTGAGGATTCAAGAGTGGATCAATTAATGATAAAGGAATTAGTGTGAGGCAGGAGTGGTACTTAGCACAGAGCAACAAGTTTATCATAAATTCATTTGAAGCCAGGGATCAAGGGGAAATGTTCAGGTAAGACTAAAAAAGTTTCCCAAGCCTGAACCAGCACAGCCTACATAGACCAGGGATTTACATTTTGGGGAGGAAAACTTTTCATGTTTGCAAGACCGTGAACACTTGATTCAATTGTCAGCTCTGTTTGAATATCTTAACATCTCATTTTGGAGAGGCTCTTTCTTTATTTTTAAACTCTTTTTACATTTCAAGAGCAGACAATAACATGTCAAATATAGACAAGACTGTCCTTTCTTTTTATTTACAAAATGAAGCAAGGTAATAGACTAAAAAGGCCTGGGGCAGTGGCTAATACGCATTGGTTAAAGACCAGGCAATGGTCATTAGATCAGACATGATTCATGCAAGAGATCTGAAGGATCTTGAAAAGGAGTTAATGACAATGTCAATAAAAATGCTGAAACTGGAAACTGTACCCAACATCTGGAGCCTTCTTTTGAAGGTCAGAACCTTGATTACAGGAAATTTTTAACTAACGAGTTTGACTTAGTTTACCAGGAAATTGACTGACAATATAAAAAGAGATAAAATAACAAAACTGCTAGGAGATCACAATGAGTTACAAATGAAACAGAATAGCTATCTACAGGAGAACACTGTTTGTTCAAACCAGTAATGTCACCTGGTTAATGAATAAAAGGAAAAAATAGGTGATACAGTCCATCTGGGGTTTCCTTGAAGAAAGTCCTTCAAAAAACACTGTAAATAAAACAAAGTATTTCTAGATGCAAAGTGATAGTATTGTCATGGTTGAAAACTGTTGAAGAAATCGGTTCAAAACCCACTGAAGTGAGAAGTTACTTCAGCAAATCTGGAATCAGACTCAAAGGAAGGTGGAAAACCAGGGTCAGTAATTTGTATATCCTGCATAACCATGATTTTAGCTGAAGCACCTTGAAAACCTGCAGGCTTAAATTTAAATTTGGAAAAGAGAAGTGAATGGACATTGGTTTTGCAAACCTCCAAACGTAGCTAGAGGTCAGCCACAAAATCCTCCAAAATCTGTGCACCCCTTTACCCAAAGAGCTGGTGATACTCTTCCATGCTTTGCATGCTTCAACTGGCTCTTCCTCTCCTGACAAGCAGGGTGACTGTACCTGCCTTTAAAAATGTGCCTTTCACAGTGCTTCATCCTGATCCAACACCACTGGGAAAGCTCTCGTGGCTTCTTTGGGATTTGCTTTTGACTCTTTTTGGAGCAACCTGTTTATTTAAGAGAGAAAAAGAAAAGACAAAGTGTGCCACATGGAAACCTTTCTATTCAGCCATTCCAGCAGCATTTGCATGAGGTTGCAGAGGGACAGGAGGAGCAGAGGGAAGGGGAACACTTTCAACAAGCCCAGTGGCAACCAGACCCCCCCATTAGGATGGGAGGAGCTCCTCCCCAGGCTTGCGGCACAGGTGCTGCCTCAATACAAGCCTTGCTTCCTAGGGAGATGGTTTCCTAAGCAGGCAGGCTAAATAAAAGGTGATCTGTCAGACTGTGCTTTCTCTCCAAAGATTTGAAAGGAAGGCTTTTAAAGTTGTGCTAAAGGCAGCAGTGACTCTACCACTTGGTGAGTAAGAAGTGTAACATTAGCGTGAAAACTGAAGCCAAAGAGGGGAACAGGAAAGAGAAAGCGAATGAGTCAGAATAGCGATTGCGGGGGTGTATCAATATTTATAGCAAAAATCCCCAGGCTTCAACTGACTCTATCTAGTGGCATGAAATAGATTATTTTTTTTTAACACTAATCAGGAGATCTGTTTGACAACAATGAGGACCTGTTGATTCAAACCTTGTGCTCTGCAGAGCTACACTAAGCTCTGAAGATTATTTCCTGAGAACTCTGTGCTATTGCCCGTGTATAAGGACAGGGACCTGTTGGAGCGAGTCCAGAGGAGGGCCACAAAGGTGACCAGAGGGCTGGAGCACCTCTCCTATGAAGACAGGCTGAGACAGTTGGGGTTGTTCAGCCTGGAAGGGGAGAAGGCTCTGGGGAGACCTTATAGCAGCCTGCCAGTACCTGAAGGGAGTCTACAAGAAACCTGGAGAGGGACTTTTTACAAGGGCGTGTAGCAATAGGACAAGGGGTAATGGCTTTAAACTGAAAGGGGGTAGATTTAAATTAGATATAAGGAAGAAATTCTTCTCTGTGAGGGTGGTGAGGCACTGGCACAGGTTGCCCAGGGAGGCTGTGGCTGCCCCATCCCCGGCAGTGTTCAAGGCCAGGTTGGACGGGGCTTGGAGCAACCTGCTCTGGTGGAAGGTGTCCCTGCCCATGGCAGGGGGGTTGGAACTAGATGAGTTTTAAGGTCCCCTCCGACCCAAACCATTCTATGATTCTATGATATTCCAAAACAAGAAATGTTTGCTAACAGCTTCCTTAAAAGCCAAATCACTTTGCTTTTTCAGCCTACAATGACTGCTTTTACTGGATTTTACCTAATCTGCTATCCTGCAATTAAAGCAAAAGAAATATTGAAATTAGCTAGATTAATATATCATTTGTTTTCCAGATCCCAACAGTTCTTTCAGTTTCATAGTTGAAACAATCTGAGTTTGCTGAATCTGTTGCTAAGCAATTGGAGCCATCAAAGTTTAAATCTTGAATTATTATCCTTTATTGTCTGAAAATATGATGCAAGTGAATGGTTCAAAATGTGAGCTGATATGTTCTAGTTCAACTCCCAAGGGCTTCTCCGGGTGAAATTTCACCATGATCCATGTGGCATAGGAGTAAGCTCATTTTTAAAAGACGCAAATTTTCTTCTTGTTAAGCTGTCTCTTTCAAAATAGCATTTGCTGAAGACACTTTTGAGGGCATCGAAGCAAGTTTGAATTATGAAATGTAGAAATGTATCATCAAGCATGTTAAATGCTTATAATACAGCACTTAGCTTAGAGGGAGGCATTTTAAAGAGTGGAGAAAACAGCACTTAATTGAACAGACATTTTCTCTCGTCCAGCCATTATCTTGTCCCACAAATGAATGTCTTTTGCTTACAACAGCTAATGATATACTATGCTGTGGTTGTGTTCGGAGTTGTGCTTTGTTTCCTAAATACTTATAATTCTCTTTATTACCCACAGACATTTAATAACCCCTGGCTTAACTTTCAAAGCACATTATCATCACTAGCTCACTTAATTGCTTGTTTCAGACTGGGTTTTCAGCAGGAAATTGTCCTCGGGCAGTATGATAAGTTTGGATAGCCGCTGCTGGAAGCCAGTTTGTGAATTATTGATTGCTGATATTTTCATACTGTGCATATTTTTATTTCAGGTTGGTAGGGATGTGGGATTCTGTGCTCTTTCATGTGGTGTGAAAAGATTTAGACCAATAAGAATGAATATTACTGGAAAAAGCAAAGTAACATTAACAGCACTCCATCCATATCATGTTTCTGCTTTGATCTAGCTACTTAGTGGCTTTTAAAATGTAGTCCTTGATTGTAGAAATACTTCTAGCAAATAAAATCAGAGTGGATTTTGGTTTCCTTTTAATATTGCACAGTCTTGTAATGTTATAGAAAAATTATTCAGTGGAGAATATAGGTACAGTATAAGGTACAGAATATATCCTGGAAAAGATGCATGGCAACCTTTGCGTTTTCAAAATGGGATAAACCTAGGTGTACGGATACCCTGGGACAGCTTCAGGAAGCTGATGTTTCTACTTTTTAAGTGAAACCATCCTGGGAAAAGCTGAAAATTTGGCCTTGCATGAATTCACATATTTCAGGCTTTTGTGGATATATCAGACCAAAAGACCATTGAAAACTCTCCCACTAATCAATTATGAATGCGTGCACAGTAATGGTAGTTCCTAAGGGCTTTCAAGGAAGTAATCCACTGCAAATGAAACTTTTCTAGTAGCTACAGATTTTCCATCTGTTTGTCAACAGCAAGGGACACAGAGCTCCTCTTCCTATAGAAATTTTCTCTTTTAGAGTCAGGACAAATACTCAAGCAATGTGACAGCCTCTTCTTCCTCCTTTCTGTCTGTTCACTGGCAATGCAAGAGGGCCCCAAACCTTTTGGAATGGCAAAAGATGAAATTAAACACAGAAGTCAGAAGTTAGTCTCTTCTCAGCCATGGATCAAGGGAATTTAAGTTTATTGCTGATGAGCAACTCACAAAGTACCCTATAAAGAGAAGCTGTAGGTCATGGACTGTTAAATCAATTGACATTTGAATATCGAACTATGGGAAGCTGTGGAGGCAGAAACAAACAAACAAACAAATACACCAAAGACTGCATCTTTTTAACAGAGATATTTCTCCCCTACCCAGTACTTCTTAAAGCGTGCACACATGGCTGGGAGAGCGACGTTTCCTTCCAGCACAATGCTGGCCACATCAGCGTATGAAGGCCAAGGTAAGCATCTTCAGGAGGATGTTTCAGGAAGCTGTTGTTTCTCTTCCCCTTCTGACAAGGCGTCTTTCTGGCTCCCTGACAGGTTTTAGCCGTTCCATCCTCTGACCCACACGATGCACAGCGGTACCTGCATGGGACTACATGTGCTGCTGACGGTCCCTCCCCCTCTTCATAACCACACGTTGGAAGAGGGAAACACATTCTGATGTGGCTTGTGGGTATTAGAACTGGCTCTGGTCCTTGTTGACTTGATCAAAAGTATGGTGAGAGTCACCCAAATGCAGATACAATTAAATATTTTTAAAGAAATTGACTGTTCAGTGTGAAAATATTGCTGGGCTGAATCCAGCTGATCAGATGGACCGATTGATAGCAATGCTGCCTGTCAGAACGACGAGGCACCGCTCTAATTACCATCACTGCGTAGGTATAGGCTGCCTACCTACTCACTGCAGTAACGTTTCTCAACAGAACTGTTATTTAAAAAAGAAAAAAATTCAAAAATTGAGGCTTTTCTGTGGAGGCTTTCTCATACATTCCTGTAATAATAGTATACATAATACATGTGCTCTGTTGCTTCATTTTCTTTCCTTTTACTTTTGATAAGGTAGATTTACTAAAATCTGAAATTTAAATATTTATACTGTAGGTTTTTTGATTAGCATATTTTGAAGCTAATCATAATAGGGCTTAGCTCACTTAGTAGATGTGTCAGTAAAATGAATAATGAATTCAGTGACAGGGATGAAGAGGAAAGGATGAAAAAGAAATAATTTGAAATTGTGAAAAGGATAATGCCTATTACATGGGGACAGACCTACAGAAGGGTAAATAGGAGACTGCTCCTGCTCCCTTTCTAATTCAGGGAACGATTTTTAGAGAATGCACTTTCTGAATATTAAATATCTTAATCTAAAGTTTAAAACTTCCACTAAATTAGTTTTCAAAGCTTCCCTTAACTTTCATGGGAAAGGTTTCAGGCTCTTTGAATATATAGTACAAAGCTGATCACCAAAAGCATTTAAACCCTGGTTTGAAAGTTTACAAGTGGACACAGTCATAAAGATTTCAAATACCAGCCTTTTGCAAGTCCAAAACAGAAGATTAATAGAATTGTTCTGTTATCATCTATACATATATAGATATGATCCTGATCTTTTGGAGATCTTGTTTGATTATTCTTTGCAGCCACAAAGGTCAGAGGATTATTAGGAAGCCAAAACTGATATATTCGCATGACTGAAAGTACTGAGCTTTGAAAGAAATGCCTGGCATCATGTAATTTGTCACAAAATGATGAGAACAAGCAAAACAGAAGTCAACTAAACAGCAGAGAGGGATTTATTTTGTCTTATCTTAGACAACTATGACAAATACGCTTTTGTCTCAGCTAGTCAGCCCAGACAAAGAGCATCTCTAGAGCACCATCTACCCAGTCTCCTGGAGAGGCTGACTTTCAATGAGGGGACTGGTGCTTGGTATTGCCTTTTGTTTGCTATCAATGGTTACCTTGATTTTTCATCTTTTTTTCCCAGCCCTGCCACCCAGAGACAGTTCAAATGTTCAAATAATTGTGTTACACAGCAGCTGTGACCTAGGACCCTATGATGATGAATCAGTTCTGCTCTTCCTCTCCTGCAGTGCTGTGTGCCAGAAGTCTGGAGCACGCCTGTCCTCAGAACAGACTGACCTTTCAAAGCACGGGGTACCAGGTGTTGCACCTCTTGGTGCTATAAACCCCTGCAGGCAGCATTGCCTCAACCATAAATCCACAGCAGCCATAGATTCGTAAGAATGTCTTCATTTGGATATTCTTCAAAGCAACTAATCATACATTTGTGTCTTGGGAAAAAAAAATTAAAACCAAAATCTAAAATCATGCAGAGATTTTTCTACTGTGTTTTAGAAAAAGATAATAATATTCAGGAAAGTGCAGTAGGTGTTGTGGACCTCAGTTTCATTTTGGAGATAGTGTGATGATGTTGGACCTTGAGCTTGCTACAGGACAGAGTAACAAGTTTCAGGCATGTTCTGTGGTGTAACTGGCATTCACAACAGTCTGCTTGGACTTTAAGTGCATTGCAGGTACCAAGAAAAGCCAAGGCCATGAGGAATATAGTCCATACATCAACAGTTAATAGGAAATGGTCAAGCTCTGGGATGCTGTATAAATGTTTCACTGCCGTATAAGATCCTTGGCCTTCCACTTTGGCAGCATTTTGTACACAGCTTCTGTCAAGTAATTCTGGCACAAACAAATAAACCTTTAGAGTTTGGTTTCTTAGTGAAGTATCTTTTTGATTAAAAATATTGAAGTTGGTTTTGGTTTTCCCCTCAATTTTCCTTCATTTATTCCTTCATTTATTTGCTGTCCAGGTGAAGTTCGAAATTCTGCTAGCACAAATCCAAAGTTCTTTATGCTTCTTAGTTGGGGTTACAACCCAAATTGACTTGCAAAGACTTTCCAAATTACCTCAAAACTTACCATTGTTCTTTAGAGGAAATTACGTGTAGGAACTTGGAAGGTAAAACTGATGAACTAATGATTGATTGCCTAACCCATAAGATGAAGACCACACTGTGCAAGATTTGCCACTCAGCATTACAGCAACTCCAAGAAAAAAAACCACCTTTTACATCAACTGAAAGCATTCACAAGTATGAGAGACAAATTCATTGACTTGGTTTGGAAATCCAGAGACAGGAATTTCAAAACTAAAAAATAAAGTTGTTCTGACATTTTTCTAATGAAAAGCCCAAGGGCTTTTTAGTGAAAAACATTGCATTTATCTATTAAATTAAATACATTTTTAAAGGAAGGACTCATCCCTAAATGAAAAAAAAATCATGAATGCATTGTTAAAGGGTCAAATGGGGTACAATTTTTAAACCAAAACCTAATTTTTCTGTGGTTTTTTTTCTTCCATCCAAATCATATTTGTAATGTAATTAATGAATTAATTTAGCCAGGCTGATGAGCTGGCACAGTGACAAGCTCCATTCAGAAAGCCAGTTCATTTCTTTTGGAGAGTTCAGGGTCAGGAGCAAACTATAGGCATGATTCTGCCAATTTTATGCCTATACAAGAACAGATTTTTGTACTGGTGTGATGACTTGGTCTTTTCAGACTGTGATGTATTCCAAAATTATTATAACAGTGAGACCCATGATTGGCTTTCACTAGATCCATTGCTTGTTATTACCCTTCTTGCAGAACTTCCTTTTTTGCTAGCTGGTTGCTCACACATCATTCCCTCACCCATTTCACAAGCCAAGTAGCTTAGATCTATACCGGACCCTGGACACGCTGCAGCCCCTCTGCACTCCTTCTCAGCATTTCACTTGGGCTTCCATTGAGAAATCCTGGACAAATGTAAAAATCCTTAAATTCTTCCTAAACAGAATTTGCAGACAGGAACGGAGGCAGTGTTGCCCTGCCGTGTTTCATGAAGCTCTTCATTGCAAACCAAAACTACAACTGATCTTCCCAAAGAGGAGGAATTCAAATGATCCTGTCTTTTTAAAAGAGATGCAAATCATTAATTTCTAAACGCTTCTTTCTGTAACAATTTTCAGAGCATAGCTTGGATCTACTTAGGAGACCAAGGTGATGAGATGATTACGTTCTTATGATGTTTAATGGAATTTGAGCACCTAATTCCCGGAGGCTTCTGTGACAACTGAATTCAAAGTCATTTCCCAAAGAGATGAAGATCTTTTTAAAACAGTTTCTCTAGTCTATACTTGATATCTTTCTTCTTTCCTTTTGTTGTGGTGGTTGTTATAAATATTCAGTGATTTTTATGAGCCTCAGCAGACCAAAAATTATCTTCAAAGAACTCGCTTACATGTATTCACATATTTTTAAAACCCTATAAGTTTCTTTAAAAGAAATAATATTATCTGAATTTCTGCATGTCTGTAACTAGTGAAAATAAATGCTTTAGAGCAAATAGTACTTTCACTGAGGAACAAAGGAGCAGAAGAAAGGATGAGGAGACTGGAGAAGTGATATATGTTCAAAGAAATCCTGTTATGGAGAGCTTGAGAAATACTTGTCTATTCCAACACAAATGTCATTAAACTAAATTTGTTCAAGGGTTGATTGTGCAAGATAATGAGAGAACTAAGACTCCACTGAGATAAACCAGAGGCTGGTTGTTCTCTAGCCTACCTATTATATGTTGTCAAAGAAGGGAAAGGGCAAGCAGAACTGTTAAAATAACCCTGAAATGTTGTGGTTTGTACTCACACTTCCAAAGCTGAATTACCTGATGGGTATTTCAGTTAATGCATTTCCAGCCTGCTGAAAGCAGTAGAAACAAAAGCTCTTTCAAAAATGGCAGGTGTCAAATGGAACAATTCCAGGACAAAGCCGGAAGAATAGGAGATGAAATCAAAGTATGGGTCTAGCTATAATGGGGAAAAAAAAGTAAGATTACCCTCTCGGTATCTTTGTGCATGTTTGTCAGAACTGTCACGAAACAAAACCTGGGTTAGTCTGATGCACACTCTGCCCATCACCAGCAAAAGCCAACATGCAGGTCCAGACACAAAGACACTCTCTCCCCATTACAGGGCTACCAGCAGTTGCAGCCTTTAGAGACCCCTCGAGCAACAGTTCCAATACATACTGGTATCTTTATTATATTCTTTATCTTGCAGGCTGGTTTGTGTGAAGACAAACATTTGTCTCCTGAAGCACAGGAATCCTAGCATATATTTCAAGCTAAAAGGTAAAATTTCACTCTCGGTTTTCAGCCTATCATTTGCACAACTGTTGTGAAATACGTGCAAGTAACTTTAAGTGTATGGTATGTACATTTCAAAATTGAAGCACGGGAGTTAATAGCTCTACTGCAAAGCTGTCAGGAGTCCTCAAACACTTCGGGCTGAAAAATCACTTATTTAGCTCAGCTAGAGCTGAGCTAGATTCAGAAACCACTGGCTGCTGTATTAAAGATGAAGTCCAGTAGATGCTGAACTCTGCATCTTAAGCCTGTATAAAAGCTATCAGTTTACTCAGTTTTGCCTCATGCTAAACAAAGAGTGGAACATGCCACTTGAGCAATACCCACAGGGTAATCTATCACTGTGGGAGAAGGCTGAAAACAATCTGGCCTCCCACAGTAGGTTCAAAGCCACCAGCACCATTTATGGCACATGTTTTATACATCTGTTATTCCATAGTGGGAAGCCATTCAACAGATGGTTTCATTTTCACTTACGTTAGGTATATAAAGTTATGAGCCTGTTTGTTACAAGTGATAATCGAGTTTGAGCTATAAAAAGAAAGTATATATGCCACCCAAATTTTCATTACAAGTTTTCTACTACTTTAATGAGATGTAAGGTTTCAAATATGCAAGGACCCGTGCTGGTAAGGACACGGAAGGATCCACCCTCCAAGCCAAGATCAGGGGACTGCTGCTGCTCCAGCTCCTTCCACTTTAGCTCTGATGACAGTAAAAGCAGGCTGGGATGCTCAGAGTTTTTCCTAGTCTGAAATTTCAAGTTTTTCCAGAAGCTTACAATTTTCAGAGCTCAGTTATTCACCAGAGTCAGATAGAAGTCTTAAGAGGTGTAGTGACTGGAAGTGAGGACCATTACATCTGTGTGTAAGTGGGCAAAGTGTTCAGCATATCTTAATTGTGTTTATTGTTTGAAAAAATTATTTTCAATTTATTTTAAAATTGAAAAAATTAAAAACGCCTCCACTAGGTATTCAAGAAGGAAGTGGTATAAACCTAAAATACAATCATTATGGACAGTTTGGAATAGTATTGTATTTCATGCTGAATTCATAAAGTCACACTAACACCTTTTCATGTCATACTTGGTGTCCTGGTTTCAGCTGGGATAGAGTTAACTGTCTTCCTAGTAGCTGGTGCAGTGCTATGTTTTGAGTTCAGTAGGAGAAGAATGTTGATAACACTGATGGTTTCAGTTGGTGCTCAGTAGTGTTTAGTCTAAAGTCAAGGATTTTTCAGCTTCTCATGCCCAGCCAGAGAGAAAGCTGGAAGGGCACAAGAAGTTGGCACAGGACACAGCCAGGGCAGCTGACCCAAACTGGCCAACAGGGTATTCCATACCATGGGACATCACATCCAGTATAGGAACTGGGGAGTAGGGGTGGGGAATCGCTGCTCGGGGACTGGCGGGGTGTCGGTCGGCAGGTGGTGAGCAATTGCCCTGAGCATCATTTGCACATTCTAATCCTTTTATTATTGCTGTTGTGATTTTATTAATGTTATCATTATCATTATTAGTTTCTTCTTTTCTGTTCTATTAAACCATTCTTGTCTCAACCCACGAGTTTTACTTCTTTTCCCAATTTTCTCCCCCATCCCACTGGGGGCGGGGGGAGTGAGTGAGCAGCTGCGTGGTGCTTAGTTGCTGGCTGGGGTTAAACCACGACACTTGGTGATTGAAACAGTGAAAAAAAAAAAATGAGACCAATATAAAAATAGAGAACTGCAAACAACTCTAACCAGACCTGAAGCACAAATCTTGAACGAAAAATGTTTACAAAACACACTTTTCATATTTTCTTTTTATCCCCCGCCCCCCAAATGATTTTCATTCCAAATTCCAGCACTTCTTGTTTTTAAGACATTTTGAGTTTTAAGCAGCCCTGTCTCCATGGTACAGTTTGCCTTTGCTCTTTCTCTGTCCCTTTATTATTTAAGGCGTGTCCCAGTGTTATTTGAGGAGTATTTCAGTCCTTAATTCTTCCTCAGGGAGAGCTATAAGTAGATTGACAGCAGAAAAGAATTGAGTGTGAGAATTTAAACAGATGAATGAGCTTTGGGGATAATGCTAATGGGTTTTTCCCTTTTCATATTGAAACAGAAGATCCTTTTTCTCTAAGGTGGCAATACCACAGCCACAGCAGGGCAAGTTCTCACATACCTCCCCAGCAGCTCCACCTCCATCTTTCTATTTAGGGGATAAAATAGCTCAGTCTCCGTGACCTGCCCAGTGGCTCCCCTTCTGACCCAGGCTACCAGCTAGGTGGGCAGCTATGGAATGGGTTTCCTTCCACATCCAGATGTGACTACTGAGGACAGAAATGAAACCACTGATCTACTGAAATGGCCACTTATCAAGGATTTAGACAGAAAGGGCTTTCAGACAGCATCTACCTGTGTTTAATATCAGTTTACGACTGAGGCAGTGGCTTAGTATTTGAAAACCGCTAGCTACGTCATAAGCAATGAAATGCACAAAGTTGAACAACTTCTCCAAAATTATAATTATAATCAATAATGAAAACTGAATATTCTTGATATTCCTATAAGCACCAAATTCCTTTGGAATTCTTGTCAAAATTCTCGTTCTCAACGACTGTTGCTTAAGTGAATGTTTCGTGAAATTATTCCCCACCACCAGCAGCTCCCCACCTTCCAGTGTCCCTTTGTTCATGTAGCATGATACAAAGAGAAGTTTCTGATCCACTGCTCACTGATCAGGCATTGCTTTGTGCCTTTCCATCACGTTCACTTCTTGCCAAAATAAAGAATCCATATATCAGTTCCAGGAAAAGGGTTCTAACTATGATGAAACAAAGTTATTTTATGTTAAGATTTTGAGCAAGTAAATAGTTTGCACATAATGGATGAGATGACAGAGCTGAGCTGACACAGAGTTTCTCAATGCAGATGTTTCAAAAGCGAATGTAAAATAGACTCAGAGTGGATTTGTAGTGGCTTTGGGGAAAAAAGTGAAATATTTCTGACAGTGATGGTGTCAGTATTTTTCTTACATTGCTTTCTTTTTCTTTTCTTGCCATTAGCAAGTTTCACCCAAGGTGAAAATTATTTCCATTGCTTAAGGAAACAAACAGATAGGCACTAGTGAAAAAACGTGAAAGCTGAGCCAATACGGGCACATGGCATTAAAAGGGACGTCCCTAGTCATTGAGCTCAGCTGCTGCTCCAGGCACAAACGATGTGCAGCCACTTCCACGACCCGATGGAGCTGCTGAGATGCACTCGGAGCCCTCATGTGTGTCTCTCCCACTCACGTTACACCTCGGGAGGAGGCAAGCTGCCCCAGAGCCACAGCATCCCAAGGGTGAGACCTTGTAATCTCCTGCTGAAATTACCCCATGACCTCTGTGTACCAGCTTCTTTGTGAGTTGCCCTTTTCAGATAAACTGCTTTCCCCCCTCCCCTTCCCTAATGCATTCATAGACATCTCTCCCACCTCCCCTCAGCACTCATGTCGGGAATGGAAGCACAAGTGCCTTTCAGCAGGCTTCCTCTTCTCTCCTGACCATCCTGGTGGACCTTCTCTGCACGTCTCCCAGTTGGCCTCCCATCCCCTCACACCATTTCACCTGGTAAGCCCCCTGGTTTGTTGGGTTTGGGGCTTTTTCTTGGCAACATTGCCTGAAATGTTCAGTTCTGCTGGAAAAAATGTTGGTGTTCTTCTGTGACGTTTCCTGGGCTGCTTGCCTGGGAGGATCTTCTCAATCTCACACTCTGCCCATGGGGAAGGAAGGGAGCTGACAAGCCCCAGGGAGGGAGAGGAGCTGGCAGCGAGAGCAGAGCGGGTGGAGGAAGGCTTCAGTGGGGTGCGAGGGAGGAGGACGAGGGTCTGCCATCAGCCCCTGCCAGCCAGCTTGGCAGACGCCTGCCAGCCTCATCGGGAGCAAAGGTCTTCATGAAAATCTTCCAAGCCCTTGGCTGGCATGTCAAAGGAAAAGAAATAGAAGAAGAAACCTATTTTGGTTTCTTCAAAACAGTCAGAGACTCACTCAGTACTGCTGGTGCAGAAGACGACAGCATTTTTATTTGGAGCAATTATCCACGAGACTTTTTTTCCCCATCTCCAGCCAAAACTCATTGCAGCAATGCCCACTTTGCTTCCCTCACTTTTCACAGTTCTCAATTTCCTCATTTTCCCTTTACATTCTAATCTCATATTAAAGCACCTTTCTTCTCTCTTGCTTGCTGGCAAAGCACAAGTTATTTGTATTTCTCCCAAAGGTGCAAAGCATAGAAAACCACAGTCCAAAGCATCATTTCTCCTGCCTTGTTAGCTTCTCTAACCACAGTTTAGGCAGCTCTAGGGGAACAGCCTCCAGACCCTGCAGTCTGGCCAGTGCTGTTACCTGAGTGTATCCTCCTGATTTATGGCTCACAGACACACTGTAAATGCCTTCTGCTAGCTCAGGCAATGCTTTTATATCACTGACAGCACATTTCTGTGCTGCTGGATCACCCAGCCATGTAACACACTTTGGATGAGGTAGGGACATCCAAATGCTTTGGACAAGGTGTTAAGTTTCCCAAAGCCCAGAAAATCACATTTTCCCAGTTTTGTAGCTGCGTGCTTTCTCTGCATCTCTCTTTCCTTTCTCCTTCATGGGGCCAGATTTTAAGAACAGCGGTTTTGATTTGCATATTTTTCTCGCCAAGAACAGTGTCACCAAGACAAGGGCTGGAGATTTCTTTCTTCCCGGCTATAAACTAACATGTTTCAGGACCAACACATTTCTAACCTGTGCTTTCTCATAGATTTCCATAGCCATCTCTTCCAGCCATATGTGCAGAGGAAAAAGTTGCACTTAAGAGGAACTATGCATTTGGAAAACAACTATTATTATTTCCCCCTTCTTGCTCTAGGATTTGAGGCTTGGGTTGATCGCTGCACTGGCTGCAGCTGGTGTGGATGGCAGAGTCAAGGAGGGGACAGAGAAGCCTGCTTTGCAAGGGACGGGCAAGCAGGACCGAGGGTGACGGCAGGGCAGCAGCCCCCAGCTAGGGATGCAGCCCCCCAGGGGAACTGAGCGGGTCCAGTGGCCACAGCCAGGGTCAGCCACAGTCCAGAGCCCCAGGCAAGTGCATAGTGATAGGGCAACTTCAAATCAAGCCATAAGGTCAAGGCACAGGTTGGGGCATAACACCCCGGCAGCACAGCTCAGGCAAGGACCGGGGGGCTGAGCCAAAATGCATCTCTGTGGCCAGCTGGCACAGGGTGTGTGGATGAGGGCCCAGGCAGGGCTGCGCAGGGCAGCAGAGCCTGTTGGCATCCTCATGGCCCTGACTGGAAAAGGCTGGAGAGCAGCATGGTGATTCCCCTGTCCTGCGACCCACAGCAGCCTGACTGCGCTGTCGAGCCTCACCATGAGCTCTTACACCAGGGTGGCTCCCAGGAGCTGCCTTGCCCCAGCCAGCTGGTTCTTTTGCAGTAGAAACCTTTCATTCTTGAAACATTTTTGGCCGCACTTTGCCTTAAAAATAAAATGTACAAAATCAGTCTGTGTTGCAATACTGAAATCCGATAGCATCACTCCACACAGGGCAGTCTGGTTAGTAACATAACCACTTACAGCAGTTACACCACCTTTCTGTAGAAGCAGTGCCATAGCCATCAATACAGGGTGAGATAAAGGAACATGAGCGAGTTTGCTCCTTAATTCATGTGGGTCACACAGTAAGCAAGTCTCTGCAAAGGAGTGGGTACACTCAATGTCTTTGCAAATACATCTTCTGGGGAGCTGCAGGTAGCGAGTATGAGATCCCCTCTGTCAGCTCGTGTCAGGCAGGGGATGTAGAGCAAGGCGGTGCTGCTTCTGGGCAAGGAAATCATTAGCAGACTTTCAATGACACAGTGGTGTAAATCAGGTGAATCAACCTTGCAATATAAATTCAGAGGATGACCAGGCATGGCAGGCTAATAACAGGAAAGTGGCAATTCACAGATATCTGGGCAGTTCTGTGTAGCCAAGATGCCTTGAGTGTGTGGACCAGTGCCTGGGGATTAGGCACACCAAAGTCATTGATAGTAATGGCAACCTCATGGCTCTGCCATTAAGTGTGCTCTTGGGGAACACATCCAAACACTCATCAGACACAAAATGCTCCTGGGATGGCATCTTTCTACATGATGATTCCTCTGTTACTGAATTGTTATTTCCCTGCGAACCGCCCATCAAGTCTGTCAACAAGTCTGCTGACATATTAATTCATGCTTTTATTTGTGTGTTGACTTACTCAGGAGAACTTTCTGAGAAATGACATCCTGAAACACTTCGCAGGAAGAGCTAGGGAACTGCAGGCAAAAGAGTACATGTCATTTTATTTAGTGGAAAAAATAAAATATGCATCAAAGCAACTTCATGAAAGTTGTTAGGATGCAGCTTAGCTTTAATTTGTATGTGTAAGATCGCAGGACTCATTTTTACACTGCCACTTCAGTTACATTATTGCTGTCATTGGCATCACTCATTATTGGCAGCTTTGAATATTTGATACAACCTCACACATACATGCATGCCTACCAACAGGCTCCAATTTCTTTGTATCATCACAGCTTAAGCAAGATCCTGCTGGATCTGTCATGGATCCTAGACCTCTAAAGAAAATTCATGTAGCTGCAGTTTAAGAAGGGTAAAATGTCTGCCGTTAGCTCGCTGCTTAAATCAGTGGCAATCATGTACTTTATCTTAGTGGTAGGCTGTGTTAGGTTTCATTATATGAGCAAAACAGGAAAGGAAAGATCTGGCTCTCATTGCTTAGTAAAGATGCAACAATTAGTATGGAGGATTTCTCCTGTTCTGCTGAATTTCTGTATGATCAGTTAACTGCCTTCTACCTCAAATTCTCTTTCAAAGGTGACAGGTACAGGATATTTTCTCCCTTCTAGCCCCAAGCTGCTTTGCACTGAATGACGTACACTGTAAAAAGACTGTTATTTCAGCCCAGGAAGGGCTGCAGGGAGCTGGTGGATAAAAGGATAAATTTTAAGACAGGTCCTTAGAAAACTGTGCTGAAAAGGACAATAAAAAGATATGTTACAATGAAATTTTTCTTCAAGATTTTCTGAGTTCTGAGAAATAACATTTTACATACATGGTTGTTCAGTTAAAGTGGACAAAATCACAGCGGATACTTTCAGGAATCACTGCAACTGAATTTTTTTAGAAATTAATTAGCCCTGACAGAACTGTGTCTTGTCCAGATTTTAATGATCTATGCCACCAAAAGCCCTGGTTTTTTGTCTGAGCTGAGTCCTCTTCAACAAATGCTTTAATCAGCCTTGGAATATAACCCAAGAAGCGATGGGGATGTGGCTGGATGTTGTTCTGTGCCCTCACTGATCCGAGCAGTCAAACACACCGCTCCAGCCGCTCTGCGGGTTTGCTAACATGATTAAAGCAAAGCCTGGGCATTAATTTAATGGAAGATGCCTGTGCGTGGGAGAGGTCAGAGATGCGTGCACGCCAAGCAGAGCTGCCGCAGAGGTCCCGGAGTTCATCAGCAGTTATTCAAGCCCCGGAGAGAGAGCGATCCTCTGTGATAGCTACATCTGACAATGGGATTTTCCAGCGAAAATGTCATGACAAACTGCCCCTGTTAGCATGCTGAGCACAACAGTAGAGCTCCCTTGTGGTAAAGGAAAATACAGACATTTTAAGTCTCCGTTGCAGGGAAGGGAGCGGGGAGGGAAGCTGTGTGCGTGCACAGCGGAGGAAGAGCAGCTGATGAAGAACAGAGCTTTGGGGATAGGAAAGCAAGGGTGATCTTTGCAAGCCCTGTGGACCCTCCCTCATGTGGCTGATAAGCCTTAATACATTTGGGCAACATAAGCAAAGGAGCTGAATGGGGGAAATGTTGTTATTCAGGAAGAGACTGAAAGAAAACTTCACTAACAAGCCTTCAGGTTACTTCTAAAATAGCTCACTTTTTATATGTGATGCATTAGTAACCTAGATATTATCTAAAGTGATAAAAACTACTTTAATCTTATGCTACTCTAAAGCTGCAAAATTATCTTTTTTTTACTTTTCCGTTTCAGCTTTTTCCCTTTATTTTTAAATATATATTAAATTTCTGGAGGTTTTACTTTTGCTTTGAATTTTCACTCTGGACAAGTAGCCACACTGACACATAAACAGGTCAGAAAATGTCCTGTGAAAACGTTGCTTGGAATATACCACCTTCCACTGAAAATCTCACAAAACCAGACCCACTTTCTCTATTTTCAGGGATATTAAAAAATGCTCAGATTTCAGGGATTTCGCATTTTGCTGCATGCTTTCCGAATGCTTTCCATGACATACTTAAAAAACAGTCCGGAGCCTTTTAAATGAGTTAACGCTCTTTCTTCCTTTTGTGAAAGAGCTCTGTTTTATAAGACAAAAGGTTTTATAATTCTCTCTTCTATTTCAGGAGAATATTCACACCAAATAAGAATTCGTGCTTTTATAACCAAATCGTTTATCTTTACATTTTCTGTGGGAGGAGAACTTCTTCATCCAGACACAGAGCCTGGAATCTCATAAAAATTTCCAAAGAGGTAAGGGCAGCATACATAAGAAATTATACTTTTTATGTTTGTTTTGCAGATATAAGAGGAAAAACATCGACTGCTGAGACCACCCTTAGCCCATCCAGCTGTGTTTAGTACATCTTTCTTAGAGAGGATGTTGGCAGAAGGAAGGAGCAGATGGGGAAGGAGCAGAAAATGCCTCAGCTCCTACAGAACCAGGGGTTTGGGTCAGAGCCCAGGCGAGAGCATCTATCACCATCAGTAGCCTAAGATTTGGGTGCCACATCTACCTCCCAGCCCAGGGACCACCTAATTCAGAGCCACCTCTATCCAGTCCTGACTCAACAGGATAGCTTTGCCTCATGGCTTTTAATATTTGAAAAAATAGCAGGAGTTATATAACACAGCATATTCTCTTTGAACCACTTAAAAAGAGAGAAGGGGGCGGGGGGGGGAACTGAAAAGGAAACCTTTACTTTAAAAGGGCTTTGATGCTGGGGAAAATTTTGAAAGGGGTTAGGCTTAAAGCATTTGCTTCATGTTAACAAGTATTCTCTGTGGTTCAGCAGTAACACAGCTGTGATTCTGCTTTCACCTAATTCCTCTGGAGAAGCAGAAGAGCAAGTTGCTGCCTTCGGAGGTGAGGCTGGACCTTTCCATGCTGCCAATCGGTGAGAACAGAGCCTGCCAGGGCTTCCTTGGGCCACCAGCACTGAGCCCTGGGAGCAAATTCTAGACTGAGGCAGAGGTTTTCAATTCACTTGAAGTCCTTGCAGAGCTCTCTCCAGCCAGCCTCATGGTACGGGAGGTCTAATTTGGCCAGGGAGAGAGACACATTCCCTGCTGCACCCAGGTGCACTGCGTGTTAACGACTTTATCCTCTTCAAATAGCAGGGAACACTTCTAAACCTTCTTGGGAAGCTGTGGGTCTGACTCCTTTAGCTTGGAGCTCTCCTTTTAACCCTGTCCCCATGCACACAGGGAGGTGTTCAGCCTGCTGGGAGGTGAAGGTGGCAAGAGACTCACTGCAGCTGCTCCAGGATGCTGCTTCGAAAATTTCTCCCATCACGTCACCTAACAGCCAGTCCCTCCTGCCAGGAGCGCAGGCTCGTGACTTCCCCACGCACAAACCTCCCCAAATTCTGCGGCAAAGCGAGCGCAGGGGCATGCCAAGCAGCTCTCTGCACTCGTGTGGGTCTCCAACCTTTTATTTTCCCAAAGTAGCCCCCTCTATTACAGTCTTTCCTAAACAATGTATATAATAGTTCCTGCACTCGAATCACCAATCCACCCCCAGCCTCCTTTGTGTAGCACCAGGCAGGGTGCAAGGTCCTGGTTTGCAAAGCAGCCGCGCAGCAGTTGCACTTCGCCGAGGTGCTGCAAGAGGTGCAGCACCGGGGCTGGGTGTTTCAATGAGCCTCGCTGATCTCCTGCTGTACATTTCCAGCGCCAAATCTGAAAAAGCCACAAAGTAAATCAGCTCTAAAGTCACTGCTGAAAGATCCAGAGCAAAGCAAGCATGGATCAAGTAATAAGACAATACAAGAATGCTCTTTCTTTTTATTTACAAGATAGGCTAAATGACACTGTAGTAGGGCCAGAGCAACAAGAGTTACATCTGGATGAGGATTTTATCTCAGCCCTCCTAATGAGAGCACGGTGGAGGCTGGAGCAGTTAGAAATCTGCCCTCAGACACCTCTCCGTAGCTTCCCTTGGCAAGCAGCCCTGGGCTGAGATCTCCTGGTGCTCTGCATGGCCACCCAGCTCACATGCTGGCTGCTCTTCTCCTGCTGCAAATTTTCCAGTTCCTCTCTGGAACGAGCATCATCATATGTCTGTTTGCCTGATTCATTCCTGCCTGGAGAGATTGACTGAAAATCTGAGCTCACTTTCTACCTCTCGGGCTTGTGATTGAGTTCCTGTGACTCACACATTACAGTCTCAGTCTCCTTTGGGTTCAGGCTATTTTCTAATTTCTTTCCATGATACTATAAAGATACACTGTCGGTGACCCTTTTTTAAAATTGGAGGGGGGGAGGGGCTTAAACTACTTCTCTCTTTCTGCTGAATGCCTTCACTGTATGTTGTTATTTCCTGCATCTTAAGCATATAGTTTGAGCCCCATCCTATGTCGACATACGTGGAAGGATACCTCTCATCTCTTATTCACCCTTTCCTCTCTTTTACTCTGCTTTCCAGGGCAAAGTGGACTTCACTGCAAACACCAAATTGTTCCAGAGACAAATTGCTGCTTTTGTTGAGTGTATTTTCCAGCAGACATCCTATTTAATTTTTCAAGCTCTTGGTCCTGTCTGAAGACTGTTGTCCATCAGACATGCCTGCCTTACGAGCTGAAGACAAGGCTTCAGAAAAGAGTATCTTGGAAGCAAATCAAGCCTGTGGCCCTACCTGAGCTCCTTGTCTCCTGGCAGGCTGTGTTAACTACATCTCACAAGTCTTGGACTATTCCATGGTGAAATATTCCCTTCTACGGTTATTTGAGCATTCAGCCAATGCCTTACTCAACCCCCAGGTTGGATTACAGTGTGCGTGAAGGGCAGAAACACATTACAGAAAATAGGATGCTAAACTTGAAATTTGTTTCATTGCTTGTGCTCAACCAGAAGCTGCTTGCCTTTTTCTTTAGATGTTTACCATAGTCTACATATGCTATGATAAGATTTCTATTTCAAATATGAAAACAACCATTTCTTGAAGAAACAAACAACCAACAAGCAACTGATTCCAATCAGAGAATTTGTTTTTCTTCATTTTTTAAAAAGCCCCTGAAGAGTTGTCTGTTGCTATCTGAATAATAGATAATAACTATAGTAAAATGAAAGATAATTCAAACTGAAATCAGAGGTGCACACAATGTCTTGTTAGGCAAGTTTAGGGAACTTGGACATGCAAAAGTATAACAAGGACAGTGAAAATACAGATTGAAATTCTGAATACAGTGCTGCCTATGCAACCTATTTGCAGTAACTGAGAACAAGTATAACCCTTTACGTTACCTTCTCCCTGAAAGCTCGTGCAGTGAGAGGTACCGCTCTGTGCTGGAAGCAAGAAAACGAGCACAGACAGGCATTCGACAACCACTCATGCACCTGGCAGGATGAAACCCTGCCTGTGGCATTCACTGTCCTCTTCCTGACGGTCTGATATTCCCCCCGAGCACCCCCGGGCCAGGGCAGAAGCAGCAGAGTAGCAGGGGACAAATGGAGCTGCAGCAGCTCCTGCACAGAGGTAGCAGAGCCAGTCTCCCGGGGCCGAGCTGGCACCTTCTCCTCATTCGCACCCACATGCCGTAGCAATGCTGTTAAACGGATAAA
Organism: Astur gentilis; assembly: GCF_929443795.1. Taxonomy (NCBI): domain Eukaryota; kingdom Metazoa; phylum Chordata; class Aves; order Accipitriformes; family Accipitridae; genus Astur; species Astur gentilis. Next base: position 12,646,083 of record NC_064905.1, read on the forward strand.
AGACAATAAAATCAGATGATGGATAGTACAATATGGAAAGGGAGATAACGCTGTTTGCTTGGGCAGGTAGGCAATGCAGCAAGCTCATGGCAGATCTTTCCTTTTTTAGGAAATTAGGTGAAGAGCGACAAGAGTTGTGGTAGCAAGCTAATATTCATAGGCCTCAGCAAAAAGGTTCAGTTTTGTGATTTCTCAATATTCACACCCATATTTAAATGTCATTCATTCCAAAGGGTTGTTTCAACATGAGGTGCTAGTTGTAAGTGCAGTGCTATTAAAGCCAGTGAAGCTGTGACAACTTATGCGTAATTCACCGTGACTGTAGAAAGCACTTGTGAAAAATGGGCATGCAGTATGCAGTAATAAATTTTGCTTTTGGAACAAATATTTCAAGGGGGTACTTGCTTTTCATGCTCATTTCTTCCTTCAATGAAGCCTGACATTAAACTGAAATTATTTCCTCTCATTTAGAGAGCAATATATCTGAACACAGGAAAATGCACATCAGCTTTATTATTATCTAACAGAGAAAACAGTGGTTAACTGGCAGCAGAATGAAGAGGGATAAAACAATGACATTATTAGTGTCTGCTTCACAGACAGGGTGGTACTATATAACCACGAGTCCATTACAGGGGATTTCTCAGATGCTAAGAAGGTTAAATGGCTGAACGACTTATCCAAAAGTGATTGCTTTTCTGATCCCAGGTCCCTCGTGTTATGGCAACATTATCTTATTACTTTCAAAATCAGTCATGTGGCTTTTTTTAATTATGATTTGACTCTTCTGTAGGGTACCATGCGGACCATCTGGAGCCTGTCAGCTCTATCCAAGGTATGTAAAGCCACTGACAGCTCCATGCACCAACACGGGCACGACAGCAAGGTGTAAACAACCCCAAGGCTGTGTCCACTGGTGCAGGGACCAGGGAGATGTTGAAGGTTTTGTGTTTCACCCATGTTACCCAGCAGCAGGATGTTCTGTAGCTGTTGCAGCCTTGCTCAGCTGCCCACAGGTCAGGATGGGACTTGGCCATCCACTCCAGCTGATGGGAAACGCTTTTCTCGATGAAGCACAAGGCCACCCATACATAGAAGAACACATCCCATTGCTCCCTGCAGGAAATGGCTGGGGCTCTGCTTGCTCTGGCTGATCCGGAGCATTCCTGTTCCACAGCAGGGAACTGGACGAGTGGGTGGCTCACTGCAGGAAGAAATAGTGTAGGTGCAGAAAATGTGAGTGAACGAATGTGACCCAGAGCAATACGAAGGCTAGTTTTGTCCTCTCCCTCCTTTTCCTTCTCTCCCTTAGAGACTGCAGCTTTTCCATGAGCCTAGATGGTTTATTTCTCTTTGTCCAAGCTTTCCATAAGCTTTAGGGGAAAATAAGCCTATCAACACTAGCCATTAGCCCAGGCAGCGAGGAACTGGTTGCTGCAGTTATTAGTTGTCTGCTGGGAGAGCAGGCTTAGAGCCCAGCGGGAAGGGACACCTCCTGAGTGTCTAAAGAAGAAATCATGTATGGAGTGGTCGGACCATTACGTGAGGTCACCCTGCGACATGTGGCAGTGGCGTAGATCTCCCAGGCTTTCTCTCCTCTCTCTGGAAAGCTTCAAGCACTGGAGAAATTGGTCAGGATGAAAGTGAGGACATCAGTAAAATAAAAGAAATACTTTTAGGAGCTAGAGACAAAAGCACTGAGGTGTTCACTCCTTCTGAGATGCTCCAGAAAATGAAAACTGTAGCTTGATTCATTTCTGGATTCTTTTGGACAAACTCAGATCATCAGTCTAAGCAATTCTTGTCCTTCTCCCCTCCTATCAGCTCCATCAAAAGACCTGGACACTTGAAATGGAAATGAATCATGTAAAGGAACTCTGGATTTGTCTTTCAGTTCTGGTAATAAAAATCTTCCTTTGAGCCTGTAAGTACCGTGCAAGATGTCACACTCATTGCCTGAGCATGTCAGTAAAACCAAATTATAGATCTGCCATGGTTTTTCTGCCTCTCAGTTCCTGTGATGCAAGAATTGGAAGGGATTCTGCTTCTTTAGGCTCAGATAAATATCAGCAATTTCGTTGCTTTCCTTAAGCTTTGGTTTGGAAAGTTGATGGGAGCATTAGGAAAATAGGGTCACTTAAGTGCTTTTTTCAGTCAGCTAAGAAAAGAAAACATAACTATGATGCCTATAGGCATAAAAATTAATTTCAACAATTCTCCCCCCTCTCCACACTCTTTTTAATACCTCAAAAAGGCCACATCTAATTGGAACATAGAGCTGGAATGCAGCTTGCTTTTATTTCAGACCATTTCGTACAGTCTTTATCATCAAAATTCCTGTTCAGAGAGACTAGTAATAGAGAGAGGAGATTTTATTTTTAATATCACAGATTATTTTAAATGTACAACATTTTGCAAGAAAACACAATCCTGCAAAGCTGCGGCAAGCAATTCCTGCTTCAAAGCAGGCATATGCGATGCCTGAAACCAGATCACAGAAGCTCTCTGCATGGTGGGTTCAGAACATGAGCTGGATATGTTGTCAGTATGAGGGAAAATTGGTGTGAATTCCAGCAATGCAGGCTGACAACCTTGTGGGGACTGTTCCCCCCAAGCTGGTGCCCAAGGAAGCCTTCTGGAGTCAAGTTTAGGCATCATGAGTGGGAACAGCAACTCACCAGCGTTGATCTTTGCTGCCAGCAGGATGTTACGAGTGGGACACTACTCCTTTTCTCAGACACCAAATCCTTCATGCCTCTCCCTCATCTTTTGCCTCAATGTGAATGGAAGCTCCAGCTGTTCATTTTCCTTTTTAGTTTTGTTGTTTAAGTCCTCTCAAGCTGTGTCAGCTTTAATAGGAAAGACTTCTGCTGGTTTCATTTCCTGGATGGCAATACTGGAATCACCCTGAGCACAACTGTCAATTAAACACACACACGGAAGCAAGCCATAAACAATATCTTCCCTTTCTAACACTCTGATGTATCCTTTTATTAAAGACAAAAAAAACTGAAAATGAAACCTCTCCCTCTTTGTTATTGTCTAATAATAAATCCTTAATATTGGTGGGGAAAACCCAGCTTCGCAGCCAACACAGTGGGGCTGGGAGTGGAGGGTCCTGGGTTCCCAGCTGCCATCCTCACCACTGTTCCCCACTTGCTGTAGCTTTTTTGTACCATTCACTAACAGGTGCCTTGTCTAGCTGGACAGCCTTCTCTGGGCAGGAAACCTTTTCAGCCCTGTTTTTCCACCTTTTCTAATAACAAGTGAAAAATACTCATTTAACTCATTTCTGTTAAACTACTCATGCAATAAGGTGATGCTGCTGCAAGAACAGCAGGTTTTGTCTCATGTTTAAACTGAAATGTCTCTGGTAGGGAGGTGAAGACCTCTCTGGGAGCATCAAAAAGGGGTTTTGAATGCACAGGATGGACACCGCTTCTCCTCTCACCTGTGGTACCACCATAGACAAGGCAGGGAAAGTCCTCCTCTGCCCCTGCAGACCTTGTCTTAAGTCACGCTCAAAAGTTCAGTGGAGGTGAGCCCAGTTCCCGATGGAAGGAGAAGGAGCACGCTTGGTGGACATCCACCCATCAGAGGTGTTCAACACACTCCTGCGCACACACAAAGTGAGGTGGTTCCAGAAACACTTAAATTGCTGAAGTTCAGGCCTATTTTTCCCTGACGGAATAGCAAAATCCAACAGAAGGCATCACCAGCACCAGCCACCTGCAGAACTGTCTGCCCTCACTCCAAAGCACAGCAACCTTTGAGCTTCTCCTCACAACAGCCGTAAATTTTCATGTGCGAAACACAAGTTTCCTTTTCCCCTGTTCTCTTATGCTGCATTGACTTCACTGTTGTGACTGACACTTTAAAAGTTTGTCGATTTGCCTGAGGCACATATCCAGCATAGAAAAATCTCTATCCAAACGGCTGAAGCTAAGCAAAGAGATAAGCCACTGAAAAAAGGGTCTTCTGAGGGAAACATCAGACAGTCTGGAACTGTCTGGTGGTCTGGAACTTCATCCGAATCACGTTGTGCTAATCAGTTGGGGGACAATGCGTGCAGAACTTTGCAATATCATATATGCCAGCATAAATCTAATGCAAATCCCAGGGAATAAATTATATTACTGTGGATTTATTCAGCTGTAATAGATCAACATTTGTCCCTGAGTGACTCCAGCATTTCTTCCCTATGTGTACAGTCTCTTCCGTGCTAATGCATCCCCACGGGAGGGAACATTAATTCTGCTAAGCAGGAAACAGGGGAAGAAACCAATTGCATTTTGCTTGATGGGAGAATTTCGAGTGTACAATTGCTCTAAGACAGGGCCTCCTGTCTCAAATGAATGCAGATATGTAACCATGCCCCACATGGAAAAAAGCAATAAACTTATGAAGATCTGAAACAGAAGCTCTCAAAGCTCAAGAGGATTCATACCTCTGTGTTTCTCTTCTGAAAACACCCTTCACATTAATCCAGAAAAAGATCAGTTGTCCAGTTTCTTGTAAGCATGTACCCCACTTTCTGCGTGCCTTTGGATGCATCAGAAATTAAGTAGCTGCTCATCTGGCACCGTCTCTTTCCCTAAACTTGCTGATTAGAAAGTGCTCCCAGGCAGAGCAGGGATTGCCTGAGCCTTGTTTCTAATCTTGTTCCAAATGACACAGATAGTCAAGTTAACCAGATGCACTCCACGCAGATCCCACACAGCAGAGCTGCTCCCAACCCTTGCCATGAGACAGGAGCGAGGGAACAGCTTTAGTGTGCTGTGTCGTGACAGTGGCACGGCCAGATCCAGCTCCCTCCTGCTGCACGTGGCTGAGGAGAGCAACAGGCACAATAAAGTGAACACTTTATTGCTTAGATTTTGCTTAACTTATTGTTTTCCAGTAAACATCATAATTTGATATGACTATATTCCGGGTGGTTCATTAATTCCCTGCAATGACTCCTTTTTCTAGATGTTGACCAGGTAGCTTTTACAATCAAAAAATCTCTGGGACTGGAAAACTTTCTCACCGGGGTGACTTGGTGAGAAACTGCAACCCAGACTGAGTGAGAAGCTGCACGCTACGTCAAGAGCTGGCAACTAGGACCTAAAATCACCAGCAAGTTTTTGCTCTCCTTTCTCATGCAAGCACCCCAATACCTTTGATCCCAACTCCCAGTTCACATGGAGAAAGCAAAGATAAATGCAATGCTCCACTTGCTTCCTAATGACTCTGTATAAGGGTTGGCAACTGTCCAAAACCCAGAAAGGTTTATTTTGTGGGGTACCCCAAAGCAAGAATTTCTCTCCCATCTAGAGCACAGTGGATATTCATGCAGGAAAATCATCTTTAAACCTCTTCCCAAATTTTTTTGCAACTATTATCTTATCCTCATAGGAATGACTGAAAGGAATCACAGATGTCCAAGAATCAAATAGGTTTGTTTCTACCTCACAGTGAGTTCTGCATTGGTGGGGAGGATGTCTGGGATTTTTTGGGGGTGGTTTTCAGTATTAAATCTGTTCTGCCCAGCTCAGAATTCAGATTCATGAAGCTTGCACTTTTAATCACAAATCTTTTCTACAATTAGGGAGCAATTCACAGCATGACCAGGATGAAAGGAAAAAAAAAAAAAACAAAAACCTGTTCTAAATGTTTCTCAACTTTAGCTGAAGGTTGGTGTCTATACAAATTTTCCTGCAGTGGTAAACATTGGTTTCGATTAGAAAATTTTTCTTGCTCCAATTCTAGCTCACGAGACAGAATTACTACTTGGCAGCTGAGATCTGAGAAAGATCAGAGGCTGGCCAGTTAAAAGTAATATTTTTCAGTTTTAATGAAAAAAAAATATTTGTTGTATTTTTCGCTGTCCTCATTGGAAGCAAGTGTTGTTTTACTGCAAGGCTCTGACTGCAGTTATGCATCACATGGGAGTCCTATGGTAGAGAACAGCACTTACAGCATTAAAAATGCATTTTCCGTGTATCAAACCAAAAAAGCCTGCCTCTTGGCAGCATTGGTGGCCTAATTTTGGCTGTAGCATGAATAAAATCAAGGCTCCTACTGAAATTCCAGCATCGGCTCCTGCTGTAGCTCCTAAGCTGCAGAGAGGGACATAACATAGGGAGGCAATTTGGGCAGCCGGGACGGTGGGCGCCCCCTCCATCAGTCGTGCAGAAGGCTTGCTGAGCATCCCAATGGCCCCATGTCCAGTTGCAGTGAGCATGGGATTGGATCAGTAATATTTATCTCCTGAAATTGCCACGTTTTTCTGAAGCAAAACCACTCTGGCCAGCCCGGGCTGTCTCTGCCCACCAGAGAAACTCTCGCTCGCCTGGGCAGTCCCATTAATGTCAGCAGCAGCGGTCAGAGCAATGATTTCTTGCCAATGATGAAAAGCTGCCCCTTGATCTCTGCTGATGGGAGGTACCACGGGACCGCAGAGCGGTTGCTTTGGTAGCACCCACGCTGTCAGTCATCATGTACCAGCTGCGTGGGTGGGAATGTCTCCATCTACTCCAAATGGAGCATTCCAGATTAGCTGACCCTGTCCCCAGAAATTGCTCATTGAGGGACTGTTACAGGCGATTCTTGTTTTTTTACAGGAGAGGCTGATTTCAGAAAGGAACAGAGGAAGCAGAAGTCGTTTGGGATGCCAGCATGGGGCACAATGTGACAGCTGTAATGAAGACGAATCAAGGAGCATTACAATGATGCCCTCATAGCAAACCTAACGGCAGTGTCCCCCGAGCCCCCGTGCCCAGGACTGCTGTGATAACAGGCGTGATGGCTCCTCCAAGACTGACAAATGATAATGACACGAAAGCAGCACTAAAACCTCCTCGCGCATGTTTCTCCCATCTCAGCTTCCCACTGAGACAGATGTGATAGATTGGAACAAGCTGGAATTAAAGTTTGTAACGGCATTACACCCTGCGGTAACAAACGGTAACTGTGACCTCCCTGGCATCCCAAGTAAAAGATTGTACATTCATCACAGGATGCTGGCTTGAAAAACAAGCACAGAAATTGTAATATTTAATATGTCTTAGCACGGTGAATATCCGCAGATCTGTCTGTGGTGAGTAGGACTGTGTATCATGAGGCCTATTAATCTGTATATTTTTCTTGTACAATTTTTCCGTGCACTAAACACACAAGCGACAACCCATGCTGTGACTGTGCATCATTGCAGACTAGCTCACATGTGCCTGAGACACTACTTCAAGACTGAGAAACTACTCTGCAGCATTACATGTCATTCCTTTCTTTTCCTTAAGGAATGAAAATATAAAGGGCATTATGATTAACTTAACTGTTGAAACAATTACAGTCTGTTTAGGGCACTTGATTTATGGATACAACTAAACATCTACTTGTTGCTGTCAAAAGAAGCAACATTACAAGACGATGCCAAATTTCCCTGTTCCAGTCAGTTGAGTGAGGAGGGGGAAAACCCAACAATACACTCAGAATAAGGGAGTCCTTCGCAATAAATGAGACTTTCAGCCCTAGGAAGGGAAATCCTCACTTCAGAGGCCAGAAACAGCTTATGAGAAAGGAAGGTCCTCCTTCGCAACATTAGCCTCCTCCTCAGCTCAGTGTCTCCAGGTTCATCTACAGCATTCCTTGGGCACCACTTCTGGAGCACCTGGGGCAGACCTTAACAAGCAAGCTGGTGCCTTCATTATCTACAGGTGTTAATAGTTTTAAAATATTACATAAAGCACATAGGAAAGTAGCTTTCAGAAATTATTTTCTGTCAACTGTGAGCAAGGGAAAGCAGTAAAGTAAAATAAAATAAAATAGCACAGAAGCCCTTCCATTTTAAGGAAAAGTGCATTTTCTCCTCAGCCATCCCACCCCACGCATCCCTCTCCGCAACAGTTTGGCTGCGCTATAAATCCCAGAGGCTTTTACTGGTGACTCTTTCCTACATTTAACTTTGAGCACAGCCAGCGAATGGGGGTGGAGAGGAATCACCAGTCATTTTGAAAAAGAAAGTGACTGAAATATTGAACGGTCCATTGATTGCAGCCCATGGCACGTAAAGTGTTTCTTTTATTGTGTTGTTTTCGGAGTGGAAATGCATGCGTACTGCAGACCGGACCGCAGCACTGCGGCTGGGTGAGACCCCTTGCTCACACGGAGTCAGGGCAGCACAGTTTCCATGTGGTTGCCCTGGTTTACATTTGTGTCAAGGGAGTGGGAATCCAGCCCTTCGCTGACAGGGTTTTTCCCTGGCTGTCAGGATTGATAACTATACTTTATATTCTGCACGCTTTTATCATGCAGCTGGGTCTTTACTTAAATTAAATGTAGGAGATATGTGTGTTGTTTGCACATTAGAGCTGAGTAAATACTGCAAAATAAAATCAATTGTTGAAAAAAAATTTTTATCTGGGAAAGGCAGATGCTTGGCAGTACCTGAGGAACCCTATTTCAAGGGTTAAGTATACTGTCACCACCAAAAGGGTATAAGCTCATCAATTTTTTAGCCTTTTCTTGAGAATGACTCAGTCAATACGCTGGCTGGAGCTGTCCCCATCCCACTTCAAGATGTGCATCATTCACCTGGGGACTGTGAGTGTGGAGGTCCCAACAGACGAGCTGCCTGGGACGCTGCGTCCATGCACGTGTGTGTGTGCAGGGGACGTCAAAAGGATCGGAGTAAAGCTTAGACCGTGGCTGAGTTACAGACAGGATCTTGTTGTGTTATAGTAAAAAACTGTTCCCTGTGTCAGTTCAAACCAGATTCCCACAATTTACTTTATCCTCATAAGTAAATGAAAAAGAGGCAGAAGGGAGAGAATATGCATAAAGGACAGGGAAGGGGGAAGAAGGAATTTGCTCCTGCCGAAAGGCAGCAAGGCAGACACAGGGGGCAGGAATTCATGTGCTGTAGCCTGGGTAGGAAAACGCCGCTCAGAGGGGTAAAGTCCCTCTAAGTCCTGGCCAGGACTCCATTCTCGCATGGTCTGTGAGACTCCCAGCAAAAGACCAATTAATGACACTTATTATGATGGAAGTTACCTCCACATACTTACTTATTTTTTTAAATATTTTAAATATTGTACAATGAGTGGGACTAAATAGCAGGAGTGGAATGACTAAATGTCTAAATGTGACTGGTTACACTGTTTGCTAGGAAATGCTTTCACTAGTGCTACATACTATCACAAAGCTACGTATCGTTACATTTTACCCTCTCAAGCAAGAAAGAAATATGGCTGGAAGTTTCTGCATTAAACTTCTCTCATCAGAAATTGTCCACTTATTTTGAAGAATGTTATTGAATTTTTATTTTGAATGCATTATTTTGAATTATTAGTTTGAATGCATGAACAAAATGCATTTAAAATTTTCTACTTTATAAGGTTGTAGTGATATTTAATTAAAATGTTTCTGAAATGTTAACTATTATAATGTTAAATTCTTTCTCATTTAGAAAATACTGGTGTTCATAAACCATTAAGTCTTGCTTTTGAGAAAATTAATTCAAACTGTCTGCAAATAAATCACAAAAAAATATGGAAATGGATTCATTTTAGGACCTACAAAATGGATACCAACGTGAAAAGTGAATTTTTTGCTCAAAAATAATTTCCCACTGTTCAAAAGCAGCCATTTCCAGGGACCTCCCTTCACTGTTGTCCCACATCCCAATGGACAGGATGGGATGCAGGGTTTCAGCAGGCGTCAGCAGGCTGTAGGAGCTACTGGAGCAGAGTCTCTTCAGCTGAGAACAAAAATTGGTATCAAAGTCTAATACAACCACAGAATAGCAAAGCAAATGAAATTGGATGGTACCGTTTACAACTTTGAAATCATTATGGAAATAGTTACTAAAGCCTTAGAAAACCAGAAAGTGAAGAAGTACATAACAGCATCATTAAATCTTTTTATTATTATTATTTAAAACACCTTTTACTGAGCAATTTCAAAGCATGTTTTTACCATTTTCTGAATGTTTTGTCTCTCAGGCACACATGCTCTCCCAAACAGGCGAAGCACGACCAGCTCTAATTAACTGCACTTCCCAAAATGCTGGCTGCGGCACAGCCCCTGCCAGCCTCAGCCCGTTTCCAGCGTGATGCTGGTGAAATGTGCTCCTGAGCCCCAGGTCACGCATGAAGGACCGCTGGCATTAAAGATCTATCAGTCCTGACAGGTTTGTCCTTTTAATGCAGGCAATACGGGCCTGGTTCATCTTCTGTGGTCTGCTTCTGTAGCAAAGAAATATATTAATTTGAGTTCACCTCTCGTCACTGCACATGGAGCTATTTGTTTTCCTCTGCACTCTGAATCTACTAATTGAGAACAATGTATGTTGTATATGTGTATGAATGTGCATATGAAAGTAAAATTGTTGGTACTCACACAGAATGGCATCGAAAAGATTAGGAAAAGCAATACTATCAGAAACTCCTTTATTAACAAAGAAAGAAAATAGAAACAAACTGAGGAAAATGTCTTGGTGTCTGAATCTGTAATCTCCTCTTTCTGAAATTAAGAGAAACTTTGCAATGGTACTTTAGTTCACTGAAATATTTGACTTCTCTGCTCACATCACTGGAAGGAGAATCTGGGAAGCAATATTTATCTCATTCTGTGTCTTCTTTCAAGATTTCAAATCACTTGTCTTAGGAAAATGTGAAATTAATAGGAATTTAATGATCTGAAAATCAAGGGATGGGAGCAGGAAAAGTTTTGAACAGTCGAATTGTTTAATGCAAGTCATATTAATTTTTAACTTCTTTGTCAGTATTTTCAAACCAGAGATCTGATCTGAGTTTTAAAAATCTAACACTGCAAACTGAAAAGATAATTAAAAATAAAGAAACTAATTTTGAAAACGTCAAAACACTCTCTGATGATATATTCAAACAACACTTTTTTTCTATTTTGTCGTTGTTGTTGTTATTTGAAATATCCCACAAACAGTTTTAGATATGTTGGGTAGGAACGCTTCAAACAGGAAAAAAGCCGACTGATTTAAAGGGCAGCTACTGACATAACAGATACAGGAGATGTGAGAAAAACAAATGTATGACTTATGTGGAGCAAAGGAAAGTGTAAGATAGCTGTACAAATCCCCTACCACAGACATTATTACAACTTTCATTTCTTTTTGAGTCAAGTCACAGCCCAAAGTCAGACCTACTCCTCAGCTGAGCATCTCACCCAGCTGTACTGAGCGTTCTTGGGCTGGACTGAGATCGGCCGGTGTTGGGGTACCCAGGCTGGCCCCAAAGCGAAAGCCGCGTTCCTCGCAGAGCTGGCCCCGTGGTGATGCAGGGACCGGGAGGTGGTTCGGTCCGTGGGTCTGGCCAGGGCAGGGTTGGACCTGAGCTCTTCCTTCATCCGTGTCCTCTGGCTGCCCGGGATCGTGGCGGGGGAGCTGGGGCACAGGTGTCCCCAATGCCACCATCCCCAGCGCTGCTCCCCTGCAGCCGACCCTGGAGCCGCATTGCCACTTGCTGCCTCTTTTGCACCAAATCTTCCATCTCACCAGGTCCACAGGGTGATGATGAACAAGGCCCAGGGTATCCCTTTGATCCCCGCGTTGCCTTCCTGGGTGAAACCAATGCCATCCGGAGGGACAGAAACTAAAGCAATGCCTTTGATGCCAGTCAGTCACGTTATTTCGGTGCACAACCTGGATCCCAGGTCTGGTGGTGCCGCTCCACAGCAAGGTTTGCACTGCCCTGCCAGCGCCGTCCACCACCGCTGCCCACGCAGGCGCTGAGGAAACTCCTTCACCAAAGAACTGATGGGAACATCCCTCCTGGAAAGGGGGAGGAACAGCCTGGCGGGACCAAAAGGGAAAGCAATCAAAAGAGAAAAGCAATGTCCATCAGCACAGCAGGGCCAGCAGCCTTCTCCTGTATCATTGCCCAGAGTTTTTTCCTAGAAACAGAATAAAAACAGGCATGGCAGAAAATTGCCTTTTCATTCTGACCATGACTGTAAAGACAACCAACATGCAAATAAATAGCCATCGTATACTGGATTTACACATTCAGCCTCAAAACTACATTTGTAGAAACACGCTTCCAGCGGTGCGTTGGAAAGACCTGTGCCTGGCTGGGGAGGGCAGCAGGGCCAGCAGCGCGGGGCTCTGCAGATCCATCTGGGAAGGCTGGTGTTCACAAGTGTAACCCTGACGTTGAGATCTGGGGTGGAGAAGGAACACCACCCTGCAAACCCGGCAGCCCCCCGCAGGGCTCGAGGAGGCAGCCAGGCAGCCCAGAACCTCTCGCAAAGAGGGGATCAACTCCGACCTGATCCGAGGCTCCTGGTGGGAGCCCAACGCTTGGCTCAGCCCACCTCTGCTGCAACAGAACAATGCAAGAACATTTTACGCTATGTGTTTCAATCTTTCAGAAGAAACAGATACCGTTGTTTTCCTCAGTCTTTAAGTTACATTCATTGTGTGGCCACATAAGTGGTATCGCTAGGACCATATTCTACTATCGTTATATCAAAAAACCAAAATATTTACTGGAATGATCTGTCTCTCAAGATACTAACCAAAGCAGGTTTTTGAGATTTCAATCTGATTTGGGTGCTTCTGGAAACTGTTGATTTGAAAAAATCCAGGACTGGCTCCCAATAACTGTTATTAAAACTGTACATCAGCAACAGCATTTCCTCTTCCATCCTCTATCTTTTATATGCTTTGTTAAGTTAAAAACCCAAATCAGCATAAAATGCTTGCCAAGGGAAGGGAGAGATGTATTCAGATTTAATCTAGTGATTATGCTTCATTCGTTGCAAACAGCTCCTTCATCAAGGCCATCAGGTGAATTATTAACCTCTTCCATCCACAAACAGAAAAATACCTTCAGTCACAAGGAAGCAATGCAGGAAAAAAGGTTACACAGGTTATTTGTGGGTGCATCGGAAAGGCACACAGCAAGACTCACTCCACAGCAGAAAATACTGCTTGGGGGTGGGTAAGGTGGGGAGAAAAGCACCTGATGCCCACAGGGTAGACGAGGTGGCCATCCTGGTGGGACCAGCGACATCCTGGTGTCCTGGCACCTCGCTGCTTCTTGGTGGCTCTGCCTCTGCTCTGCCACATATTGCAACACATGGCGAGAAAAACATTCCTAGGGAAGTATTTCACCAAAGTGGCTGTTATCTCAAAGATGACGTTATTGCAAATGAACTTCTGCTGCTCTCACCCTCCAGAACAGCAGAGAGGATGCTGCTGCCTGATAGCATGGAACAGTAAGCACTCCTTGCAGGTTACTCACAGGGTTACTACGGCCAAACCTCACCAGTTAACTCCCTGCTATCAGCTCCACCAGAGACCGGCATGGCTCTGGCATGGCTCCAGCCCCCGGGGTGCTTCCTGACATTGGCATGACCAGTAGTTTCAGCAGACCACTGGTTTTGAGCAGCTGGGCACCGGGTGCAGAACAGGTAATACAGCTCCTGAGCAATTAATTCAGCACATAAACAGAGAAGTAGTTAGCAGGCACATGCTGTTGTCCCTTCTAGTCACCCCTGACTCTGGTCTCCAGGCTCTGCAACAGGTAAGAGAAACATTTCTGTGTGCAGGCTGTGGGAAGGGGACTCTTGGCTGTGCTGGGGGGGTAGGATTTTAATTTGGACTTTCTCCCAAGCAAAGGATTATTGGGGCCAATAAATCCAAATGGGTGACAGAACAGCTCTAGCAGCAGTGGGAAGAAAGGAAGAGAGGGCAGATAAAAAAAAACAAACGAGCTGTGAAGGTTGGAAAATGAAGGAGTAAATGGAGTATATCAGTGAACAAGGATCAAGGCAAATTAATGGTATTCTACAACGTATGTAAGGGAAAGGAAGCAGAAGCAAAAATTAGCTTAAAGAGAAGTAGAGAAAAAAAACAGTAAAATACACTCAGAAAAACTTCTCTCCTGCCCTGCCTTTAACAGGGAGCCTGTCACACCAAATGGAAGCACCCAGCAGCAGTAGCAGGCAGCATTTCCCCACCAACTTCCACAGAGTCCCTCTGGAACTCAGGAGGGAGGTCCTGGGATGGCTCCTAGTCGCTCTAGAGCAACCATTTGTTTCAGAATACAAATCATCCTCATACAAACTAATACAAGAACAGCATCTTGCTTTACATGATCTCCTTAAATCGTATTTTGTATTTTGCTATTATATCAGACTGCTGGGAGTTTGGAGAATAAAAGCTCCTGAAGACAGATGTATTTAAGTAGGCAACCACAGAACTTTATCTTTGGCCTGTGTACTTTTTAAAAAGTAAAATAATTCTTTAAAGGTACAAAAAAAAAAATTTAAAAAATGAAAAATCAGGCATCAGCACCATGCAAGGAAATTTTACCCAAGGAGCTAAGAAAGCCTGGAGGCAGACACGACTCCCTGCCTGCCGCCAGACCTGCTGCATTCACTGCCCAAGGGAAGTTAGTGCTAAAGGAAGGGGAGCTGGACATCACCACAGCTCCTGCACCAGCTCAGAGCCCAGCTGCTGAATGGGTCACACTGGTAATGCTTGAGGCAGAAGTGACCACGTTGGTTTGGGTTTTTCTTCATTTCAAAATGAATCTGCTGACAGGCAAAAACAAAGTAGAGGGCTGCCATGAACAGAGGGACACTGGTGAACCTCACTCGGCTGCACCCACCATCGCCTCGCTTCTGAAATGATTCATTTTGTTCCAAAAACCAGACACTAGCAGTGGGGCTGTATCAAGCTTTTAAAAGTATTGCACAACTTGGGGGGGGGGGGGGGGGGGGCGGGGGGAGGAAAAAAAGCAACAATAAAAGCATGCTATAAACCAAGTTCACTACCCTGTTACACCAAGGCAAAAAAAATCATTGAAATAAGAGTCACCAGTAAGTCAAGCTTTACATATTTTAACTAGTCACCTTAAAGCAGAGTGTGGTTGTTTCCAAACTGTGTTTACTGCTTTCAAATCCTAGTTTAGAGCAAGGGCTCAGAGGTCTCTCTGTAGAGAGGACTTTCTCCTGCTTCTAATAAAAATTCCCATCTGCCTTACGGGTATGATCCCAAATAAGGGCAAATGGAAAAAGAGACACCATCCTTGCCTTTAACACGATCAATACAACTGCCAAAAAACAGCATGTATTTAATAAATGCAATGTAGATCATTTTATTTGACCTTCTGTTCACAAAATAATTTTATTATATGTATGAAAGCAGCATACAAGCAATAAAATTATGAAAACATTCACAATACATAAATACACAGACCTGATGCAGGATGTATATAGTTCATTAGAGTTTAAATTTTTTTTCCTCTCAGTTCTCTTTTTCTGACAACACATTTTTTTTATATATGTTATGAAAAAGTTGCTCCAAAGGGTATTTTCGGAAAACAAAGAGCTTTCTTTGAATGCTGCTGAATATTAACACCCAATGTTCCTGTTGCTAACGTTCACTGATTGCTTTTGGCATTACAAAGGGAAAGCAGCAGGGAAGGACAATGGAAAAGTAGCAGGTTTTTTTAATTAAACATTAGCAACTTTTTTGGAGTTCACAGGACTTTTTGAGGTGGGGGCTGCAGTTCCATCCATATTTAGAAATGTCTTAATCCAAAATGGTAATGAGGCACTATTCCATATCGAATGGACTATTGACATGGTAATTACTAAAATGTAACGTCCTCCTAGTTTCCAAAGTAAAGCACTAGGTACCTCACTTTTTAACTCTGACCGTGATACAGTAGCAGACAGAGAGCATGATCCTGGTGGTACTGCAATAATACAGATGATAACGAGGTTTGGCATGTTTACTACCATTATAACCAATTGTGTTTGTTCAGAAAAGATATCCAAGACTTGAAATAAGAAAAGTCTGAGAAAGCGTTTATCTTACATAAATACAAAACATTATATACTAAGATTTGTTATCTAAGAAGCTTTTCTTCTCAAATTGGATTCTTCTTAAGGTTGTAGTCATATTTAAGGTATTTACAGATCCACAAACTTGACATTCTAGCAAAGTCTTTGTAACATGAAACTTTTTAAAAATAAATAGCAGCAATTTCTTTTATTTCTATAAGGGAAGAGAATTCACAACTCAGTCAACGCTGGTCCTATCTTTTGAAAGAAATTCCACTTTAAAAAAAAAAAAAAAAAAGCCCACAAGCAAACAAACTCCATACAGCATCAGTTTTGTTGATTCCTTCATTTCTTGCTGAGCTTCTTAACATTCCTTCATTCTCCTCACCACCTCTCCAGACTATCAGAGGTTGTAATAAAGTGCTGACTGGTTGACTGATCAAAATGCAGTTATGACACTCCAAAAATATCCCATTATTTAGACATCTTAAATAACATAAATAAAGCTAGATCTGTTATAACATATGAAAAATATCGATTTAAAACAATAAATAAATAAAACCAGTATCAACATATTACCTCCCAAAGCTTTAAAAATAACCATTCTCATTATAAGGCTCAATTATTCGTCAGAAATAATTTTAAGAAGGCATCTATCTATCTACCTTTACAATCGCTCAGTCTTTAATTAGGATCTGTTAACACCCACTATCACAAGACACAGCAATCTTTTAACTTCTAGTAAACATTAATCTTTAAATACTTAACATTTACCTTTTGCCTCATTTTAAGCTATAAATTGGTTTCTCTGTGTAGAGAAGCAGCAATACTTTCTTTGTCACTGCACTGTATCTAAATTTGGGGGGTTTTCCTCAGTATGAACAGTACAGTTTAATACCCTTTTTTTAAACCAATTTTCAGTATCTTTTTCTGTTTATTGTTTAAAATGTTAAATTTGCTTTGAATGTCAGGAAAATTAATTCTGGGCTTGGTATAAATCTGTTTTTCTCCCTAGAGCTTAGTTTCTTACCAAAAAATCTTGTATATCTTTCTTTTTCTTTTTTTTTCTTTTTTTATTACCATATACACTATTAGGTCTTGCTGGGTAAACCTTACTGTTCAGGTTTTATGCTGCCCATTTTGTGTAATGGGATTGATCTTTTCCAAAGAAACATCAGCTTCATAATCCAAGATACCAGACAGTGCTGGAGACATTTTCTCCAAGGTCTTAGATAGTTCACCCTCTTCTTCCTTTTTGAGAGGTTCTTCCTCTGGACAGATAATTGCATGTGGAATCAGATAAACCAGATTAGACTCTTTGGGGCTGGACCCTTTGGGCTCATGTTGGCTTGAAAAAACGACTGCTCCATTATTGTTAATACTAACAGTCTCTATAGCATTGCTGGACATAGGGCAGAGCCTGTAGCATCCTAGCAGGGTCGAAAATGCCTTGCGGAAATCAGCATTGAAGGCATAAATGATGGGGTTGAGGGAAGAATTAGCCCATCCAAACCAAACAAAAACATCAAAGGTGGTGGAATTAATGCAGAAAGCTTCTGCTCCCTTGGAAGGTTGGGTAGGCTCACAGAAGGGAATCATGCAGTTCAATACGAAAAATGGCAACCAGCAGCACACAAAGACCCCCATGATCACCGACAAAGTCTTTAAAACCTTGGTTTCCCTCTTGAAGGACATTTTGAAGTTGCTCTCTGGTTGCTGGCAGTCCATACTGCTTCTGTTGCCGCTCGTGTTCTGGCAGTTCTTGGCATGCACTGCTGCTCTCTCCAAAGCCGAGATGCGTCGTATTTGCTTCTGAGCAATCCGGTATATCCTCGTGTAAGTTACTATCATGATGGCCACAGGTATATAGAAGCTAATTAGAGAAGAGGAGATGGCATACATCCTGTTTAGGCTAGAATCACAGTTGTCCATGCTTATACCTTGTAAGCTGGCATTTAGGTCCAAAAGGCTTGTGGTTGTAGCCTTGTGCCAGTTCAGCTGCACAGGGATGAAGGAAATCAACACGGACAAAGTCCACGCCACGCTGATCATGATGAAGGCTGCCTTGGGGGTCATTTTTCTCTCGTACCTAAATGGGCTGGAGATGGCCCAGTATCTGTCCACACTAATGACACAGAGATTTAAGATGGAGGCTGTCGAGCACATAATATCAAAGGCCACCCAGATGTTGCAAAATGAACCAAAAGGCCAGAAACCGGCGATCTCGGCCACAGCTTTCCAAGGCATGACCAAAACTGCCACTAAGAGATCTGACACGGCCAAGGAGATGACAAAGAAGTTGGTCACCTTGGACCTGAGGTGGCGAAACCTGATGACAGCTGCACAGACCAGCGTGTTTCCCAGCAGCGTGGAGAGAATCAGCAGCGAGAGGAAGCAGCCCGTGAGGATCCGAAAGGAAGAGTCCCTTTCCACCAGCAACCCTTCCCCATCCATAGTGGTGTCGTTCCAAGTCATAGTTTCTCCTGAGGGAAAATCATATCATGATTTTCATGACGGCATCAGCTCCTTTCCTTGCAGAGATCAAAGACATCAGACGTCCATTAACTACTCATCACCAAACAGACCAAAGGTCCTTTTCTCATGGCCCCTTCGCCCCCGGATGGACTTTGAATCATCCTGAACCCACTGAAAGCTTTATGAGCAGGAAATGAAAATGCACAAATACAGTCCACCCCACAGACAGTTTTTTTAAGCAATCCCTTCAGAAACGCACTGCACCACCCCGGCATGAAGAGGCCTAATTCAGACAGCTCACCTGCAAATGTTCTGCTGCTGTCCTCTGCAAATATACCCCACAGACAGGAAAGCAATCACTTTTCCATGCTTGCATATATTCCCACTTAAATAGGCTATTGATCGAGTGTTTCCGGAGTCCACTGCACTAGCCTTTCCTATTTACTGAAGCGTACTATACGAGGTGCTTTTCTCTAGTTTCCTAAATGTCTCACTGATGAAACTCTCCATCCTTCCTCCTCGGTACACTCCTGTT
The DNA here is from genome assembly GCF_929443795.1 of Astur gentilis. Taxonomy (NCBI): domain Eukaryota; kingdom Metazoa; phylum Chordata; class Aves; order Accipitriformes; family Accipitridae; genus Astur; species Astur gentilis. The sequence goes on from NC_064905.1 coordinate 12,664,906, forward strand.
ACAAAATGCATCAGTTCTCTGTTTCTGGGCAGCGTCAGAAAGCAAATCTTCACTTTGTTTCAAACTGTTTTACACTTCCAAGACAAAGAAAATAAACATACAGTAGGTGTGTTTTAAAGGTTTTCAGTAAGAAGTAGCTCAGGTTATTTAGTTTTATTTAAACGAGAAATGCTGGCTCCTACCTTTCACCTCTGATTCTCTGTTTGCTCTGGGATGCAGGGCCGTCTCTCCTCCTCTTTTAGTTTTGGAATTGCATAGCAAATCTTATACACAAAACCACCACAAAAACACTGCATTGCATCAGGTGCGTGTGTGTGTGTGTGTGTGTGTGTGTGTGTGTGGTTTTTTCCCTGAAAGTGCAGATTGGCAGGGGAGAAGTAAAAACAGGAGCCGGCAGAGTCTGACCATCAGGAGTTAGTTTTCAAGGGAGCAGCAGGTCTGTGCTGTCGGACCATGCGTGACGGACCCCACCGGCGTGTGCCCAGCTACCTCCATCCCACTGCCCCTGCTGATCACACTGCAAACTTTGTTGGCCGGATCAGTCCCAGTCGCACTTTGTACATCCCGTCGAAGCGGCACGTCAGGGCAAATCATCCCAGGCAAAAGGCACGGTATTCCCAACGCTGGCAAGAGCCGAGTACCGGTTCTTTCTTCTGTCGTTCACTAGAAGGAGAAAGAGGGGCGAGAGGAGGAGAAGGACCTGAGCGACCTCCCCGCTGCCACGCCGGCGGTGCCCGCAGCGGGTTCCTCTTCCAGCGGGGCCAAGTCGCTTTAACACTCCGCTGCCAGGTTATAGCTCTCCGTAACTACCCTGGAATAATCCCACCTCCTGCTCAGAGGGGCTGCGCTCCAAGGACCGGGGCCAGCTTTTACCATGCTTTTTCCCCTCTCAGAAAAGCGCAGGCGGAGGCAGCTCCTCACGCTCTCCCGCAGCCTGCCCCGGGCCGCGCATCTCCGGTACCGGCGGGTCCCGGCGGCAAAGGCTTTCTTCTGCCCGGGGCAGGGCTCGGCAGCATCGCCCCTCCAGCAAAGGTCTGTCTGCCCGGCGTCTCCCTCCTAAAGGATTAAGACAAGGGAAAGACAGGCACGGAGGCACGCAACGGGCAAAAAGCAGCCCCCCTTCGCCTCCTCTAACATCTTCGGTCGGGCGCAGCTTCTTCTGGGCAGCCTCTCCCCGGTTTTTCCGCCTTCCTGGGGAATAACGTCCCGGCCAGCCAGGCAGCCGGGGCGAGAGGCGAAGCCGGGCTCCTGGAGCGGCTGTTCCGGAGCTTAGCGCAAACGGGATTACTTTGCCCGGTCTTGAGCTCCGCCGAGCTCCGGGACGCCCGGGGTGCTGCGTGATGCCAGGGCGCTGCGAGCCAGCTGAGTTCAATTAATTGATGCGGAAAGTAAGTACCGGCACCTAACTTCGGGCTGGGCGACGCTCAGGAGGCGGGCTGCGGGCCGAGACACCCGCGGCTTCCCCGACCCCCCGGGGGAGCAGCAGCAGCAGCGTTTACCCCAGAGCACACTCCGGGGGGAGGACAACACACCGGCCGGGACACCCCCCGTCCCCCCGTCCCGGCACGGCGGTAAGCGCGGCGGTACTCACCGGCGCGGGGAGGCCCGGGGCTGGCGACGGGCTGCAGCCGGGGCACCGCACCGCACCGCACCGCGCCGCCTCTCCGCCGCCTGGCGCAGCCCCGCGCCCCCGCGGCTCCCGGCGCAGCCGCGGCCGCCGGGCTCCCTCTCCTGGGCGGCCGCGGCCCCGCCGCGCCGCGCCGCCCCGCGGAGGCGGCCGCCCCGGGTGCGAGGCAGCCCCGAGGGGCAGGGCTGCGGCGGGATGCGCCGCGACCCCCCTAGCCCGCACCCGCCGCCAGACAGGCTTAACGCCTGGGTTCGTAACGCGGGCGAGGGGCATCGTTATCCCTGCGGGTAGGCAGGGAAGGGAACGGGGAGGGGGGGGACCCAAAGCCCAGGTTCCTAGGGGTGCGGTAGGGGGCTGAGGACCCGCGTCCTGACTAAGTTGTTGGGGGTCGGGCGAGGGGACGGCAGAGGAACAAGCGGGTCCGGAGCTTCGGACCGGCCGGGGCCTCGGAGCGGCACCGCCCGACGGCAGGTGCGGCTGGATTCGCGTCTGCAGGGAAACCCCAGAGCCACGAACTGCCCTCCTTGGGCGCCGAAATCTGCCGCTCTCTTCAACCCGTGGTTTCTCCTTTGCAAAAAAATCCTTCCGGTTCGGTAGTAAGCACCAAAAACAGAGCGGCTACGTCTCAAACCCCTTCTTTCTCCAAAAGGGCTTTTTCTTTCTTACCTTAGCCACAACAGGCAACGAAAGATGAACATGTTGCTACCTTTGTATAGGAACCTTACTCAAAAAAATTCGGAAAATGAAGAGAAAAGACATCACAGGGAGGTTAAAAACCTCCTAGAAGAACAAATAAGCAATCGCTAAGTTGTCAAGACAAATTTCCTAGGGTTCAGCACTAGTGAAGTTGCTTTTGTGCCATCCATAATTTTTCATAATGTCAGTTAAAGCAGATAGAGTGCTAAGCTAACTTTGACCAGCTAACTAAAACACTTGGTTTTCTTTCTCCCTCTCTTTCTTTTTTTTTTTTTTTCCCTTTTCAACCGCTTCTCAGCAAGTTCTCATGCTCCCCTTCTTATTATCCTGTCCTTTAATCATCATTTATCCCCAGAGGAGGGTGAAAATAGACAAGAAAATGAATCCTGCGCTCTTTGGTAATAGAGATCTCTAATGAAACTCACTGTAAGTTTTCTTTTTTCAAGTTTTTTTCTTTTTTTCTTCTGTTCTTAAAGCAGAACACAGGTGAGGTTTACTGCGTGATATTTACCTTCTGAAAATGTAGCATGCTCCTGGTTTTCAGTAGAAACCCTGGGCTGAGGGGAACATTGCCTGCATAAGAAGTCACTGAGTACATTTGATTTTATTTGTAACAATTTCCAGAGGCTCCGCCGAAATGGCTTTCTACCACAGCCATCCTGGATTATTCCAGGAGAAACCACAACTCCGGAGTACAAAAACAGCACAATTTTTGAGACATACTAGAGAGAAACGCCGAGGTACACATTGCAGAGAAGAGAGCAGTCTGCTCAATCGTCTGCTTATCAGCTCATTGAGCGAACTCTTCTTTTTTTTTTTTTTTTTTGCTAGGGAGCAGCCTTTCCTGGGGAAGAGGCTGAATTCACTGTTGGAAGACCCTAATGCTACTCATACGGGTGAGGGTTTAAAACTTTCATTTGAATCTGACATTTTAAAAAAGCCTTTTAGCTTCCTGCTCACAGCAGCCCATAAGAATCTCACAGTCCTTATTTGTCTGGCAATTCAAGTATCTGTTTCAGAAGTCAGAGCCTCTCTCCTGTCTCATCTCTAAGTTTGTGTGATCGGTTCAGGGATGACAATGAGGTCTGGCTCAGCCAAGACCGTACTAGTGGAGTGAAGCCCCTTCAACAGCTACGCAGGTTTCAAACACCAGCGTTTCATGCAGGGCACCCTGCAGTACTCATTTGTCACTTTAGCTAATCTGTAAGCTTTTAAAACTTTCATGACTTAATAGTCATCCCAGGTGAGGAACAAAAGTGAAATCCATTAAACCCCTACTATTATTTAGGTAAATTTAGTGGTGGGATTAGGCAGCCGACTGACATGACTCTAGGAGCAAGTTATACAAAGTATAGGGTGAATTTTCCTTTTGCTGCTCTCTGCTAACCTGCCTCCAGCCAGTGTGAGAAGGATCAGCTCACAGCTCTTGTCCAGGTCGGGACTTGCCTAAAACTGCCAGCAACAGGACGACAGTGCAGGTGTTTCCTGGAGATTTAGAAACAACCACAGAGCTTGTTTAATTCTCCCTGGATACCCACATAAAACAGCTGCTTAATTTTATTTAATGCTTTTCAATCACTACTGGCTGATGCTGGAATCAAAGCAATGCCCAGCAAAGGAAAGCTCTGTGAAGCACCTGCTCCTCCCAGGAGACTCTGGTTGGAGAAAGTCCTATTTGGTCCATATGAAGATTTAAAAACGTAAATACTGAGTAGCACCTTGATCCAAATGATCTTCATCCAAACAGTAATTTGCTACGGGAAGACTAAGTCAGAGTTGAACAAAGTCCAGATCTTGCATTCAGAGATAAACATGCTTTAATCTACAAAATACTGCACATACTAGAGCTGGAGAAAGGCAGCTTAATTTACAAAATAGTATTACATTATGTGGATACAAATTGTAGTTGCATCACTCTCAGGATGACTTTTTGAGTCTGCATGCATGGGATTCATTAAACGTGAAATCAGCTGAGGCATGTTAACAGAAATAATGTCTAAAAGAGCTGTCAGGTTTCTAAATAACTGGTTATACTAATAAGCCAAGATAACTTTAGCCTCAATGTAACCTTCTCAGAAAAATCAAGGGTTCCTGGAAATTGAACAACAGCTATGAAGTCTCTTAAAGATCAGTGAAGCACGCTGGTTAAATTGACATTACAATGTTGGGCATTCCACAGGGAAAACTGCAGTAGTGAGTACAAAAGCACAGAGCAAAGAGTAGCAGCAGAAAAAAAATATTACTTTGCTGCTAAAAAAAAAACCAAAACATCTCCAAGGATCTCAAGCTCACTCTTGAATGATAAAGATCCACCAGCAGGGAAAAAGGATCAGTGAGAGAAATGATTTCTAGTCCCCAAACACTGACGACAAGAAGCCTAAATATTCAGTATTGAGTGTGGGTGCTTTTTTTTTTTGGCTGTAGATTGTAGGCATGTCTATCTGCAGCTGGACCTTAGAGTCTGGGGGATTCTGTAGGACTGATCTAAAAAAGCACATCAGTGCCACTGGGAATATTGACTTTTGAACTGTTTTCAATGGCAACCGGTGCACAAAGCATCCCTGGGTTTCAGGTCACTGGTGAAGCATGTGCAAAATTCTGGACACTGACAGGGAGAAGGAAAATGAAAAAGCCCAATAGAAACACCATGTATGCAAGTCTGAATTTAAATTACTCATTTGAGGCAGCTAATTCAGGCAGCGGCAAAGCCGGACACAAAGGGTAATGCAAGGAGGGTATAAATGGGAAGGATATGTTGGGCAGTGCTACTGGTTCCCAGGATCTGGAGCTCATGCAGTGATTGTGGGGTGCTCATGAGGCAGGACCAGGCACTGCTGCTCCTCTGGCATCTCCCCTCCCCATTACACTGATGCTCAATGACTGTCGGAGCACAGCCCTGGTCCCAGCCAGGAGAGCCCATCTCCATCCTCGGGCCACAGTAGAGGAAACCTGCAGAAAGGATTTCTGCTCTGCGGGAGATCAGGCAGCAAACTCTCAAAAAGCAGCCTCGTGTCTGCAGGACTCTGCACACGCAAGCTTTATAAGTGGTGGAAAACCATAATCTGGTTGTTTGTCCAGGGAAAGGAGCGGTGTTCCCGTCCCCTCTCCTGCTCAGAGCCCGTTCAGGCTCTGTTCTCCTTTCCTTCCCTCGCCAGCTATCCCTCTCTACATTTGCAGTGCAAACCCAGAGTTTCAGCTGTAACTCCCCAGATTTTACAATAAAATGGCTCATTTTGGAGAGAGTGGAAGACAGGAAAGAAAGACAAATATCAAACCTGCGGCCAGGGATCTGAGCAGAAGCCGTCATCTAAACAGTCCCCAGCCTCCTGCCATGCAGGAGCCATGGGTAATTTAAGCTCGGTGCAGTGCTGCCAGTAACAGTGTTATTTAATCGGCAGAGCTTATGCAGTGACTTTATGGGGTTTTTCCAGTTCCACCCACTCACTCCCACAGGAACAAAGAAAAGTTTTCCACAATCAACACTTGGAGTGACCCTTCATCTCACAGCTCAACCTGCTCTGTCAAACCAAAGGCCATTACTAGATCTTAAATCACCCCAGAAATGGCTCAAGCAGGGAAGCCTAAAATTTCCCCCCCTTCTCTTTCTGGGATTTGCATCTGCCACGGATATGGGGTAGGAGAGGGATTACTGCCCTGCCAACACTTCTCTCCAGAGTGGGTAGAGAGCCAAACTGCAGAGGATGATGAGACTAAATTATAGCTGAGAGGAGAGGAGAGGAGAGCTCCAAGGAAAGAAAAACGCTTCATCCGACTGCCTCGTCCCTGCGGCTCAGCAGAACAGTGCCAGGAAATCCACAGCAAACCAACAAGACCCCTTCTTTAAAACCTAATCTAAACCAACAAATACAGAATATCCAAAATCTCTGATTAATTCACCGACAAATGTAGGCACTCGATGTACTGCTGAATTTTATATTCTAATCCATGTACATAAAAGTCCTACACAGCTGATTGCTAAGGACCTGCTATATGAAATAGCACATAAACTAGTAGGTCAACACAAAAATACAGACTGGGCCATTGCCTCCCAATTTATGCTTTATTTGCATATGCATAATTTTTTAATACTGTATAGCTCGCATTTTTTCTTTCGCTCCACACTGGATGGACATTTTAGGCCCTCAGAAAAGTTGAAGTTGAATATATTAATCAAAAGAAAAGTCACGGAAAAAATGACAGCACTTTCAATGTTAAAGATGGCTTTGACATATTAATTAGTATCTCAGAAATGAAATAAAGCCAGTGATACAGAATGATTCATTAGAATGAAATTAATCTGAGAAATAATTAATTCTGAGTGGATGGATAAAAAGAATACAAATAGATATATTAGCAGCAAAACTCTTCACAGATGAGTGTGACAGTGATTTCTAGCAACAGTGGATGAGACTGCAGATAATACAATTTCTTCAGCAGATGGCTTGGTAGGTGGCACTCTCCCCTCCTAAACTGGTGTTACAGATTTACTCCTGAGCTGCATGCCAGCATAAAATGGTTCCTTCCCCATATTCCAGCCCAGCCCCTGATTGACGGATGGAGAAGAACTGTCTAACTTCTACCAGCAGGTTTTTTGTGGTTTTCTGGTGCAAGATCTGTGACAATGAAGAGTGTGCTTGGTACCTACAGGAGCCCAGTGCCTCTAAAGGTTAGCGGAGCAAGTGAGCAATAGTTTGCACTACAGTTGAGTATTAAGCCCACATTATTGCACATCCAGGACGGTCAGACTCCACAGCCCTTCCATCGGCAGGCTACAAATCCTTGAATTAAAGATAATTAAACTAATATTTACCAAAAAAATAGAAGCTGATACTGCACAGAGCATCACTTCTTGCTCATAGTGAAGACCAACAGAAGCATTTCGCACCTGCGCCGCCGGGAGCCGCAGGAGCAGGCAGCTCTGCCAGGGACGCCCAGCCAGGGCTCTCTGCATGGGGGGCAGCCCCACAGTGCCCATGCAGGAGCGCAGCAAGTCCAGCTACGGTAGACAGGGTCAACCAGCTGTCCAGCAACAACCAGACCACCCCAAATGTCCCAGTCCTGAAGCTCTGCTGTCTCAGGCAGCATTTTCACCTCTGCAGCTCCCCAGACAACCCTGCTACCGTTGCGATGCTGCAGCTGAACCAACCCAGGCTCTTACCTTCAGGTTCTGGGATTAAATCGTTCTTGGAGGCAAGATGCTGGTTGTCAAAGTCCTCACCAAATCACGCAGTCTGGCCTTGATAGCAGTCAGAAATGTTCCACCAAGATCAATAAAACACTAGAACTATATTCCAAGCAAGAGTCCACACCAAGGTCTAAACTTCAGGCTGCTTCACTCCTCCTGCCATAACTTTCATTCGAACTTTTGAAAAACCCAGTGATCTGACTGGATTACCCCAAACTAAGTTATAATCCCAAATCCCCTTTCACCCTAGCTCATCTGGATCTGTTTTCCTCTTCCAGCCTCCATGCCTGTCTCACCACATCAGGCAGGACTCTTTCATCCCAGCAACATAAGCAATGTCTCCCTCTTTGTAGCCTGCCTCAACGCCCTTGGTTTTTCCCTGCCCTGTGTTGCAAAGAGTTGTTGCTGTGACAGTCGCTAACAGACAGTATTTTCCCAGGCTGGAAATGTTCCCCGAGTTTCATCATCCATTTGTCAAAATCTGTCTCAAGGTGAGGACCCTTCCAAGTCAGCAAGTTCCCCCTGCTCCCTTCCCACAAAGCTCAGCTACCCAGGGCTGGGTTTAGTGCACGTTAGGGCTCAGCTGCACCAATGCAGGCATTCAGTGTCTCTTCTTCAGTCCCTCAAACTGGTCCTCTCCATTTAGGAAAGGTTAAAATTATGGATGTCTTCTAGGTACATGTTACATTTCAGGAAAGGCTATGGGATCTGATCCTATCTACTTTCTGGCTTCACTTTTTTCCCCACTCTTTTCGGTGGTTGATTTTCTCCTGTGCTTTTCTCAGCATTACTTCCTAAGAGCTTCCCCCGCGTCTTTAGGAACTACAGGATGTACAGCTCAGCCAGGATTTTTCCATTGCTTTCTTGCATTTTTCTACATCTTCTTCAGAATTTCACATACCTTTCTAGGATTTTCCTAGTGATCTCTGGGAATGTCCCCTCCAGCTTTCTAGGGATTTCCACCCAGATTTCAGGAAATTTCATACTGCTTTCTAGGAAAACTTCCCATTGCTTTTCAAGGATTTCTTTCACCTTACTAGGAATTTGCATTTGCTTTCTAGGAATTTCCAGGGCTTTCAAGAAATCCCTAATGCTCTTCTAGAAATTTCCCTGATGCTTTCTAGTAATTGTGTACTATTTATAGGACTTCTCTTCTGCTTTCCAGGAGCTCCCTTCTGCTCTTTAGACATTTCCCACAGCTTTCTAGGACCTGTGCATTTCTTTCTAGGATACCTCCTTACTTCATAAGAAATTCCCTCCAGCTTTCGAGGAATTTGTAGCCAGCTTTCTCAGAATTCATATTTTGCTTTCCTGTAATCCCCCCAAAGCTTTCTAGGAATACAATTATGCTTTCTAAGAATTTCCCATAATTTTCCAGCAGTTCCCTGTAGCTTTCTAGGAATTTCCCATGGTTTTCTAGACATTTTCCATACCTTTCTAGGAATTTCCTGCTGCTATGAATCTCTTACTGCTCTCTAGGCATTTCTATCAGCTTTTCAGGTATGTCCATCATCCTGTGGTGTGGTGTCAAGTGTTGTTCCATGCTATTTGTGCTGTTGCATGCTATCTCGTGTTGTGGCATGTTGTATGCTATTCCGAATTGTCCTGTGGTGTCTTGTTTTGTCATGCGTTCTGCTGCCACTTCACGTTTTCAGCTCTTTGCTCGCATTGCTGAATGCCTTCCCGTGTTGTTGTGGCATGCTCTTGTGTGTCATCTTCTGCTTCTGAGTGCTGCCAGAGGTTATCAAGTGCCATCCTATGTTGCTGCAGGAGTAAACATTTGAGAGTGTGTATTCTTAATTGCTATTTTCAAAAGCCATTGGAAAGACTCAGGAGGTGAAAGTATTAGGAGTCAGCAATACCTGATCACTTGAGGATGATAAAAAAATTTGTCAGGCCTGGTTGAAGCAGTTGTGAGCTCCTGTGGCTGTTCTCTGTGCCCTATGGGATAGTACTACACCTCTCCTTGCCCCCATACTACATCCATAGCTGCATATTGACATCCCAGATCAGTCTGCCTAGTCAAGTCTCTTGTTGCTGACAGCAGCTGGCACAGCTGCTTCAGGGCATGAACGATCCCGCAAGAGCATTTATAAAATAGCCACATCATGGGGGAAATGGCTTCCTAATTCCCTTGAAAGGCTGGCTTATCCCTTTAAATGTAGTTTTATGTCCCTTCTAAATGCAGATTGGCTTTTCATGTTCATTCCCTTCCAGTCTTATCTGAAATAACTATGCATCTAGATAAATAGGTAAATTGGATATGCATCAGTTTAGCTTGGCACAGTATAGCATGAGTAACATAAAATTGGGTTCAAATATTGCAGATGGAGCCAAAACCTTTAACTGATTTTGTAAGTAATCCTCTATCAGCTTATATAAGGGTTTCATTACAATTTATATTGCCAAACAGTGTAGTGTTACTTGTCTGATTGACCAAATTTCCCTAGATAATAATTTATTCATTATTAGCTTAGACTGGGAAAACAGGGTGATGGGGTTTTATATACTGACACAGACTCCCAGAAATCCCTAGCTCATTTACAGAAACTTGAACTTTTGGGTACTCCTCAGAATGTACTGATGTCCCTTCCAGTCCGGGTTTGGATTTTCTACATAAAATTAATGCACAGTAAGTCAGTAGACCGTAGGAAATGTTGTATATACATGGTTCACCTTGCCCAGTATTCTGCTCCTGATAGCAAAACCCAGCACCAAAGCCTTCACAGGCACCTCCCGTCGAGTGCTAACGAATAGTTCCCAGAAACGTTGCTGGTTTCTTCTAGCAAAGCCCCGATAACAGCCAGCTTGGTGCCAAGGCCAGTTCAAACACCATCTTCCCGAGCCAGCAGCTGAATACACCCAGTTCCTTGCACTGCACCTTCAGGGCCGTCACCATACATCATTTCCCACTTGCTCTACAACTACTTTTTTCATGGTGCAGAAAAGTCTTGACACATCCCACGCTTGCTTTTGCTCTCATCGACGGCACTGTTTGTGAGCCAGGGTTGCAGAAAAGCCGGTCCTGCAGTGCCACTTACTGGACATTTATGTTAATAAAAGCAACGTGCAAGCAGGTCTTCGTTTTTCTCCGTTGATTCCCAGTGCCAATTTGAAATGGTAAAAAAAAACCATAAAGAGCATTAATGTCCAATGTAAATATTATGAATACAGGAAAGCTTGAGGAAAGCAAATACAGTAAAGCTCCTTTCTTAGATGAGGCAGTAATTGTAGAGGAACAGAAATCCTCCTTTTCTGGTCAGCATAAGGAAGAATTTGCCCTGTAATAGTCCGGGAATTCTTCCAGGTGGAAACATACACCAGGTCACACCTCAGAACAGAAGCAGGATCAGGCCAAAATACACATCTGGATCTGGGAGCTGGCACATCCTCCTGGACTCTTCATTTTTTAATACAGCCAAAAACATTTTAGCATGAAAATTAGCACAGACTAAGAAATGCATATAGCCAGAGGTAAGATATTCTTTGTGACTACCCATATTTGCCCATTTGCCTTCCAGTTTTGTGACTCATGAGCAATTGTTGTTGGTTGGTCAGAGCCATTTCAAGACTTTTCAGGATTCATGGCAAAAAAACCCAGATTTGTTTCTCAGCAATGGGAGAAATGACTAGTCTAATGAAAAAGTTACGTAGCTGTTCAAAACCACCTGCAGAGTATAGAGGAAATTATTAACTCAAGGAATGAATGTAGGTTTCCATGTAGCGACTCAGAGAAAGAATTTAGGTATTAATATATTTACATTAAAGAATCTGCAAGCAGAGTTTCTATTGTGATGTGCAGAAAAGACCATGTGTGGTTTTAAAGCAGAAAAAACACGTTAGTATCTTTGGCATATAGGAAAATTATTAGAGACAGAAGACATCAGTCCTCAGAATGTAAAACCATATACCACAGTACCAGTTATACCCACCACCAACTAATTTACTTCAATGCATGACATCCAGCTGTCTCCAGTTTCTGAATGAGATGTCTTTCCTGCTCTGTCATTGCAATGTTTTTAGCAACAAGTGTTAGGGCCAGATACGTCAAAGATATATTCAGTGTTGGATCTGTCAGTGGTCATGGAGACTGGGATCTGCCTGACAAGATTAAAAAGAACTGAAGACACTAGCAGTAAAGCACATAAATTGTGAACAAATTTTGTTGTGCAAGAAAAATACAGTACAAGTTTTTACTTTTTCATGATGGAATCTCACCTGGTATATTTGCACCTGCAACTGTCATATATACATCTGTAAGACCCAAGTTGTGGAGCCACGGGGTAAACAGATAGGTGGACATCTAAGATTTGATGTTTCTGTGTCAGAATGAAAGTTGAATCTTAGCTTTTTATTGAAAATCATAAACTGAGTAGGCTAGTTAAAAGCTGAAAACAAACTCCAGCCTACACAGTTGTATTTTTATGGAAAAAAAAAAAAATTAAATCCAATTTTTCACAGAAGTTGAGTTTTAACAGCAGAAGTTTCACCAGTAAGTATATCTCCACAAACATTTAATACTTGGCGAGAGTTCTGGCTTTTTAATATAAAATTCCCATTTAGCATGCTGCAACAGTGACAGGGAGGTCAGAGCTTGCCAGCCCTGTATTCAAAATGTTAAGAGTAGGATTGCTGCAGATGCACAGCTGCAACCCCTTCAGGGGTGAGACCTGTGGACAGAGCAGCGTTGTTACAAAGGGAATTTTAACAGAAGACTTTAGAGGAGCTGGGCTGCGTTATAGACTGTAGTTGCAATCGGCCTTTGTGTGTTGGTATGTTTTTCTGGTCCACAAAAGAGGTGAACTAGCACTGTTTGCAGGCTGTGAATGGGATGCAGCACTGCTCTAACTGAACACATTTTCCCCCATTCCCAGATCCCCAACGTCAGTTATGGGTTAAGACCAGCTCATGTGCTGCTGACTTACAACACTATCAGACTTAAGCATTAACGTGCTAATTCTTGAAATGTGTGTTAGGAATCCAGTTTGTGCGTCTATCACCATGTTCATCAGGAAGCTGGGCTGGAGAAAGAATAGAAGCAATGTGATTGTGTATCCCTACTGTTTTTATTAAATCTCAAATGACTGCACATCTAATCTCAGGGAAGCTACGGGATGCTATAAATATAAAATGTGGCTTGACCATAATTACAAAAAGGAAATAAATGCTCTGAAATCCATCCTCGGCCTTCCAACGAAATCAAGGACCCACGTTTGTTTGACATTTTTAAGGCACCGCACACAAGAAAGCTCTCATCAGCTGGAACGGATTTCATAGGAATGCACTGCTTTATTATTTTTTATTCCTTTTTGGGATTAGGACCCAGGAGTAAATTATTTTTCTAAGGGTTCCGTCACTGTGGTTTCCTACGAACATTTCGCCGCCGCTGGCTGCCGTCTGCAATACACGATAAAGCGGGAGCGATGGAAACGAGAAAGCCAGCAGAAACCCATCTCTGCTGTCCCCGCCGCCCCTGGCCCACCGGCTGCCCTGCTCCCGAAGCTGCTCCCGCTGCGGACTGACGAGCCGGCCCTCTGTCCCCGGCCCCAGCACCCCCGTCCTGCCACGGAGGCGGCCGGTAACGCTCCTGCTAGTTCTCCCGACCGCTTTTCTTTCGTTCACGACAGAAGTAATGTCGGGGCCTGAGCTGCCTCCACAACGTGAAGGGCGCCGAGCGGGGGGCACCGCCGCTCCCGGGGGCGCGGGAGGAGCCGCCCAGGCCCGGCAGCCCGGGCTCCTGGGGGCCGCCCGATCCCTCCGGGAGCCTTCGGGACTTCAGGGGAGCGGGCGGAGGGAGAGGGGAGGTCGAGCGGGCGGACCCGGGCCGGCTCCAGCTCGACCACCACCACCACCGCGGCTGGCCGCCCGGCCCGGCCCCGGCCGGCCCGGCCCCGCCGGGGCGGAGCGAAGCGGAGCGGGGCGGCCCGACCGCCTCCCTCGGCCCCCTTCGCCCGCCGCGCCGAGCGAGCCTCTTCCGGGCAGCGGGGCGAGGGGCGGCGCGGAGCCGAGCCGGCAGCGTGCGGCGGCCGCGGTGAGTACCGGCGCCGGGCAGGGGCGTCCCTGCGGCTCGGGGTCCCCGTGGGGCTGGGGAGCCCGCGCCGGTGTCCCCCCCCAGCGCCATAGCGGTGCCCTCCGCAGGGGCCCGGCCCCGCGCGTCACCCCCGTCCCCTCCACAGGGGCCCGGCCCCGCGGGTCACCCCTGTCCTTCCCCCACAGGCCCGGCCCCGCGCGTCACCCCCGTCCCCTCCACAGGGGCCCAGACCCATCTGTCACCTCTGTCACGCCTGCAGAGGCCCCGATCCGCTTGTCACCCCTGTCCCCTCCACAGGGTCCCGGCTCCATGTGTCACCCCAGCCCCGTGCCTCACCCCAAGCCCTCCACAGGGGCCCAGCCCCGAGTGTCACCCCTGTCGCCTCCACAGGGTCCCGGCTCCATGTGTCACCCCAGCCCCGTGCCTCACCCCAAGCCCTCCACAGGGGCCCAGCCCCGAGTGTCACCCCTGTCGCCTCCACAGGGGCCCAGCCCCGAGTGTCACCCCTGTCGCCTCCACAGGGTCCCGGCTCCATGTGTCACCCCAGCCCCGCGCCTCACCCCAAGCCCTCCACAGGGGCCCAGCCCCGTGTGTCACCCCATCCCCTCCACAGTGTCCCAGCCCCGCGTGTCGCCCCGTCCCTCTGTGGGAGCAGAGCCGGTGTCCCAGCGGGTCACCCCTCTCCTGGGGAGGTGCTGGCTGGACACTCGCAGTGGCAGACAGCTGGCCCGGGGCTGCCACAGCCCTCCCCTCCTGCCTCCTCCCTGCACACATAACAGCTCCCCATTTCCCCACCCGCTCCCAAAATCTCTGTCCCCTGCGCGTGGGCTCTCTGTCGCAGGGTGGTGCGTGGCAGCGGCACAGATCCCCGGGCCTGCAGCAAACAAGCCTCCCTGCTGGGGGATCGTGCTTTCCAGGGGAGGAGCACGCCGAATAACTTGGAGGTCAGGCACCTGGTAGCCAGAAGCAGGAGGTTTAATTATGAGTATTGGTTTATTTGTTTTAAATTATTGAATTTATTCTGATTATAATGGGTATTGGGAGAGCAGGAAGGAGGGGATGAAGACTGGCTTTGTACTAATGTCCAATTAAAAAATCACCTGTATGGATCCTATCAGAAAAAGATACATGAAATAGTGAAAAACTATAGAAAAGGACCATGAACATGCCTCGGTAGAGTCAGATAATCCTACTTCAGTTTACCAGGGGAGGGGTTAAAAAATAAGAAGCAGAGACAAGCTTGCAGCAATCAGGACTGAAAAAAAAATAAGAGCTTGCACTAACCCTTTTTAGCAAAGAAGCTTTATTTTTCTTGATGAAGAGATGAAGTGAACATGTGACGTGTCTCTGTGATATACCTCATGCGATGGGAGAAGAGGTGGCAAATCGAAAGCCAACACCACTGAGCTGGCTGTGGCAACCTCTAACATCTGGAGGTAGCTTTAATGCAGAATGATGAAATCTCTCGTCAAGTTACATGCCAAAGATGGCTGCTGTTTTGAGGAGAGAGCCCCAGCAGCAGGCTCTATCCATTTAACACAGACTGCTGCTTTTGTTGCTAGGCTACAAGCAGGACGTACATTTATAAGCAAAAAAAAAAAAAAAAAGTATCTTGTAGTGTTGCCATGATTTGCCTTCTCCAGTGTTCAATTTGTTTTTATGATTTCAGTAGGAAAAATCATAGTGCAGACAAAGCTGGTTTTCCTTGTGATTTAGATAGATATTTACTGACAGAAGCTGCTTTGGGGAAAGAAAACTTGGCAAGTGGCTTTGTTAACATTTGGTGTAAGTACATTGCATCATACTTCTCCCAGTCATCAGCTGTGCTGCTTCTTTCAAACTGTGGTAGCAAACATAGTGCAAATAGAGGAATACCGTTGCTTAATGACCCCAGTAAGTCTGATGTGTGCTCTTTTATCATCACACAAAAATGCTTTCTTCCCCTAAAAATCTATTAGTGCTTCTTATTTGAACTAATTATACTGCCATGATTGATGGTGATGTCCCTGGAGAACGCATTGTATTCTTTTCTTTGCCAGAGCAATTAAAATATGGGTAGTAGCTGGGTTCACCTTTCCGCTGTTGCTTTGCCAATGTGTTGTAGTTTTAAAGTAGAATAGGTCACCTTTTACTAATCAGAGGGTATTAATTTCCTGTCTTTTCTTCTAAGCCAACATAGCAGCTGTTGTGGGGGACACTGCTTGTGGAAAAGAAAAATCTGAGTTTGTTCAGGCAAAGGAGCCCCAAAAAGGGCTGGTGTGTTATTTGAGGAATAAAGAGGCCTAACGGGATCCCTATGTGTTTCTCTATCAAAGCAGCATGGGAAATGCTTCAAAAGAACTCAGCTCTGCAAAAACAGACATGCGTCCATGGGCACTTTGGTTTATAAACATGTCAGAGGAGGAAGAGAAGCTGTTCTTCTCCCCATTTTATAGCAGCGGGTATTTTTCTCAACCTCAAGATTTTCCAGCCTACATCTCTCATTTCCCAGAACAGGACATTGACAGCTGGACAGCAGGCTGTTAGGGGACTGCTTTGAAGAATGGAGATCTAGGGGCCTAAGTGTGTCATATCTTTTTTTTTCTCTCCCAGTGAATCTGCACATGAAACATTTTCAGCAGCACCTGGCTCTAACTTTTGAACTATTCCTATTCTTTAGGATTCTGGTAAGAAAGAGGTACTGCTGTTACCTTCTATTGTTACTGGGTTTTCAGGGAAAAGCCTCACTCTCATTTTTCAAAAAAAGGAACTCTTAGTTGCCTCTAGGAGATTTTGTGAATCATGATCTGACCTGAGTGCCTTTACATCACCTGAAGTTAGGAGTCTAAGTCCTGGTAAAAGACACCATACAAGTTAGACCTTTCTTTTAGCATTTGCGTTGGCTAGGTTCCTCACTTGCCTTCCTGTATGCAGGCTGGTTTGAATTCTCTTTTGAGCTAGAGAACCCAGCGTGTCCCATGCTTTTTAACAGAGGGTTGCAGGTTGCAGTTTGGGAGTTGGGCACTAAGAAGTGAGATCTCGCAATGATCATTATCACAATTATGTCTGTACTGCTTTTGGACATAGACTTCTCTTTAGACTTCTCCCTCCCCCAGCTCAGTTTTTGCTGACTTGCTGAAATTGCATGCAAGAGAGGTTAAAGGCTGCTCTCATTAATAGAGTCCATTTCCACAGGGGAAGGTGCAGGAGGCTATGATCTGGACTCCAGCCCCCATAAAAGCAAACAGCAACAGAAAGTTCTGTATAGTGAGTGAAGCAGTACCCTATCTGGTACCCAGTCTAAGGACATTTGCTGAAGGATCCTCACTCACGAGAATTCAGGCATTTGTATCTGTTGAGGAAAGCCTGCTTCTGGGGTAATTCTGAGGCAAGTTTCTCTCACAAATAGTGTCTCCGACAATACCACACTTCTAGCAACCTAAGCTGTATGCATCTCTCAAGGAATGGACATCTTGCCATTAGAGATGCTTCTTGACTCAGAACAGTGACTGTTGCTTTAAAAATGTGTATTTAGATCAGACATGGAGAATTAGGTTCACAGTTATACCATCAAGACATTTCTTTTTCTGTTGTTCTATTCCCAATTTTAGCTTAGATACTGGAAAAATTAATGATATACCTAACAAAGTTTCTTAACTGTGAAGTGGATTTTTTCAAGACATGGATTAAAATACAAGGTGTCAGTCACATACGAAGATACAAATGTTTCCAAGGAAGGTAGCAAAGCTGCTTTTCATCATTGGTGCACTGCTGCATGAGTTTAAATTGCCCAGAATTCCCCAGATTATGTGCCCATCTGGATTATTCAGTCATGCAGCAGAGTTTAAAATAAAGGATCAAATGTCTGTGTTGTTCAAAATTGAGTGTTATGTTACTGTCTGAAATAAATTAAATAGTCATTGCTACTCTTTTGGCTATTGCTTTGCTTTGAAAAGTGGTTATGCGACCTTCAATGTGATGTTTAAAACGTGAACTTTGGAAAGGAACAGCGGAGAGTTGAACTCCTGACAACTCCTGAATGTGCATTTTGTAGAATTGCTGCAACTGCTGTTGTTAACCTTTAAACAAGGTTTAAAGTCTTCTACTACTGCTAGTTCTGTGGCAAATCTAAATGTAGCCTTTGTACTAAAACTGTTGATCAGACTTTGTGCTAGGTTTTGTGTAATTATTTTTTAAGAGAGGCCATTCTCACTTATTCTTAAGCCCTCTTTTTCCCTTTAATTAATGTTAGTATTAAACTTTAGACCATGAACTGGCAGATGATTCCATCTGACCAGAGAGGGCAAGAAGTTTGGGTGTGCTCGGTACTAGGGCTTCCAGCTCAGTTCAGTGTCACTTTCTGATTGAAAGTACAAGATGAAAAAGATAGTCAAAGAATTACTGATTTAAAATAAAGATTTTTGTAGGAGGTTATTAAAAATACAGAGTTGAGAGTTTCTCTTCAGATAAACAAAGACCTTAGTTTTAGCCATCAGCGAGTCCTACTGTGCTTTTTAGTTTGTTTTTATTTTCTGATTGCTAGAGCTGGGAGAGCATTGGGGAGAAAAATGAGGAGGCAGCAGCAGGGATATTTGGAAAGAGAGTGGTAGAGGAGAGGCTGGCAGTGAAATTTGCTTTAAAGCACTTGGGAAGCGCAGTTCACACAGCAGTGTCCTCTCTGTGGTCTGCCATCCGTATCACCACATCTAATTGCCTCCAGTCTACAGAACCACATTCTCAGCTCAACTTTTGGTGCCAAGTGCATGGCAAGCCATGGCCATTTCTGTAGCTTGACAGTCATATGTTTATGAAAAACTTTATGAAGACACGATCGTAGTTATGATTCTGAAAAAATGCCTTGGTACATAGGAAGAGCCGCAGTGTGAAACACATGGATAATCAAACCTCTGTGTCAGTGCTGGGGAGCTAAATAGTCCCAAAAAATGTTCCTGGTCATGGGAACGCTGTCCCCTGTATTGTTTACTTGCTGGAGCACAGCATGGAGCGGTTTTGCCCAGGACAGCTGATGCTCACCCAGACAATCCAGCAGCACAAGAGAGGATTTAGCTGCCGTTCTCCATGGGCAGTTTAGATACAGCTGCCCTAGTTTGGAAACTGAAAGGGTTTAATAATATGAATGTGCCAGAGAGCATAGTCCGTTCTTTACTACTGTTTTAATTTACTAGTGTGGACTATTACCAGCCTCAGGGTGTGCAGGTACAAGGTTCTATTAAATACCTAACTGATCTGTTGTTTGAAACACCAAAAATATGTATTATTTCCTTCCTTACTGTATATTTTCCATGATAGATGTTAACTGTTTGACTGTGTTATGATGTTGTCTTTTATCCTTTCCAGTACTGCTCATCCTCCAGTGTGAACATGACCTCAAAGTGACATTTCATTATGGATTATTACAGTAACTTATATGTTTGTAAAATTAATGTTGTTTCCCAAATCCTCTGTTGATGGAGTTGTTTGAGGAAGAGAGTTGTTTCAAGATCAGATTGGGCAATTTTGCTGCTTACCTTTCCACCTTAAAATTTAAGGTGCTGTTGATTCACAGTTTTGTCCTATTTTGCAGGTGGTGTCCCCTCTGTTGGTACTTATTGAATAGCAACAGGTGTGGGAACAATAAATTCAGCTGCTTATATATAGGCAATTAAGTGTTAGGTAGTTGTTGAAGTTTGCCTTCGTTATTTGACTGTAACACAGCAAACATTTTTATCTTTGCTGTAGAGGATTTGTGCATTTACTTTCCAGTCCCTTTGCAAACTTTCTACTTATCTCAGGGTTCAGATGGATTTATTTTAATTTGATTTAACCCAAATGTCCTTTATTTTTGCTCTACATAATTCTGTTATGGATATATGGATAATGAGAACTTAAATCTTGGGCACACTTAATGTATATGGAGAATTATATCACTGAAGGTAATGGAGTTACACCCTTGACAAAGCATTGTAGTCAAAATAATAATTAAATCTTAAATAGTTTTATTACAGTGCTTTTGTTATTGAGTACTTGAATGAATTATGCAAACAGCAGCAACCCTCTAAAATTGTATCTGAAAATTAAGGTGACAGCTAGGTAAAATACTGTTGCAGCAACTTAAATTGAGAGTATTGTACCTATTTCTTGCAGTTTTACAGTCTCACTGTTTAAATAAAAAAATAAAATTTTTTAAAAAAATACAGTTTATGATGATGACTGCATGGCTGTTGGATGATATATTGATGAAACCATTTTTGTGCACAGTCACCATTTTTACTTTCTAGTTGGACATTTTGTTTTATAAGAGGATCCCTTCGAAGTACATAGGCATTTTATTGACTTATGTTTTTGCTTTATGGGACTTAGTTCCCTTTTCAGTATTTACTAATAGGGGCTGATAAGTCATGAGTAGCATCTCTTTAATGTAAGAGGTGGGGCTTTTATACAGAAATTCACTGGTTCTCTTAGACAGGCACCATTCTTAACAGATCTATGACTCAGAGTCCCGAGACTGGCAAACTCAGCGACCTTTTTTACTTCACTGCAAGTTTAATGTGTCTCCAAATTGTATTATTCCAGTGTCTGAACTTTTTACACTGCCTTGTATGAATGACATCTGTTCCTTCTCTGTGGGCATTGGTGGTCTGCCCACAGTCTTTATGATTTTTATTTTAAACTTATTTAGAACAGCATTGTTCCTACATATATTCTTAAAGTGCAGGTCAATTACATCCATCACATAATTTTGAAGAAAATGTTTTTGTGTACTTAAGTAGCTGTCACCTAAATTTTTAATCCCTTTTTGCATGAGATCTAATCTTTTGCAGGGTGGACACCTGTCCCATCCCCCACCATCCTATGCAGGGTTGGAGGCTATATACTATCCATTATTAAGATTAGTAATATTAAAGTCAATGTTTTCTGTTGCTATCTTTCTAAACAGACGCAGTGATTTGAAGCATGATCTTTTGTTGTAGCACATGCCAAGGGTCCTTCATTAGTGTATGTTTTTCATTTTCCTACTAGGTTGCTTTTTGCTGCTACAGCACTAACCCTTTTTTGGTAGATTTACAAGGAGAAAGAGAGACCAAAGCATGTGCTGACATGCTTCTGCTAGCTTAGTCTGGCTAGCATAGGTAACAGCAGTGAGAAGGGCATGGAAACAGGAGTTTTACCTTGTGCTGGCAACCAGAGTGGTTGTGTGTTGTCTTTGGTGTGCTTTTACTCTGCTAGCATGTGTTACGGCCACCCTGGCTACTCTCTTACGACTACCACTTAGATCATGTTAGCTCTTTCTACCATCATACCTTTTTTTGGCTGTGTAGACACACAAGGACTGGGACTTTTTCCAGTTTACAGCAAGTTAGGTCTAACTTGTACCCATTTTCTTGATCTGTAGTGTAGACTTTCAATCTCTTGACTCTGGCAAGCCCAAATGTTTAAAATTATCTATGCTTTATGTTTCTTGTTCCTTGTCTTCCCTGCAGATTTCAGGCTAGGCTTCAAGATTTGCATTACACATGGCTCCTCCCGCATCTGCAGATCCTGAACTTGAGCAAAATGGTAACCCAAGGTGGTCACTGGTTAGTTTGTTGAAGGAGCATGGGAGTGCAGACCTTTGATGCTCCCCGACCTTTCACGCTCCCAGACCTTCTACTGTGCCGGTTAACATACTAATCCAGGCCTCTCTCTTCTTTCTGCTGCATTGGTTTTCTGCTAGGGTAGTAAGTTATATCAGCACACGTGGTTCAAGGAGCATCAGAGCAGACACAGAGTAGACCAGGTGGGGAGGGGATAAAGATAGGACATGAAAGTGCTAAGTCTTCTACTTTCTGTAGATCCACCTTCACCGGAGTAGGCTAAATGAAATGGAGTGAAACAATCCTGACCTGAACCATCTGCAGTGAAGGCAGATCCTATTGTCTAGATTTCTTATTACTAAAGGACTTGTTTTTGTGGACAGAGGTATCATAAGTATGTAAAAACAATTCACAGACAACCCAGTAGTATATATGCTAATCAGAGTGAAAAGCAAGAAAAGAGCTTGTATTTGTGGACAGCTTTATTAAGTGTTTATTAGATAGCTTTAAACAGATTAACATAAGCAATCCTAAGAAGTTTTTAATCTTTCTTAATGAAACTGATAATTTAATTATAAAAATATTTAAACTTGGGCTTTCCTACAAATAATATAACATAGGGAAGCATTCATAGAATGACTTACTAGCCCTAATGTACAGATTTTTTACTTATTTTTTTTAGTAGAGAAGAATTTTTGAATAAATGAGTTCACCCTGCTTTCATAGGGTACTGCTTTGCAAAACCAGCAGTTACCATTTTAGACCAGAAGATGGTCTGTTTCTTCACAATATACCACTGTTCACAGGAGGGTGTCTTTAATGTTATAGTACTCAGAAACGGAAAAGAAACCTAAGGAGCATCTCCTATTCAGACACTGCACAAGAACTCTGTTCAACAAATCTGTCCTGAGTATTTTTTCATTTCCATGATCTGTGTTAATTCTGCGAGATGCCTAGTGACAAATGTATCACGTAAAAATAATCCTATTAATCCACAGGTGTCTCCGCATTGTCATGTTTTAAACTGTTTCATAACTGTGGAAGTACTTATAGCAAACAGGAATGTGGAATAGAAAGACAAGAATATTCAACTGGACTGCAAGTGAGAGATGAATTCTCTACGTCTTACCCAGCATCTTTCCATCTCTCATCACTACTGTGAAATAATAACTTGTGTCTTGCCGTATCAGCAGTACTTAGAGCACAGGTCAGGAGGTCTAGGTTCTGCTGTCATTTGTGACTTGACCTATAATCTTGAGCCAAGTTATGTTATTTAATTGTCATGGTTTTTTTTACCTGTGTGTGGGGAGAACAATGCTCCTTAACAGTGCTGAAAAGCTGGTAACACCGATTTTACTGGTAATGTCATTTATATAATTCTGATACAAATGCTTTCATGCTTCAAGGTTAGCTTAGTAAATGATATATTGCTACGGTGCCTTATTTTCTTGAAGTTTGTAAGATTTATTGTTTCACTGTAGGAAAATTCTCTCTCAGCATATAGTAAAGACCTTAATAAAAGCTCCCGTACAATAATGAACTTAACAGTGAGGGAAATGGGAGCGGAAGGAGGGTGAAAAGGTTAGTTTCCCCTACTGTACCACGTTTATTAACCTTCTAATATCCTGGGAAGCTTTAGGACCTTCCCTAACTTGATGGTGAAACTGTAAGATCTGAGGGTAGTTGAATCACGACTATATTTACTGTACGTTGGAGCAGCAGTGCTGATGCTCCTTGTATACTTGCTTTATGCTTACTTATTTGAGTTAATGACTGCAAATTTTAATACAGGAACAGGTCTTTGGAACAATATGTTTTTCTTGAGGTCTCTTGTACCAAAGAAAAAGTGAAGGCCACTGGGGGAAAATGATGTAGTGAAAGAGCAAGAAAGTGTATTCAGTAGTTGGATCTAATAATATTAAATAAATTTAGCAATGTTCATTTTAGTCATTGAAACACACATTTAGCAGTTATTTCTATGCAGTAGTGGATCACCTCCTTAACAGGTAAAACACTATAGAGTGAATAGCTTTTAAATATTTATAACGCTCACCAAATACAATCAGCATATTCTTCTATTGCACCTCACAGTACCATTTTAATGTATTAAACTAAAATTATGTAATTACTTACTACAGCAAATAGCTCATATTCCATGTAGTATACACCTGAGGGGAAAGAAGACACTGCACTATGGGAGTCTTCATTGTACCCAGGTGTTCAGAGCTGCTGATTGGGGTCAGTGCCAAGTGAACAGAGGTTTTTAACTCTTGAGAAAGGGGTAAATCCAGCTCTGTATGCTCAGTTCTCAGTAAGGTCAGTGCTGGTCATAAAAAGGTCTTAATTTTTGTTACTAGAAGCGGACTTTATTTCATCATTTGTTCTGGTTTCACATATTAATACAGAAAGAGCACTGCATTGGATGCAGAGTGGTATAGAAAACTCTGGCCTTGTGGTTTCAGGTGATCCCATGTTTTTAACAGTACCATTTTCTGGGGATACTTAAGTATATTTTCCTTTATCCTAGCATTCAGAATTATTTATGCTTTTGTCGAATAGCTGGGGGGTGTTAATTACTGCAATAAAAGCTGTGAGAGCTTATACTGATTTGGGAGTCTTTGAAACAACCTTGCACATGATGACTTCGAGCAGAAACTGCAAATTTTAAACTTGTCTGGAAAGGATTAATTGAGCACTTAAGCTCTTAATACAGTTTATCAGGAAAAACTAAAAGCAATCCTACTGGTGTCCTACCTGCAGCCTATGCTGTCAGTTCATGATTATCCAGAATTCAGCAATATCTGTAGAAACACAGCTTGGTTTTACACAATTGCTGCCTACACTCCAAGGGCAAACAGCTCTGCTTTGCCAGTACAGCTCTGAGTTTCTCCTGATGTCAGGAAAATTTAGTGAGCAAGACACAGAAATACTTGTGTAGTTACAATCTTTGTGTGATTTTAGCCAAATTGATTTAGCTTGTCTAAAATTCAATAATAAGATCTGTTCTAGAGAATTGGAGATTATTTGTTCAAGGAAGAGTTTGCATCTGGTGGAAAGCAGAGATCTCGTTTAATGCTTCTTTTTCTCACTATTCTATCATAAATAATACAAACTAAACATTAAAATAGTACATAAACATGCTAAATGCTTTGGGTTGTTTTTTTTCATTTGATGAAAACAAACTCCTTGGGTTTTTAATGGAACCTGATTACTTAACTTAAAGAAATTTTAATTACCAGTAAATGTACAAAAGGAAGGATGTTTATGTTGAGTGGCACTAAATTATGATTTTCTTATAAATTTTTAACAAACTTATTTAGTAATACTAGCTGAGATATGACATTTTCATCATTCAGCTGTTAATCATGCTGTGATTGTGAAGGACAACCCTTCATTATTATTTATTTAATCCATTCTGGGTTCTCAAAGTTTGGTGTACTAGCAGTAGGCTACTTTGCTTTCTTCATTACCACATGTGCCTCAAATATTCAGCAGTGCTGAATAGAATGGACTTGCCAAATCTTTAAACATTGCATATCTTCATGTATAATGCAGTTATTCTGCATTTTTGCAACCTGATCTTTACAGCTTTATAATTGTGTCTGGTGCTCAGTGCCATCGTGTTTATGCATACACGGTTTCTATTGACTTCATGAGCATGTGTAACATTGGAAATAATTTGAGCAATCTGAATGTTATTGGTGGTTCTTCCTGGGAGATGATATATCAGAAAATCAAATACTTCCCATAATGTTTGTAAGGTGCACCATAAAATAGTATGGGGCCACTAATTTCATTGTTATCAAATCACAGCAATAATAACCACAGAAGTCCTAAATAAGAGTCATGCTTTTGCTATTACATAAGCATAAAAATGCTAAGTCTGGGTAAATGCAGGGAAGACAGTCTTTTCCCTGAATAATTCCCACTCTAAGAGCAATTCTAACTGGTAAGTGGTTCAAGGCAGAATAATTTTTACACAGTCCTCAACTGCTTAAAAGGTTGATTTTATGGTTCCTGCAAGAGATGTTACAAAGATGGATAATCTCCTTCTTGTATGACTACAAGCCGATTTAGCTCACTTTCAAGAACAGATCTGGGGGGGGCCTGGAGGGTGGGTGCAGCTAGAAATGCTGCTCTATAGTGTCTTCTAAATCTTTATTAGTTTCCTCCTCCTTCCTGTTGCTTAAAGCTGCCAATTTAGGACTGGTTATGACCGATGGGGAGACTTAAGCCTTTATTTCTGTAGCAGTTTACTTTTCCAAAGACTTCCAAGTTTTTCCACTTGAGGTAGAAGAGAAGGATCATAATTACATTTGAGAGACGGACAATAGCTTCTTCAGATGTAATGAATAGTCTCTCCTTTTTTCCCATGAAGTTCATATTTTTTATGATGGAGACACTTTACAAGATTAGTTACTTTCTTTTTGTGATTTTTTTTTCAGTTCTACGTCATGTAAGTTTCATCAAATTAACCAAAATGTCTCAGACAACTTCATGGTGTTCTTTACTTAAGATGAAAATACTGTTCAGTGGCAGCTTACACCATATGTATCAGTTGTCCTAATAATGTTGATGGGTTTTTCTATTAAAACAGATAAAATGCTATGTGATGTCATCTGTATTTTTATAGGTCCAATTTACTTCAGCCATTTGAATTACAAGCATTATTTGGAGGATGGCTTTTTTTTTTAACTGCAGAAATTTCTCTTAAGAAAGTTAAAGTTCATATAGCTTGTGCTATGCAGGGACTGTCCTTCCTTCATTAGATGTTGAAGTAAACTTAGTCATCCTGAAGTAATTTTTAATTTTCTGCTCTTTAGGCCCCATAAATGCACAACTATGTTAGTTCAGTGCCCTTCATTGTAGTTCTTTAACATTCTTTGAAGTATCATTAGGAGATCTGGTCATGTGTTCATAATGTGGCAAATTGTTGCATTACATAATCTTTGTTTTGTTAAAACATGGATTTAGAGAAACAATATTTATTACAAGAAATTGTTGGGTTTGTGTTTCTAATTTTTGTTTTGTATTGCTATGCCAGAGAAGTTAAGTGAATTTTATTAAGTATTTTTTCTGTCACCACACTTTATAGCAGCTCTTCAGGCACCTCTTGAAATATTTAATTTCTCCTTCCCTTCAAGACAATATACTCGGCAAACACTAATTCATCATTGAAATAAAGGACACTTCTGATTAGTATATTGTTATTTAGTACAGCTATTTATTAATAAATTTCTATACTTCCTTTGTATCTCCCTCATCATCAGATATTTGTACATGTATATGATGTACCTCTACCTCATAATCAGATACTTGTACTCTTACAAAGATGTAATGTATAAGTGTCTTGGGGAAACAGGCACAGAAACATAACTAAGTTTTTGCTTTTTTACTTCTGTCAATACCAGCCTCATTAAAACCCATGGTGATATCTGACATCATCTGCTTTTTGGATATATACTTGCGCCTTTAAACCTCAGTTGTTTGGTGTTTGTTTTCTGTTGTTTTTACCCTAAGCGTAACCCCTTTTCATCTTGCAGGTTATAGATACACTATGAAATAAGTGGAATTCCAAATTGTAAATTTTCATGTTTTCTTCACAGAGTTTTTGAAGATGTCAGCAGATATACCATTAAATATTAATATCAAGGAGCCCCGATGGGATCAAAGCACTTTTGTTGGGCGAGCCAGTCACTTCTTCACTGTAACAGACCCCCGGAATATTCTGTTATCTGATGCCCAGCTGGAAAATGCAAGAAAAATTGTTCATGACTACAGGTATGGCATTGATCACCTTACTGCTGTCCCAAAAAATTCCAGTCAATGACAAGTACATGGTTATATATTTAAAAGGAAATATTTAAAACGCCATTCATTGCACCACTCTTTCTTCTTACTTCATAGCTTGAAACACTTTTTTTTTTAAACAGATTTGCTAGTGAATGGGGAAATTATGTCATCTGAAAACCCCTATTAAGTATTCTGAAATACAGAAGTGTCTAATTCTGAAAATAGTTAATGTGAGAACAGAGTTTAAAACTTCTTATGTTCTATATTGTTTGGAGCAAGTAGTTTCTTAAATACTTGCAAAGTAACTTTTCAAAGTTTCACACTAACAACTCTAGAGATTTTAGCTCTACATTTTAGCTCTAAAATCTAGTACAGGTTTGATTAAATGGAAATTTGATGCTGGATATATTGACTCAGCCAACATAACCACTGCTGGGAGTTTTGATTCTTTTTATTTTACCAGCCCCTTTAAAAGATGAAGATCTGCAAGCTAACTATGAGACTAAATTAACTTAGTATGAACATCCCAAAGTCCTCTCATGCCACATTTGTCACTGGAGGTTGTAGCATTTTATAATAGTTGTGCTTTTTGCTGTTGTCTTGTTTTGGTTTTTAACTTGTCCCAAGACAAGGTATCGTGGCACCTGGCTTGACAGAAGATAACTTGTGGAGAGCAAAATATATCTATGATTCAGCCTTTCATCCAGACACTGGTGAAAAGATGGTCTTGATTGGCCGAATGTCAGCTCAGGTACCCATGAACATGACTATCACAGGTTGTATGATGACCTTTTATAGGTAAGTGATGGTAATATAACACATAAAACATTTGTCTATGAATTAGATAAGTGAAAATCAATGTTATTGTCAAAAGAGCATTTTAGAACATTTATAATAAATATTTCAAAATGTAAAATTTTGCTTCCTTTTCTCTTCTCTCTCTGCATTCCCTCTCGCTGATTAATGGTTTCCTCTAGAAGTAGTTGTGAGATAAACCTTTAGCCCCTCTCCTTCACCTTCCCACTTTTCCTCAAACTGGGAAAGTTGAATGTTCCAAAATCCTATCCGTGTAGGAGAGTTATGTGGAAGACAGAGGAGGAGATACCTGGGAATTTCTAACCTTAGAGATCTGGCATGTAGGATGTTCTATCT
The DNA here is from genome assembly GCF_929443795.1 of Astur gentilis. Lineage (NCBI taxonomy): Eukaryota > Metazoa > Chordata > Aves > Accipitriformes > Accipitridae > Astur > Astur gentilis. The sequence goes on from NC_064905.1 coordinate 12,692,943, forward strand.
GCCAAGTGAGTACTCAATATGCTTCAGTTCATCAGTCATCAAGTTTCTCCAGCACCTGCTTGATCCTTTCATTTCCTCAATAGTTCTTGAATCACCACTACAGTGAAGTCCACAGCAGAAGCCAGTATCATCTGTTAGTAGACTCCATGTTAGAAATATTTTTGTGACACAATGCTTTGTCAGAAGGAACTGGAGGGAGGTTCAGAGGAAACAACAATAGTGGTTTTGATGCTGAGATTTTACAAATTCTTGAATCACACTCCAGAAAGGCACAGCTATTTTGAATGGTGCACATATACGTATACGTGTGTATTTTAAAAAACAGCCCAGAATATGAACAAAACCATCAGTACAGCTGCCTATTCACAAGCACTGCTTCCTGTTAACTGCTTATTCTTTTATGCATGTTCTGTTATTATCCACAGTACTTATAGCAGCTATATACCTTTTCTTTGCATTATCGGTAGTCACTCAGATTCCAAACTAGGTGATTTATTAGCCTGGAAGACATTGGTTTCTTTGGACCAAACCCTCAGCAGTGCAAACAGGATTGCATAGAATTCCTTGGACGATGCAGCATAGCCTCCATCTTACTGTACATCACTGTGTTCTGGTTATTGCTGGCCACTGGAAGAAGCAAATTCCTCGTTATACCTATGAGGGCTCTTGGGAGTGCAGTAAGGCAATGTGAGTCACGCCTAAACTTTATAGCAGGCCTAACATCCCCTACACACCAGTAGTGAGGAAACAGGAAAAGATGAGTCAGGAAAAGAGTTGCACATGCACAGGAAGAAAGGAGGAAGAACAGCAGTAGTGATGGAAAAAATCCAGCTAGTGTATCACTGTTACTTTGGCATCTCATTCAGATACTGGAAACCAGAGGGAATAAGAATATACTTTCAACTCTCATTAATCTTTCAATTTTTTGCAATTTAAAGAAATAACATATCTTCCCTTTTCAGAACCAAAGCCTCATGATAGACACACACCTTCTACTCTAGCATCTCCTCTTTGCTTTCCCACCTGTTACAGAATAATTGGTACAACTACTGCTTCTTCTTTAGCACTCTTAATTTCCATGTCAGTCCTCCAATGAGAACCGCATTCCTGTTACTGCTACTGCCTGTGTTATTAAATAATTGAATTAAGTATAAGCTTTAAAGTCCTATGAAAAGTTATTTTAATGATTAGGAAATAGTTTTCAGTAGCAACTGTTATTTTTGGTGGCCTGGTTGCCCTGACAGAAATTCTGGTGGAGCAGAATCTTCAGTGATGTCTCCACTGAGGGCAGAGTTTGTGGTATGAGTACAGAAAGAAACAATTTTCCCCTGGTATACTCTCCTAGCCTCCAACTACCTGTGGATCAGAAACTTCCTGATCCAAAGGTAGTGTTTTATTTAATGGCCCTTAGTGGATTTCTTTTTCAAAAGTGTGTCCCGTTGTTTAGATAAACTACTAGATTAAGAGCAAAGCATTCATCCCTCCACAAGACAGCCCCATACATTGTGAAACAAATTGACTGCCGCTTTTGTAACTTATCGGCATAGCCATTTGTAAAATGATTGTGCCTGCAGTTTAACAGGGACCACATTAGCTTGTTAAATGGGGATGCTGCAACTTGTACAGAATACATTTTTTCACTGCCCGTTACCCATGCTCACAAGTTAGCACCTTTTTCTCCTAAGCCATCTGCATACCGGCACAGACATAATTTATGAGGATTCCTTGGAGCTCTTTTTTTTGGATGACTGGTCATCTGGTTCATGGTGTACCAGATTAATTTCCATGCTGTACCTGTACTTCTCAAACATGCAGATATTTTCATGAAAATAATTTTCCATTTTGGAGTTAAGTGTCTTTTAATCTGGTTCTACATGTGACCAAATGTTTTAATGTCACAGGGATTTATTAAAACAATGGCATCATATTAGCTTTTTGAAGACTGAGAGGATAAACACTGTCTACTAAAATCCACTGCTCAGTCACTTAAGGAGCTTCCAAAGAGAACTAGCAGACTGTAAAGGCATAATAACCATAGAAAAGTATTCTAGAAATTAGAGCATTTCGTATTTCTCTGTGTGATTTTTATAGCGAGGTTTGCTATAATGCTTTTGTTATTACAACAAATCTTTGTCCCAAGTGAACCTTGCTATTTAATTACAATGCTTTTAAATTCTGTTCTTAGAAGTAGTAGTACTTGCATTATCAAGACAGTATCTGATTGACTATATTGTTTCATTAAGATAAACAAGAACCTCTGCATGATTACTGCTTGCACTGGCTTTTCTTGATTTGCCATCATTTTTCTGTGCTGTTGATGCAACTATGTTTAATAATAATAATAATAATAATAGTATCTCTTTTCAAGAACGACACCAGCAGTGGTTTTCTGGCAGTGGATTAACCAGTCCTTCAATGCTATTGTAAATTACACGAACAGGAGCGGTGATGCCCCAATTACTGTCAGGTCAGACACTGAACCACATACTTCTGATGTGTTCATAAGTTGCTCTCTGATGTACTGGAACATGGTTGGGCTTTAAAGTTTGAGGTGATGGATAAGCTTTTTCACCTATGCTTATGATTCATTTGATATGCACAGATGAGGTCTGATAATGATGGAGGCAAGGACTCCATTTCTGCCATTAAAGATAAGCCTAAGCGCCTTGATCATAAGCATTTAACAGCATAGGATTTGATAGGAGTCTGTGTTGCATTGCTTAGTCTACCATTTGAAAGTGCCTCATCAGTCTGGTGTTATACCAGGGTATTTCTAAGTTGATATTTTGTGTGGACCTTCAGGTGTCTCTCTGTGCCATCTTCTCAGTGCTCTGCAGTATAGCACACACTGTGCACACTGTGTGCTTTTTTACAAAAAGAGGACACTTCAATGAACTGGTCTGCACAGTACTTATTTCTACTTGAAGGCAAAGAGAGAGACTAAATATAGATGCAGAAAACTAGAAATCATGAATAGGAGACTGGAATTGCAGTGCTTGACTTTCCAGTTTTGAGGCTGACTTGCCTATAGATGTCCAGGAGAAAGCCGTGGGTTTTAGGATATACAGACACCTACTAGCTGGGAAGTATGCAAAGTATGTTTTAGGGCAGATTGGGTTGGATTTGGGCATTTGCTGCATAGCTGGTCTGCATTTATGGGTTTTGGTACAGTTGATTTTAATTACTATTATAGTCACGGCCTTAGAAATCCAAACTGATTTTATTAGTTTAAGTAATTATGAAAATAAATACAGAACTAAATCCTTCAAAGTGTTCATTCAGACACATGAGAAAATGCTGAAGAGATAGCAATGCAGAACCAGCAGAAGCTGATTCAGTGTTAAGATGTTGCTTGCATGCGATTCCTACTGCTAGTAAAAGAAAAGTGTTTAATTTTTAATTTAGTGTCCCATTTGAATCTTCTATCCACATCTTATTGCAGTATCACAGAAAGGTCTACTTCTTAACTTTTGGTGGGGCATAACTACATGTGTAAAATGTAATTATTTTTAGAAGTGATATAAATGTAGTTGTTGTGTATGTGCAAACATTTTTATTTTTGTTTTAGCCAGCTGGGAACAGCCTATGTTTCTGCTACCACGGGTGCTGTTGCAACAGCTTTAGGACTTAATGCACTAACAAAGGTATTGCTGATATTTTTTTCCATTCTTAACTAGACTTTAGTGTTCTATGAGATGCTCATGGCTCATTTCTCCTCCTGTGTGTCTGTGTCATGTTGTGCACAGCTCCCAGTATGGAGTTGTAACGGCCTTTGGCAGCTCCCTTTAGATCCCAAGCTTATTTTTGCCCCATGTAGATGGTTTTCTATTTCAAACAGCCTGTCCTCCTTATACATCTATCAAACAGCCTTGTGTTCTGTTAATACAAACTGTATCTATTAAGGTGCCTTTTCGGCAGTTTTGTTTTTACATGTTAAAGTATCTGATAGCATTTGAAAGTTAATTGGGATGGATATGTAATTACAACAATGTGGACTCATTATCCCACAAACTGTATAGGTGTGGTTTTAAGGTGCAGTATCATGTTTGCAAACGTGGATGCCTACACTAGACTGGCTGAAGAACTTGTAAGGAGGTGCCGCTTAAATGCAGAAAACTCGAATTCTTTAAACCAGTGTAAACACAATCATGAAAAAAAGGTCCTTTTTTAAAAAAAAGGAGCAAAAATGTATTTTGTACTCCTCTGCTTATGCTTTAATGTACTGGGAGTGGTATAGCATTGACAAGTTATTTGAGAAACTATTGTAAGCAGAGTAATTGAGATTATACAAGACATTGACTAGATGAATAGCCTCCATAGTCAGTGCCTTGAGATACAAAGCAGCTGGTGTGGATGTTGCTGGCTGTGACCTTGCCAGCAGAAACACTACAGTTAAGGTCTGTTTAGTGTTGATGTTGGGCTGACAGGCATGCTCAGAAGCTGACACTTCTCTGCAGCGATGCTACTAAATTAAGATTGGTTTTGCCAGTCTCCTGCCACTGCTCGATCTGAGAGAGGTATTTATGACTTATGTCTTGTTGTTTTACCTCTGCCCCATCAGTGAGTTTTCACTGAATTGTAATTTAAAGGAAACAAGTCTGGTCTATCATTAGTACATGAAGCATTTTAATATGACCTTTAGAAAAGAAAATGATTATATAATTATTTTTCTTCTTTTTCTTTTTTTTCTGTTTTTTTTTTCTTTTTTTCTCCTCTATGTGTGTTTTGCAGCATGTCTCACCTCTTATAGGACGGTTTGTTCCTTTTGCTGCTGTTGCTGCTGCTAACTGCATTAATATTCCACTAATGAGACAAAGGTAGGAAAAAGAACAAAGATCACTCATTCTAGAAGGATGTTATTGAGTTTTTAGATCAACAAGTTACTAAATAAAGTACATTATATCTCTTTAGGTTGTTTCAGAACCTTGCAAAAACTTCATGCATGATCTTGTTTTGATTGATTGATTGTGACAGGTATAAAACAGAATATCCTCATTCTCTTCAGATAACTATCCATAGAGTTCTTCAGTCTTAGATCTCAGAAACCAAGTACTGGTCCTTCAAAACTTGATCACGTGGACCCTTTAATAGAAATTCCACTTTGGAAAAATATAGTCATTTAAAAAATGGTGCTTCAAATCCCACAAGCAGAAGTTAGTCATAGAAATCAGGCTCTTCAGTTTTGTTTAATCATCTGACATTACAAAAATATGCACTTTCTCAGAAACAAAATTTCATACGTATTCTGATTTGACTAGGACTAAGAATAGAAGCGGGGAAAAACAAATGAAAAGCATCCTCTGTTATAAACACAAGGTTATGGGTAGAAAAGGGAATATTTAAAATTTGTATTTACAATGAAATTCAATCCATGGTAGTATTTTATCTCTTGTAAAAGATGAGAAGAATAAAGGCAGTCCTCAGTATATCTGCCCTTCTGCCTGCGTCTCACTCCCCTGGAAGTTCTCCCCAGTAATGTGAGTTTAACACCTAACCCTGCACTTGAGCAAAAGATCTAATGGAGAATAATACAGTTACAGAAGTGTAGTTTGTTTTGTGCCTCCTTTTATACTTTCAAATATGTTCTTAGTGGTTGAAATGAAAACTCAGACTAGAATGACAGAAGGGAATTTTCACAAAAACTTCTGGTTTAGTTCAATGAAACTAGCCTTCCTGTACGCTCTGTGCTGTCTGTCAGAAAGGACAGACTACTTCCAGAGCAGTCCAGGAAATTCCACTTTTCCAAGTTGCTTTTTGAAGGAATCTCTCTACAGAAATAACACACCTCCTTTCTTCCCCCTTGGAATGCATGTGACCAGGCTGAAGCGGCAGATTGCTGGTTGTTTACTTTTCAGCATATTTTCCTACAGATCTTTCTTTGCCTTTTGAAATTTTTGTGCCAGAGAGTGTTGCAAACAGGCTAACTTGGAAAATAAAATAAAAACTATAGTTCTTATAACTGACAGTTTTAAGAGGACAAAGATAAGGTGGCAAAAAAAGGTGAATAAATGCATGTCAGTCACTGCTTTATTTTTACCCTTTATTCAACAGGGAACTCAAGTTTGGAATCCCTGTCACAGATGAGAACGGAAACAGACTGGGTGAATCAACAAAAGCAGCTCAGCAGGCAATTACCCAGGTGGTTATCTCAAGGATTCTTATGGCTGCTCCTGGCATGGGTAAGAATAACTGTAGTCACATGCAGCTCCTCATTATCAGTTCCCAATGTGAGAACTTAAATTCTATATAAGCGATTTTTCTCAGAGGCCAAATTATCTTACAGTTATGCAGGCAGTATTTACATTTCTGTTAAGAAGTTCCACAGAGAAATGTACATTTCTTACTCTGAAAACATCCACAGCATGTTACACTGAACTGCAGCAGAAAAGGTCCTGGGATGCTTTTGCAGAAAAGATACAGATAGCAAAGGAATGGTAGCAAATTTCACTTGAGTGGAATTGGTGTGGTGTAGAGTAGGTGCTTTGACCAGTACCAAGTTACTGAGCTCAGATTTAGTTATGCATGAAATGAGAAGTTTTGCTTGTTGGGAGAATTTACTTCTGTAAATACCAGTCAGGTATCTTGAATTGGCAATGTGAAATGAAAGCTCAGTTAATGACAAAAGGCTGTGAAAATTGTATTATGGTATTAGTTCATCCTAAAAGAAAATGAAAACAAAGTGCCTTTTTCTCCAAGGTTAATGTTTTGGGGTTTTTTTCTCATTTGCAGCAATTCCTCCCTTCATAATGAATACATTGGAAAAGAGAGCCTTTTTAAAGGTTAGTCTTAGATAATCTGTGTATATGTATTTCATGTCCTAAGTTAATATTTTCATGAATTTAAAATACTGTCTGAGTCTTCATATTTGCCTCCCGAACACTCTGGGAGGACATTACTGTAGAGCTTGCTTTACAGCTGTCGCTTTCTTTATGCCTTTCTTAGAGATAGCTTGGTTCTCTTTGTCACAGTGTAAAATAACATTAGGAAAATATGAACTTTTTTGTAATTTTTATAATTGTTCTTAAAATGCAGAATTCCTCCTAGTAAATAAACCTTTCTTGTACTGAGACTTGGAATACAGTTTATTAGAAAAATACTGAAAATTTTAATAATGCCTTTTTCTCAAGATAGCAATAAGGAGGCTTTGCTTAGCTGCTGTAGTAGCAATTTGACTTTGGAAACGGCAACGATGGTAAAAATCTCTTTTGAAAATGATCCTTAAAAATGTACTGAATGAGCAAGTGCAGGGTAGGCATAGAATGGGCAAGCTTTGTCAAAGTTTACTTGTTTCCTATATTCTGTTTATGCTAATGTAGTGTGAAGTCAAACACCTGGTGTTAGTAAATACATAAACTAAATCAATGTTATGCACTGTGTGTGCATGAGAGGGTAAAGAACAATAATGAAATTAATTATAGGGTTGTCTAACACAAGAAATAATATTCAGATGAGGAACTCTATAATTCTTTACCAGTAAAGGCAGTTTCATCTTCACCAGCTGATATCACTAATTTACTTACTGCATAGCTCCAGGCAAAGTCTCTGCCTGTGAAACCCACCCAACAAGCTGGGAAAAATAGCCTAAGAGAATCTTCCTGTTAGAAGTTAGGAAAAGCAAGCATGGTCTGAGTCGCCAGACCCTGCCTTGGAAAAGTGGTTTGGGTGGAGACTGGGAGCACAAGCAGGGGAAATTGCCTGGTTTTGGTTGGCTAAGATAAAGCTTTATAAAATATTTAAACTATATTTCTTATTGTTTCTGCCTTTCATTATTCTTGTGAGAGTTAGATTACCCAGTTATGTACACCATTTGAAAGTGCTTCTGTGTATATAAATGAGGCATTGGGAAGAGGTCCCAAGCATCTTCCAATTTTAAAAACTTTTTTCCTGAAGTGCTTTGCTTCCCTACTCCCTTGTTAACAGAAAACACTATTGCTCAGAATGTAAAAACAGGAAATGTGATGTTTTAAAGTGAAAGTCAGTGTGTGCTGCTCGTATCTCCTGAAAGAAGCAAGACTGCAGTGCATCCAAATACACTATTTGTCTGCAGCATAAAAGGCCCTATGCTGATTTGGCTAATTCTTAATTGCTGATTTCTTTTGACCTATACCCTGTTCATAGAGCAGCTTTAAGCAGCTTGTGATACTGTTACGTTCTTGAGAAAGTATTACCTGGAACATAACCCTTGTTTAAAAAAAAAAATAAATCATAAATTTAGAGCAAAGATTATTTTATATGTATTTGACATAGGAGAAATGTCACATGCTATCAACTCAGCTGACAAATACATGACATTTGTGAAGAAGTTGCAGCAATCCTCAGGGTCTGGAGACAAATATCTATTGTTTTTGTGTGGTATAATCAATATAAGGGTGTTGTGAATTTTTCAGATCAGCAAAAATGAGCGATTTCTTCAGTGACTACTCAGTGGTCTTTGGTACCATCATGACCGTTTACGCTCACCTGTTCCTCCCCCTCAGCCTCAAAGACTGTGAGTTCAGGTGAAACACTGCTCTGCAGGTAGTCAGTGGTAACACTTGGTAGAGATTAGTATTAAAACCATTAAGGAATGAGCTGCATTTTTAACAAGCAGCTTCTGCATGTCCTCTTGAGGTTTCAGAAGCACCATCCCATTTGTAGTACTCCAACACCATCCACACGATGCTTTACTAACTCATTATTCTTAGCCTTTGCTTTGCACACCACCACTCTTGAAAATAATTCTTGTATGCTTGCCAAAGCCTATTAAGCAACACACAGGGCCAGAAAATAGGCAAAGGGTTGTGAAATAATGAAGAAAATAGATTGGTGTTCTGCATTAAGATAGAAAGAAATGCTTCTGGAATGCTGGTCTCAGTGATAGCAGGCTATCATCCTCTGATATTTGAAATAAGATGTAAGTTATATAGCACTGTTCATCCCCCATACTCCGACATTGTTTTGCATGAGAACATTTTGATGGTAACATTAGTATGAATTAACAATATTCCCAAAAGTTATTGCTAGAAAATTACTCAAGAATGTTGTTAGAATACAAGCACATGCTTACTGCTTCAAAAAGAATCTAATCATTTCTTGACTTGAAAAAAAAATTTTTTTATATATATGTACTTTTGCTGTAGGTTTCAGCAGTGGCTTTGGCTGCCTTTTATGAGATTATGCAGTATAGTAGTTCTTGATTAGGCTGTATAACATCTATGTTCATTATCCCTACTGACATATAGTTGACTAGCTCTGCGCAGAACCAAGTTATTTTATCTGTTGCAGCAGGACGATCCATAAACAACCTAGCCCTGAGGCACAGCGTTTATAGATGTATTTTAGTTACAGGTAACCTTTCTCCTAAGGAAAGAAATTAGTTTTTTCCATAGAAACTTCTGAAAAGTCCAATCAACACAAGTTTTAATTTATATTACTACTCTTACAGCTTCAGCTACTGTTTCTCTCCTGTTCTCCATATTGTATTAACATTCAAGTTGATTCTAGAAATTTCCTCATATAATCTTAAAATGAGCTCCTTGGGGTCTCTCAGTCTGCAACTAAAATATGTATTCAAAACTGTTACAAAACTAGATCAGAGAGCCTTTTCTTTTTTTAAACATCGTTCTTGAATGTCTTATGCCTTAGAGTTTTCCATGCATTCCTACTTTAACTGTCATTTCATTTATTCTTTTTTTTTTTTTAAAACAGGCATAGCTAGCCTGGGAAAGCTGACAGATTTTGAGATCCAACAATGAAAGGAAGCAGTTAGAAAAAAGCTGATTCTCCTTATGGCTTTTGTTTTCTTAATTATCATTTCTTCATTTCTCTGCACTAACCACTAAAGATGTCATAAAGACATCTGGAAATTAAATCTTAATTCATCGAGAACTGCCTTCTTTCAGAGTTCAATGATAGTTCTCTAACACACTAAATTTTTCTGCTGTTTTGTACTTCTCCATTTTATCTCTTTGTAGGGATGTAGAGCCTGCATTTGAGTTTGGCTTTATTGTTTTACATTGTTCCCTGGGCAACTCCAATTCTTAATATCAACCTCCCAGTGTCAAGTATTTTACCTCACCCTCTTTCTTGATTAGTGCAGCCTGGTAACATTCTTGAAAAATAAAGGCTGTAACTCAGATCAAGTACCTTGGCAAAAAATATTCTACCACATGAAGTAGATGTTTAGTCTGTACTAGTAGCCACCTCTCTCTCTCAGATTAATGACGAGCTCTGATAAATCAAGGCATGAAACTATCTATTATTCTCATGACACCCTCCAGCAGTCTTTTCAGTTATGAAATATTTGGAGCTTTTCTGTTATGTATCTCAGGTCCCACACTCACATTGCAATACGTAGCATCCCTCTCGCTTAATTCTCCTCAGAGACTGAAGTCATTTGCACTACAGAATTTGAATTGTGTTCCCAAATACTTGTGGTATTCACCAATGCCACAATCCTACATACCTTTCCATCAGTCACACCATCTCATCATGAACTCTCCCAATATATAAACTGTAAAACTTTTGAGTGAATTTATCTCAGCTGAGAGTCAAATGAAGGTGTGTTTAGTGGAATGCCAGAACAGCAGAATACTGCTCCATTCACTCTTTATCCTTCTTGCTATTGCTGTCTTTTTCCATTTGTTATCTATTGTTGCAGGTTATTGCTGAATTGCACAGTTCTTCCTGCACTAATTTCTGGATTACAGATTGACTCAGGTGGTGGGGGGGGGTGGGGGGTGGGGAAGAAGCAATCTTCTACATCATTTCTTCTCCCTCAGGCTCTAGAGAAAGTTTAATCCAGACAGGCTTGTTTTCCATGCCTCTTACACTGCTGTGACCTTCCTTAGCACAAAGCTTTGTCCTACTGAGCTTTCTAGATTTCTTTTTTCTATTTCTACTCTCAAGTAGCGCCCATCTTTTGTTCAGCAGTTTCTCCTCTAACTTCTACAGCTTGAGAAATGCTGCTTGCAGAAAAATCATCATCTTTCTTGAAAACATCATCCACTGTAATGTGATTTTTAACTCATTAGCTGTTTTGTTTTAAAATCATTCCTGTTATCATAGCAGTTTTGTATGTCCTACTTACTGGAGACACCGATTTTGTTGTAGCAACAGAAGGCCATTGCAGCAGTGTTGTTTAAACAGGTCTGGCTTTATTTCATTAGTAATTAATTTCAACTGAAATTCTAACATGGGGGGGTGGAATGGATTCCTAAATAATTTAAAGGCCTACAAGAAAACTATCATATTTCTTGGCATACATTCAAGTTCTGCAAAAATTACAGTAATGAGGAATATGCTAAAAATGCATCCATAGGTTATGTGTTGCTTTCTCAGCTTTGTTTCCCCTATTCTTCTACCCTTTTTCCCCTTTAATAAAAGGTAAACTCCTGCAGAACTGGAGTGTACCAAACTGCTACAGGGGCAAGTTCCTATACACCAAAGCAAACCGTAAGACAGGAAAAAGGACTAAGAGAGGCAGACTTACTTACATTTTTTTCCTTGACACCTCCCTTATTTATGGTGGGTGGCTGTAGTTGCTGTTGCTTACAGAAGTAAATCTCCAGTTGCAAATTAAAACCATTTGATGTCACCAGAAATAGGAACTGGAACCAGATCTAGCTCTTCTTAGGGATGCCTGGGCAAAATTCACTGTGCCTTTAGGAAGCATGGCAGCACCACTCCAAATTTTAGCTGCATTGCTAGCTACTGTGGGCTGGTGTGACTCCAAGAAATAGCCCACATACTCAGGATCAGGCAGTAAGTAAAACAGTCAACCACCTAGTATACTTTCTAAGGGACACTTAACTCAGGATAACAGTGTACATTGGTATCACTGGGAATTTTCTTAACCACTTTTCAAAGGGAATGGGCTCTCAACTTGGAGCTCAACTTTAAGCTATGCTGGTAATTGTTTTGCCTTCATTGTGTCCAAGAGTCTTCTAGGTGCAATCTGTCTCTTACAATACAAGAATTCCAGGAAGCTGGGAAGGGGAGGAGAAAAGATACCATACTCACTGTGTTCGGTTTATTTTTAACAGAGGTTTCCTTGGATGAGTGCTCCCATTCAGGTTGGATTAGTCGGATTCTGGTAAGCGATTTCTTTGGATTGTGTCTGCTATTTTAAGAGACATTTGTAGGGGTTTTTTTGAGGAAGTAGCAATATTTGCACTTTGTTTAAAGGAAAAAAAGTTTAGAGAGTTAACAAGGCTACAGCAGTTGCTTCACTTCCATATCTGTAACTGATAATACCATATTAAAAAAAAAGCCATTAGAAATGAAGAAGCTGCCAAGAAAAGCAGAGGGAGAAAGAGAGGGAGTGGCAAAAAAAAGGTATGTAGCAGCTTGATTAGAAATGATGTTTTGGCTGCTACCTCCATAAACAATAATTGGAATCTAATACTATAGTTTGATGAATTCTTGAAACACTTGGTTAATGGAGAGTTTCATTGCTGTTGTCTAGCATTTTATGTTGTCATGCACACCAATGCAAAACACTGAAAGCACATCAAATGATAATTTTATAGACATTTGTAAGCACAGTATTGGTGCATTTACTACTACATAGTAGATAAATGATTTCATAAGGTATAATGCAGCGAGAAAGAAAGGTTACATAGCACTTCATGGAACTTTACCTCGCTGTACACAAAAAAGCTTTCTGCCTAGAAGGCCATGCCTAAGGGTTTTGGATTGTCCTTTAGCACCCTAAATATTTGTAAACCCATTTTTGTCTCCTCTAGTCTCGTGTTTGCAACACCCCTGTGTTGTGCACTATTTCCTCAGAAAAGGTACGTATTCCTGTTACATTATTCTTACTTTAATGTTACACTCCCGGATGCATGCAAGGTACTGCAAGACGACAGAAACAAGTGGTCATTGCCTCCTAGAGCATACAGTCTTAATTCCCATATAACAAGTGTGATAAACATGAGAATATTCAGAAAAGTAATAACGATGTTACTCAATAGTTGATTTGGGCTCATTTGTTTACATACACCTAGCAGCTTGAGATGCAGCTACCTAGCAATAATGAACAAGAGGTTTGGGTGAGTAGTTTAACCATGCTATTTCAAGATGAGAAGTTTGAGCTTGATAATACAGAGTTAAGAATCACTGGAATGATTAATTAAAAAAGGCTAATGTGGTCCAAACAATATATTCATGTCCAGTAAGGTTATGGCTTCATTACAGTCAGAGCCCATTTTATTTTCAGCTGGAAACTCCTCTGGTTATAGAGAACAGCACTTGACTATACATGCTTATTTGTAATTTGATTAATATTTTTCCATGAAGAATTTTTCATCAATACACAAATAGCTCGGTACTGAAAACTGTCTTAGAAACAATATTCATTATAGCTAAAATCATAATGAAACCTGGGTGGGTTACCTACAAATAAAGTTAGCTCAATTTGCTGTATGTAGTACAAGCAGGTTCTTAAATTCAACTAAGCTGTCCCTCTTGTATTATTAGTGGTTTTCTAAACTTGACAAGATGCCAAATGTAGCTTAAACCATGAAAGCTGGAGCTGAATCTGTTAAAATATTGAGCAACTAAAGTAGCTTTTGACTTCCAGAAAACAATACCTAATTCTCATCAGATGCAATTGTTTGAGTACAACAAAGCAGTCTGACACCACCTGTTTCCCTGCCTGGCATAGAACAGAGAATTGTAGTAACTAAGTGTCACTAGGCTACCTGGAGATGACTTGACAAACTAGCATAGCAAGTATGGTACAGTTCTTGATTTTAACCAGGACTCTCCATTTCATAGGAAGATTAGACCATTAACTGTATTTAAGAAACTGCAGCTGTTTAAATGACCTGGCAGCGTAATTCACTTTACTGTGAGATGATTCTCATAAAAATAAACCTTTTATTCAACTGAGTGAAATCAGGCAGTAAGTTAAATAGGCAAATACATTATATTTAATAAAAACACCTTTAGGAAGGTAACTTATTACCAGCAACAACCTGAATCAACTAAGTAGATTCCTGCCATCATGGTAGTACCAACAGCAATTTCTTGACTCTATAACTGCTTTTTAAGGAAGGATTCCTTTACCCCTGGTCTGTGAGTATGATTCCTTCATAAGAAGTTAAAAAAAAGATCTGAAAACTCTTTTCACAATCCAGGAAGTTTAACCAGATGCATCATCCATCTTGTTTTGCATTCAAGTGCTTGATATATATAACCATTTTACTGTTTCTTTCGCTTAGTTCTATGTCTGTAACACGCTTGGAGCCAGAATTGCAAGCCAAGATCCAAGAAAACAGCCCTGAACTAGAACGTGTATACTTTAATAAAGGATTATAATTCAAGGAAGGGAAAACACCTTTCAAGGAAGATCTTGTGGACTTATTTTTGAATTATGTGCCAGCATAGTTGAAGATGAGGACTCAGTTTTAACTTGTCCTTTTGTTAAACAACTTTGATCATCCACATTATATTTAAAGACTTTCCTCATTGTAGTGTTTAAATTACGAAAGGTCATTTTGTCCACTTTGGTATTGATTAAAAGTTTAACCATACATATCAAAAAATGTTTACATAAGCTCTCAAGCAGCTACAATAATAAAGCACACAAAAAAAAAATAGATATTATATTGGATTTGCCACCTGTTCCAGTAATAGTGGGGCATGGACCTCTTTGTGAAAAGTCATAGAGCAACTGAACGAAGTTGCCACCCTCTGCCAGCAACAGGGCGGGTAGCTGAGCGTGACAGAAGGTTGTGCAGGAAGGGCTTTTTACCAGGAGGTTGATTAGGTTGGAGGTTTTCCCTGTTGGCACAGAACCGTTTCTTTAAGGTAGATGTTGGAGGAGCCTGGAGCTTCTGCACAGTGTGGTACTGTTCAGCAATACAAGCTGCCTTCTTTCGCAGGTCTAGTTTTACCAGCATCATATTGTTCTGTAGTTCTGCCAGTGTTTGGTCCTGAGAAAGGGAAGGCAATATATATAAAGATATTACAAGTTGCCTCACTCCAAAAAACTGGATAAACTGCCTTTGCCAAAATTCATTAACTGGTGTGCTAAATACAGCTATGCATAAAAGCTTCTACAGTCAACAGTGTAGCAGTTCAATAACAACATAGGAATGGTAAGGCTAGGAAAAAGCTGAATCTGTCCTGCTGCAAAGATGCTGCCATAGCAACTGTGATAAAGTGCGTAAGGAAATGAGACCTCTGAATTCTCCTACTTTAAGTGCCAGCTGTCAGTTAACTGAACAGGGACAATTTGGGTCTCCTTTGGAGAGTTAAATATGCAGTCTGACTCTGCCATTGAAAAAATTAGCAATATAGCTCCCTTAATGTAATAGACAGTATGTATCTAAAGAATAAGTCATTTTTATTTGCAGCTGCAAGGTTATTCTGCCGATTATGGCAAAGTGCAGACTAAATCCTCCCATGCAACCCACAACAAAACAGACACATTACCTGTCTAGCCAGAATGTCATCACATGTACAGAGGGCTTCTCGAAGTTTCCCTGCACTTGTACTGTGGCAGCACGCCCTCTCTGCAGACTGAAGAGACTCCCCAAGTTTTTGTAATTCTGAACGCAGCAATCTGACATTCTACAGAAGAAAGACATTTAATACAACTGCTAGCTTTGACATTGCTCTGCAAACAAAGCCACTCCAGGGTAATTCAGACATGTGGTACTGAGGGAAGATCCCATCTTAGTGAGGTACACAGGGATCACAGATACTACAACCTTCCACATCTCTAGTAAGGGTTTGTTTTCAACAAACCCATTTCAACTTCAACCATTTGTTTAAAAAAATTGAAACAGCAGCTCCAAACACTGTTTAAACTGGCAATCATCCTGCCCTGCAAATGTTCCTTTCTGTAATGCAGAGATGGAATTACCTTCTGTCCATCCTCCAGCTTCCTGTCTACATCCACAGTAATGGGTTTGGCGGAGGGAGGTGGCTCCAGTAATTTCTGATACTTGCGCAACTCTAGGAACAGACAAAAAGTAGGGAGCAACAGTACATTCATGAGCTTTCAGTTTTTCTGAAGTCAGGACTTCCCTCAAGACAAGCTGCCACAGGCAGGCTGAGAAAAGCTTTGAGTTTGTACAGACATGCACAAACATTCCAGGCTTCTCCCTTTCAGTTATGCAAAGGGACTTTAGAATTTGAACAGGGAGCCCTAAAGTCCATTTTCATGTGAAAATGAAGTGAAACCCTGTCCATCCAGCACATTACTCTTATTGTCTACAACTCAGAATAGTGGTCTCAGGATGTCTGAATCTGATGTACCCTATTGAAAAAAAAGTTACCTCTAACCCTCTACAAGGATTGCTTGGGCATAGTTCAGAACCAGTGCAGCATCACTGCCTTACCTGCTGTTGCAGCATTTAACTCCATTTGACATTGCTCCAGTTTGGCTTTAGTATCTACCAGGTCCTGTTGCAGAGCACTTGAGGTAGCCACTCGCTTTGATCGACGCAAGCCTTGCCCCGAGTCCTTTTGCTTAGTATCCAGGCTCTCCAATTTTTGCTTTGCCTCCTGCAGAGCAGCTTGGAGCTCCTCAATCTTCTCATCACGCTCCTTAGAAAGCAAGTTTGTTCAAATATTCAACAAGATTTTCTTAACATGCCTTTTCTGAAACGTTCAATGTCTTTATTCCAGGAGACTTTCTCAATCACACACTTTCACATGTTGGACTAAGGCTTTAATGTCCTTTAAGTGAAAACAGTGACTTCATTTTCTGGGAGCCTAAACCACTTTTTTACAGCCCCTAAAGACAAAGGATTTTTTGAAAGTTGGCATCTTCACAGAGGTCCGCAACAAGTCCCAGAGGCCACTAAAATGCCATGGCATGAAAAATATAGACAGGCCCATACCCATTATCACAACTAAGAGAAGAGAAATTCACAGAACTTGTGTTAATCTGAAAAGTGCAAAGCAAGCCACTAGTAAAGAGAATAAGGTGGGGGAGAATCATGTTGAACAAATAGAGGAATAAGAATGGTTGCACATTAGCTTCCAGTTTAAGGGCTGAGAATAGAAAGCCTGGTGAACTACATAAAGGAGTAGACAAGAAGTGAAAATTGTGGATCAAGCTATCAAATATCACAAAAATACCAGAAAAAGCAAAATATTGCCTTTCAGTTTGCATAAGTCACCTTCCTGGACTCAAGTACCCCTTTCCTGATATCATTTCATTGCCCTGAACAAACCTGGATCTCCTCCTGGTAATAGTCAGTCAATGACTCCTTCAGGTTATTCAGTTTATCCTCATACAGTTCCTCCAGCAGCTCCTTCTGAGCATCCACATGTTGGCTACAAAGAGAACAAACAACTACATGTCAGAGTCTGGCAGTTCTTGGTACTGTAGCTCACCCTGAAAAAAGGGAGGGAGATCAGCCTAAGCTGTACCTGCACCATTGCTCCTTCTGTTGCATGTGCTCCAGCATCTCATTACAGATCTCCTCACGGAGGCGCATTTCTAGTTGCAGCTTCTCCTGCCGCTCTTGCACCAGCAGTTCTCGTGCAGCATCCACTACACGCAACAAGTCCTGCAGGAAGGACATAAACTCCATTGCGTGCACAACAGAATTAAGACCTAGAATAAACTAGGTGATCCCATATCTGTAGGCTGGGGTGATCTAGGTTTAAGATTCTTTTAGTCCTTGGAAAGAGAAGTTGCCAGGCATGCTCTTAATTCCTCTTCCATGAGATGGAGCTATCTCCAGAGCAGCTTCCTCTACTGCGCTGCCCAGGGCTGCACCTGAGTTTGCTACCTTGACACATTACAACTCAAGTCTCTGTAGGTATATGACTTTCATCTTGATCTTTCAGTTATTCCAGCTGCCTGCTTTGAGTATCTAGGAAGTTTGGTTATTTTTCCTCAATTTAGCCATCTGTTTTGTGTGCTTTCTGATCTCTAGATTTCCCTTGCAGAGTACTGTCCCTACTCCACAGATGACAAAGTGTTTCCAAATTAAGCATGTGCATCAGATTTAGACCAACTGTGGAATATTTTCCTCATGGATTCCCAATTTCCTGGGTCCCATATCCTTCTGAGGTTCTCCGTCATCTCTTGATATAGTGCCAAGCTCCAACCCCATCTCCCAGGCCAAAGCTAACAGTCATGTTCTTGCCCCTCTATCCATAAAGGCTGTAAAACAAATCACAACCCACCTCCTTTTCGTACATGGAGACATCTGCTTCATCCCCACTGTCTTCTTCTGATTCCACTTCTTCCTTTGCTGCTGCACCCTGGCTGGTTCGCCTGTTGTGCTCTTTGATGATCGATTGTATGGATGGGAGTCCCAGCTTTGTGGGAGGTGCCTGAACGAGCTGAAGGGGAAAAGGCCATAATTACCAGTCCATAAAGCCTGGAAGTTGTGTAGTCTTTAAACACGGCACTTCTCTGCAAACTGTCAACCCTTTCAGTTTAGCAGAAACTGGAAATACTGTAAAGGTAATAATCTCCTGGAGAAGCACAGGGAAGACTTGCAAGCATTCTGTCTGCCTCGTGATGGAACGGGGCCCATTCCCACAGAAGCAGAATGTATCCTGACCATGTTATGATCCTGGTGTGTGCTACTTACCTGGCTGGCAATGGCTGAGAACTTGGCTACATACAGAGTTTCATCATATGTAGATGCACACTGATTAATGTTGACAATCATGCAAGAGCGCCCACGCCCAGTGAAGAAACCCTGGAACACACGGGTTAACTTGCTGTCCCGGAAGGGAACCACAGTCTGCTTCAGTCTAAGGAGAGAGAAAAGAGTGAGCCCATGGGAAAGCAAAACAGCCTCCCCACACACTCCATTTGGAGTTGTGGATACTCACTTGGACTGCTGGTTCTGGCGGAGGGCAGCAATGCAGCGACCCAATGTGTGGAGGGAGGTATTGATGTTGTTTGCTTCTTTCATTCGGTCCCCACTTTTCTGGTCTTTGCAGCGCTCTGACCCCGCAAGGTCACACAGGGATAACCTGAAGAAAACACAGACGATATTCATATGACCTACTAGGTTTGTCTTCTATCCAGGTTTACAGTTCAAGACACCCTGCGATCACCTACCCTGATCACCTTCCCGGCTTCCCCATAAGGGCACAGAAAGTTCTTTTGGGGTGTATGGCCTATTACTGGACAGAAAGGCCTACCTTAAGTGTAGGGGTTACACAAGGTAACACCAACATGAGCTTTGCGGTGTCAAGTTCAAAGATCATTTGCCAGTTCTCAGGACAGCCACTTCCCAGGTACCAAGACAACCCATTTCCAGACAACTACATCCCAGGGGCAGGCATTGGCAGTACTCAAGTCAGCCCTGCTGCAAGGGCAAGGTTACTCACATTTACCTTGGTTCAAAAAGCCTGACAACTACCTCAAGTTGTACTTTGCAGTACTCCTCACAAACTCCTCAGTCAGTTCCAAGACTTAAGAGTGGGAACATTTACTTCTTCCAAGTACTTTCAACAAGACCTTCCTCAAGATAATTCCCATACCCCAGATCCACAACAAAAGAGAGAGGAAAGTTGAGTCCACAGAGAACACCCCCAAATCCTAGAAAGCATGAAACTTACTCGCTGATTTTTGGAACAACCTCACTGCGACCTCTTTGCAAGTGCAGAATCCGAATGGAGAAGATGCTGTGACTGTAAAGAAGGATGCAGGTATTTTAAAAAGGAAATGCAACCTTTATAAGCCTCTCAGAATTGTATTTCTGCCTAAACAACCCCTCTCCCTCCTCAGACCTGCGACTGGAGTTCTGGTTCATGTGGGTGCTAGCAAAACTCTGGTTTTTCCGACCCAGTTTCAGGAGCTTCCAGGCCTCGTCGGCATCCCGGACATTGATCCAGTTCAGATCTGGAAAACCAGGCATGCATCAGGCAAGGCAGTTAGGAGACTGGCAGAAAATTATCTCAGCCTCAACTTCACTATTGCATTTCCTTGACATTTAACAGATGTAACATTCCTGTAATCTAGAGACCTCTGAGGGGCCATAGAGGACATCATGCTGTCCAACACACCACTGCTAAGCCACCGACCCACTCAGTCCTCAAGTCACCCTAGCGGGCCACTAAAATATCTTTCAGGTAAATCTACCTTTCACATAGGGATTCCCAGTCTGGTCTTCACAGAGCCGCAGTGTCTGCCTCTTGCGGTTCTGACCAGGTAAAACTGGTTCTAACAAGTCATAGATTAACTCATTGTAAATCTCAAAGAAGGAGACCCAGATGGAGAACTGCACATCTCCTGTGTTGGTGAGTGAAATGCGATCCAAGTCAGCCCAGTGAGGGCCCACTTCTGGGGAAAGAGAGAAGACAAAAAAAAAAAAAAGGAAAAAAGTCATGACTGCAGCTTTTCACAGGTCCAGCCTGAATGGTTTAGCTATAGAGTGAGATATCTTTCTTCAGCAGGAAGACTACCCCAGACTCAAATTATTCTATATACCTCCTCCCATTTGGACCTACTAATGCCTGTCCCCAGTGAGACAGTCTAAAGTTTCTGTTACCAGTATGCTCCTTCTTATATATTTAATCTTGATTCCAGAAGTGTAGGATATTTCAAACATGAACTCTTCCCACTTTAAGTGAAGTTTTAGTCCTTGTTACCTCAATCACTCCATAATTCTGGACACCTAATCAGCCAGTAGTTCCTAGGTTTTAAAGTCTGGGCACAAGTGCTCAATGCAACATGTCACTTTAGCACCCCACTTTCTAGCTATCCCCATCGCATGGCATTCAGCTGCTCAATAACCATATCGCTTGAATGAAGTAAGTAGGCATCAGGTAACTTTTCATTTCACAAGGCTTGGTTATTACACAGTGGTGAATTCTTCATATGTTGGCAAGACATACATGCAAAGTTCTTCAGCCCTGACATCCTTATCTTTCAAAGGGAAAATTCATGAGACTACAGCACCTTTGCCCCCTTACCCACAACACAGCATCCAAATAGCCATCACCCTTTCTTCCCCCATCCTCCAACAAGAAGCAGATAGTACAGAACAGGCTTCCAGACTTACCTTCTGTCTGGCTGATGTCTGAATGGTTGGTGAGCTGGCTAGATGAAGAGAGGCCAGCAACTCCACTGTCAAAACTGCCACTGGTAGTGGCCTGGAGCTGAGATTCGGCACTGTGACTCCTCTTGAGCGGTGTCAACAGCTCCTCCTAGAAGGAAACAAAGAACATGAACATGTATGCAGTATGACACCATCCTTTCCCTATCACTAACCTCCTAGAAGCCACACTTACCTCCCACAGACCCCCCCGCAGCATGGTCTGCTTCTTGGTCTCTTCCTGTCGCACCTGCCTGCTGTCTAGCCAGATCACCTCATTGGAGAGGGAAGGCTTCAGATCCATAGCTTGGTACAGCCGGTCACCCACACTGTTGAAGATGACTGCTAAGGAGCGAGGCAGAATCCCCCCATCTTTATTGCTGCCTAAAGCAAGAACAACAACAGCAAGCTGAGGATTCACATGTAGAAGCAGACAACTCCCTCAAACAGCTATTAACACCCCGTGTTTTCCTTACCCTGAATAGTGTGAGTCTTCCCTGAATTGGTGATGCCATAGGTGTAAACCAGCCAGTTCTGCCCATTCAGTACATCCTTTACCACCTGCTTCATTGTCTCATCAAAGAACAATTTCTGCCCCACATCTGGTCCAAAGATCTGCAAACAAGACACATGAAAATTGGCCTCAGGTAGATCTTTCCTATCTTTTGACTGCTGATGGTTGTTCAAGTGATACTATGTAGTCATTTGTTCCCTCCACTAGCCCCATATCACTAGCAACAGACCCACCAGCAACTGTAGTCCAAGCACCCTTCAAAAACAAGCTGTTCACTTGCTTAATCCAGTAACATCTGATATCACTACGGCTTCTAGTGCATTTAGAGCCTCATGAACAAAACAAGAGTTTGGCATTTGCTGCCAAAAAAGTTGTCAGGATCAGCTTAAAGAGAGAATAAGGAAACAGCAACAGAAACAAACTTAAGTAGAGAGGATTATATGAGACTACATAGTTCAAGCAGTGCATTTGAATCAGTGTGTATTAGTAGGCCAGCTATTCAAGCTGTAAGGCTGGTTTGAGCTCAGAAAACTTCCAGATGGATTGCTTGTCCCAGTTACCTACCTGGGTGAAAGAGAATCTGTGCGCTGCTTGTCCCACTCCACGTTCTGTGCTCCGCATGGTGAAGGAGTCCTTAGGGGCTTTTAGAAGAAGAGTCTCTGAATTCTCAATGCAGACACAGCCCTAAAGAACAAATAAACCCCCATAATTGCAATGGCTTACAAGATGCCGTAGCGTAGACAGCAAAGGATAATAGCATCTCCCAGCAGGCACACAGGCAACCAGCTCAGAGACTGCTTCATTCAGTGTCTCACCTGGTCTTCTCCTTTTTCCATTTCTGTAGATTTCAGAGGTCGAACTCTCAGATACACCTTTAATTTTCCATTATTATCTTCAGCTACAGCCTGCAAAAATCAGAAGAGGTTAAATAAGGTAGCCAGAGAGGCAGAACACAACCATCCATCAGAACACTAACAGGAACCACAGCATGGAACACATGGGTGGTTACCCCAACTAGTACTCAGCAACTAATGAACACTTTTCCGGTCCCAAAATCCTTAGCAATGCCAAAAGCTTTCTTAGGCATTTCCAGGCACGCCAGCATTTCTTTTGTTTGTCTAGTGAATCAGACAAACAACCCAAACACCTGACACCAAAGCCAGCCCCCAGAAAAAGCACCACACTAAGAGGCATCATGCTAAGAGGCCCTTACTGAGCCCTTCATAGTACACTGCTCATAACAGGAACTGCTGCCCCCAACACAACATTTTGTTCTAGCTTCTTCTGAAGAGTCTCTGCTGGCCCTGCATCACAACACCTTTGTACAGAGATGCAGCAGCCACAAGTCCAAACACTGCCCTGTTTGTGACAGACAACCTCCAACCTCACCTGCTGGGAGCCGTCCAGATTTGGAGAGATGGCAGAGAACTCCGACAGCAGGTCCTTGCGCACATCAGCCCCAAACCCTGTTGCTGTGGATTCAAGAACAGGGGAGGCTGCAACATCATCATCAGACAACAGCCCTGGGGAGGCAAGTGCTTGCGCCATGGCGTCTCACACAGCTCCTGGAGAAAGAGGGGCACGGTGAGGATAGGGTGATGTTACAGCAGTCTTCCAGGAGTCCAAGCTTTGCTCCCCACTACACGCAGCCTGCCACCACTACCGTATCTGTCCATTCCTCGCAAACACAGAGGCTGCCACATGGAAACCTCCCCTCCGCACACACAGAATGCCGCTGCAAACGCGCGCACACACACACACACACACACCGCCACACAGGACCCCAGACACACCACCTACACATACGGACATCCACGCTGGACCCCACCACACACAGAGACCACCACACGAGAGACCCCCCTCACACACCCAACAGACATAACACATACACAGACCACCACACAGGACCCCCCCCACACGCAGCTCCACACAGGCCGCCCCACACAAGACGCACCCCCACGCCCCCCGGAGACGACCGCCACGCGGGCCCTGCCCACACAGGCACGGACCGCCGCACAAGAAACCATCGCCGCCGCTCCCCACAGGCACCCCCATCCGCCCCTGACGTTGCCAGACCGCTACAAAGGCCTCCGCTCCTTGCCCGGACCCGGCCACGCCGCGGCCCGCTCCGGCTGCTCCGGCTCCACAACCTCACGCCCGCCGCGCAGCACCTACTGTTGGGGTTTCAAACCTCGCCGCCCGCCCGCTCAGCCAATGGGGACCCGCGCCTCCGCGGCCGCCAATCAGCGCCCGCCGTGGGGCAGCAGGGGCGGGGTCCGAGCGCTCGGCCACCCGCGCGCCCGGGGATGGCTTAGGGGCGCGCGAGCGCGCCTCCCGGCGGGCTTTGCGCGCGGCTCCGCCCTGCCTCCCTCGGGCCGGGCGGGGAAGATGGCGGCGGGGACGGGCAGTGAGTGCGGGGCCTGTCGGGAGAGGCGGCGGGGGGCGGCGGAGAGGGAGCGGCGGCGGCCCGCGGCAGCGGGGCTGGGGCGGGAAGGGGGCGAGGGAACGGCCTGAGGAGAATTCGAGCGGCTCCGGAGGGGAGGGGGCGGGGCGACGGCGGCCCGAGGGGGCCGGGGCAAACGGCCCGAGGGAGGGGTGGGGCTATGGCTGAGGCGGTGGGGGCGGGGCCAGCGCCAGGGGGCGGGGCCAGCGGTCGGGGGCGGGGTTCCAGGCATGGGGTCCCCAGGGGTGCTGCCGAGGGTGCGCGGCGGGCTGTCGGGTCCCTGCACTCCTTCCCCTCTCCCGGCAGAGCACAAGCTGCTGAGCGCCGGCCCCACGGAGCCATGGTCCATCCGCGAGAAGCTCTGCCTGGCCTCGTCTGTCATGCGGAGTGGGGACCAGAACTGGTAAGGGAGCGGGGCGCAGCGAGGGTCATGTCCACTGCACGGGCACTGGAGTCCCGGGGCAGAGCACGGGTTGTGTGCGGTACTGGTGTGTGGCTTTTCACCGTGCCGGTTTGTTGTGCAACGGCTAGTCATAAACACTTATGCTTTCTACGTACTTTCTGCTCAAAACAAAGTTGGGCCATTAAAAATGGAAGTATTAGACGTGTACCTTGACACTCTTTTTGCTTCTTTCATAACTACTGTGTGGAAGCAGGAGTGTGTTAATCAGAACAAACAGTAGCGTTATTCCGACATAGATCGGAAGAGGTGAGTTGTGGTCAAGGAGGATATTTGGTAATGGACTCCTGTGCGTTGCTTCTGCACTTGCAGCTCTGTTTTGCTGCTTTTTTCCCTCCTCACCAAAGTTTCTGTGGAAATGTAATGGTGTCATCAGAAGCTAGAAACTTGCTTTTCAAAGCAAGGGAGGGAAGCTGTTGCTTGGGAGTAGGCAAGTATTTTTGAGTCCACGGGCTGTACTTCAATAATGCCCAAACATAACAACTCACTGACAAGTTCGTTGCGTTTATGGGGGCTGTTCAGTAATGAACAGTGACTTGCCATTTCTCTCCTGTAGGGTCTCAGTCAGCAGAGCTATCAAACCTTTTGCAGAGCCAGGACGCCCACCTGACTGGTTTTCCCAGAAGGTAAGATACTGACATTTGAGTCTTGGAAAAAATGGGTTCTGCATGGGATATGTAAGATAGCTGCCTAAGACAATGTGTTCCTTGTTTTTAAAAGAGAGAGCAAAATTAATTTTAAAAAATCAGCTTGTATAAGTCAGATTAAATACTTTTTTTGGTTTCTGAAATTAAATTTGAGTTTACAGTACAGCTGGATAAGGTTAAGGAAAAGACAAGGACGATCAAAGACAAGAAACAGCTTCCTTGTAAGAGATGGCTAAGTAAGGTAGAACACTTCAGCATAAAAAAGAGATGAATAACGGGAGATACAGCAGATGTCTGTATAATCAGAAGTGGCATAAGTTGAGGATGAATAAGGATTAATTTTGTGCTTTGTCCAGTACAAGATTTAGAGGCTATTAGGTAAGACTAACAGGAGGCAGGTTCAGAGCAAACCTAAAGAGGTTGTTCTTCACAAGGCTTGTAATAGAGCTGTGGAATTCCTTTCCCCAGGAATTTGTGGATGCCCATGTATTTTGGTATGTCCTGCTGTTTGGGCAAGCACCTGGGATTTTTGCTGTATAAGGAACAGAGAGATTAAGACAATCAAGGGAGGAGAAGTTGGGGGTTTTATGTTGCCTACTGTTTCTGTTAAGGTATGAAACTGGCCTTGATACAATGTTATGTTTTCTCCATTTAAATATTTTTGGTTCATGTTCACAGGCAGAAATGTTATGGCTACAGTTTTTGTAATCATGCTTGCTTGCTTTGATTTCTAAATTGTTAGTTGGGAGCATTCTTTAGCTTTGTTTTGGAGATCAGCCTGGGCAGTGCTACAGTAAAAGAGTGAATATTCTTCCTCACTTTGCCCTACACTAAATTATTGCCATGGGGAAAACTCTGGAGAAGACTTGTCAGATACCTTCATAAAGCATTAGACCTCTGAAAAAGTAGGAGTAAGTGCCCCGTAGGTTTTGTTGATAGGCATTTGCTGATGCCGACTCTTTGGTGTCCTCTGACTTTTTTTGTTTCTTCTTAGCACTGTGCATCTCAGTATTCAGAGCTCTTGGAGACTACGGAGACCCCTAAGTGAGTACAAAGTCTGAAGCAAGTGCAGTCTGCAGCAATTTTGGGTGGACTTGTCAGTTCTTGCAGCAAAGGACTTGATGGTGCTTCTCCCAAAACGAGTGTACAGGAATGAGGAAATTCGGTTGTGATAGCTGGCGTGGGTGGACAGTGGGATCAGGGTATGGCAGATGGGGGAGATTGGCAAGCCTAAGGTATTTCTTAGAACATGCTTGCCATATCTCATCTTGTCTCCTTTTTTCATAAGATCAAAGTATTTCAGTATTACATGGTTCTAAAACTGGTCATGGTATACTTGTTAGTGTCTTTGATATGCCCCTACTGTCATTAGAATACATGGCAGGGTAATTGGGGCCTCTTTGCCACAGCTCCATTTGTAGGAGTTTCAGTGTGCATTTGGGGACTTAATGCAGCAAAAAGAAAAGTTTATTTGGCTGGAATAAAACACTACCTATTAGTCTTATTGATCAGAAGCTTTACAGATAAAATTATCATTCAGAGTAGGGGTAGAAAAGACAGCAAGAGTGAGAAGGGGAAACGTTTTGTGTTTGTCTCTATTTTGCAGTGGTTTCTTACAGTTTTCTTACCAATGCTATCACTACAGCTTTGTGGTCTCAGATATTTCTCACTCCTAAATCCAGGCATTTTTTTTTTGAGACTTCACATCAAATTAAATTAAAGGCAGGATATTTAAAAGCAGTATTTGTTTGTGATAGTGCTCAATGATCTCAGCACTTGACTTGCAAAGACAAAGGGCTTAGTAGAGTTACTGAGGAAAAAAAATAGATGTTTCTTCGTGGGTAGTAAGACTCTTCTCTGAAGCTGAATGATTTTTTTTCAGGTTGAGAATTTGCAGTGGGATTGCATCTTTGATCTGTTTTTGAAGTCTTTAACACTGGATGCATTTAACAATTAGATAAACTTTTCAGCATAAATTTTTTGAACATTGTGCTGTCCAATGTCATTTAAGAGAAATTGGAAGAGGAGGTTGATTTTTTTTTTTTTTTTTTTTTTTTTTGTGCACATTTGTGTCAGGAATGACGGACAGGAGCCATTTTTTAAAGGAGAACAGGGATTTTCTGTGTTTCATGTCTGAACTGTTTTTGCTTTTCTCTTATTCTATAGGAGAAAACGTGGTGAGAAGGGAGAAGTTGTCGAAACCGTGGAAGATGTTATTGTGCGGAAACTGACTGCAGAACGAGTTGAGGAGTTGAAGAAAATGATTAAAGAAACACAGGAGAAATACAGGTATGTGACAGAGGCATTAAGCTGTGGTGCACCTGAGAGCCCAGTCTTGAAAAAGTGGCCTAAGTGGGATGGTGCTTGGAGTGAAAATGCTGCTTAGGGTGTATTGTTCAGTGGTAAGTAAGAAGATTTTCTGATTACAGGCAACTCAAGAAGGATGCAGAGCTGATCCAGGCCGGACACATGGATAACAGACTGGAGGAGCTGTGCAATGAGATTATGATGTGGGTTATTTAATTATTTCCATGTTATGCTTTCTTCTGAGATTGTAGTTGCCTGACGCTGTGTGTTTGTCAGACACCTCTTGCGCTGTGTACATTGGGTTAAGAGAATCAGGGCAGCTGGGCAGATGCTTTGGCCTCTGAGGGTGGACTTAGTTTAGACTGGGGGCCACCAGCTTGTGTGGAACATCTTTTGGAGTTTCTCAGTGAAGAGCTCGGTGATGGCTTGCAGCGTCATGCTTGCCTCCTCCGTTTTGATAATCGTCTGGAAGTGAAACTTCCTGCCAAATGTGTCGTTCTTTCACTGGCTTCTGACTCTGCTTCCCTTCTCAGAGGACTTGAGCCTGAGTCTGCAGAGGCAGGTCATTGCTGTCTGGAGATAATGGGTTGGGGGTCAGTAAGCTGATTGCAGAGGAGGAGCTAAGGGGAAGTGGAACACTGTGTGACAGTAGGTTTTGGTTCTGTACACAGAAAGAAAAAAATGGAGGAGGAGGAGGCAGAAGTCAAGAGGAAGGCTACAGATGCTGCTTATCAGGGTAAGCTGGAAATGGGCTTCCTTACTCCTCCTCAGAGAGAGATGCATATGTTCACAAGAACATTTGGGAAATATTTAAGTCTTATTAAGACCTGTTTAGGAGGAATTCCATGACCCTAGGAGTTGGAAGGAAAGATTATGTTCTTTTTACAGCACTGTATTTGTACCAGGGCAAAATGCAGACACTTCTGAGAAGGGAACAAATTCTGTAGAGAAGGTATATCTAAGAGGAAGCAGGATTAGCAAGGAGCTCTCTGTTAGAATGTCAGGCTTCACCCCTTTAGTTTTCCTTCTAGTTTTGCTATTGTCTGAAGATAAAAAGAAGTTAGATTTGTTCTGACTGTTTAATTCATTTATAATTCCTGGGGCAATTCAGTGAACTAACCTATCAGTGGTGGGAGGTGGTGAATACCCAACTGCTATGAAAATCTGAAATTAAAGCACATTACCCAATGCTAGTATTATTTGTGAACTGGGCCTAGTGTGGTGCGAGAAATGCCTACAATATAAATTGTTTACTTGGGATTCTTTATCCTAAAGTCAGAGGTAACTCTCGGGGACTGTCCAAGATGGAGTCATGGAATCTCACTTTTTTTTCTGTTCTCTTCCAGCTCGTCAGGCCATTAAGAACCCACCACGACGATTAACGGGTGTGATGGTTCGCTCCCCTGCAGGCTCAACCTCTCCAGGAGGAGACTATGCTCTGGGAGATCTGTCTCAGCCTGCTGTGGATGAGGCCAGTCCAGGGGTAAGGATGCTTCCCATGGTAAGAGGGAAGGACCAGCCTGGGACATGGGGCTCTGCATCCATCATGGAGCAGGAGCCTGGGGAGAAGACCTTGACTTGTTTTGCAGACATCTAGCTGTGGTAGTGCTGTAGTGTGGCTGATGTACAGTGCTGCTCGAGATACGTGTCCTCTTCCATGTCTGTGATGATCAGGTGCCTGGATCAGAGGCTATGTAGGGGCATCAGTGGGTTGGCAGGCAGTCTTCTGTGTGTGCCTGGGAAATGGCACTACAGGGCAGGGAAAGGGTAAAAGCATATGCCTGGAGTAGGTGTAGTGAGTGAATGGAGTAGGTGTCTGTGGTGTGCTGGATCAATGCTCTTGGGGGAAGGAGCAAGTGGGGCTAGTCCGTGTGGTGGAGTGTGGCTTTGAACAGTGTGGTTTTTCTCTTTCTCAGGTCACTCCAGGGACATTGCCCAGCACCCCAGTTGCCTCCTTCATTGGAATCCCTGACACCCCTCCAGGCTCTGCTCCCCTGGATGCCCCCATGACCCCAGTCACTGATGATTCACCCCAGAAAAAGATGCTAGGACAAAAAGCAACTCCGCCTCCTTCCCCTCTGCTCTCAGAGCTGCTGAAGAAGGGCAGTCTCCTGCCCACAAGCCCCAGGCTGGTATGGAGCTCTCTGCTCATATATGCAAGCACACAAACAATTTGCTCCAGACTCTCCCACTGAAAAAGGGGGAACTGGAAAGGCTTTTTAAAAACATAGTTTTTGTGAGAGTCCCAGCAGAAGCGATATCTGAGAGAGATAAGTACCCCTGTGAGCCACAGAGGTGGGACCCTTTCCCAGCAGTACTGTGGGTGCAGGACTGTGGGGATCATTCAGCACATAGGATTGGCTATCTCCCCTCAGTCACAAGGAGTTGGAGTTGCAGGCTCTGCTAGAGGAAATTGTTCTCCTTGGGGGAGGGAGCATGTTAGTCAGCATCATCCCAGTCAGCCTGCATGGAGGTGTTCTTGATGATTTCTACTTTGGGCTCACGATTCTTCTTTACATCTTGGCAGGAAGTTGAGTTTCAATATTTGTAACGGGTCTTAGCATAGGAGTGGGGAGTCCTTTAATGGGGTTTATGACCAGTATTGAAGTGCTTCAGTTTTCTCCTAATTGTAGATTAAAATCACTGTGATGGCAACTCACTTCTGGTGTTAGTGACTCTGGAAGTCTTAAGAGGGCAACCATTGCTGGCACTGTTCAGAACCCAGTCTGAAAATAGCAGCCATCAGCCTGCCCGTGGCACGGATTCCCTGTGTTAGTGTTTGTGTGATGGAATAAGTGTGTTGCTGTTGACTTTCTTTCTTTAATAGTCACATTTGGGATCTTCTCTATTTGTTAGCTTGGGTAAATGTTCCATGGGTTCTGTGTTTGCAGGGTGCAATGTAACGTAGGGTGGAGCAAGGAAAGGTAGTGGCTGTGGAAGACTGGGTTCTCTTTGTATCGACAGGACTGTTTTACATCTGCTTCAAGGTCCATCATAGGTTTACCGTGTGACCTTGGTAGAGTTACTTTCCATCTTGGTGCTTCAAAATAAGGGATAATTCCATGCCATCTCAGGGGGTAGAGAGACTGGTATCTGTAAAGGATTGTGAGGTCCTTGAACAGAGGAACTAAGGTAGAGCAAATGATATATTTGGCCTAACTTCAAGGAAAGTGGCACTGCAGCTGTATTGTAGCTGAAGAACAACTAGTTTCAGACTGTCATGTTCACTTGGATAAGGGGCTTCAGGCAGTGACTAGACTGGACAAAAAGTGCAGAGGAAATGCTGAGACAGCAAATGATGGACATATTCATGGAGGTGCATATCTGGCAGAGAATCACTGATGTGATGATATCTCCGGGAACTCAGTTGTGTCCTCCTTTGGCAGGTCGGTGAAAATGAAATGGCAGTGGCTTCTGGTCACATGAACAGCTCAGGAGTCCTGCTGGAGGTAGGAAGCGTCCTTCCAGTGCTGCACAGTGGGGAAATGCAGTCGGCACCTGGTGCTGTCCCTGCATCTCCTGCTGCTTCAGGTAACTCGGGACTCTCCCTGTACAGTTCTCCCTTCTGGTGTGCCTTCAGACTGTTCTATGAATTCTCTTTGGAGAGAGATGAAGGACATCTAGCCTGGCTGGTTTGGGGGCTTCTTTATAAGTTGTATTCCTATTTCTGTACCCCCGTCCCTCTCACCCCTACTTTTTTTTAAGATGACTGTAATACTTACCAAAAAAAAAAGAGTGCCTGGATCTAAAATGACTGAAACAGTTAGACTTGATTCGATCCTGCTCCTTGCAGTCTAGTTTTCTGCTCTTGACACTGGCTAATACCAGTCATTTCAGTGTAGAAAGAAAGGTTGGTTGACAGGGCGTTGGGGAAAAAAATGGTCTAGTACCTGGTTCCCAGTGTGTCAAACTGCAGCTCCCTGTGAATCTGGAGAACTCGTGTGTCTTACCTCTGCTTTAGCTTAGAGGTCTAAGTATAGTCCAGACCACACTGGACTGTGAGCTCCAGAATAAGTTCCACAGAGTGGGGGGTGAGAGGGACAGTTCAAGAGTCTTTGCATTGGGCCTTTTCAGAACAACCTGCCTAAGATGAAGTTTCTTCTCAGCTCATACTAACCAGTGGTTTAATCACATTGCAATTGAGGATTTATGCCATTCATTCATGTATAATTCCATATGAATAATCTCACTTTCCTTATCCACATTTATTCTTTAAGACCTGTTAATTTGGTCCAGACAGTTCAGTAAATTCAGACTGGAACTTAAGCTGAGTGGCAACCTTTGATATAAGAGGGATTCTCCAGGGAAGACCTGCAAAGAGATCCCCTCTGCTCCCTTCCACCTCCTGTGATGACTGTTTGTCTTGGCTTACCTTGTGTGGCTCTCTCAGCACTGTTTTTCAGATTTCCCATACTTGTATTGGGATGAGCCTTCAGAAGGGCATCTCTCTGCATGTGTGGCTTAGCCTGTCCAGCCCTTTCATTGAACACAGTGTCCCATAGTCTGCATGATTCTGTCTCAGACTGCACACACAAAGGAGTCGTGCATTTTTGGTGCGGGTTCTCTGTATAGCTTTTGGGACTGTTTATAGGTATCTCGGTGTCTTTTCCCAGAAGAAGCCACCAGACAGTGAAGAGGCCAGTGGTGGCTTTGTGGACTTCAGTGGTGGCTGCTTGCTCATGTGCTTTTCCCTTCTACTCTCTGTTAGGTGCTCCTACGCTTTCCCGGCTTTTAGAAGCTGGTCCTGCACAGTTCACCTCACCTCTTGCTTCCTTCTCCGCTGTTGCCAGCGAACCTCCAGCTAAGCTCCTGCCACCCCCCGTAGAGCCTGTGTCCCAGGCAACCATTGTCATGATGCCCACGCTGTCAGCACCATCCGTTGTGCCACCAGCTGCAGCTCCAGAAAGCGTAGCCACAGGTGCGTTCCTGAACTACGCACTCGTAGGTCATGCACTGCTGGAAAACAGAAATTCCATTGGGATCATCACCCAGCGAGCTCTCAGCTGGCCTTTTATCACCTCAGACTCACCATCCTTGATGAAAGGATGGTTACAGCTGGGTTCTGGAGTAAACAGATGGTTTTAAAAAGGATTTGCTGGGTGGGGGTGGGGATACTAATGGTATGTTGCTAGATTGTGGTTCAAGGGCTGGAATCTCACTTTGTCTCTACTGTGGGAAAGCAAACCTGTATTTGTCTTTTATTTTTCTAAGCCACGCTGTTGTGGGTGGACCTGGGATACTTGCAGTTGGTGCTTGGTCTTATCGACTGCAGTATTTGTTTACATGGACTTGACTTCTCCAGATTGGTCTCTAATTGTTACTCTCATCCTTGTGCAGTGAGCCAGCCAGAAGCCTGTGTTTCCATGGAGGCAGTGTCTGATTCCCATACCGTGACAGTGTCCATGGACAGCAGTGAAATATCCATGATCATTGATTCCATCAAGAAAGAGTGCCTGGGTTCTGGAGCTGGCAGCACTGCAGGGTCTTCCAAAGATCACTGCATGGATGGGAAAGAAGACCTGGATTTGGCTGAGAAAATGGATATTGCAGTGTCCTATACAGGGGAAGAGCTGGACTTCGATACTGTTGGAAATATTATAGCCATCATTGAGGACAAGGTAAACGGGCAAAGCAGAGTGCCAGTGCCTTTTGCTCCACAGCCAGTTAAGTTAATCTCAAGTGATTACTGTTCACCAATTTAGTTAGTTTAAACAAGCAAGAAATAACTATTCCAAAATGCACATTCTCGCCATCGTTGTCCAGATCAATGACCCTATGACACCACTGCTGCTAGTCTGCCACGTTTAGCCTGGTGCTTCTCTTCAGAGTGCAGAAAGAAATCTCTTTCTTCCTCATGTTGGGTAGGGTTTGGGTCACATCTCTGGCAGACAGACGAGCGCTGCTTGCAGCATACTTTCCAGGAGTGCTATATTTCTGAAACTGAACCTCCACGGGAGACTCCGCAGGGAGTGATACAAGTCTGGCTGCGAATGGCAACTTTGTAAACCCAGTACACCTGGTTTTCCACAATTGTCTCATTACCAAATAACATGAACTTTTTTTTAATCCCTCTTTCTGACCTTGGCCTGCACTGCTGTGTGTTTGTTTTGGCAATAAAGGTAGACGACCACCCTGAAGTCCTGGATGCAGCAGTTGTTGAAGCTGCTCTGTCTTCTTTCTGCGAAGATACCGATGACCCTCAGACCCTGCCTGGCCCATGGGAACACTCAATTCGTCAGGAGCATGAGAAACAGGCCCAGATACCCCAAGTGTCTGTGACTGTGAAGCAGGAGAGACTGGAGTGTGAGGAGCCAGAGGCAAAGGGAATTCGAGACCTAATGGGCATTGGCGAGCTGGGATCAGAAATTAAGACAGAACCTGCAGAGCAGGAGCAGAATCAGCTGGGCCCCGAGGAAGCCATACCAGCAACTACAAGAGTGACGGAAACACCAGAGCTTAGAAATCAAGAGATAGAAGAGGATCAAAGAGCAGCTGTAGCAGTGGGAGAGACTTCTGAAATTGAGATAGAATCAGCCAAGGGAGAAGACACAGTGCACAATACAGTGAAGACAGAGGTATGTGAGCAGAGAGGCTGTCTGGAACCGGTGTGGGGAAAGAAAGGAGCAGTTGTGGCAGGTAGGAGAGAAGTTTAGAGGAAGGATGACTGCTGGGTTGAAGGTGATCCTTCAGTGAATGTGACTAACTGTTTTCTGGGGAGTCATGCTGCTGATCTGTTCGATCTGCAGAGAAGCTCTCTGCTTTAGGCAGTACCTTTGTGTATCTCCCCCCGCCCATGTGCAGAATTGCTGTTGGGAAGGTGCTCAGTGAACTTCATTGCCTTGAGTTAGGTTAGGATGAGTGAGATGTGCCCACACCTTCACTGAAGTAAGCTGACACAAACATCTAGATTTGTGCATTTCTCTTCCCTCCAGACCCCACCTGATGATGATTCATCCCCTCCACAAGTCCCAAATGTGAGTGAAGACTCCTCACAGGCTGATGTTCAGCACAAATTTGAGCTGTCAGGTAACTTAATTCAGCTAGGAAATCTTTTACATGCAACATTATTAGCTGGATAGTTGTCAGTGATCTGGTTCAGGTTTTTTGGGGAGGAGGGAGAAAAGATACATGTAGGAACAGTGGTAATTACTGCAGGACAGTAGGCATTGGTGCAGGAGCTTTTGTAGGAAAGACTGCTTTGGAGAATCAACCTTTCTGCTTTTCTCTTTCACAGAGTCAATGAAGGAGGAGGCCCAAGCCCTGTTTAGGAGTCAGATGAAGGTAATTCTCGATTGGTTTTAGTCATCTTGAGTTTATTAGTAACATCTCACTGCTGCTGCTTCCTGGCTCCAATCTGCTGGAAAACAAAGCTTGCATTCAGCTTTCTGCACTGGGCAGTCTGCAGTTGGAGCTAAAGGGGAGATTGCTTCAGGCAATATAAAGCTATGTGTGTATGTGTGGTTTTGTGTCTGCAGGGGAGGCAGGGCAAGATAGAGTGACTAGGATTTTGTGAAAGTGCCTGTACAGTTGTCAGCAGCATAGCAAGAAAATTACTTTGCTTGCTGAACCATAGTTGCTTTGGAGGCTCTGAGTTGCTGCTGTAGCTGGCTGTGCAGACTCATGAACTCTGTGTTTCAGGATGGGCAGGGTGAAGAGGATGATGAGGATGGTGCCAGTGAGGCTGCCAGTTTGGAGGAACCCAAAGAAGAAGATCAGGGTGAGGGATATCTATCAGAGATGGATAACGAACCCCCCGTGAGTGAGAGCGATGATGGCTTCAGTGTCCATAATGCACCTTTACAGTCTCACACGCTAGCCGACTCCATCCCCAGCAGCCCAGCCTCCTCACAGTTGTGAGTATCACTGAAGCTCTCAGGCACACAGGTACAAATCCCAGGCTATTTTGTGGTGGGAGCATAGGATTCTCATTTCTGTTTTGCTGACTGAGTGGGTCTGAAGGGGGAATTTGTTGATGATTTGTCTGGTTCTCCTTGCTTACAAGTGCAAGTGTGCAGACAGTGCCATAATACCACCAGGTCCCATTTTTTTCTTTCTGTCTTTGGCATGGATTAGCATGGGCACATCAAAGGGAAAATAAACCATAAGGTTTCTGCTCCAAGGCAGTATGCAGACTCCTGAAGGAAGTCCTGTTCTTTTCTTCCCAGCTCAGTGTGCAGTGAGGACCAGGAAGCAATACAGGCCCAGAAGATCTGGAAGAAAGCCATCATGCTAGTTTGGAGAGCAGCAGCTAATCACAGGTGAGTTTGATGTCTTGAGAACTGGCAGAAAGAAGTGACTAATCCTAGACAAGTCTCCACTCTCCCGTCACAGAGGCTCATCTGCCTTGATACCAGGAGATGATGAATTATATTGTTAGTGGTAGCGGACAAATAAACATGAGAGCATTAAACAAATTTGCCAGCAAGAACAGGACACTAAGTGGACTCCTTCTCTCTACAGGTATGCCAATGTCTTCCTACAGCCTGTAACTGACGATATAGCACCAGGCTACCACAGTATTGTGCAGAGGTGAGTCTCAGCAGTCTTCTGTCATTAGAACTCTGTATATTTGCATATTTGTGTAGGGATTTCTGGCAGGAACAATGTAGTTTTTGGCTGCCATGTGGACTGCAAGACTTGGAAAATGATTTTTTTTTTTTCTGGTGTGATTCAGTCAGAAGCAGGTTTCACCCGGAAAAGGGTCATCTTCAGTAACAGATACGTGTCTTTACACAGCCTGTCTTTCAATGAAGTACACTAACTTACATAGAATATTTTTTGTCACTAAAGTGGTATGTGACTGATCTGCTTCTCCCAGTTTCTATCCAAGGGTAGGATTTAGTCTTTGAAATTCCAAAGACCTATCTTCTTTAATCAACATTTTTTACTGTCCCAGATAGTGGATATTCTGGAAGAATTATCAGAATCCCCTGCTAGTCCCCTGAAATCTCTCCTAAACAGTTCAGTGGCTGCAGCTCTAGCTCCTCAGTGTCTCCTTCAGTGATGCCTGAAGAAAGTAAATGCCTCTCCTGAGGCATCTGTCATGCCATTGTTACCATTAATGGTGACTGCTGGACAGCTTCTGAACTGAGGCCTTGGTAGTCAGGAACACAGCCTGTGTGGGGGAGAATGTATTTGGCTAAATTAAATAGATGGTCTAACTAGACATGTTACAGACCCAGGGCTGTTTGCAAAAGAGCAGGGAAAGAGTTAAGTATTTCTGTTGCTATTTTGACTGTGTTTCTTTCACAGGCCAATGGATTTATCTACCATCAAAAAGAACATTGAGAATGGGCTGATACGAACCACAGCTGAGTTCCAGCGTGATATTATGCTGATGTTTCAAAATGCAGTTATGTACAACAGCTCTGACCATGATGTATACCACATGGCTGTGGAGATGCAACGAGATGTCCTGGAGCAGATCCAGGTAAAGTATTGAGCTGAGGCCAGTACAGGACAGAGCATCTGCCTTGGCCCATAGGTATGGGAAAGACTTCTGGATATAAGACCACAGGTTTCACTCACAGTGTCCTTGAATGAAGTAGTCCCATCTTTCCCTGCATCTCTCTTGCGCTAGCTCAGGTGTTTGTGGTGAACTGAGTTGTGGATAAGTTAAAACTAATGCAGCAAAATGTTTTCTAAGTTCAGCCCAGACCAATTTCAAATCTAATTTCCTTCAGGGAAATGCTTAGGCCAGCAAGAAGCAGGGTGTGGTTCAGGAACAGAAACAAGCAACAAGAATGGTGAATGACAGGGGACGCAATTGCTCTTTTTGGTGGCTGTGCTGGTTTACACTGGTATAAAGTGCACATGAAACTCTGTCCTGTGAATATATGCCATTTCAAATTTCTTGTGAAGTACAATGTCCCAGCTGACAGGGCTAACAGAATTTGAACTGGGGTTTTATAGTTCCTCAGGACTTGTGGCTTCTGAGGTAAATGGGGGAACTTATTCTGAGCAGCAGACGAGGAACTGAAACTGCCTCTGACCCAATCATTCCCACCCTGTGGTTTGTGATAGTTAACTGACACGCACTAACTGAGCTTGTTTTGCCTGAGGATCTTAACAGAGTGTGGTTTTCTTGCAGCAATTTCTGGCCACACAGCTGATCATGCAAACATCGGAATCAGGGATCAGTGCAAAGAGCCTGCGTGGGCGAGACTCCACTCGCAAGCAAGATGCTTCAGAGAAGGTGAGAACGCTGCACCCTGTGGAAGGGCACTTGGTACCTTTTGAAGAATCCCAAGATACTGCATGAAGTTCCCATACCAAAGAGGCAGAATGCTTTTTGAGATTACAATGGCCCCAGTATCTTCATGTGAACAAATTTTTCTTTAAATGTGTCCATTGATTAGATTTCAGCTCTGGAGCTGTACATCATTCCAGAGGCAGGGCTCATGAGTTTATCTTGTAATCCCAATAGTTCTATTCCCTGTTTTTAAAAACAGGTGATGAAAAATGTAAGGAAATGAACAGAGTATTGGAAGAGGCGTGATATGGCAGGAAGGTGAAGGTGTAGAGTATTGGAAGACTAGCCTCTGCTGTGTCCTTCACTTATTAGTCAGATTTTTAGAACCAAGGAATGACTCCAGTCTGGTTTGCTGTGTAAAACACACCAGAGAACCTTTGACTTACACACTGGTCTAAACTAATAGCAGTGTAGGTTTGTTTGGTTTTTTTCTTCTGTAAAGACACATCCAAACTTGATCAAGAGATCTCAAGTGCACTCAGCTGGTGCACACAACATTGTGACAGCAAGGACTGCCTGCTTAGTTCTAGTGGCAACCGCACAGCGCAAAAGTTGTTTGCTAAACCAGGCCTTGCCATTGCTGAGGATGAAATATCCCTTTCCTAGCATTCTGACTCTCGCAGTATCCCTCTTTTGTCCTTTTTTATGTTCTTGCTGCATAAGACTGATGCCATGCGGGAAGGGGAGTGGGGCACATGTTTCTCTATGCTCGTTTGTGGACTTAGTGCTTCTATGTGGTGTGTGCATTTCCATATCTGATATCTGATAAGTCCTTCTGTTTGGCCTTTTAACAGGACAGTGTCCCAATGGGCTCTCCTGCCTTCCTTCTCTCTCTCTTTGTAAGTATTGAAAGGGTCCAGCAGGTACTGCAGTACTGCTGGCAATGTGCTCTGCTCTTTGTCTGGGTGATCACTGCACTGTCACAGCATCCTTAGCACTGCAGCATTGTGTGTTTAACTTAGGGGCTGTACAACCATGATCATTAGAGAAGAAACATCTCAGTCCCTTATTCTCAGCGTGGGTGAGTGGGAGGGGCTTCAGTCTTCTCTTCTGGTTCCAACTGTTCTCGTTTTGTCATCTGCCTTTGCTTTTTTCCACAACTTCTCTCCTGCTTTCTTTCCGTGTAAGTGGGAAGACAGACCAAGTGGTGCAGTACTGTAGTTCCTACATCTCTCATGCTTATACAGCCGCCCCTTCCGCACGTTCGAGACAGTACAAAAGGTCTTGGGGAAGTGAGGACTCAGCTGTGTGCTCCTTTATCATTCATGGTCCAGAAAGCAAATAAGATACTCTGCAGAAATATCTTGCTCTGTGCCTGTGGTGATCTGGAAGTGTTTGGAAAAATATTCCCTCTGGGAAACCCCAAGTCTCTGAGTTGTGGGGAGGAGAGAGGGGAGGAAGATGGAGAGTTGTTTTTTTCTCTCGCATATATCTAAAGACAGAGGAGTACTCCGGGAGAGTCAGCATGTCAGCCAGAGGGAGAGGGCAGCGGATCAAAGGATGCTCTCAGCTCGCCTTCTACTCATGGAAAGGAGCTGTGCGGAGAAACTAGGGAGCTAGTGCCAGGGTCACTCAACTGGAGGAGCACTTCCCGTAGGGATCAGCAGCTGATAAGGTAGGTTAGTCAGCAGTTTCCTCTTCCCATCTTAAGAGCCAAGCTAGAATC
This sequence comes from Astur gentilis, assembly GCF_929443795.1. Lineage (NCBI taxonomy): Eukaryota > Metazoa > Chordata > Aves > Accipitriformes > Accipitridae > Astur > Astur gentilis. Next base: position 12,732,240 of record NC_064905.1, read on the forward strand.
TGCCACTTAGGAGAAAGCCTGTACTGTACAGGCTCCAAAAGCATCTGTCTGGGTGAGAGCCTTGTTGCCTCTCTCTGCCCTGGCTGCCAGCAGTGCACAGAGATGCTGCAAATCCCAGGACCTGTGCTGTGTCCAGAGTGAATTTTAGGTAGGTCTGCAGGCAGGCCTCCCTAGGCCTTCTTAGGACAGTTTCCCTTTCTCCTGTTTGGAGGGCATGAAATGTTGTTACCAGATACACAATTCCTTACCTCCCCGAGTGCTGGAGGAAGTGGTGTGTGTTTGGGGTTGCATAACACTTATCTTTTTGTTTGCCTTGTGACTAGGACGGAGGCACCAGAGGGCGTCGGTGTGCCATCGAGGCAGACATGAAGATGAAGAAGTGATGCTGCAGGCAGACAGAAAATCCAGCACCTGGCATCCAGAGCTGGAGTGCAAACAAGATGCTGTTAACAGCTGTTGGAGGAGGAAGAAAAGCTGCAGGTCCATTTCTGGGACCTGGTCCACCTTCTTCACTTGCCCCCCTGGAAAGCGGTGTCTCGTCGGAATGTGTAACCCAAAGAAACTTCCCCAGAGGGGAAGAGTAGCCCCCCTGCCTGTTTTAGGGCAGTCGTCTTGGGCTTCATCAGTGTTCTGGTGTTAGCTAGCAACTGGTGGCTCGTATGTACTGTAATGTGAAGTGTACAGATTTTTACTAGTGATGTGTAAATGTGTATGTATATTAAAGTCTGGGAACAAATCCAGTGTACAGTGTGCAGTGTACTGAGCATCACAGCTCTGCAGTGAGGAACCCTGTTTTTGTAGAAGCGCGCATACCTCTCTTGAATATCTGCAACCACAACTGTCTTCCAGTTATCGGTACAGCACACAAGCATGGCAGAGCTTTGACGTTAGAGACAAACCATTAATCGTGGGAGTGTTGCATAGTACTTGGATGGAGGGGAAGATTCCCTGCTTGAGCATACGAGAATATGGCACTGTTGTGATGAAATGGGAGATCTAACTATGAGAAGTTAAATCCTACAGTCTTGTTGGAGCTTTCCTTAAGAGACCAATGTATTGAAATGTACCTTACATTCTTTCCCCAGAGATTTATAAAGGGTACGCTAGTCAGAGTGAAAATCTGTGATTCCAGCAGCTGTAGGCATGCCAGTACCTGGTAACACATCGGAGCTTGTGAACTGTTTACTGTGGAAATTACGGTTCTTTTCCTCAGCAACATGAGTGCTTAACTGAGATTTAAGTTCTCTCTGACAATTTTTAAGTCACCTTATTTTCTGCTCATATCACCCGTGAGATGAAACTTGCATATTTTCTGCCCCCATGACCTTCCAGGGGGAAAAAAACCCAAAACATTGTCCTTCCTGATGCTTGCAGCAGCTGGGAGTGATCTGTGCTTCCTTGTGCAGCATGTACCAGGTGCAACTTTCTGACGCACAAGTTGCAGGAAACTGAGTCATTGCAATTCAGACCAGAGGGATTGTTACCTTAGCTTGATTTTCACAAGTTTTGTGTTGAAATTGGTTGTGCCTGCTGTGCCAAGCCCTGTGTTTGGCACAGGTATATTTCCAGCGAAAGTCACTCTACCTTTGATGCTAGAAATGTAGAATCGTTTGATTTGCTTACTGGTTAATTTTCATTCACTACTGAAATTGGGAATGAATTTCTGATTTGAATTTTTATGGCCTCAGTTTCCAGAGATTACAGGTTGTTAAGTTCATAGCACAAAAAGTTAGAGGTTTCTTTTGGTTTCTGGTATTTTATGAAATAATTTAAGTTCGAAGGGACCTCTAAGCATTTATCTAGTCCAACCTGCTGCTCAAAGCAGGGCCAGCTTCAGAGGTAGCTCAGAGTTGCTTGGAGCCTTGTCTAGTTAAGTTTTGAAAATCTCCCAAGAAGGGAGATTTTCTAACCCCTCTGGACAACTTGTTTCAGTGCTTACCCACCCTCATGGAGTAAACATTTGCCTTATGTCCAGTCTGAATTTCCTTCAGGGCAGTGTGTCATCACTGCCTCCTCTCCTTTCACTGTTGGCCTCTGACAAGAGTCTGGCTCTGTCTCCTCTGTAACAACTCTGCCCCATCTTTGTGTTGAAAAATAGAAGTTGCAGCATGTGGGAGGACTTTTATCGTGCCCACTAGTAACTTGCTTTCATTATGGACAGCATTGCTGTTCATTCCTACCGTTGGTTTCTTCGCTTAACCAGGTATTTTTCCCCTCAAAGAGCCTTTTCTCTTATCCTATGACATTTTAATAGCCTTTAGTCATGTTTAAGATCTTTAAAAATCTGAGATAAAACTTTTCTCCACAGAGCCCCGTTGCCTCTTCCCAATTCATCATCTCATGCTCTGACTCTTAATTCTGTTCTTCGTAATACTTTGTTCTAATCTGTCTAGTGCAGAGCTCAGGCTTAATGTGCTGCACCTCCCAACATCCACCCTTTTACAGATAGATAACAACAATTGCATCTTTCTGTTTCTCTGGTGCTGTGGCTAATTTAAATGACAGGTTACACAGCATAGGTTTGGTCATATTCTATTTAAGCTTCTTTAGGACTCACGAGTGCATCCCAAGTGGTTCTAAGGTTTACTCCCTCCTTCAAATTGTCCTAAAACCTCCCCTGTTGACATTTTAATTGGAAACAGTCTCTCAGACCCATCCAAAGAGAAAGTCTCGTGTGATCTCCTCTAGGGCAACTGCTGATAATGATGATTAATTTGGTTTTTCCAACTGGCCCTGTTTTCCGTTGAGATGTTTGGCACTGATGATGCGTCATCCCCCCAATCATCTGGCAGCTCTCTGCTTCTGATGTTTTTGATGAGGTTTGTTGTTGTTATTTGCTTTTATGTCTTTAGCAAATTGTTCTTCAATTTTTTTCCTTTTTTTTTTTGCCTACTTTTTTGTGGGTTCTACATTTCATTTACTAGAATTCAGGCTTTTATCATTTTTCTTGTTTTGACATATAAGTTCCTTTTAAGGGCCATCGTTTTTATTTCTTAACAGCTTTTTCTCATATCGGTGAGGGTTGCACAGTGTCTGATCTCTGCAAAGCGAACTAAAACTTTCCAATTTGGTAATGATTCCTTGCTGGTCACTTATGTAGCCAACATAATTAAGAACTGTCAGGCAGTTCTTAATTAAAAGTTGAAGTCTGTATCTTTTTGTCCCTTATTTTTTGTGCAGAATTGGTATGGAACTAAGCAGTCTGTAATTTTTTCACTCATCCTGCTTGTCTTGCACTAATGCTGCTGTTCCACTCTCTGGCATCTTGAGTCTTCCAAGATTTAGTAAAAATGAACATAAGGCTGAAGGAAGATCTTTCTAATCAATGCTTATGCCCAAGTTCCCTAGGCTTCTTGATTTTAAAATGCTTATCCTCTCAATTGGAGTACAGAAAGATGATCACAAGTGATTGGATTACCTTAGGCTAAGGCTTTTCTGTTCAGCTGAGCTGCCGTGGCTGGTTCTGTATGTGCAGCCAGCTCTGCTGATGGTGCAGGAAATTGCTTTAGGCATGGGGTTACTCTTCAGATGAAATCACAGTTTGCCCAACTCCTTCAGCTGGAAGCTGAGAGCAGGTAATGTTATCTCTTACCTCATCAAATTTTATCTGCTTCTGCTGAAGTTAACTTTGAAAGAGGTTTCAGAAGGACAGCCTTTCAGATCCTACCTCTGCTTGTATGTTCATAAAATAAGCAAACAAGTTTTCTCATCCCAAACCCAATGGATTCCTTATTTCTCCCAGGTACGCAGCATAAGCTTTATTTGTAGATGTGCTAGCAGTCCTAAGAATGCAAAAGGAAGTCAGAAATGTGCTTGTTCAAAACTCTCGAAAAATTAGGTTGTATATAATTAACTGAAAACTCTGAAGACACTGCTAATTAATGCATAGAATTCTCCATAGGTACAGCATCCAGGCAGCTGAGTTCAGTGGCAAGATACAGATTTTTCTAACAGCCATTTACTGTCATTACTGAGACGCTGCAAGCAATTCCCCAGACTTAGAGAAATCACAGTGGATTCATGCAGTAGAAGATACTTAGGCATAGACTAATGAACAGAGATTAAATGAATGGTTTCTTCCTTCTTAAGAGAATACTAACTTTTATTTTATGAAATGTGTAGAACTGCCCCCTGTCAGTGTGTGACTGTGCGTGGTTATAAATCTTCTGGCTCAGGTACACAAGATATCATCATCCAGCTAAATCACATCTGTCACTTTCAAAACAAAGAGTCTGTAGTGTTTGTAATAAGTTATTTCCAGTGTAAAAAGCTCCCAAGGGGCGGCAAAGGGAATTTCAGTGAGTTGTCTTTGGAGTCACTAGTTGTTCACAACTGTCAGCAGCTCAGGAGCCCTGGCATGACTTAGTTTGAGCTTGCTGCTGGCTGCCTTCGGCACCTTAAACATCTAGCATCCACCAAAGCCTCATGTTCCTAACCAGTTCAGCATCTCCTGAGCAGAGTAACCCACCGACCCAGAGGGAGAGCACAGCAAAAGCACCAGAAAACCTGAAATTCAGTTGCTCTGAAATGTCAGTTTGTGTTGCAGAGCTACAGCCCTGCCACATGCTGTCAAGTGTGGGCTCAGGTGTAGGCTGCTCACCTCACAGAGTCCTTCCCATGCTTTGGCTCTCGTGAGTATGTCAGGAAATGAGCTGAGCTTTGTAGTTCTGGATCAGGGTACAAAAAAATTGCTGTCTCTCTCTTTATGTTTGTTTGCAGATGGGCCATGCCTGGGTATGGTGGGAGTCTGAGACAGAGTCTCCCAGCGAGTCAGAGAAGAACAGTGACTTCCAGTCTCTTCTCAGCTGGGATTCAAGCTTGGATCTGGACGTGGGGAGCTGGAGGAATACTGAAGAGGTGGCCATGGGGAAGCTAGAGGAGAGCAGCCGAGAGGCAGAACATGAGCTGGAGTTCAGTGAGCCTCTCTGGGAGGATGATAGTGAAGACTACCAAAAGGCAGAGAGGCCATGTGAAGATGACAGTCTTCTCCAATTCTTCTCAGAGGTAGGGCTGTTTGGATGACAGGAAAGTGGGCGGCATAGTTCAGACCCTCCTGAAACATGAGGGTTTTCAGGGCCTCCACCATCCCTACATATAGAAACAGTCTGGGGGAGGAGCAGATGTCCTGTGTTCACTTGCTCCCTGTCCCAAGCCTTGCCCTTCCTCCCATTTAAAGCTGGCACCGCAACCAGGCAGCTGCTTTGCCAAAACACAGGTCACCCTAAAGCACAGAGGTGTCAGTGAACTGACACTGTTAATAGTAACGCAGGGCTTCATCAGAAATTTTTGCAAGGATTCCTAAAAATGGAAAGGCGTTCTTGAGTGAAAACAAAAATAGCATCTGTGCTCTTATTTCTTCTTCCTTTTGCCTTCACAATTTGAAGCAGTAAATCTCTGTGTTGCAGATAACCCAGATGATGGAACCTCTCCGCATTAGCAGCACAGAGTCATCACAGACTCAGTGGGATTATTGTGGCTCTGGGAAGCAGGGTGATAGGGAAGATGTGAGGTGCGAGGAAAAGACCACAGGAACAGAAGTCTCAGGAGCAGAGGAAAGTCAACTACACAGGCTGACAGAAGATGAGAAAGAACACTTCCTGGGAAGAGAGGTAGGGGAGAGGTGGTCCTAAGAGAGCCTCTGGTCCTGGATGAGAGACAAGAGACAGTGAAGGAAATCAGCTCTAGAAGAAATGGGGAAGTCCCAGGTTCCGAGTGGGGAGACAGGGACACAGAGGAGGAGACGGCAGGGAGGGGGATGCAAAAGAAGTGTATGAGGGGAAGGATGTTTTTTATGTATAGATATGTATCTTTATGAACAGGAAGCTTGTTACAGATAAAACCCTTAGATGTGAGTTGGAGGAATTGCTCCTTGGCAGTATAAAGGTGACTCATGAGAGCTGGCAGTCTGCTCTCAAGTTTAAGGCAAGACTGGAATACTTGCCTTGTTCTAATTGGTATGTTATGCAGCACACAGCTTGGCTGGTTTCAGGCCCACGTGGCTGTGATAGCAATAACCATCTGCCCCTGGAGACCGTCATGTCTTGGAAGCAGGCACTGTCTAGCCTGGATTTGCATCAGCCCTGTGTCTAGTGGGGCTGTGGGCTCCCACCAGCCTGCGAGGTGTTGCTGGGACAGGTAACATAGCAGTGGAAGAAGAGTGTCATTTTTCCACACTCACATTTGTTCCCTTGCAAACTTAGACACCGGAGACCAAAATAACTTTCAGGGTTCTCACATTTCACCTGTTCAGCCAGGACAATGTTATTCCCAGCAGTTCCCTTGCATTCTTCCAGTGGTCAAAGCCAAACACAGCACAGTGTCCACTTTCTTTCTTCCTGAGGAGTCTGCTCCATGCTTCAGATCTCCTGTTGAGGAATTCTCAGGTGCCTTTGCACATAATCCCACTTAGGCACTCCAAAGAGCCTCTCTCCCTGTGCCTGTCACTCTAAATTATATTGGGAAATCACTACATCAACAGCACTGCTCTCCTTCCTGGCTGAGTCTATTCTCTGTCATATTCATGTGGGAGTTTGTGAGGAAACAACTTTGTTGCACTCTAGGGGATCCTGTAATCTGTGTCTTCAGCTTTAACAATCCTGAGGCAGTCTTACCTCAGCTCCTGCCTGCCCTCTCTACATCCATGACTCTGGCAGATGGACACAACACTGGGCACCAGTCAGCTCCATAATGTTTGTGTTAGCCAGAGGTGGTAATGATCCAAGAGAAGAGACTCAGCTGTTACTGGAGTGCTGGGCAGCACAGTGAAGGCTTGAATAAGGTCAAACATCATCCTCCAGAATAACAAAGAGTGAGCTGGCTCCCAGCTGAGACTGGGTGCAGTAAGGGGATGTGCAGCAGGCTGCCTGCTAGATAAAGAATTCAGGTGATAGGCTGCTATTTTAGTCATATCTCCCTTTTCCTCTCTGCTCTTCAGGACAACACTCAAGAGGCACCTGGAGAGAAAACTTTAGGTGAGCCACATCCACAGGAGATGAGTAATCAGGCCCAGGACCAAGATGATAGTGATAGCACCTCTGCAGCCCCTGTGCTGGACTCCACAAGTCCTGCTAACACGCAGCTGTAAGTAGTTCATTCTACTCGCTTGCAGGCACAGCAGAACAGAGTTGTTTCCCTTATCTCACATGAGAACAAGTGTATGGCACAGGCCACCTCTAGGAAGGTGACAGCTAAGAAGAGGAGGGAAAGAGGTAATTTGTGCTGTCTCTGTGGAACTGCCAGCATTTTTGGGCATTGATCCTAAGCTGAAGTGAGAGGAGTAGAGATTAAATAAGAAGTTAAATGGAAAATACATGTTTCCTTAGGGCAGCTAGGCCTTGTGTGAGCTGGGCATCCTGCTTTGTCAGGCAATGTCCAATACAGCTCCTGAGAGAGGCATTATCAGCCCCCTTTAGGCAGGTGCAGGCATGTCAGTCACATGCAGGCTCTGCCACATGTGTGATCGCCTGGCCTGCCTGGCCTGGGTTTTGGGGATGGGAAACAATAAAAAACACCTCAGTAAAGTTCTAAACTTCAGAGTAGCATGAGCTTTTCTATCCAGTTTGATCCTGCCCTTTTAAAGCTGCTCAGCTCAGCTCTTGTTTCTACCTATTGGCCAGGTCTTCCTGCATTCTGGATGTTTAGTTGTGCATTCAGATGCAGAATGCTTCCACCATCTCACCCTGAGAGGCTTTGCGTAGCTACAGCGAAGGATCTCTGCGCTTCATCCACCTGGATGTGGTGGGTGCTAGCAGAATTGCCACCTCCTACTTTGTCTCGAGTGTGATGATGTGGCAATATATTCCCTCCACAGGGTGCAGCTGAGCTGGGATAACCCCCTGCAGCGTTTGCTCTTCAAAAGAACTCTATTGTCCATCTGGAAGATGATAGCCAGTCACAGGTATGTGGGGTCAAAGGGTTGGATTGACATGGCTGCTGAACACATTGCCCTGAGTTCCAGCTCCTGCCACCAGGCCTTGTCCTCCCTTCCACAACAGCCACCACAGGCTGGCTTGTCTCTCCATAGCTTTGCTTCTGGCTCTCCTTGCAGCAAGAACAGCTGCATGCTGCAAAGCTAGAGAGAACACTGCATATTTATTTCCTCTGCCTAATGTGGCAGAGCCCAAATGTTGCTTCCTACACAGCTGGCACAGCCAGCTTCAGTGAGGAGCTCAGCCTCCTCCCATGCCTAGTCGTGCCAGCCACCAAATACTGGCTGTTGCTAATCAGCTGTGGCACTCACAGCAAGCGGGGAAGGGCAAGCACCGGTCCGTGTTGCAATGCTGTCTTTGGTGGAGAGGTGGACAGAGGTCATTCTTTGTGCTTGTCCCTGTAGATACAGTGGTCCGTTCCTGAAAGCAGTGTCAGAGAAACAAGCCCCTGGATACAGGGATGTGGTGAAGAGGTGAGTTTGTGGAGAAAGTGCTCAGTAGTTGATTTCTCTTCGTTTTTTCTGCCTTCTCTGGTTTCCAGAGAGCCAGTGGGAACAGTTTCCTTCCTCCTTTTCCAGAGTCTGGCTGTCACCAGCATCTCCTACTGATGTCTTTTAATAAAACTCCCTTCCAGGTGATTAGAACCTGGAAGCTTGCACCGACTCTGGTGCTGATAGGAATTGTGCCTGCCCTTTGCCAGCATTGCATGGCTGACTTTCTCCAGGCACAGTCCCTGCAGCTGTAAGCCCTGCCGGAGCAGGGGATTTAGCTTCTGCAGTGCAGTAGTCTGTTATCCCCATGCTGGAAGCGTGTGCCTCGATTGATACCCTCTCTTCATCCACTGTTTGCTCCCCAGCTATTTTACTCTCAGTGGAGAAGTGGGTCATAAGAATATTTCCCGGAGAGATTAAGGGCATTTTTCAGAGCTGAATCATGTTCTATTCTGGTCACAGTTGTCGTCTCTGCAGCCATTCATTTTCTCATTCTGTCAAAATAAGGGAAGTAATATTTATTCTCCATCATGTTCTCCGTACCAGTACTGCTATTTTTGCTAGTGGCACCATTCGATTTTAAGGGGTTTTAATAGATACCTATTTTAGTCACTTTTCTTTCTCCACAAAGACCCGGACTGACTTCATGAAGACTAATTAGTAGAATCGCTCTGCTTGCCTTCTCTGGAGCTCAACATCAAATTTTTTTTAGAGGTGACTGCTAATGACCTGCCAAGTTGATTGGATAGCAAGTGTCGCATTGGCTAAACTTAACTTGTCTGACTTAGAAGAAAAACATTTCTCACTCCTCCTCTTTGTCCTGAGCAATAAAAGTGATTGAAAAAAGCTGCGCTTTCAGGGCCATGCTGAAACGACAATAAGCACGTTCATGCAGAGCCTGAAGAATGCCTGGGGCTGGGCTGCAATTCAATTTTCCTTCTGTCTATCTTTTGTAGACCCATGGATTTAACCAGCATAAAGAGAAGACTGTCAAAGGGACACATTCAGTCCATGATCCAGTTCCAGCGTGACCTCATGCTCATGTTCCAGAACGCTATGATGTACAACAGCTTCAACCACCACGTCCACCGCATGGCCATGGAGATGCAGCGAGAGGTCTTGGAAGAGCTGCAGATGTTGTGTGAAGCCCTCCTGTGCTCAAGGGACAGGCTGGGGTGGGGGAGAAGGTAATAAGCCACGTCTGAGGCCTGTTTCTTTTGGAGCAGTGTTGTCTCGGTGGCTCAAGAGGTCTGCTGGGGCTCAGGGGACATGCTGACACTGCCGCCATGGCCTGTGGCAGACCTAGTTATCCCACAGTGGTGCCTGCCATGTTGATGGGATAAGGAACAAAACTGCTTCTAGGGTGGGCACCAGAAGGGAAACCTCCTTTCTTCCCCCAGGAAGAGCAGCAGCATAGCCCTGCAGTGAGAAAAGGTTCCCTGAGATGAGAAAAAAAAGGGGGGAGGGGAGAAAACCATCTTTGTGACCAGTTGGGATGAATCAGGGTCCAGCCCCGTGAAGTTTGCTGGCTGTTCACCCAGGGCGCTGCAGGAGAGCTCTGCTGTCCCCTGCCTTTCGTGCACGTCTGCGGCGTCGCTGGGCCGGGCTTCGGGCTGGCTTGAGCGTCTCCCCCCGCGGTGTCGCCTCAGGCCCCGAGGGCGGCAGGGCCCCGCGGTGCTGCGGCCTCCGCCCGCCGGGGAGGCCACCGCCGGCCGCACCCCAGTAAAGGCCCGTGTTGAAAGCTTGTCCCCGCGTGTTTGACACCCCGGCCCGAGGCGAAGGGTGGCGGGGAGGGAGCCGCGGGCCGGGGCGGGAGCCGCGGGGCCTGGGGCTGCAGGGGAGCCGCGGCAGGAGGCCCGGAGGCCGCGGGGAAGGGGCGGGAAGGCGCCGCTCGCCATTGGCCGGCGCGGTGGGCGGGTAACGCCAGAGGGGGTTGCCGATTGGCTGGCAGAGGCCTGGCGGCGGGTAGTTTCCCCTGGTGGGTGGCGCGTGCCCCGGAAGCGGAAGTGGTGACGGCGCTCGGCCATGGCGCGGGAGAAGCAGCCGGAGGCGGCGGCGGAGGCGGAGGGAACTCCTGAGCGCTCGTACCGGGAGCAGCTCGACTACCTGAACCCCATCGCCCAGCCCCTCGCCTCCCGCAAGCTGACGCGCAAGCTCTACAAGTGTATCAGGAAAGGTCTGGCTAGTACCGGGGCCGCGGCTTGGTGGGGACCGGGCCGGGCCGGGCGGGACCCCCCTCACGGTGTGCTTCTCCTGCAGCGGCCAAGCACAAGCAGATCCGTCGCGGCGTGAAGGAGGTTCAGAAGTTCATCAACAAAGGCGAGAAGGGGTAAGCGCTGCCCTGGCCCGGCCCTGCTGCCCCGGCCCGGCCCCGCTGCCGGAGGCCCGGCCGCTGACACGGGCTTTCCCCTGCAGGATCACGGTGCTGGCCGGCGACACTCTGCCTATCGATGTGTACTGCCACATCCCCATCATGTGCGAGGACAGGAACCTCCCCTATGCATACGTCCCTTCCAAATCGGTAAGGGGCTGGGGCTGCCCAGTGAGACGGAACCCGGTGGGCAGCACCCGGGGAGGCACAGATCTGGTGCCTGAGTGAAGCACCCGGTGCTTGTCCCTAGCCAGGGACAAACGGTCACGGCTCAGGTGTAGGAGTGTGGAACACTGTGGGACCGCAGAACCCTTTGCCCATGTCGAGTTCCTGCAGCAGCTGGGACAGGAGCTCACTGGGACGGAGCCAGAACGTGTTTTCCCCTTAGCTGTGAGCTGGGACCTGGCTGCTCGCAGAAGCGAGACGCTGGCCAAGGGTGTGGTGCTGGTGGGACATCCTCCCTTTTGTAAATTGCAAGTTGTGGCAGGGGGGTCCGTGTCTTTGGGACTTCACCCTGCTGCAGGCAGCTCTGCAGACCCGGGCTCCCCACCCTGGGTAGGGAGTACGGTGGGTGAAGTGTGTGCCAGCCCGCCTGTGGCATGTGCCAGCCCAGCACTTTGCTTCCAGGGCATAGGAGACAAACTGGGAAAAGGGTTCTTAAACCCCGGAGGGCTTGAGGGGCTGGCAGAGACATCTGCCCTGTTGTTAGACTGGGGCATGAAGCATGCTGGCTGGGTGTCAGGCCTCTCCTCTGGGGGGGACCTGGCACCCCACAGCCCCCTCACACACACACGTTCTCACTCTGTTCCCACAGGACCTGGGAGCCGCGGCTGGCTCGAAGCGCCCAACCTGCGTGATCATGATCAAGCCCCACGAGGAGTACCAGGAGACCTACGATGAGTGCTTGGAGGAGGTGGGGGCCCTTCCCCTGCCCCTGTGAAGGGCCGGTGGCGGGTCCTCCTCCTCCCCCTGCCTGCGGGGCTCTCCCCCCGTGTTTGCGGGGATGCTGCCGAGGGCACTGACTGGGGGATGGGGGTCAGCGCTGCGGGGGTGAATAAACGTGTCTGGGGGGTTTGTAGAACGCGGTCCCGGCACTCTGTACTGGGGGGGGGGGGGGCGGGGGAGGCTGGTCCGGCCGGGGGTCCGCCGCGCCGCCAGGGGGCGTCCGCGCTGCGAGCCGCAGGGGGGGCGGGGAGCCACCCATTGTCGGGGGCGGGGCGAGTGCGGGATGGACCACTCCCACGGGGGGGGCGGGGTGTACGTCCGGGCTTCGTTGGGCCGGGTTAAACCATTCCGGGGGAGGGGGAGGAGGCCTGTCCCGGCGGCAGCGCCCCGGGGCTGGTCCGCCCGCCCCCGCAGGGCCCAGCCGGTCGCGCAGGCCCCGGCCCTGCCGTGACTCAGCCCGCTGCAATGCCCCGACTGGTTGTACCGCCAGCCCCGGGCCGCCTCCCTCCCCGACGCGGCGGCTCCCCGGCAGCCTGGATGGGCGCGGGAAGCGCGGAGGGAGGCCGCCCCGCTGCCCCCTCCCCGGGCACCGCAGGGCCCAGGCCAGCCCGCACCCCCCTTGTGTGGCTGAGAGCCCCGGTAACCCTCTCCCCCGCCGCGCTGGAGGACAGCAAAGGCAGGGGCCAGAAGAACGAAATCCGGGTTTATTGCAGGAAAGGCCGAGGAGAGCTGGGCTGGGCCTGGCCTTCACGTGGCTGCTGTTACAGGCGTGGAGCCGGGCTCCTTCCAGTGCCTCTCGACCAGGTCTCCCCCAGCACTGGCCCAGCTCCTCAACTACCCATTGCCCACCCTGGGAGGGGTCATGGCGGGACACCCCAACCTCTTCCCCAGCTTGGGGAGCATGCCAGCCCCCTGCCCACACGCCCCAGTCCTCTTTCCCCTCCCCAAAGGCCTCCCAGTGTGGCAGGGCACCAGGTTCCCATCCCTCCTCACACAAGGCACTCGCCCCTCTCGGCTCAAGGGCTCGCTACAGGGAAGCTGCGTTGACCACCCTCCGTTGCAGAGCAACCCCAATACTGGTGACATGGAAAGCCCCAACAGAGGTGCTGAGGCAGCTGCCCCCTCGCCCAGCAGTACCAGCACTTGTCAGGCTTTCCTCCTCTGCCTTCCCAGTGGCACGAACACAGACCGGTGCAGGCACAGGGCGCTGCCACACCACCAGCTCCTGGACCCAGCTGACAGGGCAGCTACTGTGAGCAGCAGCTGGAACCCCCACAGCAAGGCAGCAGGGTTGGGGACAGGGCTTGACCCTCTTCTTAGCAAGACATTAAGTTACCAGGTTGTAGGGAACAAGGGTGGCAGAGGAGGAGGGGCAGGGAACGTTTCACAGGGTGCTTGGTTTCTGCCCCCATGGCAGAAGGAACCATGGGGCAAACGCTCCTGGAGTCAGAGCATGGGGTACATGCAAGACCCCCACCCTGGCATAGATGACCCCCCACTCTGCAGAGACACCCCCCCCCAGAAGGTCCTGAAGAGCTGCAAGAAGGAAAAGCTCCCTTGTCGCAGTGAGTCCTTCTCCCCAGGGCAGCGCCGAGCGGATGGTCCTTGTGCAGACCCCGAGATTGTCCCGTTGCAGCAGCAAGAGACCTTCCCCCTTCACAGTCCCACCAGCATCCTGCCGCTCAGATCTTCGAGGACTCCACCCGCTCGATCCACGGCGAGTCGGCCCCGATGTCCCTGGGCTCTGACCGCAGCTGCCGCAGCTCCCGCTCCAGCGCCTGGCTCCGGTGGTACATCTCCATGTAGCTGGCCTGGAGCTCCCGCTGGTACCGCAGCACCTTTTCCTTCTCCTCCTGCCAGGTTTTCCTCTCCAGCTCAAAGTTCACAGCCTGCAGCTGGCCCTGGCGCCTCTCCCGCAGCAGCTCTGCCCACAGCCACTCCACCTGCCGCTCCAGGGGCTCTGCCGTGTCGCTGTGAAGGCCCCGGCACTTGGAGTCATCAGTTTCGCAGCCAGGGAAGTCCTGGCACGCCGGCATGGGGTCGTCGCCCAGTGGCAGTGAGGCGCCAGGCTCCGGGGGGCTCTGGAATGAGTCTGCCAGTTGTGCCAGCTGGGAGTCCCTGGCCTGGACCTCCGCCTTGGCCTCCCGCAGCTGCGTCTTCAGACTGAAGATCTCACCCAGCTTCTGAGCCATCTCCTCCTGGGTGTCCCGGAGCTGCTGCTTCAGCAGGGAGATCTCCGCTGCCTTCTGGCACACCTGCAGGGCACAAGTGAGCAGTGAGGAAGGGTTGGAGGAGCAGGACCCCAGGGGTGGCAGCACCCCAGGTTGTCACCACAGCATCCCTGAGAGACCAGGAGCATCACACCTGACTTGTTCTCCCTGTCCTGCAGCCATGAGTGACACCAGAGCAGGGAAGCACTGCCCCCATCCCTGGGTCCGTGGCCAGGAGGGTGGCAACAGGGAGGGAAGGAAGGGGACTCACCTCCCACTTGGTCTCCTCCAGCTTGGGGCTGACGCGCTCGCCCTGAGACTGCCGGAGCTTGGGCTCCTCACACTGGCACTGCTGCATGCTCAGCTCCTCCTGCAGCCGCTTCTTCTCCTGCTGTGCCTTGTAGAGCTGCAACTGCAGTGCCCGCTGCCCGCGCTGTGCCTGCTGCGTCACCTGCTGCAGCCGGGCCATGTACATCTGCTTCAGATCCTCCAGCTCGTCCAGCCACAGCCGCTGCTTGTCCTCAAACACCTGCCAGCACAGTGAGGGTGCTGGTGAGGGTCTGTAGCCTGCCCCTATGTGGGGCAGCCCCAGGGAAGGATCCCAGAAGGTCCTGTGATATTGGGTCCTCCCAAGCTTGGACATTCCCAGCCCATCGCCCAGGATGGCAGGACAGCAGCTCCTTCACCACTCCTTCCACCCAGGCACAGCTGCCCCACACCCCTGCCTGGGGCACCCAGCACAGCCCCAGCCCCACAGCTCACCTGCGTGAAGGGGTCTTCGGTCTCGCTAAGGCTCCTCTTGAGCTGCCGCAGCTCTCCTCCTGTCTCCTGCAGCCGGTCCTCCAGCTGCTTCACCGCATCCTCCAGCGAGTAGGTGAACTCATAGGGTGGCGGGGGCTCCCCGGGGCTCTGCAGCCGGCTCAGCGTGGCCATGCTTTTGCAGGACAAGGGTGCCTTCTCGGGGGCCAGGGGGTCCCTGGGGCTCCGGGAGACCCTGTCCAAGGAGCCCCCAATATGGTTGATGTGGCCCATGGAGGCGCTGAACTGGCTCTGGGCAGGCTTGAGGCGGGAGCCGTAGGAAGGGAAGCTCTGGATGGAGTTGTGGCTGGAGTCGGAGGCCTCATCCAGGCTGATGGCATGGAGCAGGTGGGTGCGGAGCGGGCCGTGCTGCGAGGCCGCCGTGCTGCTCTGCGACAGCAGCGTGTGCAGGCTCCCATTGCTCTTGGACAGCTTCTGCCCCTTGGACGAGGACAGGCCCTGCATGGAGACCAGCCCCTTCCCGGCTACCGCCTTGAAGGCTGAGGGCCTGATACGGCACTGAAAAACAAGAACAGGGTCAGGATGAGCCCAACAGCCCCCACCAGCACACACAGGTGCCCCAAGCCAGGGAGAACCCACTCACCACCAGCCCCATATCCCTGGACATCCTCAAATCCCCCCATCCCATCCTGGGCATGGACTGTTCTGCTCCAGCCCCATCGTCTCGCAGGATTTTGGGGCCCAGCACGGCAGCCGCAGCCACAGCCTCACCTTGTCAAAGCGGCCCCTCTCAGGCAGGGAGCTCTTGGAGAAGTCAGCCCCACGGTGATGCTCACGGGAGCAGCGCTCGGGGGACCGGTTCTCACGGTCACTCTCATAGTCCCGCTTGTAGCAGGCACCCGACGTCTGGTGCTTCCGCTCTGACCGCGTCTCCTTCTTGGCCCCGTGCAGGTAGCCGAAGAGCTCCCGCTGGCTCGGCCCCTTCCGCAGCAAGCCGTCGGGCTGCCGAAGCCCCCGCGAGCCCCCCAGCTGGGCCCGCAGCTCCAGGGGGGACAGATCCTGCTTCTCCACCAGGCTGCCCACGCTGCCCATGCTGCCGACGACACGGACAGGCTCCGAGGAGAGGTAGGTGCTGAGGACTCGGGTGTCGGGCTCACAGGTCACAGGACCCTGTGCTGCTGCCATGGAGAATTAGAGAAAAGCCCGGTACCAGCACTGCCGAAGGAGAGACAAAGTCAGCAACGCCAGGCAGCCGGGACTTCGAGCCCCCCCACCGGCACCCCCTTTCCCAGCTGGCCCCAAGGACCAACATGGGCTCCTGGTGTTGGGAGGGACCCACCACATCCCAGGCAGCTCCCCAGGGGACCTGGGAGCCGAGCGAGCAGGGCACCGCTGTGCAGCATGCACCGGACAAGCTGCGGTGTGGCGGGGGCTCCCCCCTGCTGCCCCCCGCCATGGCGGAGCGCCTCCCTCCCACACCCAGCCCCACCTCCCGCCCGCGGCCGGGGCTGCCACCAAAACAGGCACCTGCCGCCCAGCCAGGCGGGCGAGTTCAGGAGCCGGCAGCACCTGCCTGGGCCTGGCGCCAGCCCCGGCCCGGCGGCACCGAGCCACGCCACCGGGACCTCGGGGTCTGGACACGCTCCAGAGACCTCCCCGAAATGACCCTGGGGATGCCCAGTCCCGGGGTCGTTGGCTCAGTCTCCCTAGGGTGCGCAGGGAACAGGCATCTCTCCTGCCCCACGGGGAGTCTTCCCGCACGGCACAGCCTCCTGCACCACGCAGGGCGAGTTCCCGAGCCCTCCCTGCAGCCCCACTCCATCCGCAGGCACTCCCCACCCCAACGCCAGGCAGGGACGAGGTGGCCACAGCCCAGCTGCTGCGTGCGTGCGGGGGACCCCGTGGCCGGACACAGCGGGAAGGGGCAGGATGCGGACGGGACAATGCAGCTTCCTGCGCAGGTGGCCAGGGGAGGAAGGATGCGAGGATGCCTTCGGCCTCGGCTCCCCAGCACCGGGGAGTGGGACGATGGCCTTCGCGGCCCTTCGCGGGCAGCCCCGGCGGAGGGGACACGGCGAGCGTGGCAGGGGCCAGACAGAGCCCCCACTGCGGCTCCCAGCCTCGTCGAGGGCTCGCGGGCCAGGTTACACCCAGGAAGCTGCCCTGGTTCTCAGCACCACGCGCCGGGTAAACAAACACCCCGCTTTTAATTGCTGCCACGCACAAACCTGTCTGACAGCTCCCGGCCTGCGCTGTCACCTCCCTCCGTGAGCCCAGCACCTGCTCTGGGCATCGGCACCCCACGAAGGGCGGCAGCGATGGACCCTCGGGGAGGGTTCGGGCTGCCTGCGGTGCCAGCGGGTGCGCACAGGGATGGGGGACACGGGTGTCCCCATGGGGGAAAGCTCGCAGCATCCAGCCCCCCGGGCACCGGGGCATCCACCGGGATCAGCTCGGCCGAGCCCCGCAGCGGCTCCTCCCGGCACAGTCGGCCGAGGAAGTAGGTCAGGTTGTGGGAGGTTTTGGGAAGCGCCGGGGGAACCCGAAGGTGTCCTGCCTGCGGCGGGAAGGGTGTCACCCCCCAGGCGGCAAAACACCGGTCCGGCCAGCCTGGCTCCTTCCCGCGGTGGCGGAAGAGATCCGATCCCAACCCCAGCCGTGCCCCCGTCGAGTCCTGCCCGGGCAGGATACGGCCACAAACCCTTTCCCGTCCCCTCCGGGTGTGAACCGGAGGGGGGGGCTGCGGGGAGGGGGGGGGGGGGTACTGCGGGGAGGCGGGCGCGGGGAACCCGCGCCCGCCTCCCCGCAGTACCCCCCCCCCCCCTCCCCGCAGCCCCCCCCTCCGGAGCCCGGCCGGAATTTCCGGCACGGAGAAGGCAAAGGGGGAGGTCGGTCCCCGGGGCCAGGCCCGGACGAGCGCGTTACAGCCGGGGACAAAGCACCGCAGGGCGGAGAGCACCGGCGGGAGGGGAGGGGCTCACCGGGGACCGCACCGGGAGGAGCACCGAGGCTCACCGGGGGGGGCGTAGCGAAGCGCACCGGAGCTCGCCGGGCGGGGGGGGGGGAGACGGCGGCGCACCGGGCCCGCACTCACCATGCCGGCGGCGCGGCGATCCCGCTCGGCTCCTCTCCCCGCTCCTTCCCTCGCCGTGTTTGAACGCGCCCCTCGGCCGCGGCCGCGCGGGCAGCGGGCGGAGCCGGCACCGGCAAATCGCGGCGCGGAGGCGGGCGGCGGCAGCGGGGAGGGGCGGGGGGAGGAGGAGGAGGAGGAGGAAGAAGAAGAAGAAGAAGAAGAAGAAGAAGAAGGGGGCGGCTCGGCCGTGCCCACCGGCGGGGCGGGGCAGGGCGCTGGCCGGGGCGGGCTGGCTGCGCGCAGCGCCGAGCACCCCTTGCGCAAACCCCCAGCGTGGGGAGACCCCCCCCCCACCCCCGCAAACCCCTCAGTTACGGGACCGGGACCGGCAGTAGGGGCCGCAGCCGGCTACCGGTGGCCCTCACCGTGCCGGGGGGGCCGGTAGAAGCAGACCGTATCGCCCACCCCGGGCGCGGGCTGGGCCACCGGGGCAGGGGAGAAGCATTTTGCTCAGCTTCGTTGGCCACACCAAGGTCCTGCGGAGGGGAAGAGGGGTTTTGGCTCCCTGGGACAGTCTCTGCACCCTTCTCTTGCAGGACAGCCCCTTGTCCCCCCCACTACAGCACCCACGGGTGGGCCAGCACCACTGGAGGTGCCTGTGCTGCACAGCTCGCTCCGCAGGCCGTGGCACGCCACGGAGGGCATGGAGTAACCCTGTGGGGCTGCCACCCGGCCCAGTGCCTGGCCTGGCACCGGTGAGACACGGCACACTTCATCCCTCTGAATCAGCTCTGCCACGTCCTGGCTAGAAGCCAGTTTTGTCACTCGCCACCCCTGCAGCGTGCCAGGCACCGGGAGCAGGGATCCCAGCACGGGGCAGACCTGGTCACCGGGCATCCCGGCCTGCCCAGGGAGCGGGACACCTGCAGCAGCCCTGCTCGGTCTCCACAGTAGCCCATGCACGGTGCCCATCTCCCCCTGGGGAGGGATCGCACCCCCACTGTCCCCAGCTGGGGTTTGGGGACGTGTGTATCCGGCGTGCTCACGCACCAGGGCCCTGCTCACTGCCAGCCCCCCCCGCCGCACACCAGAGTCCTCAAGCTGTGCTGCCAGTGCTCACCCACACACACACACTGTCCCCGGTCCCTGCTCACCAGGCTCACATGCTTACATTATCCTAGGTGCGGTGCCAAGGCACGCAACTGCTCCCTCCGTCCCCAGCCTCCCTGTTCCCCGCAGCTCCTTTTCACCACCCGGCTGCATGCCGGAGCAGCAGCACACGTGGCCTCTGAATAGGGGGGCCCTTTGCAATGGTGCCATTTCCCATCCTGCTGGCACCAGGAATGCATCTGCGATGCCCCGGCCCTCTGCCTGGAGCTCAGCCACGAATGGGGCACCCCTGGCAGCCCATGGGGACAGGCATATGCCCATGGCGGCAGGCAGTAACGGCATCCCGCTGGGGCCCCGGTCTGGGCAAGGTTGCAGTGATGCTGGGCTGACTTCAATGGGTGCTGGTCACAGCCGCGCCCCTCCTTCCCGTCTGCCCCGTTTCCTGCCACCACATCTCCACCCCAGGCTGTGCTTCCCCAAGTACATCTCCCTGGGATGGCAGCTCCTGCATGGCCCTGGGCTTAGTCCTGTCTGGGACACTGCAGTGGCCAGGGATGCCCCGTTCTCTGGGCAGAGATGCTCCTGCCTCCCATCAGCTTTTCCCCAGCCCACTCTCCCCACACGCCTCATCTCCCCGGTCCCCCTCCCACATCATGATAGTACAGCAATTTTCATGTGGCCACCAGCAAACCACTCCGGGCACCACCCGGTTTAAAACAACCTGACAATAAAAGCCAGCCGATTGCTGTGCCCCCACACAGCCTCGCTGACAGCAATTTGGGCCCCAGAAGGGGGGTCGCAGAGGGGCAGGGCTGGGACTCCAAAGGCTGTCTCTGCCCCCAAGCATCCTGACCCCCTCCTCAGGGTTGCTGAAAGCATTGGGAACACCAGGAGGCCTCACAGCTCGGCTCCACGGGGCTCCCGGGACAGCAGGCAGGGTGTTATCCATCTGCAGAAAGGTGATGGGGAAAAATCCTCATCCCCTCCTGCTGGGCCATTGCTAATAACGAAGTGCGTGGGGGGGAACAGAGCTGAGCGACCTCCGAGTCACATTCAGGGCTATAAAAGGAAGCTGGGTCTCCAGCACGGCGCCTCTTCCATAAAAGCAACCAGAGGATGAGGGGGCTGCGAGCAGAGCTGAGAAATAGCTGCCAGGCAGCGGGAGAGGAGCCTTTAGCGCTGAGCAAAGTGTGAGGTGCACATATGCTTCTGTTTCTGCACATCTACATCTTCATGAAACCTGCCCGAAACCGTGTCATCTATTTTGAACAGCGCGGAGAAATACTTTGATCTGCCTCCGCTAGCCCTGGCTCCAGTTCAGGCACCGGTAAGTGACTGGCATACAGGTGGCCGATCCCAAAACCTGCATGATGGAGAGACAGGAGTAGGGCTCCTGGGCCAACATCTCCCTCCAGCTGACCGCAGCAAGGGACATGACAGGTCCCGGGAACACCTCCAGAGCACTGCACCATGTGTCCAAGCCTACCTGCAATCTTTGTGCGAGATACCAGTGCTGCTTTGGTGCTGCGAGGCTGAAGAGGCTGTTGGGAACTCTTGGGCAGCGCGTCTCCACATTGCCCTGGGGCAAGGACAGGCCTCGAGCTGGGGAGGAGGACACGCTGGGCCTGCCTGTGCCTTGGATGATGCAAAGCAGCATGGCCTGATCCTCGCCGCCCTGCGCCGCCACCTCAACCTCTTCCTGGGGAGGCAGCCCCCCTCGCACTCCAGTCTGCAGGGCTCCAGACTCCTCACCCAGCTCCAGAGCAGCGTGGAGAGCAGACAGCACCAGATCTCTCCAGACGCCCCATCCTGCTGCCCCTACACAGTACACAACCCCCACACTTGGCTCTGATGCTTTTGCCTCCCTCATCCCGGCGCTCCTCCCCGGAGATGCCACGTCCCCAGGACCACTTGTCTTCCCAGGATGGTGACAGCTTCTGTCTGGGGACATCTGCAGGCACCCGGCAAAGCGACCACTCCAGGAAGCGCCAGGCAGGGGACAAGGACAGAAGGGGGCCAGGAAACGCAGAGGGCCTGGTGCCAGCACTGAATGGAGGGGTACCGGCTGCTCGGCTGGGTCTGCCCAGCTTGAGGAGGCAGCAGCACCCAAAATGCATGCCAAGACCCCAGAGCCAGCACAGTACAGTCCCACACATGGCACGGTCTGTGAGCCAGCCCAAGCACCCTCCGCTCTGGAGCGGCACAGCACCATTTCACCCAACAGCCCAGGCCAGGCTGGTGATGGAGGACAGCTCAGTGCCGGCAAGGGTCTCCCTTGAGAGTCGGCAGGCATCTCTGCCACCCCTTGACAGACCAGGGTGAGCGGCAGCATCCTAGAGGTCACAGCGCCTGTTCGCTCCCAGCACAAGCAGGCACAGACCAGGCGCTGCTCCACGGTTGCTGGTCCCACCTGGGGCTCAAGAGCCAGGTCCCAAAAACAAGGCATGCGACCCCCCTGCCCAGTTCTACACATCCCACTTCCCGCCAAAAGGCGCTGGTGTGGCTGATTTCTACCAACCCCAAACAACTGTCAGCCCCCAGGGCTCTTCCTCACCTGTTGGGACATGACCAGCTTCCCCACCTCCTGGGTCCAGCACTGCAGAGCACGCAGGAATGTTCCCAGCAGCCAGAGGAGGAGACTCACCTCCTCCTCCTCATGTCTCCTGTCCCAGGGCAATCTCCCAGCACACAGCATCAGTGCTACTGCCACCTCCCATGGGCTGCTCTTGCTCTGACAGTAGCAGGTCCCCAGGTCACTGCATGGGTTGGGCTCCCGGGGACCCAGGGTTTGCAGGGTGCATCTGCCCAGTCACCTCCTGCTCACAAGCACCCCAAGGCTGTACAGCCCTTTGCCTACTCACCTTCCCCGAGCTGTCCACTGACCTAGACAAGCCACATCCACAGCGGGGAGGCTTGAGCCCACAGCAGAGCCCTCGCAGCGAGGGACCAGCACCATGATACCCTCATTAAGTAACTACCCCCTGTCCTGCTGGAAGGGACAGCCCAGGCCCTTGTCCTGCCACAACATGGGAGAAACTGGCCTGGCAGCAAAGCAGGGCCTGGGCAGCTAGAGCAAGTGGGTGAGCAGCCTGGCCCCCCCACAGCCTTGCCTCTCCCTCATCAACCCAAACTCTCCTGTTCCCACCTCCAAGGAAAGCACCCCAGCGCCTGCCTCGCCCAGGGAAGCTCTTGCTCCCCTCGACTCAGGTGGGTTAGAGGCAACCATCCCAATTCCTGCACTTCACCTCACCAGCACTGTGGTTCTTCCCAGGACACCTCATATAGGGCCAGAGCAGATCCCAGTTGCCCTCAAGGGCTGCTGGGGAGAAAGCAGGCTCTCCAACCCCCCTGAAAAGTCTGAGGCACCACATGCCACAGAAGGCAGGCAAGGAAAGGAGCAGTTCAGCCAGACCTCTCCTCTGTACTCCACAGAGAGAAGTCCTGGGCTACCTCAACTGCTGACATCCCGCAAAGCTGCAGATGCTGGAGCTCGGGGCACAGCTCAACCACAACCACTTCCTGCAATGAGGTGACCACAGCACAGCCCTGGGGGTACCTGGCAGCTGAAACACAGGCACCATCTCACTCGGTGCCCGTTTCAGACTGGCTTGGCCTCCAAACCAGAGCAGATCGCCTGTCCAGACAGAGCGTAGCCAGGGCCAAGCCAGAAACAGGTGCGCTGAAGCCAGTAAGGTGAAAGGAGTAGGAAAAAGGAGCTGCACAGCACAGCCCAGGGCATTCACAGCTCACAGGTGCCCTGATAGTTCTTTATTGTCCTCTGAGCTAGGTGGCAGGTCAGCCATGTCCAGCGCAGGAAAATTGCCTCCTGGACCTGCCCTGGGATGCAGCACCAGTGTCCGCAGCAACGCCACTGAGTCCCACTCTTGGCCTCTTCTGTTGGTCCCAGCAAAGCCCGGTTCCTGGTTCTCGGCTTTTTGTTTCTCTGTGTCTTGCCAGCACCACCATGCTCGTCTGCTGCAAAAATCCTGCCTGCTCCCAGCAACTCGGCGGCAGCTCCGTCGTCTTGGCACAAGCACAGCACACATGACTGGCACACGGGAGACAGGCTCAGCCAAACGTGCACCAAGGGGTCTCGCTTGTGTCGCAGTCCAGCAAGATATTAAGGACAGTGCAAGGGGCTCCTGCCACACTCAGAGCTGTCCGTGACTCAATTCGGTACCTCACGTTGTTCAGACCTCCCTCCCGATCCACCTTAAACTGTTCCTGAGGAAGAGAAAGACCATTCAGCCCACACTGGCTTCCAGCAGAGAAGGAAGCACCCAGTGCCCAGGGAGGCAGCGCAGAGCTGGCAGGGGAGGACATGAGCAAGGTGGACTCAGAGCACGTGGTGATCACAAGTCAAATCTCCTGTGGTTCCCCTTGACCACACTGAGGTCTCACCTGCTTCTGTGCAGCAATGCGCTTCTGGTCTCTCTTCCTCCAAGCTGGGTCATGCAGGTGCTGGAAAGTCTCGTATCCAGTTGTGATTCCAGAGGGACGGCGAACCTGGAAGGAGAGCAAAGCTTCTATAAAGCTACCAGAAAACTTGCTGCACCTACTATTGGAGCGGGAAGCGCAGAAGGTCTGCCTTCCCCAGCTCCTGACCTGGGCAGCTACAGCCAGGGGCTGGGTGGGGAGATACTAAGGGCAATTTCAACCTAGGAGGCCAAGGAGCACCCCTTACCTGGAGACCGGCTCCTTTGATACGTCGATAAAACTCATCATCCTCCCGTCCCCAGCCCCAGAAACGGTTGGACATGCCGTTGCACTGGAATGAGAGGGGCACCGTACCAGCCAAGGTCCATCCAGTCCAGCACAACTCCACGCACCGCAGAGGCGCAGACACCAGCATTGCAAGCCCTGAGCGCCAGCAGAGCCTCCCCTCTCCTGTCCCCCACCAGCTCACACCGCAGGCTGTCCCCAAACCATTTTGACTCCTTTCCCTCCTTCCCAAGCGTGGAGCACAAAACGTACAACTGTCCACCAAGACAATGTCATAGCCCCTGCCCCACATCCTACACACACGCTTACCATCTCATAGTGCTGCTTGGTGAGCAGCAGGATGCCACCCACATAGGTCTTATAGTGGTAGAGCGGGTGCAGCTCTGGGGATGCAACGTGGAAGGGCCCCGCCTCTGGGAAGCTGTAGTCCAGCTGCTCGTTGAGGGGCAGGAGATCGACATCATGCATCGCAATGTAGTCGGTGTCGTTGCCGCTCTCCAGGAAGCCCACATTGATCAGGGATGCCCTGTTAAACCTGCCATGGGACCAGGGAGTCTCAGTGCCACGCAGAGCAGCCACCATCCCTTCACGTCCCTCTCCCGTGCTCCTCAATGCTAGGTGTTCAACTGGTCCCCAAATAGGGACACACACAAAGATGGTATTCCCTGTCTCCACAGTACCGGGTGCCGTGGCTGTCCATCCTGAAGCTGCACCCCTGCTTCTCCCTACGCAGGCAGCACACGCTGACCCTGATGGTGATGGGCAGGGGTTTGGCCACTGCAGACCCCAAGGGGCTACAGCAAGCGCCATCCTGCCCAAGGCTGGCTGCGGAGCTCCACGGCACCCACTGGGGCTGCAGGCAGGTACCGGACAGTGAGCAGGGGCTGAGCGACAGCATTTCCAAACTGCCCACAGTATTTCTTTGAATTTCAGCATCCCCAGATGTTTGCTGCTATAGACCTGCGACACTGAGGAGAAAGCTGAAGTATCTGCGCGTAGATAATTCTCCTCTTGCTTAGGAAGAGAGAAGTAAAGTATGGTTTTGTCTTTCTATAAGCTCTAGAGTGAGTAAATTTGGGCAGAGCATCATGGCCCAGCCCTGACTCCCCCTTGCCCAGGCCCTACACTTCTCCACACCGCCAGAGGCAAGCGGGAGACCCTCTCAGCAGGGGATTTGGAGAATGGCCGCCTCGCTCCCTTTTTCTGCCGGGCTTCGCCGTGGGAAGGGGAGACGCTACCTGAAATGATCCACCTGGTTGAGGACGAAGATGTGGTGGCGGATCCTCTTCTTGCTCAGGAAGCGGTGCATGTAGGGCACGAAGGCCAACAGCTCCTCGAAGCGCTCTCGGAAGGGGACGAGCAGCGCCAGGCGGTGGGGACCCCACGACGGCTCGTCCTCCGCCGGCAGGAGGGGCACCTGGGGCGGGCAGGGCTGGCGGGGAGCCCCCCGGCTCTGCCCACCGCCGGGAACCGGCCCCTCGCCCGAGCAGCTGAGCTGGAGCCAGAGCAGCGAGGCGAAGCCCAGGAGCAGCGCCAGGAAGAAGAGCGGGAAGACGGAGAACCTGCCGGGCAGCAGGCCCAGGAGCGGCGGGGACCTGGGGCACAGCGGGCGGGGGTCAGCGGCCGGCGGGGACACCCCCCTCCCCCCTCAACGCGAGGGGACCCCCGAGCCCCACCACACACACCCCCCCACCACACACACACACACACACAACACCCGCCCGCTGTCGCCCCGCTCACCCGCCGCCGCGCAGGCGGAGCGCGGCCCTGCGGCGGGCCGGGCCCATGGCGCTCGGCCGGCCCCGCCACCCGGCCCCGCCGCCGCCGCGGGACACGCTGGCTGCGCCCCGCCGCTGACACCCCCCCGCCGGAAACACGGCCCGGCCCCGCCGTTCCGCTCCGCTCCCTTCCGCCCGGCGGGGAGGGCCGGGGGCGGGACCGGGCTTGCGGGGACACACACGCCCACACACACGCCCCGCCGGCCGGGGACTCCCCTCCTCCGGGCACCCCGAAACCTCCGGGACAGCCCCTGTTCCTTGGCGTGTGTGTCGTCCCCCCCAATTCCTCTGGGACCCTCCGGGAATTCCGCCCCCCCCCCCCCCCCCCAAGGACAACCCACCACCAAGCTCGGACCCCTCCCGGGGGCAACAACACCCCCCTCCCAGCCCAGCCCCAACACCCAAAGACACCCCGGCCCCCCAGCTCTCTCCTATCCCTCAAGCAGAGCCCCCCTTTTCCCACCCCAGACAAAGCCAGAGCCGCAGGTGGTGTCAGTCCTTTAATGCCCCACTCAGCCCCCTCCCCACAGCCCCCTTACATTCACACCCGCCGCTACTTGCCCTCCCCCCCCACACACACAGGCAGCAGGGCAGGTCTCGTCTGGTGGGGGGAGCGCTGGAAAAACAGAGGAAAGACCTCCAGGCTCCCGCACCGCAGCCCTGGGGGCCCCAGCAGGCATCGCCCCCCTCGGTCCAAGCCACCGGACGCCAAGGGCCGGGCAGGGGTCACAGCCAAACAGACAGATAAGAAAATACTTCTGATATTTCTCAGAAACAGCTTTTAGAAACCACAGTTTTTACAGCTCCCCATAGAAAAGATGGGTTTGGGCACAGGCCGCAGCCCAGGGCTTCTGCTAGTAGAAACGCTTATTCCGCTCCTGGCGTTTCTGGAAGACCACAGCTCCCACCACAGCGCAGACGATGATGCCCAGCAGCGCGCAGAGCAGGAGCAAGAACACCTTCCAGCCTGTCAGAGGCCCGCTTCGGAAATTCCCCGTTGGGTCATCCACATTGTCTGCAAGGATAAGAACAGCTACAGAGACTGACCCAACCTCGGCTCCTGCGGGTTCTCACAGGGTATCACAGCTCTGATGCCTTTCAACAGGCCTTTAAGAGTCCCAGTCCTCCACTGAAGGTTTCCAAAGCCCAGAGACTCACCTTTGGGTGATTTAAGGAGGCTGACACTGGGCTCAATCTTGGTCCAGTCAACGGTCTCATCTTCTAGAGGGTGCTCCACCATGAGCTGGAATAGCTTCATCGAGATAATGTCGTGATTGTCTGGGAAACAACCATCAGCACCAAACACTGTCAGAAGCTCCAAGAGATGTCCACGCACTCAGAGCTCCCCTAGGACCGTGCTCTGCCAGGTCCAGGTCTCCTTCCCTCTCAAGCCACCCTCACACCCCAGGTATCAAACTGCAATTTGAGATGTTCCTTAGCTCTCAGATGCCTCCCTTCCCAGGCCACGTGTCCCTACCCAAGGGGTTTTCAAGAGACTGGTGAACAATTCAGGGAAAGGAAGCCATTGAAGCCATCCAATGCATCCACAGTGTTATAGTCCAAGCTCCAAATAGTATGTGTTCCTGTGAGCAAAGCCCCCTCTCACCAGACAAGTCTCCAGTGCCAGCAGAAGCACCAAAGAAGTAGCCGGTTGGCAGCTGCACCCCTGCAATGTCAATGCAGTTCTTCCATTCATTCTTGTCTTCCACATCGGTCATCACCTGTAAAGACCAAGGGAGCGTCACAGCAGGAACACACGCTGCCGTCCTGCCCACCTGCAACTCTCTTGGAGCTGGAGGTGCAGGAGAAGCAGGAAAACCATCTCCACGTTACCTACTGACACAGTAACACCCGCCCCTCAGCACTGCCTTGTCTAACATGCAACAGACACCCTGCAGAAGGTGTCACCACATCTCACCGTGAGACGACCTCGGGAGTACCGAATTGCCAGGAAAGTGTCGTGATTCTGGTTCCGAAGGTCCGCAGTGCACCCCGCTAGCTCTGTCCAGCGCCCATCCTTACTGTGGTCGTACGTCAGGGAGCCGTTGTTCACCATCGCAGAGATATAGGGGAACACACGCTGCAGGGAGGAAAGCACTACTGCTTTCAGTCTGCATGACCCTTCAAGATGCAGACCAAGAGCCACCTTCCCCTGCCTGGTCAGAAGCCTCAGCAAGAGGAGGATTCTCAGCCAGGCGTGGCAACAGAGCCACGGTTTTGCTCCACAGTCAGGCACAGAGGGCAGAACAATGAAATCAAGGCTTATTTTCTGCAGAAAGCTGCTTCTAAACTGAGTGAGAGCTTGTTCTAGCTAAAGCAAAGTAGCCATTGCTGACTTGTATCAAGACTCACCCTGAGCCCACACCATATGGCACGGCCAGGGCAACGAGACTGCCCCAAACTTACAGAGTAAGTACCAGACCGGGGTAAGAAGCATAAGAACAGAGCACAGGACCCAGAATGGGCAGAAGTCTCACATAAGCAGCATAACCACACTCAGGGCTTCACAGTCAGTAGATTACATACACCAGGAGAGGACAACTGGAGGCAACAATTCACCTCCCAGTGAGCATCAAGACAACAGGGAGATGGGTCATTTCCAGATGCTTTATGACTTCAGTGATCATGTTTTTGGTGCAATAGATCTCACTAGCACAGTTACATTTCTCACTGTGCTGCAACAAGATCCACAAACACAGAGCAGGACAGAAGAAAAGGACCACCAGTCCCCACTGGACTGACCTGTATTTCAGCCACAGGGAATTCTGGAGCAAAAGGCCAGCCCAGGAGTTTCTCTTTTAGAAACACCCAGGTTACAAACAGAGAATAAGGCCAAAAACAGCATGGAATGAGCAACCAAAGCACAGAGAAGTTCAGGAAAACACACTCAAGATGAATATACTCTTAGGCTGGTTCCTCTAACTTTACTTAATAGGTGGTGCATAGTTTATACCAGCCCCGTGCCACACTCTCACGCAGAGGGGGAAAGGCCTTAAAAACATTTGTGTAGTCAACAACAGCAGAAGATGGAGCAAGGACCTTCTTGTCTCCGTTAATGCATGTGCAAACTCTTGCCTTTACCAGCTCCCGTGACAGAACCAGCAGCCCACTCTCATGTAAGGAGAGACTTGTCCTTCGTCCGGGTGTAAAGCACTCTGAGCACGAAGCCATGAGGAAACAACCTCCTCAGGACTGAACAAGCTCCCCGAACTACTCACCTCTGTTGCTTCATCATTGGGATATGTATCAAGGAAAATAGCCAGTCCGTGGAAGTTGTCCTTGCTGCCAAAGACAGGACCTGGAGCAGGGCAGAACATTGGAAACAGAAAGCTCTCAGACAGAACTTCTGCTCAGACTTCTATCAAAAAGAGCTGTAAGAGCTGTTTATTGCCAGGCAGATGACTGAGGGCGCCTGCTCCCAGGGCAGAAGGCACTATCCTGATCTAGTGAAACCAGACAGAGGGGAGCTCAAACACCCTCCCTGGCAAGAAACCTTCCAGGGCAGGGGCAGCAACCTGAGCTGCCCCGGGGCACGCATGAGTGCTGACAGGGCCTCAGCCCGGCCAGGCAGCCCCCCGGCTGTGCACCGTACCTGGCACCAGCCGCTCCTGCGTGTACCACAGCGCCAGGCCATCCCCGTGCAGGTTCTTCTTGCCGGCTCCATGGATCTTGAAGTGGACGTGGAGCTCCCAGTCCTTGAGGAAGCAGGGCTGCGCGGAGAGACCGCCCAGCGGAGTCAGTCCAAGAGCCGGAGAGGCGATGGGGCCGCTCCGGGCCCCCGCCGGTCACCCCCCAGGCCCCCGCCCCCGCGCCGGTCTGCCCCCGGGCTCTCACCACGCGGTTCCAGATGGAGCCCTCCCGGCTGCGCTCGTCGGGCGTCAGGCGGACGTACTGGCTGGTGACCATGGTGCTGCCCTGGAAGTCCCACAGCGGCATCGCGGCGGAGCCCGCGCCTGCAAAGCGGCAGAGAGAGAGCGCGGCTCAGCTCGGGCCGCCGCGGGGCGTCCGCCCGTCCCGCCCGCCCGGCCCCGCGCTCACCCTGATACGGCTTCATCAGCGAGTGCTCCCGCTTCAGGTGCTCGCTGTTGCCATCCGTGAGCTCGGCGGGCGCCGGGCGCGGCCCGGCCACCGCCAACAGCAGCGCCGCCGCCGCCAGCAGCCCGCCCGCACCCGCCGCCATCCTCCGCTTCCGCCTTCCGGCGCGCCGCTCCCGCCCTCAGCCCCGCCCGGGAACGGCAGTCCGCGCCGCCAATCAGAAGCCCCTACACCACTGCGTACACACCTCCGCGGGTAAACGTCACTCCTGCCCGCCTATGGCAGAGAAGGGGGCGGAGCCAGAGAGGCACGCAACTCCCGCCGTGCTTTGGGCGGGGCGGTTGTGGAGGGAGGGGAGGAGCGGCAGAGCGCCTCATGGCGTGCACTGCGCGGCGGCGGCGCGCAGCATGCCGGGAGCTGTAGTCCGCTCTCCCTCCTCGTGCCAGTCACGTGCGCGCGGGAACGTGCGCGGCTCGTGCCGCCCGCGGGACACGTGACCCGCTCCGGCGGCGCTGACTGACGCGACGGTCGCCGGCAGCCTGTCGCCATGGCAACGCTACACAAGATGGCGCCAGGCGTTAGGGACGGGGCTCGGCCCCGGCCCGCCCGGGGGTCCCGGCCCTGGGAACGGCCCCAGCCCAGGGCCCCGCAGGCCTCGCCGGGCCGCAGAGCGGCGGGGCGGGGAGCAGCGCTGTCCCAGCACCGCGGGAAGGACTGGCCGAGGCAGCGTGGAGGTCACAGGCAGCTTTATTGAGGGCCGCCTGCGGGCAGGCAGGGCTGCAGCCCAGGGCCTGGCACAGTGCAAGGCTCCCAGCCCCGCTGCGGCTTGTCTCCCACCCGTCCCCAGAGGCGCGGGCGCTCAACTGTGGAGCTGCATCTTCCAGTCCTCGGGATGGGCATCTTCGGCGGGGCGACAGAAGCCCCAGCTCGGGTGCATTTAGGACGATGCGCTTCCCAGGGGCTCTTGCAGAGCAGCCTCTCTTAGTGGCACGCGCAGCGTGGCTGCAACCAAGGCTGTCAGCAGGCAATGAAACACCTCCATTGGTGACTGCCCAGCCAGGTCCTCTCTGTGTCTTTGTGCTTGTCCCAGGTCCCGTGCACACGTGGGAGTTCCTCTGGCCAGCGAAAGATACTGAACTGAGGCTTTCCGAAGCCAGCTGCTGTGGCTGAGGCAGCACCAGTCACATCCTACGGGAGCGGAAAGGAATACACACCATTTGGTTGGCTGTACGTGCCATGTCTGAGGGTGTAGCCAGCGGCGCCATGGGGTGCCCAGTGTGCCCTGGGCAGTGTGTGCGTTGCAGCAGCCTCTGCGGGGTGTGCCAGCAGTGCGGATGGACAAGTCCTGAGCAGGTTCTCATTCTGGTTGCGTGCAAGCCCTTGACACAGTGGGACATGTGCTTCCCTCCAACAGCACGGGGGCTGCAGGAGGGTTGGAGGGTATGAGGAGCCTGTGGAAGCCCAGGAGGCCCGGAGAAGGGAAGTCAACTGATAGTTAAAGACTATGTGGGAAGCCCATCTGAGCATGGCAGCCTGAGGCTCAGGGCTCAGCCAAGCCTTTGGGGGCAGTCTAGGGACCAGGGGGGTTGGCCATGGCTTAGGGACCTGCAGCTCAGTCTTGTCTGGTACTTTGCAACTCTCACTTCTTCCTGTTCATGATCTGGCTGGAAATCCAGTTCATCCCATCCTGGAGGGAAGAGAGATATGTGAGCACAGCCCCAAGAGCATGGCAGATTCTTGGGTCCTCTCCCACCTCTGCAGAGCCTGCAGGCCCTCATCTCTACCTGCACTCCTTCCCCAGACAAGGCTGAGCAGGCCTGGATCTGCCATTCCCGGTCCCGGTAGGTGTGGAGGCTCAGCCCTTCTGCAATTTCAGCTGCAGGTGCTGCAGTCACTAGGTCCTGCTTGTTGGCAAACACCAGCAGTGGGACCCCCGTGAGGGACTCGTCCTCGGTGAGCTCTGCCAGCTCCTGCCAAGAGAGAACCGTCTCCCAGGGCTGCTGCCTGCTGCTGCCCTCCTCCATGGAGCTGCCAGACTGCTTGCCTGAGCTGCCCAGGGCGGGCTGGGGCACCTTGAAGTGCCTCACTCCCCTCTCTCTGGTGCTCTTATTGCAACCAAAGAAGCTGTGAGGTGTTGACATCCTGAAGGAGAAACATGCACCCCTGAAGCTCCATCTGCCCTGAAGAGAATGTGGCACTTGCACAGTACTACCTGAGGGCTGAAGCACTCCAGGCACCGAGAGCCTGGGGCAAAGGGCAGCTACAGGAGGCTGCTGTCAGCCCTGTGCTGTCTGGCACACCCACGCCGCCGTCTGGTGCCATTACAGCCGAGACTGGCACTCGGAGTCTCACCTTCCCCTCTCCGGCTTCATTCCAGGGTTTGTAACTCTGAATTCGCTACTCGTAAACCTTTGCTTGGTCGTATTGCTAACCTGGCACTGGGGAGGTGGCAGGAGTGCTGGTGACCAAGGGGTCGCTTTCATCAGGGGCAGAGTTACCCCTGTGCCCGGGGACCCCTGGGGCATCGCACCTGGCTTGGGGGGAGCTGCTGGACATGGATCTGCCATAGAGTGGGGTGGCTTTGCATGCTGAGACTCTGATCACGACCCCTTCCCACATAGCTCTGGGGACAGCTTGGCCCCCATAGCAGCACTGCCCTATGATAAAGAGCAGCCTCGCTCCCTGCTCCAGTCTTCAAAGAGCTCGTGCCAGATGGATCTGAGCCCCAGGACCCCACACCCACCCCCCACTGGACCCCTCATACCTGCCCTGTCTCCTCAAAACGCTTCTGGTCTGCGCTGTCAATAACATAAATCTGCCATGGGGACAAAACGGACAGTCAGCAGCTCCTCCTTGCCCGGCTGCACGGCCCACTGCCTTTTGCAGGGGCCACATGCCGCTACTGGGGTACGAGGTACAGAGCCGCACGCAGAGGGGCACGGGTCTCCATGCACGGGGCTGTGGGGGGCTGCAGGTGGCCGCCCCACTCACCAGCAGGTCTGTGCTGCCCAGATACTTCTTCCAGTACGGGCGGATGGAGCGCTGCCCCCCGATATCCCAGACGTTTAGCTTGAAGCCATGCGAGTGGACGCTCTTTATGTTGAAGCCCTGCATGGGGACACAAACCCCAGCATCACCCAAGGGAAGGGTAAGACCTGCCGCCCTCCCGCTGCCCTGGCCCCCAGCAGCACCTACCTGGGTGGGGGTGATGGTGCTGACCTCCTCGGACGCCAGGCGTTTCAGCAGCGTGGTCTTCCCCGCGTTGTCCAGCCCCAGCAGGACAATGCGGAGCTCCTGCTCCGGGGAACCCTTCAGCCTCTGGATGACGGAGAGCAGCCCCTGGGGGCACGGGGTGCTGGGGGAGCCCTGCAGGGTGCCGGGTCACTGCAGAGCACCGTCATTTCGGAGAGGGGAGCTGGGCGCGCTGTTGGCCATGGGTACCCTGTGTCTATGGGCTGAGCTAGCGCCAGAGCTTGGCTCCCAAGGTGTCCAGGCTCAGGGTGGTCCCACGGCAGATCTGCCCAGCCCCAATTCCCCCCGCAAGGTGTGCTGTCCCTGCCCTGGGAGCCCTACCAGCTCCTGGGTGTGCTGGGGGGACAAGCCCAGGGTATAGCCCTGGTCCTGCTCTGCCAGGCTGCTTGACACCGCGGCCGGGAGCTGGTGCCGGCACACCCACCCTGGTGCAGGCAGGATGTCACTGGATCCCACTTACCTTCTGCACATCACCCATGGTCTGGGAGTCACTCTGCCTTGCAGCACACCTGGGGAGCTGCCCAGGGCTTGTCCCGGGGTCCCGCCAGCAGCTGCGTGTCTGGCAGGCACCCCATCCCTGGGAGAGGAAGAGGATTACGGGCTCCAGAATTAGCTGCTGTTTCTCCATTTACCCACAGCATTAAATAATGCCCTCGGCAAATCCCCCAGCCAGCTGTCGCCCCGCCGTCGCCCACCCCCAGGGATAAGCCAGGTCCCGCCGGGCTGGGGCTCTGAAGCACAGGGTGTCCCCTCTCCCCACAGGGCCAGGCTCCGGCTCAGGGATGGCAGGACAGAAGGAGGATGCGGAACACAGGCACTACAGGCATCACTGCAGGCAGAGCACGGTGGTGGGATGGAACCGTGCAGCCGGTGTCTGATGCTGGGAGAGGCACTGCAGCCCCAGCCTCTGAAGGGGGAAGCTGCCTGCTGCCCCAGGCAGTGGAGGCAGACCACAGGCACGGTTGTGTCCTGGTGCGCAGGGCTGGCACGGCTTTCCGTGCGAGGGGTGATGCCTCAGCACATCCCTGGTCCCCACATCCCAAGCAGGGCGAGGTGACACCAGCACCCACCAGCTGCCCCCTTGGGGCATGGCAGGAGCTAATGCTGAGGCACACCCAGCTGCAGCTGGTCAAGGCCACGTCAGCTCCCCGCTGCCATCGAGGGAAACCACTGGGCCCTGGAGCAGGTTGAGGGCTGGGCTGTCAGCAGCCAGAGGTCGGGGATGGCACAGGACAGGGGTCTGGAAGGGCACAAGCACCTTCCCCAGCAGCCCACCCCAGCCCAGGTGGGGTGAGGGGCTTGTCCATTCGCCATTTGGATTAAATATATTTATTAAGCAATGTCTTTGATTCTTGCATGCCGCAGTTTGGTCCTCGGATCAGGTTTCCTAGCAGAGAGGTTATCCTTGTGGTGAGGACCGTGAGTCACGCACTCTTGGTGAGACATTTTTATTTATAACTCCTGTTGCAAAGCCAAACCAAACAATACAGCTACACTCCAACAAAGGGAAGGGGAGAAGCACAATCACCCCCTACCCCACTGCTGCTCTGTGCTGCAGCGGGGGGCAGAGGGGCAGCAGCAGGGGCCACCCTCTGCTCACCTCTGCCCGGAGACCCTGCCAGGGCTGCAGCTGTTAATGCCGCACTGCTTTTGTGCATGTTCACGGTGGGAATGCTTCATTTTTCTCTGCATAGATCTGCACCCAACTTAATGTTAGGGTTCTGCTTTTGATAGGTTAATCACCCACCTTATGTCCCAGTTATTAGCATTTCCATGAGTGGGTTGCCATGGTGCTCTGCGGTTTATCCTGTAACTGTTAGTTACTTATATTTCCTAACAAATACCCTAAAATATCCTTGACTGGTTTGTGGTTGCTGATCAACATGGAACCCCGACCTTAGGAGATGGGCAAAAGTGCTTAGGCATCAGTTTGGTGACTCCAAGCTGCACGTCCACCACTCCTCTCTGCCAGGCTCTGCCGGCATCTGCAGCGCAGGCAGCTCTCCCCAAATGTCAGCCGCCAACAGCAGCAGCACCAGCACGGCCCTGGGGGCCACCCCCAGACCCGCTGTTTGGCACGGATCTGGGAGGCAGCTGTGTGCCTGCCTGGGTGCGACCGGGACAAGTGGTACCAGGCTGGTGGCAGGGTGCATTGGGCATGCTGATGTCCCCCTGCCCCTGCATCCACCTTCCCTGGGGTGATGTGATGCCCAGGAAGAGCCCCCTCAGGCTACCCAGGCTGCTGGGAGTGGTGGCAGTGGTGTGGTGACCCTAAGGCAGCACAGGCTGTGCTGGTGACAGGGACTGAGTGGGACAGGGACGGCGATGGGGATGAGGACTGGGATGGAGATTGGGATGGGGATGGAGATTGGGATGGGGAGGTGGATGTGGATGGGAACAGGGGTGCAGATAGGGATGGGGTGACAGATGTGGGTGCAGATGGAGACGGATGGGGACGGGGATGGGGATGGGGATTGGGATGGGGACTGGGATGGGGATGGGGAGGTGGATGCGGATGGGAACAGGGGTGCAGATGGGGATGGGGTGACAGATGTGGGTGCAGATGGAGACGGATGGGGACGGGGATGGGGATGGGGATTGGGATGGGGACTGGGATGGGGATGGGGAGATGGATGCGGATGGGAACAGGGGTGCAGATGGGGATGGGGTGACGGATGGGGGTGCAGACGGAGACGGACGGGGCCGGGGATGCGGCGAGGCGGCGGCGCCTCCTGGCCCGGAGCTGGCGCCGATGCCCACCGGGGCGGTGCCGGGGCCGGTGGCGGCGGCGGCGCGGGGCGGGAGGGCGGCTCCGCTCCCCCCGCTGCGGTCTCGGTTCCCATGGCGACACTTCCTGTGGCAGCCGAAAGCGGTAGTGCCGGGGAGCGCCGGGCCGGGCCGGGAGAGCCGCGCCGCCGCCGGCCGGGGATGCTGCGGGGCCGCGGGCCGCGCCGGTAGCGCGCTCGGCCGGGCGGTGCCAGGCATGCAGGGCAAGGCCAAGCTGCTGCTGGTCCACAACGGCCGCATGGTGAGTCCCGGCCCGGCCCGGCCCGGCCCGGGGCGCCGGTCTCCATCCCCCGGGGCTGCCCCGCCCGGCGGAGCCGCGTGGGGCTTGGGTACCGGGCGGGCGGGGCGGTGCGGAGTGGATAACGGGCGGGCAGAGGGATGTGTGGGGCCGGGTAGTGGGCAAGCGGGAGGGCGTGGGGCAGATAACGGGCAGTCGAGGGATGTGGGGCTGCCTACCGTGCAGGCGGAGGGGATGTACGGGGCCGGGCAGCGGGGTATGGGGTGGATAACAGGCGGTCGGGGGCTGTGGGGCTGGGTCCTGGGCAGGCAGGGCGGTATGGGGCTTGGGTATCCAAAGCAGGCAGGGATGTGGAGGGGTATTAGGGCAGGCAGCAGTATATGGGGCTGGGTAGGAGGCAGGCGGGGATATATGGGGCTGCGGTAACGAGCAGGCAGGGGTTTAGGAGGCTGAGACAGCGATATGGGTGGGGATGTATGGCACTGGAGTAATGGGCGAGCAGTGCCATATGGGGATGGGGTGACAGGAGTCAGCAGCGCTGGTGTGTGTGGGGCTGGCTGGCACAGGCTATGTGGGTATGAGCAGCAGGGATGGATGGGAAAGAGCAAGGACCTGGCAAGATAGGGGTATATGGGGCTGGGGTAATGGGCAGGTGGGGCTGGGATGTGTGGTGCTGGGGTAAGGGGCATGGCAGCGGCGTGTGAGGTGGAGTAGCAGGGACAAGCAGGGGTGGGATAATTGGGCTGGGATGGGGATAGGGGGGGGGGGGGGTGCAGGGCAGGCTGGGGTGTGTGGGGCTGGCAGGGTGGAAGGCACAGGACAGCCAGGTCAAGGGCACCACTTCAGTGTGGCCCCAGTTGAGCGATGAGAGGCAGCGCCATGCAGGGTGTGCTTAACTGGGCTTTGACTGCAGAGGCTCTGCCCATCTCCCTGCTTGCTGTGGGTCTGGGATACCACACCCCCACAGATGGTATCTGGGGTGGCCCAGGTGATGCCACAGGGCACCCTGTCCTGCTGTGTCCTGGGCTGGCAGCACGCAGTCCCCCTTTTGGGACATCTGCCCTGCAGTAGCCCCAGGCCCCAAGGAAGGAGGGAGCAGGCAGTTTGCCTGTCTAGGGCTGTGGTTGTAGTTCCTTCCCTCCCCTCCTCCCCTCCCCTTCCTGTGCCGGGGAGGCTGCTTCTCTCCTCCCAGGGCAGTGGTGGCAGGGTTATATGGGATAGCGTCTACCCCTTCCCAAGTGATGGCCTGGCCCCAGGGCAGTAGATGCATAGGAGGTGGGAGAAGAGCTTCACACCCCTTGTAACTTCCCACCCCTGCTCACTGCCCCTGGGTTGGGAGCCCCATGTCCTGCCTCTGCCATGGGGCAGCCGTCCCAGTTGCAGCTAACACCAGAGCAGTGTCTGCCAGCAGCCCGTGTCCCTTGCTCCTGGGTTCAGGCTGGCCTTGCCCTGACGCTGCTGCCTGCCCTGACACCGCTCCATCGGGCTGGCAGATGCCGTTGTGACCCCTCTGACCTCTCTTCTCTCCACCCCCGCAGGGCCCGGCTGTGTCGGATGGAGGTAAGGCTGCTCTTTGCTCTGGGACGGGAGGCCAGCATCGTCTTCAGGGGAGGGGGAAGCCCACAGCTAGCCTGGTGCCAAGGGCAAGGAGCCACCAGAGAGTCGGGTCCTGTGTCAGCACAGGCTGTGCCATGGGCGGGTGCATGGCTGGACCCCCACAGTGCTGGGCTGAGCCCTCTGCCAGGAGCTTACCATACCCCCCCATCCCTCCCACACAGCCCACTTGTGCCTGTCCCTCCCTTCTGGCTGCTCAGCTGGCACCCTTGGGTGTTGGGGGCTGAGGGGCTTCCTGGGGCAAGCAGAACCTGGGTACCAGCCAGCCCCAGGTTCCCTGAGGGAGTCTGTCTGTTCGTCTGTCTCACTGTGCATCGGGTATGTCAGATGGCCCATTCACCTGTCTCGGCCCTACTACAGGATCCTTCCAGCACAGGGTGCTGGTGGCTGATGTTCCCTGCGCAGTGTGTGCGCAGTTATGGTGTGTTTTGGACAGGAGGAGAAGGGTGGGGAGCCCAGCAAAGCAGCAGCCTGCCGCCTTCTCTGCTTCCACCAGCTTTTGCCAGGAGAGCCCTGCTTCCATACCCTTACCTTCTCTTGCAAATGACCCTCTGCTCTCAGTTGCTCACTAGCTAAACCAGTTCAAAAGCTGGGGTTGCCCCTGGGAACTTCCATCTTTTTGACAGAGGGACTCCATTTGAATGCATTGTCACCTTGTGTTTCCCCAAGGGAGGGTTTCCTCAGGGTTGGGAGCTGGAGGTGACACTTTCTGTGCCCTCCTCTCACTGGGTTTGTTCCTTGTCGTGGCCGGAGGAATGGAGAGTGTAAGTTCAGGCACCTCTACCCACCCTCTGAGCTTCCCTCCACGCCGTGTGCCCCACAGTGTCCCCTTCCACCCTGCTTTCCCTCCCCGGCTGGATGCCTTCCTCGGCTTTGTTCCCCTGGGAGATGAGTCACAGGTGGAGTCACGGTGACACCCGGGGAGGGGAGGATGGCCAGCGCTGGCAAGGAGGGCTGTCACACTGCAAAGTGCCACCTGTGGCATCACGGCATTCAATCTGCCAAAGATGCCACTGTGATGCTCCTCCCATTCCCTACCTGAGGGCTCACGGGCTCCGATCGACACTGGGGGACACCCAGGCAGCTAGAACTGACTCTTTTTCTCTCTCAGAGTTAAACGCCTCCAGGGCCCGTGGCAGCAACCACAGTGTGAACAGCCTACCAGGACCGCCAGCCACCTGTGGCTCTACACAGGGGTCTGTGGTCAGCTGGGCCCAATCTTTCGAGACGCTGCTGCAGGACCGCGTGGCTGTTACCTACTTCACTGTGAGTGCTGCATCCCAGACCTCTGTTCCCACTCCTGTCCGTCATTGGCAACTGGCTGTTCCACGGCCACAGCGCCAACCAGGCCAGCAGCTCTCTCTGCCCCACAGGAGTTCCTCAAGAAGGAGTTCAGTGCCGAAAACGTCTATTTCTGGCAGGCATGCGAGCGCTTCCAGCAGATCCCGGCCAGCGACACGCAGCAGGTACTGGCCTCTGCACAGCCACAGTGCAGCTGAGTCTGGGTCACACAGCTGTTGGGAGGGACATGGGCAGAGATGGAGGTCTGTCATGCCTGCGAGTCCCAGGATCCCAGAAGACCCCTGTTCTGGGAGACTGAGCAGGCTGGGAGTTCTTGCGGGAGGAATAAGGAGATGGATGTGATGTGCATCTGAAAAGACACAGCCTTGACTGCCTGCCCCATGGAGAAGGGTGTGCTTTTACAGCCCGGGGCAGCCAGAGGCAGGAGAGTGCTGCTGGGACATCAAGAGAGCAAGGGCAGAAATCTACACGGGGGCTCGTGGGGACAGAGCCACATGGCTGGGGGGCACGGTTTCTACCTCGGGCTGTACCTCCATGGAGAGACCAGCCAGTTGTGCCCAGAGCTTGGTGCTGGGTGGGGGTGGCTGGCTCCAGTGTTCATCCTGAAGCCCAGGTACCAAGCTGGTCCCAGGGGGGACTTGGCCCCTCACAGCTCAGGTGGCTCTATGGGGTGAGCCATGGGCTCCCAGAGGGGAGCGGTGAGGAGGGGGCTCCTGGTCTTGGCCTGACACCCCTGCTCCCTCAGCTGGCCCAGGAGGCACGGCGGATCTATGATGAGTTCCTCTCCAGCCACTCGGTCAGTCCCGTGAACATCGACAAGCAGGCCTGGATTGGAGAGGACATGTTGGCCACCCCCTCCCCAGACATGTTTCGCATCCAGCAGCTCCAGGTATGAGCAGCACCCATGCTCCACCCCACCCACAGGATAGGGGCTTGCAGGACCACCTCGTGCATCACCCAGCATCATGGCTGTCACTGTGGGCCTGCGCCACAGGGCAGTGGCTGGAGTGAGCTGTAGGTGGGCAGGGGTCTTAAGCACATGCATCCTCCCTTTGCAGATCTTTAACCTGATGAAGTTTGACAGCTACACACGCTTTGTGAAATCCCCGCTCTACCAGGCCTGCCTACGGGCAGAGAGCCAGGGGCAGCCCCTGCCCGACCTGCGGCCCCACTCCCGCAGCAGCAGCCCTCCACCTGACCTCAGCAAGGTGAGTGGGGTGGGAAGCAGGGGGACAGGCATCTGTCCCTTTGCCTGAAAAAATGGTGCTGGGTCCCTTCCCTGCTGCTCAGAGCAAACCCAGCCTCAGGCTGAGGACAGACAAGGGGTCAGGGGACTGGGCAAAGAGAAGGGGCAGCCTCAGATGTCCCCATGCTGAGATTCTCCGTTTGCCCCAGAAGTCGAAGCTGAAGCTGGGCAAGTCCCTGCCACTGGGCGTGGAGACAGCAGGCAGCAGTGCCAACCGCAGCCCTCGACGGTCCTTCAGGAAGGGAGAGCGGCGGGAACCCTCCTGGGCAGGTAGGTGCTGTGCCGAGTTGGGCAGAGGGGCCGTGCCACCCCTGAAGGGTGCCCGCAGTCCCCACCACTGTCCCTCTGTCTTTCCTAGAGGGGGGAGAAGGCAGTGGGAGCGCCATGCTGTGGCGGGAGTCCCAGGGCTCACTCAACTCCTCGGCCAGCCTGGACCTGGGCTTCCTGTCCTCGGCTAGTACGGCCGCCAGCCCCTGGACGGAGGTGAGTCATCGCTGCGCCAGCCCCATGGCATCACGCTGCCACCAGCTGGTCTCATCCCACGGCATCCCTCTTGCAGGGCCATCGGAAGAGCCTGGGGGGCAGTGAGGCAGAGCTGCCAGCCAAGCCCATGAAGTACTGCTGCGTGTACCTGCCTGATGGCACAGCCTCGCTAGCCTCCGTCCGGCCTGGCCACTCCATCCGTGACATGCTGTCAGGGATATGCGAGAAACGTGGCTTCAGCCTCCCTGACATCAAGGTCTACCTGGTGGGGAACGAGCAGGTAGGGCAGGGAGGGGTGAGAGGGAGCTCCTGCCAGCCAGGAAGTCCCTGGGCTGGGACCACATGCTGCTCTGCTTGCCCTCTCCTGATGGTTTGGCTCTTGCAGAAAGCACTGGTGCTGGACCAGGAATGCTCCGTGTTGGCAGACCAGGAGGTGAAGCTGGAGAACAGGATAAGCTTTGAGTGAGTGGGAGCTTTGGGGCTGATGCTGTTGCCCACGTGTCCGGTCCCTATCACATGTGGCCACCCACGGTGCCCCATACCCAACTCCCCAGGCAGTCCTGAACACCCTGGCTCTGCCCCTGCCTGTCCGTGCTTGCCTGCAGACAGCCTCTTCTCCCCCTCTGCAGCCTGGAAATCTCCTCCCTCAATAAGACCATCCGTATCACGGCAAAGTCAACCAAGCGCATCCGGGAAGCACTGCAACCTGTGCTGGGGAAGTACGGCGTGAGCATGGAGCTGGTGCTGCTGCGGCGGGTGAGGGCTCACGCCTCGGTGGGCACAGCCCCAGCCTCCTGTGGACGGGATGCTGTGGTGGGGGGACTCCAGGTTTGGGGCTTGGGCCAGGGGCTGCTGGTAGTGAGGAGCAGCGGTCTGTTCCAGGGGCAGCCTGCGGGCTTGTGGAGAGTCACCAGTGTTTGAGATGGGCTGTGGCACCCCGCTGTGGGTGTGCTCTGTGCTGCGCAGCCCGTGACCTGGCAGGGTCTGCCCAGGGAGCTCACGGGTCCTCAGCCTGGCTGCCTTTGCCATGCTGCAGCAAGCATGACACTGGCTGGCTCTTCCCATTGCAGCAAGGCGAGCCAGCCCCCGTGGACCTGGAGAAGCTGGTCAGCACAGTGGCTGCTCAGAAACTTGTCCTGGAAACACTGGCAGGTAAAGTGTCCTCCCCCACAAGCCACATCCCTCACGGAGCGATCACAGGGCCAGACTGCTTTCTGCTGGCCATGGCTCCTGCTTCCTGGGATGGGCTCCAGCCTGTCACCAGCCAGGCCAGGACCAAGGTGCTGGCACAGGGCGCTGAGCATCACTTACTTTGCAGACATACGAGTGACGGAGAGTGCCGAGGCTGCGGCCGCCCCCTCCCCACTCCGGAGTGAGGTGAGCTCAAGATCCCACCGCCCGGGTCAGAGATGCCCCCATGGCTGCTGCCATGGTCTGTGGGGAAGGTGTGCCCTGCTGCGACCCCAGCACATGCTGTGGGGCTGGGCAGTGGGTGCTGAGGCAGGAGCCAGGCTGTAAGAGGGCGATGAGGATGTGGGCTGGTGGAGAGCTGCCTCCTTGCCCCATCACTGAGGCCTGGGCTACTCATTGCAGGAGGGAAGCCCAACAGGAGCAGAGCCCAACACACTGTGGGAGATGCCTTCCTCCTTCTCCCGGCCCCGGTCTTCAGCTGCCACGAACCTGAACCGCCGCACGTACGACCTGGAAGGTGAGACCTCGCATGTCTGAAAGCTGAGGGGCTGGGGCAAAACACAGGGTGAGGGATGCAGGACTCCTGGTCTGCTGGTATAGGTGCAGGGTCCCATGAAGCTGGGGATGGGCTATGGGGGACTTGGGGTCCCCTGGTGTGCTGGGGATGGGCACAGGATCCCATGGATGCTGGCATGGGGCAGGGAGAAGGTGCAGGTTCTGTGCCTGGGACATGTTCAGGGTCACATCAGGTGGAGAGGGCAGCTGAGGTGTTAGGATAGGAGCCCAAGTGCCAGGCTCAGGTGCACGACCTGCATTTCCCCCAGGGCTGGTGGAGCTGCTGAACCGTGCCCAGAGCTGCCGGGCCAACGACCAGCGTGGGCTGCTCTCCAAGGAGGACCTGGTCCTGCCTGACTTTCTCCAGCTCCCTGGGCAGGATGACAGCGCTTGCAAGGGCTCAGATCAGCCCTGCGCCCTTCACCCAGGCTCTGAGGGAAACGGCCATCCTCAGCCCACAGAGGCCACACCAGCTAAGCCTCCGGTCGACCATGAGCTCCGATGAGTCCTGCTGCACGTCTGCACCCAGCGCATGGTACCCCCGGGCCATGCCGGGGTTCAACACGGGGCCCAACTGGCCTCTGCCCTGCACTGCCGACACTGCCTGGACCGCAGATTCGTCCACGTCCTGTCCCAAACTGTTGTGTCGTGTCACTGTGAGTGGTTGAGCAGCTGCCATGCCCCTTAGTGGGGTTGCATCCTGGTGCACGTCAAGGGAGTCCTGTACATAGTTTGAATCCCTGTTGCAAAGCACTTTGCAACGTCCCACGCATGCCTGGCACTGTCCTGCCCAGTGCCTCTGCCTGCTCTGCCTGCAGCAGAGCTGCCCACCCAGCAAATCCTGCCTGTGCTGGGCTGGCACAGTCCCACTGACTGTTCAGGTGGGGAAAGCACCCTTCCAAATGAAGGGTGTGCAGGGTAGAGAGGATGGGTGTGGTGGCAAGGCAGGCTCCAGCCCCAAACCCTGGTGCTGTTGGCAGGCA
Organism: Astur gentilis; assembly: GCF_929443795.1. Lineage (NCBI taxonomy): Eukaryota > Metazoa > Chordata > Aves > Accipitriformes > Accipitridae > Astur > Astur gentilis. The sequence continues at coordinate 12,775,313 of NC_064905.1, forward strand.
GGGTCAGGAGAATGAGTGTCTGGAGCTGAGGGCCGGATCCAGTCCCTGACCCCGTAGGAACAGGGCTTCCCCCATTGCTGATGTGTGTGTCTACCCTTCCTGGGGAGGGTGAGCATGGCCCTGCCAGCCTGTGCCCTGGGCAGGTTGTTACCGTCTGCATTGCTTGAGTGTGGCTGGGCCTGATCCTGCCACGATAGCACTGCTATTGTGGAGCAGGGCACCTGGTTCCTGCCCCAAGCAGACAGAGGCAGAGCCCGCAGGTCGTGCCAAAGAAGCCTTCCTCCTCCCTGCAGGGAGACCCTGCGTGGGCGGCTGCTGAAGCAACCTGCAGGTCGAGTTCCCCATAGGTCCCCTGCCCTGGCCTGGCTGGGGCTGCAGGTGCTTGGCCCTTGGGGACAGGCCTGCTGGTGCCAGAGGAATGCAGCGCCCCTGGGTGCTGAGCATCTGAGCCTGGTGTGTGGGTACCCAGCAGGCGCCCAGCCTGGCATCCCTGCTGGCAGCTGTGCTGGGCTATAACTTTTGAGCCTGGCTCTGCTGGACCTGGCTGTGCCTTGTGGGTCCTCATGCCCAGCAGCCCCATGTCCCCAGAGGTCCCAGACCCAGTCTGCGATGGAGGCAGTCCCCCCGACAGCAGCCAGGAGATCCCTCCATCATCTGCGTGTGCTGGGGCCCTTTGTGGCTGTGCCCTGGGTCACTGCTCTGTCACCACTGCCCGGCCAGAGGCAGAGGGGTGACCCAGGGCAGTCCTGGGGCTTGCCCGGGGGGGGGGGGGGGGGCATGACCACCCAGCCCCACACTGCCGCTGCCGGCTGCGGCCCTGCAGCCACGGTCAGAGCCCCCCTGTGTCTCCGTGGTGCTGCTCAGTCCCGTCTGTGGTGTGAAACTGGGGGAAATAAAGAGCATTGCCTGGATGCGCGTCCCTCTTCTTCCTCTGCCGCTGAGGCTGGACGGTGATTTTCCCAGCAGTGATGTCTCCCCGGCCCCCCCCATACCCCATGGAGCGCCCCCCTCGGGGCCAGGGCAGGGCTGGAGCCAGTCCTCAGCTCCATTGTCACCCTGCCCGGCAGCAAGGAGCAGTGCCAGGAGCTTGTTTTCCCGGCACTGCTGATGGTGTAGGGGAAGCTGCAGGGCCGGCACGGCCAAGGACTTCAGCCCCAACCCTGTCAATAAGTGACAGCCAGAGCTGCCAGGGCCTCACTGGGTTAATGATTGTGGGGGCAGCTGGCCAAGAGCCCCCAGGCATGGGGCAAGCGTGGACACCGGCCTCCTGCCCACCGCAGCCTGGCACAGGGCTCTGTGGGTGTCACTGGCTGCACCCCCAGCCAGAAGGGTCCCCAGGCCCTGCAGGGACAGGACATGTCCCCAGCTGTGGCACTTCCCAGGCATTCACCTCCATCAGTTTGTGATTTGGCAGAGGCTCGGTGATGCTCCAGCAGTGGCAGGGATGTCCCCAGGCTGTCCTTGAGCACCCTGGAGTACCAGAGGGATCTCCCCTTGCTCCTCCCATACAGTCACAGCTGGCTTGTCTATGGTGACGGGTCCTGGGAGTGCCTGACCCTGGAGGAACGGGGATGTGGCAGCTGTGTTGCCCCTCCATACCCACTCCCCATGGGCACTGGGGCTGGAGGGGCCTTTGGCCCCTGGCTCTCCCCCAGGCAGACGTGGATATGAGCTGGCCAGGCGCCTTGTGGGTGGATGGAAACTTGGCTAGAGGTGCGTAAACAGCGGGTAATGATAAATGGCATCATGGAGGTGGTGACGGCAATGTTGGCATCGCTCCGCTCCTGCCCACCCCAGCATCACGCATGCAGGGAAGATGCGGGCTCTGCCCCATGCAGCCCTCGCAGTGCTGCCGGCTGCTCTGTGCTGAGCTGCTGGCACCGGCTGAGTCAGGCTGTGTGCCACCATCACCACCAGCAACAAGACAGAGGGACCGCACGGGTGCTGATGTAACCCACCACCAATGCCCTGGCAGCAAGGATGGCACGTGCTCTGGGCAGAGCTGGGTCCCTCATGGCTGATGTTCAGATGGCTCCAATGATGGTGGATGTGAGTGCAGCCTCACCTCTGGTTTGGGACAACCTGGCAGCACCAGCACTGAGCCCTCCTCCTCCTCCTCTTCCTCCTCCTCCTCTTGTGCTGGGGATGAAGTACCTGGCACCAAGTGATGGAGAGCTGAGGCTGCTCCGGCATCGCCCCTTGGGCACCGGGCTCCAGCACTGCCTAAGCTTTGCTCCCCACTGCACCAGGTGCCACTCACCCAGGGGCAATGCCAAGCCTCGGGCAGGTGAGGTGGTGTGTGCCAGCGGCACAGAACCCCGGGAGCGTGTGCCCCATCCCACACCAGGGCTGCGGCTGACGCAGGATGCCGTGGGGTTACCCATTAACTGCAGGAATTTCTGGGGAGGAGGTGAGCAGCAAGCGGAGGCGAGGGGCAACACGGGACTCCTTAGACTTTGCTCTTGGCGTGCATATAAAGGGCCGCAGTCCCCCGTGGGCCACTTCGCTTGGAGGGACGCGTGGATGTGGCATGGGGACATGGTGCTGCCTTGAGAGCCCGGTCAGCCCCAGGTGAGCAAGGCCCTGGGCAGGAGGGGTCCCCTCCCCATGTCCCCTGCCTGCCCTTGTGAGCTTTCTGGGGTGGCACAGTGGCGGCCAGTGACCCAGGGGACCATTGGGGATGGGATGGTGCTCCTTGGTGGTGCCAGCACCACAGGGATTTGGGGGGCCAGTGGCGGTCAGCACGGCGCAGTCATGGGTCTGCTGTGGTGACGCGTGGCCACCTCTGCTCAGTCTCAGCAGGAGCGATGCTGCCCTACCGGAGGGAGAGCCCAGCCCTGCCCCGCTGCCCGGTGCGGGGAGGAAGGGTGGTGCACGGGCCCCAGTTCGCCTACTGCCCTAGCCCCCAAGGTAGGTGCCCCCAGCCCTCCTCCTCCTCCTCCTCTCCCTCGCCCTGCCGGGTTCAGCTCTGCTTCTGGCCAGACCCTGGCCCAGGCGGTGCCCGGCTCTCCTGCACAGGGGGACCCCTGCAAGGATGGGGCCATAACGCAGGTGCCCCCTCTCTTCAGCTCTGCACCGGCTGCCGGGTGCCCACACCTGCCCCTTCACCGTCGGTGCGGTGCCTTGCCCTGACCATGGCTTCCCCTGCCCCGGCTCCCCCGGGCGCCTGGGCGAGGGCAGGGAGCGGTACGAGCTGGATACGCTGCCGTGGCAGGGGCCCCGGCTGGGCTTGGATGAGCTGCAGAAGCCAGGTGAGACCCCCGGGTGGTGGGCACACAAGTTGGGGAGCACCCCAGAGACCTGCCAGAGGCACCCAGAGGGGCCTCAGGGTCCCAGGACTGAGGGGTGCCAGGAGACCCCCAGCTTTGTCCCTGGGACTGGCAGCAATTCCTCCCCGCTGTCCCGTGGTGCCAGTCCTCGTGCTGGCACCCCAGCTGGACCCCCAGCACAGTGGGCTGCCTGCCGGCAGGACAGACCCTCAACTCCCTGGGGTTCCATGAGCAGAGGCAAGGGGCAACAGGGGCAGTCAGCACAGGGCGTTCCAGGGTGGCAGGAGCTGGAGGGGACCTGGGAAGTGGTGGCACGGCTGGGGACATGAGTCCTGTCCCACCAGGGGCACAGGAGGATGGCATAGGGCTGCGGGAGCCCTGGGAGCTGGGGCCATGCTGCAGCCGGTGTATAACACTCTCTCTTGTCTTGTGCAGAGCTGGGGTGCTGGGCCAGAGTCCAGTCCATCTGTGTCTCCCTTCTCAAGGTGCCCCTGATGTTCGGGTTCCTGTACCTCTTCGTGTGCTCCCTGGACGTGCTCAGCTCTGCCTTCCAGCTGGCCGGAGGTAGGTTGGCAGGGGTGCCTGGGCAGCTGGTGGCACCCACCGTGCTGGCACCCTGCCGCTCACGCTCTCTTGCAGGCAAGGTGGCTGGGGACATCTTCAAGGACAACGCCATCCTCTCTAACCCAGTGGCTGGGCTGGTGGTGGGGATCCTGGTGACCGTGCTGGTGCAGAGCTCTTCCACCTCCACCTCCATCATCGTCAGCATGGTCTCCTCGGGGCGTGAGTGCGCCCATGGGGGTCTCGGGGACCTGAGGCTGGGGGACAGGGTGGCTGGATGGGGTCACCCTGCACCCAGCCACATGGGGCTAGCGGGTGTCTCTGTCCCCAGTGCTGGAGGTGCGTTCTGCCATCCCCATCATCATGGGCTCCAACATTGGCACCTCCGTCACCAACACCATTGTGGCCCTCATGCAGGCTGGTGACCGCAGTGAGTTCAAACGGTGAGAGCTGGAAGGGGCAGAGGGGACTCGGGGGGCTGGGGGCTGCTCCCCAGGGGCCACCCCATGCCAACGGGCTCCTCTGCACAGGGCCTTTGCCGGCGCCACAGTGCATGACTGCTTCAACTGGCTGTCGGTGCTGGTCCTGCTGCCGCTGGAGGTGGTTAGCGGGTACCTGCACCACGTCACCCGCCTGGTTGTGGCCACCTTCAACATCCGCAGTGGGAAGGATGCCCCCGACCTGCTGAAGATCATCACGGAGCCCTTCACCAAGCTCATCATCCAGGTCTTCTCAGCTGTGGTGTCCCCCAGGGTGGTGTCCCCAGGCTGGTGGTAGTCCCCCAGCATTGCTGTCCAAGTGCTGGTGGTAATATCCCCAGCACTGGTGTCCCTTTGATGGTGGTTGTATCCAAGTGTCCCCAGGCTGGCAGTGGTGTCCCCATCCCAGTGAAGATGTCCCTGAGCTGTGGGTGCTGTCAGCCCCCAAGGGCTCTCTCCAACGCATGTGTTGTTGCAGCTGGACAAGTCGGTGATCACGGGCATTGCAATGGGGGACGAGAGCCTGCGCAATCGGAGCCTCATCCGCGTCTGGTGTGGCCCCACACCCCCACAGGTGAGGGGCCCGTGGCCCTGCTGGGTCTACCAAATGATCACACGGAGGGTGGGTGGTGGGCAGGGGCTGGCCAAGGAGGCTGTGGAGCTGGCTGCTGCCCACCCTCTCCCTGCAGACAGCTGCTGTGGAGATTGGGCCCCCTCTGAACTGCACGGCCCCCGGCCACTGCAGCACTAAGGTCATAGAGAGCCTCCACAACATCACCAGGCAGAAGTGTGAGTGGGTGCAGGGGGCTTGGGCAGGGCTGGGGGGGTATGGGGCTGGGGAGGTGCAGGTGGGGCTAAGGGGCTCTATGTGGGATGGAGATGTGCTGGGCATGGGGCTGGACTCATGATGTGGGGCAGGGTTGTGAGATGTTGGGGCTGGGGTCCAGGTGAGGGGGGTGTCTTGGAGGGGGCAGGTTTGTGAGTGGGGCCGGGCTGGCCCCAGCCCCTCGCCCAGCCATGCTGTGGGACAGGCGAGCACCTCTTCACTGACACACCGCTGCCTGACCTGGCTGTGGGGCTGGTGCTGCTGGCTGGGTCCCTCATCGTGCTCTGTACCTGCCTCATCCTCCTGGTCAAACTTCTCAACTCCCTGCTCAAGGGGCAGGTGGCCAAAGCCATCCAGAAGGTCATCAACACTGGTGAGTGGGACAGGGACCACTGTGGGGTGAGCGGGATGGGACCTTGCCTGCCTCACGGCCACCCAGCCCCATTGCTATCCCCACCTGCCTTCCTCAGACCCATCCCTGGCTGCCCCTAACCCCCATCCCTGCCTGACCCCTAAGCCCCCTGCCTGCCCCTGATCCGCACTCTGCTTACGGCTGTCATGGCCTCCTGGTGTCCACATCCTCTTTCCCCAGCCATCCCAGCCACTAGCCACAAGGGTGGCCCCATACCCACAGCCTGACTCCATACCCAAAGCCTGGCCCCATACCCACAGCCTGGCCCCACAGCCCCCTCCCCAGCACCTTGTAGGAGCTCCAGGCTACTCCCAGTTGATGAGTCCGTGCCCACATCCATGCTTGTGTCCATGCCTGTGCCCATGGCCATGCCGTGGCAGACCTCCCGCACCCGCTCAGCTGGCTCACTGGGTACTTCGCCATGGTGGTGGGTGCTGGAATGACCTTCGTGGTGCAGAGCAGCTCTGTCTTCACCTCAGCCATCACACCCCTGATCGGTGAGTCCTGGCCATGTGCTGGTCCCCCCCACGATGGCCTGTGGGTGCTAGGGCACCCAGAGGGGTGTGAGGATCCGTGCCTCCTTGGGACAGTGTGGGGGACAGTGCTGGCAAGGAGCAATGAGACAGGATGGGGTGCCTCCCCTGCAGGCTTGGGGGTGATCAGCATTGAGCGCGCCTACCCACTGACCCTGGGCTCCAACATCGGCACTACCACCACTGCTATCCTGGCTGCCCTGGCCAGCCCAGGGGACAAGCTGGCCAGCTCCTTCCAGGTATGGGCAGCCTGGGGCCATGGCCGGGCTGGAGCGGGGCACCAGGCAAGGCAAGGGCCAGAGGAAGCCCATGTGCCCAGCCCAACACAGATACCGTCCCTGCAGATTGCCCTCTGCCACTTCTTCTTCAATATCTCCGGCATCCTGCTGTGGTACCCGCTGCCTTTCACCCGCCTGCCCATCCGCATGGCCAAGGCACTGGGTGAGCGCACGGCCAAGTACCGCTGGTTTGCCGTGCTGTACCTCATCGTCTGCTTCCTCCTGCTGCCCTCCCTCATCTTCGGCATCTCCATGGCGGGCTGGCGGGCGCTGGTGGGGGTGGGCGCACCCTTCCTCGGCCTTCTCTTCTTCGTGGGGCTGGTAAACGCGCTGCAGGTACGCAGCCCCGGCCGCCTGCCCAAATGGCTGCAGACCTGGGACTTCCTCCCTGCCTGGATGCACTCGCTGCAGCCCCTAGACCGGCTCATCACTCGGGCCACCCTCTGCTGCACCGACCGCTGCCGCAGCCCTGAGGGCTGGGAGGAGCGCGAGGGTCCTCGTCCTGACAAGGCCAGGCTGGGGCTGGACAACCCCGCGCTCTCCTACCCTGAGGAGGTGCCCAGTCCCGCTGTCCGGGTGGGCTCCCCTCGCCCACCCCTGCACGGTGCCACCCGGCTCTAGCTGGCACCAGATGCCCGGGCCACCGCTCCCATGGCCACCCAGTTTCCGCCGTCCCCGCTCAGCTGGTGTCTAATAAATGCCGAGCGCCTGCGCCCCAGGTGTGTGTCTCTTCACAGAGGCTCCTGCCTCTGCAAACCCTGCCGGAGCCGCAGCCGGAGCCATAGGTGCCAGATGCCCACCATCCGCCCCTGTGGCCTTACACCACCACTGCACAGACTGGTCCAGTATGGGTGCCTGATGCTGGGGATGCACCAAACGCGCTGCTGGTGCCGTGGGGGCACATGCTGACGATGCCGCAACTAAACCCTGCGGTTTGCAGCCAGCCTGACGTGCCACAGGCAGCATCTTCTTCCACCCGCCTCACCCCCGGAGGGCTGAGCCTGCAGGGTCCATGCTGCACCGCTATGTGCCACGGCAGTGTGTCGGTGATCCGGGCACAGCACAGGGCAGCTGGCGAGGTGCTGCGGTGCTGCCGGGCTGGGGCTCAGTGGGATGTCAACTCGGCGTGGTCAGGCAGTGTCCCCAGCCTGCTGGGTACCCCAACGCCCATGGCAGGAGCCCTTTAAGTGCTGGCTTCTCCCACTGCCCACAGATGCTTGGGCTCCTGCCAGCGATATCGGCCCGTCCCTCCCTCCCTCCTTCCCTCCCGCCCTCCTCCGGGCTGGGACCAGTGGAGTCAGCGGGGCTGCCGTGGGAGCCGCTCCGGGGCTCCCGGCACTGCTGCTGCCCCGTGTGCCTGGCCAGGTGGCCACCAGGCCGGGACGACCTCCGCCTTGCTGCCAGACCGGGTCAGTACGGGAGCAGTGGTGGCCAGGACGGCCCCCCAGGGACTCAGCGATGCTGGGGCTGCACCACCAGATGCGGCAGGGCCGGTGAGCAGGGCGTGCGTGGTGGGGGGCAGCCCCATGGGGCTTCGTCAGCCTGAAGGGCTGGGCCAGCATGGAGCCAGCCGGCACCCTCCCCAATGCCTCCGGTAATGGCAGCGAGGCCGGCAGCGCCCCGCACTCGCCTGCAGCCACGGGACTCATCCTGCTGGCCGCCCTGGCCGTCCTGCTGGCCACGCTGGTGGGCAACACGCTGGTGGTGGTGGCCATCTCCACCAGCCGAGCCCTGCGGGCCCCGCAGAACCTCTTCCTGGTGTCCCTGGCCTCGGCGGACATCCTGGTGGCCGTCCTCGTCCTGCCCTTCTCGCTGGCCAACGAGGTGATGGGCTACTGGTATTTTGGGGGCGTGTGGTGCAGCCTGTACCTGGCGCTGGACGTGCTGCTCTGCACCGCCTCCATCGGGCACCTCTGCGCCATCAGCCTCGACCGCTACTGGGCCGTCACCCGGGCAGCCCGGCTCAACCTGCGCCGCAGCCCCGGGCGGGTGAAGGGGATGATCGGGGCGGTTTGGGCAGCGGCGGCGCTGGTGGCACTGCCACCGCTCCTGCGGGCCCGGCCGGGCGGCCGAGAGTGCCAGCTGAGCCAGGAGACCTGGTATGTCCTGGCCTCCTGCGCCGCCTCCTTCTTCGCACCCTGCCTCGTCATGGTTGCCGTCTACTGCCGCATCTACCACCTGACTGCCCGGCGGACGGCGGCCCTCCTCGCCGCCCGCTCCCCGTGCCCCACTGGCACCTGCAGGAAGGGGCCGGGGGTCAGGATGCCAGGCTGGCGGCACCGGAGCCAGCACCAGAGCGTGTCGTTGTGCCGGCAGCGGCTGGTGCGGGCGCAGGAGCGGCGCTTCACCGTCGTGCTGGCAGTGGTGATGGGGGCCTTCGTGCTGTGCTGGTTCCCCTTCTTCTTCACCTACAGCCTGGGGGCTGTCTGTGGGGAGGGCTGCCGCATCTCCAAGCCTCTCTTCAGCTTCTTCTTCTGGATCGGTTACTGCAACAGCAGCCTCAACCCCCTCATCTACACCCTCTTCAACCGGGACTTCCGCGCCGCCTTCCGCCGGCTTCTCGCCGTCCCCCACCGGCACCGCACCTAGGACCTCGCCAGGACACCAAGGACGCAGCCCCCAGCCCCGCTCGCCACTGGCAGCACCCAGCCCCACCGTGGACCCTGGACTGCAGTGCTGGTGTGCATCTCGAGGTACTTTTGGAAAACGTGGGGTTTAATAAAATGAAGCCAAAACCTGTGCCTGGGGCTGGCGTCTGCCTCCTGGGAGCCCATCAAGCGGCATCCATCGCCAGCACCCGTTGTCATCCCACCTGTCCTCTTTGCAGCATGGGTGACCCACTGGTGGTGACAAGTCGCCATGGCAGCTCTGGCGAGCGCCAGTCCTCCCTGCTGCCAGGTGAACCCCAGCTCCTCTGCACGCCTGTGACTGCCAGCATCCTCTTGCGCAGGGGATGGACCCCACGGCTGCTGCGGGGGATGAAACTCCCCCCATGGCAGCATCACTTGCACTGGGCTGAGCTGGCCATGCCACTGCAGCAGCCCAGTCCGAGCCCTGTGCCTCTCTGCCGGGGCTGTCCCCTCTGGCTGCCCATCAGCACGTAGCTGTGCCATCATGCCATGGGGGCCCCATGGAACCACACACACACCCCACAGTGGGATACGAGGGGTGCGGGGCTGGGGTGCGACACCCCACATCCTGCTCAGGGGCTTCATCGGGATCTTGCTGCAGGAGGGAAAGGAGGAATGACATCCCGGTGCTGGAAAGGCCGTCCTCCCTTGGGAGAGTGTGGGAGATGGGACTGCATGGGAACAGGCTCCGGTACAGCCTGAGGTGCGAGGGGCCACGGGGGCAACCATGGGGCGAAGACCCAGGGGCAACCACATCCTCCCAGGGGCAGCAGCCGCCCTGCACCCGCCCTGCACCCACCCTGCCCGGCTCCCTGCCCCACTCCGCACAGACACCCGGGGGTCAGGGGCCACTCCACTTCTCCAGCTTTGCCACTCAAAATAGAAAATCTCAAAACATTGGACTTTCACTCGGCTAAAAACAGCCGCTGGCGCCTGGGAGCTGGAGCCCAAGGAACGCTGGCCCCCACCAGCCCCTGCCGGGGTAGGCACAGCTCAGCCATGAGGCCCGGGGGGCTGAAAGGGACGGGGGTACTCGTGGCGGTGAGGACCCCTGGGTCATCCCCTGCACCCACTGGCCCTGTGCGCAGAGGGTCATGGCATGAGCTCTGGGACCAGCAGAGGCTCCCGGCAGGGATTGTGCCAAGATGGGGACCCAGCGCTGACCCCCTGGAGGCAGTCAGCCCCAGCAGTTGCAGCCATGCTGGCACCATCTGCGGAAGAAGCTGCCCTATCGCTGCCGCCTGGCTTCCCCTCCCGAGGCTGCCTTTCGCCTTTTCACAATTATACAGCACTTTGCTTCTAAAAATACCTAGGGAGATGAGGGCGCCTGATGGGGACTCGGCCAGGCCAGCTTGGCTGGGGGAGAGGAGCTCTCTCCCAGGGGCACCAGCCCCATGAGCAGCATGCTGGGGCCCCACCACGCTGCCCTGGCTTGTGTGCTCTGCCCTTGCCCTTGCCTGGCCCTGCTCTCACCCTCGCCCAGCACTGCAGGGGCTGACCAGGGGACCGGGCACCGTCCCTCCTCCTGGGCATGAGTGTGCGGATCCAGGATGCTGCAGGGCAGGATAGGTTGGGGACCAGCCGGAGTGGGGGCATGCAGGGACCCCCCGCCCTGGCTCGGGCAAGGAGATGCCAGCACAGTCAGCCCGTGCTGGCATCAGAACAACATCTGAGCCACCAAAGGGAGCTTCAGGCTGATGTCCGAAACATCACATCTCAAGGGCTGGATGGGGTCTGGGAGCATCTGGTCCCTGCCTTTGCCCCAGGCACTACCGGGGTGCTGGGGCACTATGGGCAGAGTTCCCCCATTGAGCATCTCCCACTGCGTTGCCATCCAGCACACCACCCTGTCCACAGCAGACAGGTCAAGCAGGTTGCTCTGTATCTCCACAGCAGCCATTTGCATTCCAAGTTTGTACAAAGTCTGTTTCACCTGCTACAGCATGACCCTTATTCCTGCCCCACTCACGAGCTGCCGTGACCCCAGTACTGCCGGGAAAGCAGCTCCCCTCAAAGTGCTGATTACTCCTGCCCAACTGCAGCACCTGCGCTCATGCACCTGGAATTGCATCCTGCATTTTCAGGCTGTTTCTCCAATTTCTCAAGATTAATTTGAATTACTCCCCTGATAGGCTTGGGTTTGGAGCCGTCTCCAGCCACACCTCCTCCGCAGAGCTAAAAAGCAGAGTCCTGGTTCCACCACCTGGGCTGCCTCCAGCTGTGTTGGGGACACCAAGACCCCTCTGGACCCTCATGCTGCTCCGGCAGCACCCTGTGGCTGATAACTCTTGCCAGCGGTGGGAACAGTGCTGCAAAACACCAGCTGGGAGGAAACAGAAAGTAGCAACCTAAGGGTTAAATATGCAAATGCAAGGAAACAAAGTCATCACATTTGAGGCTCAAAATAAGTATGTGCCACCTTTAAAAGGAAAGCAGCTCTAAAAGAAAAAAGCTCACAGCGTGAGCTCATCCCTCATGGCAGAGTGACATGGGAGATCACCGCCGAGGTATGGCAGAGCAAAGCATCCTCCTCCTCCTCGTTATCACTGTGGGTTAGTAACCAGAAGATGTGACATCTGATCTCCAGCGGATGCTGAAAGGCACGGCGGACCACAGTCAGTACTGATTGCACAGGCCACGAGTACTTGCAATAATTTGTGTTGTTATTGTCAGCCTTGCTACAGCCTGAAGACACGAACCCCTTCCCTCCTGCTCGCTAGCATGGCCTGGCCAAGCAGCGCTCAGGAGCCCAGGCTGGTCCCCACCAGCAGGTTGTCATTGACAGAAGCTGGTGGAGGGACCTGGCCATCACCCCATGCTCCTCCATGCCCTGGCCACCACCAACCTCATACCTGGGGCAGCCCCACTGCCACCAGCAGCCGCACACAAGGCAGGAAGGGGGCATCACCTGTGTGCTGGAGTAAGAGACGGCAGAGGTGACATCTGCACACAAAAGCCAGGAGCAGAAAGCAGGGCAGGCACAACTTGCTAATGGGTAAGAGGGTTAATGAGCAGTTTTACACCGAGAAGCAGGGAGCTGGGCAGGTCATCTGCAGGGCTGATGGACCGCCAAGGGGTGCTTGAGTAAGATTTCTCTGCAGAGAAATCAATGACTTATTTGCTGGGGAGCAGGCGGGGAGAGGATCCCATGCCACAGCTTGTCTTCAGACGGGGTAAGGCTGCTAACTGAAGTACCAGTAAAAAAAAAAACAAAAAAAACAAAAAAAAAAAAAGGCTTTTAGAGCAAATCATCAGAGGGAAGAAGCCTGCAGGAGCAGCAGCACTTGCTGAAGAGCCCAAGAAAAGCTCAAACATCGGAATGGCACACAACCAGCCACCAACATCAGCCCCAGCAGGATGAGGCTGGCAGCGGCGCACCCCCCACTGCCAAGGGCACCGGGGGATGAGGAAACCCCAAACCTCCACGGCAGGAGCGACCAGGGAGACCGGGCCCCACACCAGAGCTTGCGTCACCGGCCCCGCAGGGATTGACCAACACCGGACACGCAGGCCCTTGGAAGATTTTACTGAAGCCATCGCAAACGCAAGGCCAGGCTACAAAGAGGGGGAAGGCTGCCCTAAACACGTAACTGCTTTTAACGGGAGCACAGGACACCTCAGAGAGGGCCCTGGGCGCACCCGCGGCCGGGCCCCCCCGCTCGCCCGCCATAGCCCCAACCACCAGCACCGGCCGCCCACGCTCTCTCTTGAGCCTCACGGCAAGCCCCGCCTTATTAAGCAGCCGCTCGGCCTCACCCCCCAAACGCCCCTATCACGACGCAAGCTGGAGCGGAGTGGCAGCTCCCCACCCAATCAGATGCCGCAGGAGGCGGGCTTCTTTATGTGGTGGGCGCCGTTGACCCTCGCCCAATCCGTTCCCGGAGCGGCGGCTGCGCTCCCTGAGTGACACCTCGCCCTCCAGTCAGCACCCGCCCCCTCTTCCCGGCAGGGCTTCGCCAATGGCCGCCGAATGACGCGCGCTTCTCTCTCCCCGCCCCGCCCTCCCACACCTCCGCCCGCCGCGGGGCCAACGGGAGGGGAGCGGCGCGGCGGAGGGGGCGAGGCTTCCTGGGGGCTGGGCCAATGGGAGCGCGGCGCGGGAGGAGCGTGGGCAGGCATTGGCGGACTGGGTGCGGGTGGGCGGGACGCGGCGGCGGCGGCGGCGGCGGCGGCGGGGGGAGGCAGCGGCGGCGGGGCGCGGGCCGAGCCGAGGGGAGCGGCGCGGAGCCGAGCCGGGCGGGAGGCGGCAGTGCCGCCCGGGCCCATGGAGCTGGAGAACATCGTCGCCAACACCGTCCTCCTTAAGGCCCGCGAAGGTGAGCGGCGGCGCCGGGCGGACGCCGGTGCCCGGAGCTGAGGCGAGGGGGGGCGGTGTGCCGCGGGGAGGCGGCAGGCCCGGGACGGCGGCGGTGGGGAAGGCGGTCCCGGGGCAGCCCGGCCGCGGAGCGAGCCCAGCGCCCGGCAGGTACCGGTGACCTGAGCCGTGATCCCGCCGGGCCGCCTCCTGGAGCGGCGTCCGCTCCCCGGGGCTGCTGCCGCCCGGCGGGGCTGCAGGCTCCGGCGACGTCTGTCCCCGGGACCCAGCCCCGGGGCTGACCCTCCCGGGGGGGGGGGATCGCGGTCTTGGCTGCCCCCGGCGCTGCTGGGAACGGGGAGGTAACGGCGCAGGTTGGGCCCAGGCCGCCTCAAGGCAGTCGGCTCTAAACGAAGCCCCGGCTCGGGGTGCTGCGCCGGGCAGGCGGGGGCTGCTCCGCGCCCCGGGCTTGTGGTGCCTCCGGGGGGTGTTGAGCCCTCCGAGGGTGGCCTTGCTGCCTCTTCGTGTGGAAACCGCCCTGCAGCCCCTGCCTGCCTCCCGCCGGTGCTGGCAGCCTCCAGCCTTACCCCTTCCAGAGGCTTTTCTGGCTCCTCTGGCAGAGGGGAAAAGCCGCTTTAGGAGAAAAAGTTGATTTCGGGCAGGTAAACTGCTGCTTCCCACACAAGGGCCGATCCCGAAACTGCGGCGGTGAGCCCCACCCCTCTGCCACCTTCACACCAACCCTGGCCCCTGGTCCGCTCAGCGCCAGGAGCTTTGCTGCGGGCCCACAAACCTCCTGCTGCTTCAGGGGTCACGGCCGAATGCCAGGGCCTCGGCGTGGGATGCAGCCTGCCAGGAGCGGGGCTGTCCGGCAGGTACAGGGGAGCTGTACAGAGAAGCCTCGGGATGGCTTAAGGAGAGAGCTGGGAAGTCTGTCACAAAGGAGCCTGGTCCTTTGCAGAGAAGATCTGATTCAGTCAGGCGTCGGGGAGTTCATTAGATCACATAAAGTGGCGGGGAAGTACAGTCCCTCCTGGCCCACGGTGTGCAACTGGCCAGACCAAGTCATTCTGGAGCCTGAGGGGCCCACTGAAATCCAGTTTGAGGGCTTTGGAGATTAGATTTGTGGGAGCAAAGAGCAACAAAATTAAATTTACACTGGCAGAAACAATTTTGAGCTGCTTGAAAATCAGGCTTAGTGTAGGTACTTCAGGCACGGTGACTGTGGTGGACCATGACATTATGGTTCCTAATAGCAAGGTTTGGTTCAAAACCAAGTTTGGACAACACCAAACAGTGGCATTTGTGACCTCTAGACATGAGACCCTGCTTCGCATGGAGTGAGTGACCAGGAGACTGTCTCCTGTTGTGCCTTCAGCAGAGTGGAGTTTGGTTGCTGATGCAGAGCAAGGCGTCCAACGGCTGCTGCAGTGCTTCCCAGTGCTCCTCCAGTGCCTCAGCCTTGGCAGGTGGTGGGCAGTTGGGCTGCAGGCAGATACAATCCACTGACATGCTCGTGCCGGAGGGTTCCTGGCCTGTGAGAGCTGCAGATGGCTGTGCTGCCTGTCCATAGCTCTCCCACCCATGGCTGAGTGGCCGTGGTGGCCACTGGGGCGAGCTCTGGCAGCCTGTGTGACAGGACAGAGCCGCTTTGCTGGCCGGGTCCAGCAGCACCAGGTGCTTTGCTCCAGCCCAGCCTTTTTGGGAACCTCGTGGTCTGATGTGGCAGTGCAGGGCTGAGATCACCCTGTACATGCTGCAGGGGGCTGCTGACAGCTGCTGCCATAGGTTGACCATGCTCTCTGTTTCCTTCAAACTCTTCTAGGAGGGTTTGGCCCAGGGAAGGTGAAGGATCCTTCCCCTGTTGTCCCCCTTGCCTGCCGGCCTCTGGCAGAGAGACAACAGTCGAGCTTTGAGCTTTCACTAAGCCCTAAAGCTCCCTTGTGGTGAGTTCTGGGTGGATGTGGCCCACCCCTTGCCCCATCCCCAAAATGGTGGTGCTGGGAGATTGGTGTGCAGGAGACAAGTTCCCTGCTGGGCTGTTTGCTGCAGCACCAGGAGGGCGGGGGAGAACCGTGCATGAAAGGCGCTGGAGCCTCCTTTCAAAGCAAACAACTCAAGGAAATGCAAGCTGACGGTCCTCGTCCTCTGGGTGCTGTGTGGCATTGCTCTGCCTTTCCTTGAGTGCTCTTGGGGTGAGGATGGCTTGTCCTGCTGTGCCCTCACTTAGTTGTCCCCGTCCGTTTCATTGCCACAAGCTGTGGCTGACAAGAAGGTGTCTGTGCTGCTGGTTTCTTCCACCCCTGCTTACCCTTGAGTCACTTCCTTCCTGAGTTTGTACAATCGTGCAGCACAGCTGCTGGTGCGGGGCAGATGTAGCACAGCGACCCACAGCGTGCCAGGGGCTCGGACCTGGGGTGGCCCTGCAGAAGGCTGTCTGTGATGGCCCCGTCCCACCTGCCTGTCCAACCAAGGCCTCCTGCGGCGCAGGGAGCTGGATGCCCAGGGACTGCATCCAGGATTTGGGTCTGAATTGCATCCACAGTGAAGGAAAGTGTTATGAAAGTGTTTCTCAAGAGCTGATAAATGATGTTAAACCCCCCCCTGATTTCAGAAAGCCATGCCTTTGGCCCAACTTGGCAGGGTCGTTTAATGTATTTCCAAAGGGAGGTGGGAGATCGTGTGTGTTGGCACTGGGGCAGGGGGAAGGCAATCCCTGGAGGTTGGCTGATCCCAGCAATCAGTATTTCAGTACTTAGTGCTTGCTATGATGTAAATTTTTTGGTCTATCTAGAAGCTTTCCCACCCTGTCCTACAGCACTGGGCATTTACTCCAGCAACTGAAGTTGGAATAATATCTGGTTCTTGGATCTTGCTTTTCTGAGGCTGGCTTATCTCTGGAGAAAGGTGGGAGTGTCCCCACTTCACAGGTGGGAAACTGAAGTGATGAGCCCCAGGCAATGCAGTGAGTTGTCTGTGGAGCTGGGATTAGAGCAGGAATTCCTGTCTCCCAGCTTCATGTCCTCCCTCTGAGAGCCCCTCCCTGGAGTAAGCAATCAGTCTGGAATGAGTAGGTAGCATGAACATCGTTACTACAGCAGGAAGATCTTCACACAGCAAGGCTTGGCCTTGAGAGGTGATTAGTTATGCAGAGGTCCTGAGGACAGGCCTGGGAGCCAAGAGCTCTTGTCCAGGCATAGACCAACCTGTGGCTTTAGGCACTCCTGCCTGTGCCCTGATTCTCCCATCTTAAATACAAGTAACCTGAGATGTCCAGGTGAAAGGTCTTCATGTTCTTGGTTGGGACTTTGTTCAGCAGCCGGAGTGGTTGGTCTGTCCACTTGCTTTGGCAGTCAGAGACTCTAACACTTTTGTTCCACCAGCCAGGAGACGGCAGTACGGCTTTGGTCTTGTTTTCCTTGCCTGGGCTTGCTCGTGTAAACGGACAGAGGGTGTCTCCTCTCTTGGCTCCTGGCAAGGCTAGGCTGCAGTTGGACATCCTTGCTTCATAACTCACGGTGCCAATTTTGTGTGCCCTGCAGGTGGTGGTGGAAACCGGAAAGGCAAAAGTAAGAAATGGCGACAGATGCTGCAGTTCCCCCACATCAGCCTCTGCGAGGATCTTCGACAAACCCTTGGTAAGATGTGGGGGCTGGCAGCAGCTGAGCAGCACTCAGGCTCCACTCTGGAGCGGAGCCGGTGGGTGAGCATGTATGAGTGTTGTGTACCCAAAGTTGAGTCTCATGAGGGTCAGGAACATATAACAGGGCACATGTCAGCCAAATCCCAGCCAGGATCACTCAGAGCTTGGGGTGTAGGGAACAAACGATGGGTGGGTAAGTCACAGCTGCTGGGCGCTCACTGGATAGTGCCTGTTGACGTACCCACACACCTAGACTGTGACGAGCTTCACTAGAGATACACCACCTTCTCTGCAAACAGACCTGCTCAGTGTTGCAGTTTTGGAGCATCACTCTGGGCTGCCTTTGCATAAATAATAAAGGCCCTGCTAATATCCTCTGGACTCCTTGGCTGGGATTCAGTCCTGCTCTGCAGACCTCAGCTTCTAACACTAGTGCAGCAGCTTTTCTTGGGCAAAACTGGGTTCTTGCTGTGTGATATGGCTGAGAATTGTAGAGCTGGGCAGGGCTTGGCCTGTCATTCTAATACTGCACTTTGTACTCTTCATGGTTTTAATGTTGTTTGTGCAGCAGGCTTGGTCCTGAGATCATGTGAAATTGTTTTGGGGCACAGAGGGTGGGAATGCTTTGCTTCCTAGGAAGGGGTGAGGTTGTTTAAGTTGTCACTCTGGATTCAGCTGCCAGCTGGAGAGTGGCACAGCGCTGGCCTTGTTTCAGAGCAGGTGTCACTGGGCTGAGTGGCTTTTGGAGGTTTCTGCAGCTCCAGTCCCCAGTTCTGCCCTGCCCAGGTTTTCCAGGTCCCAGCAGCCCCAAGGAGAAGGGATGCCCCCTTTGAGGGCACGTGGAACTGTAGCATTTGGAATAACTCAACCTCCGTCATCCACACTGTAGCCACCAAGCTCACAATAGCCCAGTGCACACCGTGCATGCCATGCCTCGCCTCCCCGCTGCCATGCACACCATGTACCACCTCTCGGGGCTGGCTTCGCAGCCGAGTGTAGTCACATGGAGACTCTCGTCTTGGTTTTGCTGCAGACTGCCTCTCTGGAGTGAGTTCTGAGCACTGAACATAGCAATGTCCTGGGCTCTCCCTGCAGCTCCCATCTTGGCCGTTCCACCCCCTATCTGCTTCTGATTTGTGTGCCCTCAGCAGAGCTTTCCGTCAGCTGATGCCTGTCCTCTGCCTGCAGCCACCCTTCCTGTGGGTGTCATGACATGTTTTCCAGCACTGAACTTCACCTTTGTTGTGCTGCCCGTTTGCCAGTGGTGAGTGCTGGTGGTCTGTCTGTCTCTGCTGTCCCACTGTTCGGGACAGTGACTTTGTGAAGCTTTGGGAGGCAAGTCCCTCCCCAGCGGCTGGCTGTCACCACCTATGTCCCCACTTCCCCTTGGGGAGGCATGCAAGAAGTGCTTCTGGCCCAGGTGGTGGCTGCCTTGCTTGCTTTCCCCGTGGGAGAGATGACCCTGTTCCTTGTGCTTGGCTTACTCTTTGGCTGGAGTGGTTTTGTTTTCCCCTCACAGCCTGCTAGAAAGGCATTTCTTTCCTATTCCAGAGGCTTGGCAGGACCATGGGCATGGTGGGCTGGTTGCCCACTGCAGAATTAAGCTTTGTGTGCCCTGACCACAGAGAGCAACCCTCTGTGAGCCTGGGCAGCGGCGAGGGCAGCCAAAAGCTTCTGATCTCACCAGCAGCAAACTCTTGTCCTCCCGAACTGAAGGGAACTCCTTCCCCTGCAGACACAAGGAAACCGGCCGGTGCAGCGGAGCTGGTGAGGTGGCCTCCTCCCCCACCACAGCCCAGCCGTCTCCGCGCTCTCGTGCACCCTCAGGAAGCCGCAGCTTCCTCGGGAGAAACTGCTGCACGGGGAGGGGAAAGCCAGCAGTACTCAGCCCCGGGGAGTGCTGGAAGGTCCCCTGCGAGCCAGTGGATGGCTGTACATCTGCACCCCAGGCAGCCCGCAGCCCTCAGTGGCAATGGCTGTAACAGAAATCTGTTCTGGCCTGTGATCAGACAACATCTTATGAGTGGAAGGGGAGGAAAAAAAACAGAGAACTGGAAGTACTCTGGGTAGTCAAAAGGGTTTGCGCCTGGGCTGCCAGAATTCAGAGAGGGGTAGGAGGAATCAGCAGGGAAGCCGAGCTCCAGAGGGCAGTAGGAATTGATATACAAGCGAGTGGCTGTCCCATGGAGTGGGGGGGTCTAATTGCTGTGTGCAGCTTTAACAGTACATCTGTGAAAATGGTGCCTCCCATTTTGATGCTGCTGCTTCCAGCAGGGCCTTTGGGAATATGAGTGGTTTGTAAGAGTCGTCAGAGCAACTCTTGGCCTGGAAGATCTGCCTTGAAATAAGCTCAGTGTGTTCCTCATGTTCCAAGGAAAGTTGTGTATCTGGAGTAGTCAGTCGATCTCCGTGGGGAGATGATTGAGAAGAGAGCCTCCAGGCAAGCAGGAGACACAAAGGTCCCTTGCTAGAAAGAAGAAGGGCAGTCTGTACAGAACAGCAGGTCAAACCTCTTTCAGGGAAAAAGATCTTCCATAGGGGAACGTAAAAGCTCGGTCATGCCTCTTGTCCCCATTGGATGCATTTCACTTTCCTGAGAGTCTCAGGCTGGTGGGACCTGTGAGTAGCCAGCTGACAACTCGCCAGCCCCTTCACCACTGCCTATGGCCAGGGGAGTGGCTGCTCCTTTGGGGATTGGCAGTGAGTGATCTTCTCCACATTTGCAGAGCGGGACTACCACAGCCTCTGCGAGAAGCAGCCCATCGGGCACATGCTCTTTCGGCAGTTCTGCGAGACACGACCTGAGCTATCACGCTGTGTCAAGTTCCTGGATGCCGTGGTAAGAGCAAAGCCCGTTAGGCTTCGTTGGGGGAGGCAAGTATGTTCTTGGTGCCCTGGGCATAGACAGGTTGGCCCTGGGTGCCTCAGCAGTTGCCAGGTACTTCTGGGCATGTAGGGTTTTCCTGAAGGGAAAACCTGTGAGTTGCAGTTTTCTCCAAGATGGGGCTGGGCCTTTGCTTAGGGAGCTGTTTACTGGAGATCTGGTTTTCCAGGAAAGCATGGGAAACCTTGGGCAGAGGGTGTTGCTGCTCTGCAGCTGTTGCCCAGTAGCAAAGCTTGGTTCCTGGCTGGACCTGCTCCTCATGCTGTTTGCTCTATGCAGGCAGGTTATGAAGTGGCTCCAGATGAGAAGCGGAAGGAATGTGGGCAGCACCTGATTGAAAAGTACTTGAAGCCAAACGTGAGTAAGAGGGTTGTGTTTGCTGCCTGCAACAGTAGAGCAGTTGTAAAGCTGACAGCTGTCATTGCCCTTATCCTGCCACAGCGAAGGTGCTGGGCAGGATGGTGAGAGCAGAGTATAGAGCCACCCCACCACCTCACAAGTGACCATTACTGCTTTTCCCACTGGCCTGAAAGCAGATGGGCACCTGTGTGCTGTTCCTGTGGGCTTCTTCCTGGGAGGTTCCTTGTGCTCTGCTCCCTATGTCTGACTCCATCCCTTTGTCCCCAGAGTGAGGACCATGTGCCTGAAGTCCCCTCACAGCTGGTGGATGCATGTTGTGAGAGGCTGGAGCAGGAACCTTCCAAGGAGCTTTTCAAGGAATCCACTAAGTAAGTCAGAGGGCTGGGGCCTGCCTTCAGGTCACAGCACGGGGTAGATGCTGCAGCTAACTCACCTTGTCCCTTGTGGTCCCTTCCTCCAGGAGAGTGAGGACTGGTGCTAAGGCCTGTGGAGTTTTGAGCTAGTGGTTTGCAGCACAGCTACAGGAAAGCAAAGGCGAGAAGCTCCCATGGACTCTGGGAGCCATAAGCTGCTGCAGAAACCTCTGTCATTCCTCTCAGTCTGCTGTGGATCTGAGTTGCCATTTGGGAAGACCCCGTTTCAGCGATCCTCAGCATCTGGCCATGCTGTTCCTAGTCTTGTGCCAGGATCTCGTAGGCACCCGTAGAGCAGAGCTGACAACTGCAGTCCCAGTGCCAGCTGTCCTCTCCCACTGGCTGCAGATGTGGCTGTTGTGGTTAGATTACACTGGCTGTTGCTTTAGCGATCTAAGGTCAATTCTGTTCCCATCGCAGAAGCAGTGGCTGAGGTCCTGGCTCCGGGTGCAAAGCAGAAGCTGGGCTTATAGCCTCCACCCCTCCCTGAACAGTAGCTGGAGCACATTGCCTAATCGAGTGCAGGGCTGTGGCAATGGGTTTGCTGCAGTCTTCTGAGGAGTGTTAGCTCTGTGTGTGGTAACTACTGTCACTGTCTGAATGCAGAGCCTCCAGGCTGGGCCCTGCCTGCTCTTGGCAAGCTCTGAAAGGGGAAGAGCCCGTCCGCTTCTTCTTGATGCATGTCTCCAGTCTAGACACTATGTCTAAGGCTCTTTACTCCGCTGGGCAGCCCTGGCACCGGTCTCTGAGGCAGTTAGCTCTCTCGAGCAGGATCCCCTGTGGCCTTTTGTGCTGGATATTCATCTGAAAGTGAACAACTCAGCGCCCAGTGCTGAACATTGCTAGCAGCTTTCGGCAGCTGATTACAGCCTTGTGTCCGCATTTGCCCTGTGAGCAGAGGGGCAATTACAAAGAGTCTCATCGTCCCCCCTTTGTCCCACAGCCCTGACTGATGCTGAGGCCACAATTAGCAGTGCCAGCCTGGTCCCAGGGTGCTGTGTTTGTCCCAGCGGTACCTCCAATGTGCCTTCCTTTTGCATCAGGCTTAGCGTGGAGGGGGGCTTTCTGGGCCAGGGCTATGTGGGTGATTCAGCACCGGGCTAGGTGAGGGGATGGCAAAGTAAATGGGCTCTCGGGGCTGCTCACCTCCTCTTTCCTTGGACTGCTGGCTTTTTCCACGAGTGTGATCACCTCTCAGGAACCTTGCTGGCTCTGCTCTGTCCTAGGCTTATCCATGACTACTTGAGTGTGGCTCCCTTTGCTGACTACCTCGACAGCTTGTACTTCAACCGCTTCCTGCAGTGGAAATGGCTGGAACGGTAACACTCCCTGGCATCACTGGGAGACCTGCACCCTCCTTGCACAGGCTGCCCAAGTCCCCCCTTGGGCTCCTTCCTGTGCTGGTCCCTGGCAGGAGCCAAGGGCCTGGCCTTTATCTGCTCTTGCTCCCCTTCAGGGCCATTTATTAGCACCATCAGCCTCTACTGGCTGCCTCAGCCTTGCTTGCCTCACAGGGAAGCAAGGTCTGTTGGAGCAGGGGTTTTGGGGTGAGCCAGTCTCTCAGGCCACCGCATGGGGGTGTTTTGGGCTTCAGCCCCTGCTCTCTCCCTGCTCCCATCTCACTCCAGTTTCCTTTCCCTCACAGGCAGCCAGTGACCAAAAACACTTTCCGCCAGTACCGTGTGCTGGGCAAGGGCGGTTTTGGGGAGGTAAGTGACCACTATTTCCTCTGCATTCAGAGGAATGCTGCCAGGTGCAGACCTGGGTTGGCCATCAGGGTGCCACAAGCTGCTCCAGCACCTGGAGACAGGTGCTGCTGGCTGGGTGGACTGTGGGGGCTCTGCGCTAGGCACTGCTGTGCTCTGGGCATTGCAGGATCTGTCAGTTCCCCTCTGAGGGTCAAGAGCTCCCTCTCGCCAGGCACTGGAGGTGTGGGAGGTGTTGCATAGGGTAGGTAGCGTGTGCCCTGTGGTGTATACTGCCACCCGGGCAGTATGGGTTCCCAGTGTCTTGGCAGAGGAAACTGCACTCCTGAAAACTGTCACTGTCAGGCTTCCTTCTGTTTCTGGAGTGGCCTTCTGTCTTCCCAAGCACCAGCCATGGTGCTGCTACAGGTGGCAGGGGCATTGCAGCCCTCTACTGCTTATCTGTGACATCTGGAGATGTCAGTTCTTGGAGATGTCACTGCTCCCTGTGTCCTTGCTTTGACAACAGGCTTCTCACTATCCTCAGAGTGAAGTGGGGACAGAGACATCTTTGCCTTCCCATACTTCTTCCTGAGAGCAGAACCTAGACCCCCACCCCGGAAACAGCAGTGGGAGGGTGCTGAGCCTTGTCCTTCCTCCAGGTTTGTGCCTGCCAAGTGCGTGCCACGGGAAAGATGTATGCCTGCAAGAAGCTGGAGAAGAAACGGATCAAAAAGCGGAAGGGAGAGGCCATGGCCCTGAATGAGAAACAGATCCTGGAAAAAGTGAACAGTAGGTTTGTAGTAAGTACATAGGAATTGCTCTCACTTTGCTGCGGTGGTTGATTTCTTCCTCCAACCAGCCAGCCTGGCACTTCTGTGCTCTTCACCCGGTGTGGAGAGGCAAGAGCAGACCCTGCACATGGCGGGGGATAGAGTCCTGGTGGCTGCAGGTGTCTCACAAGGCTGGGGTCTGGCAGGACATCCTGCTGCCTCCACAAGATGCTGTAAATGCCCCCAAACTCAGATCCAAACACCCATCTGGTCTCACAGGCACCTTCTTAACCTCTGGGACACAAGAAAGCAGCAAGAACTGTCTCCAGACAGCCAAGTGGGCAGAAGCCTAACCCTGAGCTGTGTGGTGGGGAGCTCTGTCCCTGGTTGCAATGAGTGTGGACAGCCTGAAACCTCCCTTTATGGAGGATTCATCAGATGCTGCCCCAGGGTTGCTGTTGGTTGCTGCTTGCCCCAGAGGAGAGCAGTTCTGGCTCAGCTAAATAGTGTCCTCCCTGTCTGAGGAAAATGGGGTGTGCTGGGACTGCTGGGCACTTCCACGTCCTCCTTGGGTTTGCACAGTTCCCCCTCTGCCTCCTCTGCTGGCAAAGGCCCAGTCCTGCTGCCCATGAGTGGCTGCTTGGGTGACAAAGTGCCCATCAGAGTGTGGGCACTTCCCTCTTCCAGCTGTGTCTTCTAACAGCCTTTCTGCCCTGAATTGCAGGTGAGCTTAGCCTATGCATATGAAACTAAAGATGCTCTCTGCCTAGTGCTGACCCTCATGAATGGAGGGGACCTCAAGTTCCATATCTACCACATGGGAGAGGCTGGCTTCGAGGAGCCCCGGGCAGCTTTCTACGCTGCCGAGATCTGCTGTGGCCTTGAGGACTTGCACCAGGAGAGGATAGTGTACAGGTGCGTGCTGCCTGGTCCCTGCTGGGAGACCTTGTACGGACTGCAGAAGGAAGAGGGTTCCTGCTGCTCTTACTAGCCCAGCTGGGTCTGTCTGCTCAAGAAAATAAGCTCAGGCTTGAAAGCAGCACAGGGCTGAGTGAGAGGGGATCAGGAACAGAAAGCTGATCTCATGGGAGCGACGTCAGAGCTTAGCTTGGCTTCCTCATGGTGGTAAATGATCACCAAGAGCAAGATGTGATCATGCTGTGAATGCCTGAGGGCAGGCACTGGGGTGCTTAACTCCCTGGGCAGTATTGACACTAGAACAAAGGAGGGTAGGCTGCCCCTATATGCTCAAGACTGAGAGCTGGGCAGGAGGGAGAACACACTGATGTATGACTGTACTCACCGGGTTGTGTGATGCAGCGTTAGGGAAAGCACAGCTAAACACAGGGACAGAAACTCCCTTCTAGTCCTACGCTGTGCCTTGCCCTGGGGCACGGTAAGCAGAAGAAGCCTCTGCTCCTCTCTTGCATGGCACCATAGCGAGGTCTGCACCTGCAAAGAGGGAATCAGCCACAGGCTCACTGCTTCCTTGTGGAGGGTTGAAGGTTGTCATGTCCTGCCTCTCTGCCCAGGAGGGGAGAACTTGCAGGGCTAACTCCGGGGCAGAAGGGCAAGGGGAAGGTTATCTGTGTGCCCGAGGCAGGGGCATTGCATCCCTCTGCTCTTATCTGTGAATTCCCGAGATGTTGCTGTTGCTTGTGTCCTTTGCTTTGACAACAGGCTTCTTGCTAATCAAGTCCCTTCCTTCCTAGGGACCTGAAGCCAGAGAACATATTGCTGGATGACCATGGTGAGTGCAGGGCCAAGAGAAGCCCTGGGTCTGAGTCCTTCTCTCTTCCTCTCCTTGAACCAGGGTTGCTCTGTGTTCTTGGCAGCTTCAGATATTGTCCCTTGACCTTGTCCTGTTAACTTGCCCCCTCCTCTGTGCAGGTCACATCCGTATCTCAGACCTGGGGCTAGCTGTGCACGTGCCTGAGGGCCAAACAATCAAGGGCCGGGTGGGGACAGTTGGCTACATGGGTAAGTGGCCCTGCTTTAATCAAAAAGTGGTCTCTGACTGCACACGTGCTCTCCCTGCCCTCACATGTCCCTCACCCCCGCTGCTATGTAGCTCCGGAGGTGGTGAAGAACGAGCGCTACACGTTCAGCCCAGACTGGTGGGCTCTAGGCTGCCTGGTGTACGAGATGATCGAGGGACAGTCCCCCTTCCAGCAGCGCAAGAAGAAGATCAAGCGGGAGGAGGTGGAGCGGTTGGTGAAGGAAGTGCAGGAGGAGTACTCAGAGAAATTCTCGCCCTGTGCCCGCTCCCTCTGCACCATGGTACGAGTGTGCATCCCTGTCCCTTTGCTCCCACCACCTATTTGCATGCAGCAGGAGAATGTGGAGGCTGCTTCCTGTAGAGGTGCTGGTGGCAGCCAGGTTCCCTTGTCTCTGATAAGGCAGTGTAGGAGGATCCAGAGTGCCTTAATTTCTTGCCCCCCCAGCCGCTTAGCGGGCCTGTGCCGACCCTAGAGATATACTGCAGGAGCCCAGCTGAACTCAGGGCTGCTCCTGCCTGAAGCACCCTCCACCCAGGACACTGATTTCCTGTGTGTTGCAGCTCCTGTGCAAAGACCCTCTGGAGCGCCTGGGGTGCCGAGGAGCTGGGGCCAAGGAAGTGAAGGAACACCCTCTCTTCAAGCACCTCAACTTCAGGAGGCTGGAAGCAGGCATGCTGGACCCCCCCTTCAAGCCAGATGTAAGTGCCTGTCTGTATCCTGACCTCTTCAGACACTGGTGCTGTGAAAGGAAGCGAGAGCCCTGGAGTGGCTCACCTGAGGAGATGGGGCCCATCTGCTTCCCTCTTGTTTCTGGAGCCTGGCAGGACAGGGGTCAAGCAAGCTCTGGGCTGCAGAGAGAGGGGGTCTGGGCTTGGCCATGAGCCACGGCTGTTTGAGGTGGTGGCATCATCATGGAGCCTGGCATTAGAGCAATCTTTGTGCTGTTTAGCCCCAGGCCATCTACTGCAAGGATGTTCTAGACATTGAGCAGTTCTCCACAGTGAAAGGGGTGGAGCTGGAGCCCACAGACAACGACTTCTACCAGAAGTTTGCCACGGGAAGTGTGCCCATTCCTTGGCAGAATGAGGTAGGTTTGCAGGACAGGTCTTTGCTCCTGCTTGTGTCTGCCATGGCCAAGTGCAGTGTCCCGCAGGGCTCATGCTGTCCCTGCTGCTCTTGTGCTCTGCTGGGCCCTCAGTGGTGGGCTTCTGGTGACAGTTCCTGCAGCCGTCTTTGCCCTCTTC
The DNA here is from genome assembly GCF_929443795.1 of Astur gentilis. NCBI lineage: Eukaryota > Metazoa > Chordata > Aves > Accipitriformes > Accipitridae > Astur > Astur gentilis. The sequence continues at coordinate 12,801,597 of NC_064905.1, forward strand.
CAGATGATCGAGACGGAATGTTTTAAGGAGCTGAATGTCTTTAGCACAGATGGCATGGTGCCCCCAGACCTGGATTGGAAAGGGCAGCCTTCTCCGCAGCCCAAAAAAGGGTTACTCCAGCGCTTATTCAGCAGACAGGTAAGAGTGTTTGCCCAGCGTTTCCTCCCCAGCAAGTCCTCTAGCAGCAATGAGCCTGCTCCTGCCTGTGCCAGGCAGATGTGGCAAGGAGGTGGGCACAAGAGGGCAGCAGACAGAGTCTCCGCTAGTGGTGGGTGGCTGGACCCCAGGGCTCTCAGGGGGACCCATGCAAGGGTGCAGGGAGCCAGCCCTCACCTGGCTGGCACTCCCTGTGCTGGGGGACTCGAGGGGGCTGGGATGGAGTGTCCTGGCTAAACGTGCTGGAGTCACACAGGCGGGGGGATGTTGAAGGCACTAAAATAGCAGTCCTCCCTTCCTACATGAATAATACCAACCCTGAAGAAGACCTTGCTCTTGGAATGGGCTGCCTGGGCTCCCCAGAGCATTTCTGCCAGACCTTGAGGCAGGCAGAGAGCAGTTCTTTCGAGGGACAAGGAGAACGGAAATGTCTTGCAGCTGCTGTGGGCTTGCTTGCCTGCCTGTCTCCTCTGCCCAGAACAGTCTTTGCCTTCTTTCCAGGACTGGCAAAGTCTGGGCTGCTGCCTCTCAACAGCTGCTTGCAGCTGCGGGACTCAAGCGTGGTTGGCTTTGGACCTACTCTCAGCCATCCGGTGCTGACTCCTGCTTCCCCGATGAGCTCCCAGTTGTTCTTCTCTGTTCAGTGGGCTGCCCTAGCCAGGGCCAACTCTGGGCTGGGATAGCCAGCCCTTCCTGAGGCAGGCAGGACCTGCCAAAGGATGGGCAGCTGCCTGTAGTAGGGGTTGAGCTGTGATTTGCCGCGTGTTTTCTCTTTCCAGAGGTGAGCAGTCTCTCCTGGCTGCTCTGCTCAGGGAAATGCCCGGTGGCCCGCGGACATGGCAAGATCTGGGAAAGAGGAGTGTTGTCCTTCAGTGCCTATCCCCTGACCCCAGCAGAGCACAAGCTGCTTGTTGTTCTAACTGCCCCGAGCCACTAATCCCGCTTCCCTGCTCTTGCTGCCTTTGTGGGGGAGGCCTTGCCCTCAGCTTGAGCCAAAGCTGCCCCTGCACTGCCGCTGCTGGGAGCTCCGCTCCCAGGGGGCTGTGGGAAGTTTCCTTCACTCCTCTCTTCGGATGTCCAGGACACACAGAAGGGTTGAGAAACCGTGAAGGGTTTGGCATTGCCCCGTGCTCAGACTCCCTTTCCAGCAAAAAGGGCTTGGGCTGCTTCTGTGGCTGGCCGAGCCCTGAGCGGGGCAGATTGTCTGTGCCGGCACTGAGCTGTCTCCCTGGGTGGCTGTAGTCCATGGAGCCCATCTTCCATCCAGCTTATGAGCTAGTCAGCTGCGTGCTCACCAGTCTGTCTGCCAGGAGCTGAACCCCCAGATGCAGCTTGACTGTTTCTCTGCAGATGAGGGATCCCCTCCAACCCCTTGCCTCCATGTACCTCTCCCATGTGCAGGCCAGGGGGGGGCCTGGCCCTCCCCTACCTGAGGGCAGCTGTAGGCTGGGTTGTGTGACCTTGCTCACCTTCTGCTTGCTGTGCTCCTCTCTCTCCCTCCTCCCTCTCCTTGCCCTTCTGACTTCAGGACTGTTGTGGAAACTGCAGCGACAGTGAAGAAGAGCCCACCCGGCTGTAGAGCACAGCTTGTTCTCCAGCCCCTGGGACCCCCTGGCCTCTCCGGGTACCCAGCAGAACAGCAGCCCAGCCTGAAGGACAAGGTAGCAGCGGCCCCACAAAGTGGATTTGTTTACAGCTTTACACGTCTGTGTTTGAAGACTCTGAGGATGGCTCCAGGGCTGGCAGCAGCACGCAGCTCAGGCTGAGGCCCATCTGACCATGGGCAAGCCCTTGTCCCCAAGACAGACCTGGATGCTTCTGAATCTGCCACTTGGGATTTTGCTGCTGCTGCCCACCGGCTGCCACTCCCCTCCTGCGCCCAGTGTGGGAGGGAGGGATTGCACCGGCGTGGGCCAAGGCCAGGCTGGAGCAGCTCTGCTGACACATTCCATGGTGCCAAAGTAGCACTGCAGGTTTGGTGTATATTTATATATGTCGGTCTGTACATATCACATGTCAGTTTTTAATCTATAGGTGGGGGCCTGCACTGCCCCCACTCTGTCACAGGCACAAATGTCCTCCTATGGGGGGAGCGACGGTCCCAGCTTTGTACCAGGGAGTCCTGGGCAGAGGCCTTCTGTGCCTTGAGGTGCCTAAAGCATCTTTCCTGGACCTTTCTGGCTGTGCTGAGGCGTCCCTGGCTCCAGCGGAGTCCATTGCTCAGCCTCGAGGCACAGGAAACGGCTGTGCCAAAGCGTCTACCATTGCATCCTGGCAGCAGAGCGTCACTGCCTCATCCTCGCTTCCCTGTCTGCCGGAGCCTGCTTCCTCCCGCCTCGTCTCGCACATGCTGCCAGCTCTGGGGAGCTGATCCTGGTCCCCTTTCCAGACCGCTGGCAGGCTGCCTGTGGCACAGCAGGACACAGCTGCTCCCACGGCACATGCTCAGAAGGTAGCTGCTGCTGGGTCCAAAGGGTCGGTCCGATCCCTAGCATGGTGCAGGATGGCCCCAGTGCAGTTCCACCAGCTCCGGACCAGCCATCTGTGTGTGCTGGGGGTGCCGCCTTCTCCAGGCCCAGCTCGGTGTCGGAGGAGCAGACACATGAGGGACTCTGCTCTCGGGGAGCAAAGCCATGGTAAAGGGAATGTCCCTTGCTGGTGTCATGCCATGGTAAAGGGAATGTCCCTTGCTGGTGTCATGCTGTGAGCTGTGGCCCAAGAGTGAACGGGGCTGGGACCAGCCTGCCTGCTGTACCGGCTTCGTGTGCATCCTCAGGGGTCCTGGGGAGCCAGCACAGCTCTTGTCCCTAAGGGCAGGGCAGGAGTGGAGGGGCTGGAGCCCTGCGTGTCCCTGGGGAGCAGTGTGGGGCTCAGCCTGCCTCTCCATACTGCTTGTCCTGTCCCCTCTTGTGCACGCTCATCCCAGCTGTGTCCTGAGCAGTAACTTGTCTCTTCTGTGTGTGTGTGTATGCACACGCGTGCGTGTGTGCGTGCTGCCGCCTCGTGCTCATTCTGAGCCAGGCCCCTCCGGGGGGGCTGAGCACCTACTTGGACCTGTGGTATCATTTGCTTGCCTTGCACTAAAGTTGGAGAGTATTTAAATTTTTAACCTTTTGTTAAGCATAAGATTGGCCGTGCCTTCTATTGTCGTGTCAAGGGGGGTGAACCGTGCAGAGGGGGACCTTGTTCCAGCGCAGCTGCAGGTCGTACAGGGTTCGTGGCTGTAAGGAGGAGAGGAGCAGGGACCCCTGTTCCTGGGCTGGTGCTCCGGTCCTGCAGGGAAGGGCTGGGGCTGCCCACCATGACAGGGGTTGATGCTGAGCCTTGTGGATCCCGGGTCGCCCTCAGTGGCTTCTGCTGGGTGATTTTGGTCGGTGCAGGGCCATGGCAGGTACAAGGCCTTGTGCCGTTGGGGTGCTCTTGTCTGCTGTGGTTCCCTTTGGGGCATGTCGCCCCGCTCCTCTTTGCCTTCAGCACAGCCCCTCCTGGGATGTCCCGGGTGTGCTGTGGGGCTGGGGTCAGAGTCCTGCTCCCCTCCGGGTGCTGTGCATTGCTCTTTCGGGGGTGGGGGGGTGGACCGTGCAGAGGGGGACCTTGCGGAAGCACAGAGCATTGCCTCCTTAGCCCAAGGGACAGCCCCTGAAAGCGGGGACACGGCGTGAGCAGGGTTAGGGTCACGACAGCCGTGGGGGAGCGTGCAAAGGGGACAGCCAGGTTCAGCGTGGATGCATGGTGGATTTGGGGTCCGGGGACGGCGGCAGGGCCGGTGGCAGCAGCGGCAGCCTCGTGCGCAGCGCGGGGGGGCCGCACACAGCTGCACAGGGATGAGAATAGCAAGTGCGGCTGGGTAGCTAGGGAACAGTTGCTATGGGAGCGGGCCGAGGAGGAGTTCTCACACTCGGAGGGGGCATCTTGGGGTAAAATCCAGGAATTTTCTGCAGCCGTAGAAGGAAGGCAGGCAGGGCGGGGGGATGGGGACTGCCTGGGGATTGCTGCTCCCACCGCACTGGCCAGGGATGCTCGTGCTGCCCTGCCGGCACTGCCTGGGCTGTGGCACCCTGGCACCGAGGTCCTGGGGTCACCAGCGTGTTAGTGGTGTCCGTCAGAACGGTCAGCGTGGCTCTGCGGGCAGGGCCGGGGTGTGGGCAGCCTGCCCTGAGCCGTGAGCAGGGCGTGGAAGGGGCTCTGCCTGTCCCCAGCTCCCCCCTGCCCAGCAGTGTCCCAGCCCTGGGTGTTTAGGGGGTGCCACGTCCCCATCCCTCTCCTTGCTGCAGGGGGGGAGCAGCGTGCGGGTGAATGGGCGCTGGTGTATACAGCCAGAGCTGGAATGGGTGGGTCTGGGCTCCACGGACACGGCAGGCCCTGGGCGAGCTCCGAGTGGGCCCTGGGGCGCTGGGGGTCCTGGGTCGTGCCCCGAGCCGTGGGGCTGTGGTGGCAGTGCCCGCACACGATTTTCAGGGGTGAAGGATGCTCTCAGCTGTTGCCTGGGCAACGGCTCCTCCTCCAGCCCACCATGTGGCTCGGGGAGCGCTCCCCCGCCTGCCTCCCCCCGCCGCCGTGGGGAAGGGGAAGGCAGCTCCCGGCCCCCGGCGCTGGCGGGGCCGGAGGCCTGGCTTCCCCCGATCGCCCTCACCCTGGCATGACGATGCCCGTGGGCCCCAGCGTGCCCCCCGCGTCTGTGTCCCCCATGCCCCGAGGGAGCACCCAAGCCCCCCTGCATGGCCGCAGCCTCCTGCCTGCCGTGGGTGCTGCTCGGGCACCCCCACAACCGTCGAGCCGGCACTGCCGGGCTGCCACGGCTGCGCTGTGAGGTCCGATCGCAGGAGACAAGTTCCAGCAAGGTGAGTCGGGGCCGGAGCCAAGGGGGCCGGGGAAGACACGGCCACCACGGCCCTGCTACGAGCGAGGTGGTGGGGCTTGGCCGTCTGCCGGAGCCGCTCTGCCCGGCCGTGGTGGGAGCAGGCTGCCAGTTCCCGGCTTCCCCGGGTCGTCCCCTGGCCGGGATGGAGGAAGTCCTTCCGGCCGGGCCCCGGCAGAACAATGCGCCGTGTGTGCGGCTGCAGCAGGCGCCTGCCACCCTGCCCACGGGGAGGAAGTGGTGGCAGGGTCACGGCCCGCGTGGGGCACCCCTGCCGGGCACCCACACCCGGTCACCCACCCGGCCTCTGGCCTGGGCACAGAGTGGGCACGGCTCTGCCCTGTAACCACGCTCCCAGCATCTGACACAGCCCCAGGGTGCAGCCAAGGGAGAGCGGGTGTTCTCGCCCCCAAGCTGGGCGCATGGTGGGGGGGGGAATCTCCCATGGGAGCCGTGACCACCGGCCTTGGGCGCAGCAGAGAAGAGCTGGCGATGGCCCCCAGATAGCGAATGGCTGGGGGACCCCTAGTGCAGGGGGCCAAGTCCTCGGGGCAGGCCGGCGAGGGGTCTGCTCTGGGGCAAGGGCAGCCTCAAGTGAGCGGGGTGCCCCCAGGACAGCCTGCTGCGTCACCCGGTGCCACCTCTGTCCCTCGCTGTCCTTGCGGCCAGGCTGGCATCCCCGCCCCGCACAGCCACGCGTCCCGCTGCAGCACCCCAGTGGGCTGCAGCGGCGGGGGCCGTTAAGGACTCGTCAGCAGCTGAGCTGCCCTCCCTGCCACTGTCCCTGTACTGTGCCGGCTGTCACCCCGGGGCAGCACATGGCCGTCACCCCTGAGGAGACTGCGGCTGGCACCAGGGGAGCGGGTGGCCGGCAAACCCTGGCACGCCACAGCCACCCCCAGGGCGAGTGCACGGCCACCGGATGGGGGAGCCCGTGGCATCGCCCCGCGGGGCCTCGCAGGGCCATCACCCCACCCGCACCGTGGGGCCGTCACCCGGGGATCCCCGGCCCCCACCCCGTGGGGCTCCCGCGGCCACCCCCGGGGATGCCACGGCCCTCACGCCACCGCCATCCCGCGGCCGTTCCCGGGGAGGTGGTGTGTGTGTGTGGGGGGGGTGTCCCGTAGCAGTGCCCGTTCCCCCCGCTCCGCGCCGGTAAGCCCCGCCGGTAGCCCCCGCTCGGCGAAGGGTCCCGGGGCGGGGGCGCGGGGGGCCCGCCGGCTCCCGGGTCCCTCCCCGAGCCGAGGGCGGGGCGGAGCGGCGGGGCGGGAGCCCGGGCGGGGCGGCGCGCGGCGGCGGCGCGGGAGCGCTCACCGGAGACAAAGGCAGCGCCGGGAGGTGGCGGCGGCGCCGCGCACCGGGCGCGCACCGGGCCCCCCTCCCCCGCCCCCCTCCCGCCGCCGTCACCCTATGGAGCCGCCGCCGCCGCTGCCCGCCGCCTGAGCCACGTGCGCCGCCGCCGCCGCCGGTAACGGGAGCCGCGGAGGGAGCGGGCGCGGCGCCTCCGCCTGTTGCGCGGCGCGGAGGCAGCGGGGCCGGGGCGGGGGCGCGCGGGGCCGCCGCCGCCACCGGGAACCGGGGGCCGGGGCAGGGGCGCGCGGCGCGGAGCGGAGCGGGGCGCGCGCCTCCGGTCCGTCCCCGGCGGGCGCGCGCCCCGGGGGAGGAAGAGGAGGAGGAGGAAGAGGAGGAGGGGGCTGCCGCGCCCGGCACCGGGAGCGGGGAGGTCCCCGCCGGGGTGTCCCCCTCCCGCCGGAGGTACCGGGCTGGGATGCGACGCGGGCAGCGGGGCCCAGGACGGGGCCGGGGGCAGCGGGGCGGCCCCGGGTTACCGGCGGGGCCCGGCTCGGCGGCTGCTCGCAACCGGGCGGCCGGTCCGCTCCCCGCCCGGCGTGGGTGTCTCCCAGCCCGGCCCCGCGCCTCCCCCAGCTCGCACGTCTCCGGCCCCGGCAGCCCCGCTCCCCCCCGCACGCCCCATCTGCAAACGCCCCCGGTCCCCTGGCGCCGCCAGCGCGCCCTGCCCCGGTTCCCGGTGTCGTGTCGTCCGTCCCCCCCGTCCCCGTCCCCCCCCCCAATCCCGGCCGTTCCCCCGGTGCTCGACCCACGGCCCTTCCCGCAGGGTGTCCCCCCCCCGCCCGGGGATACCCAGGCTGCCGGCCGGGAGCCTGTTGCAGTCGGGGCCGGCGAGCTCAGCCCGCACCGAGCTGGCCTTAGCTGGGCAGCGGTGGCGGCGTGGGGCTCCCCAGCAAGGAGCACCCCCTCCCCAAAGACCCACATCCCGCCGCTGCCTCTGCCCCCGCTTTTGTCTGCGTGATGGAGCAGCCCCCGCTGCCCGCCGCTGCCCACCGCTGCCCGGCCGGAGCGTGGCCAGGGTCCCCGGCCCCTTCCTTCCCCCCCATTCCTCCTTCCTTCCGGCAGGTCTCGGCTCTCCGGCCCCGCTGCCCTTCCCGCTGCCACGCCAGCCCCCTCGGCACCCGGTGACCCTGCCGTGGTGCCCTCGCTGGCAGCGTGGCCCTGCCCCGTGGGGTGGCCGGGGACCCCGCGGCCCTTTGCCCTTTGCCGAGCTGAGGCACGTGGGAGCGATGGTGCCCCCGTGGTCGCCCTGCCCTCGGCCACCGCCGCTCCAGCGCTTGCCCTCCTCCCCGCTGGCGAGCCTGCTCTCTCCCACACCACGATAATAATCCCGATGGGTGCTTACGTGCCTGCCTGCGAGCACCCATGGGTGCTGCTCCCCGCTCGCTGATGTGCACTGCTTCCCCACCCCCCCACCACCACCCCCCCCCCCGCACACGCTGTCCCTGTTCGGTGCTCGGCTGGATGTGACCGAGCTGTCAGCCTGCCTAAAGGCAGGGACCTGGCAGGGGTGACGGTTCCCGTCACTGCCACCCCCCTGCCCTCCCTCCATCGCCGTAGCAGGGTGCCACCATCCCCTGATTCTCCCCCGGGGGGCCGCGAGGCCAGCGATGGCCGTGGTGCACGTGCTCCCGCGAGCTCCACGTGCCGCAGGCAGCCTCCGGCTCCGCGTGTCCCCGCTCCTCCCCGGGGCACCCCGCTGCGGAGCGGCACGGGGGCCGAGCTGCCTGGGCTCTGCAGCCAATTTGGGGTGCGCTGGGTGGGCAGGAGTCGGGGGGATGCCAGCAGACACCCCGTGATCTCGAAGGTGTCGATGCCACGGTGCCACGGCATCCGTTTCCCGCCCTGGGCTGCCCCGCAGTGCTGTGGCAGGGCGTTGGGGGGGTGGGGGTGGGTCTGCAGCCGTGGGGGCGACGGCGGGGGCGCGCGTGGGGCCAGGCACGGCTCCCCGCCGGCTGCGGGCGCCGCTGCGCATGTGGAGCGAGTCGCCATGGGAACGGGGCGGCCGCGTCCCCGCCACGCTCACTCTCACGTCTGTCTCGTTTCAGGGCCCCCTCCCCGGCGGCCCCCTCCCAGCGATGGGCAGCGGGACCCCGCCGGCCCTGTCCCCCCATCGCCCACCCCGCCGGCCCCCCGCCCCGCCGCCCACCCAGCGCACCCAGGCCTGACCCACCCGCTCCAGGCCCCCCCCCGGCTCCATGGCGAGGACGGACCCCTGACGGCGGGCGCCCGCGGGCCGGAGGAGACGCCGCCGGGCACGGCCCGGGGAGATGCCCTCGGCAGCCCTGACAGCATCGGGTCCTGCCCTGACCCTGCCGCCGCCCTGAGCATCCCGTCCCCCACCCCGAGGGCTGGGAGAGGCGGGGGCCTCTCCCCGGGGCCGGCAGCCAAGATGGTGATGTCCCAGGGCACCTACACCTTCCTCACCTGCTTTGCGGGCTTCTGGCTCATCTGGGGGCTCATCGTGCTGCTGTGCTGCTTCTGCAGCTACCTGCGGCGGCGGGTGAAGCGGCAGCAGGAGGAGCGGCTGCGGGAGCAGAGCCTGCGCGCGCTGGAGCTGGAGCCGCTGCACTACGAGGGTTACGGGGGCAGCCCCCCCGGCATCGCCATTCCCCACCGCCTCCGCCTCGAGCCCCACCATCATCACCCCCACCACATCCCACCCCCCCGGCCCTGGAGCTGCCGGCACGGTAAGGAGCAGGGAGGGGCTCTCGGCATCCCCGGTGCGTGCGCCTCCCCCCCCTTTTTTTTTGGGGGGGGGGTGTGTGATATGGCACGAGAGCCGGGGCACAGCACTGATGGCAGCGGGGGCCCGGGGGGGGGGCTTTGCCTTGCAGAGTCAGACCTGTCGAAGCCGCCGTGTTACGAGGAGGCGCTGCTGATGGCGGAGCCCCCCCCGCCGTACAGCGAGGTGCTGATGGACACGCGGGGGCTCTACCGCAAAATCAACGCCCCCTTCCTGAGCCACGAGCGGCTGGAGAAGCAGGAGCAGCCCCCCAGCTACAAACCCCTTTTCCTGGACGCCGGCTACGGTTCGGCACTGCACCTGCCCCGCTCGGCCAGCCCCGGTCCTGCCTGCCCGGACCTCTACCTGCAGGCAGAATGTTCCCCCCGCATGTTTCCCAGCTGGACGGACTCGGAGCTCAGCAGCAGGGACACCTACGAGCCGGGACCCTGGCACCTCCCGGTCTCCATGCCCCTCTTCGGCAGGACTACCGCTGTCTAATGGCGGCCGCGGGGGACCCCCGGACCTCACCGCGGGTGCCCCTCTGGCACCGGGGGAGGTGGTTTCGGTTGCCCGCGTCACCCTGGGGACGCCCGCTCCGGTGCGGGCCATCGCCGCCAGCGCGGAAGGGGCTGGTTCCCCGTCTGGCCCCCGCCGGCCCCCCCATGGCCGGGGGCGCTGGGGACCCGGACTCTGCTCTGTTTCTTAAATTTTTTGTTTGTTACAGTTTGAGAATAAAAGTTTGTGGCTCGGGTTCGCCTCCCGGCGGACTGGCATCATGGGACAACCCCCGGGGTGGCAGCAGCCCCCCCCCCCCCCCACCCTGCTCCCCTGCCCTCCCTGCCCCCCCCCAGCAGGCTGCAGCCCCTGTGGGAGTCGCTTTATTTATTAACAGACATGAGCACACCGCCGGTACAGAACTTGTGCTTTCCAAAAACAGTTACCGTAGGGGGGGGGGGGGAGAGGGGCCAAGCGGGGGCCAAGCGGGGCAGGGTGGGGGGCTCCCAGTGAGGAAGGAGTGGGGGGGGAGGGCACAAGCCCCACGCCAGCTCCCTACCGGGGTTTGGGGGGGGGGGGGGCGCCACCGGCCGCAGCCTCGCCTTGGTCGGGTCACTTTATTGCCATATTCATTTATTATTATTATTATCATTATTATTATTATTATTCCTTTTTTTTTTTTTTGAACTCGTGCAAAGTATTGGGGGGCTCCTGGGGGGGGGGGGGGCACGAAGAGAATGAGGACCCTGTCCCACAGCTGGGCAGGGGATGCGAGTGTGTGCGTCCCCCCCCACAAAGGGGCGCTGGGGCAGCGGGGGGGGCGGATTGCTAAAGGGGGCTGGGGGGGGTGGGGGCTGACACGGCTCCTACCGACAACTTAAAAAAGAGAGGAGGACAAGTTGGGGCTGTAAAAGGTGCCCCTGGGTGGGGGCACAGCGGGGTGGCTCCCACCCGGAGGCCTCATCCTGCAGGGCCCCAATGGGGCAAGGGGGGGGGGCCCGGCCCCCGGCTGTGGCCCCCTCATACCCCACACCGGCCGGGGCGGGCTGCCTGTGCCGGCAGCGGGGCCCGGGCTTACAGGCCCCCCCCGAAGCTCTCCTCCTCCTCGGGCAGGGGATCCGCATCCCAGCATGTGATGTCAATCTCTGGGGGGACAGGGAGGGGGGGGGGGGTGGTCAGGGCAGTGTGGGGTAGCCCACGGAGGGACAGACACCCCCCCTCACCGTTCCCACTCACCTGGGGGCTTGTTGTAGAAGACGGGCTGGGGGGCTTTGGCCGATGGCTCCTCGGGGGGGGGTACCTCCTCCTCTTGGGACTGGCTGAAATAGCCCTCGCTGGCCTGGAGCGGGGGGGGGGGGGCAGGTGGTCAGGACCCCCATCATCATCCCCCGACCCCCCCCTCCTCCGGCAACGCTCACCTGCTCCCCACGACCCGGCGTCCCATCCTTGGGGGCCATCTCCCCATTGGTGATGGGGGGGGTCTCTCGGCCCTGGGCATCCTCCTGGGGGGCACGCTGGCAGCCAAGCCCCCGGGGCTGGGTCTCACCCCCACCGGCTGCCTCGTCCTCCTGCTCCGCGTCGCAGAAGGTGGCAGGGGGCTCGGGCAGCTCGTCCAGGCTCAGCAGGGTCCCCTCGTCGGGCAGCGTGGCTGGGGGGCCCTCGGGGGCAGGGGCAGCAGGCAGGGGCCAGGCAGCGGGGGGGGGTCGCCCCATCGCTCTGCCACAGGTCGATGAGGCTCTCGGGATTGGGGGTCTCCCCCGGCTGGGGCTCGGCAGCCACAGGTAACGGGGAGGGTTCAGCAGGCTCCAGGGTCATCAGGTCCCCCAGGGAGTCACCCCCTGCTGTCCACACCGGCCTGGGGCTGGGCTCGTCCCCAGGGGGCTCGGTGGCCTTGTCCTCGGGCCCTGGGAAGGGCCAGTGCTGCTCAGGGATGACTGGCCCGGCCTCCTGGGTGCTGGGGCTGGGGGAGTCTGCAAGGGAGGGGACAACAGTCAGTGGGGACAGACCCCCCCCCCCACACCTCATCCAGGGCCGGGGTGTGGGGGGGTGTCCTTTGGGCTGGGTGCAGCAGGGAGATGCTGTGGGGATGGGTGGGAGTGACTGGGCAGGGAGGGGACCGATGGCACGCACGAGGGGACCGAGGGGACATGGTGGGGCTGGGTGTGGGGCAAGGTGATCCCTTGAGGGGGGGGGCCTGGGCCCTGCTGGCGTGGAGAGAATAGCTGGGAGGCACAGGCGGATGGGGAGGGGTGCACTGGGAAGATGCGGAAGGAAAAGCTGGGATGCACCAGAGGATGCAAAGGGGCCAGTGGGGACTGCTGCAGAGCTGGCTGGGCTGCACTGGGGATGCAAAGGGACAGTGGGGAAGCATGGAGGGAAGCAGGGACGCACTGGGGATGGCACAGATAGGACAGTTGCATTGGGAGATGCAGCAGAGACAGTGGGGCTGCACTGGGGTGATGCTGCAGAGATGGTGGGCAGGTAGACTGGGGTGGGGAAAAAGCACCGGTAGTGGTGGAGATGCACTGGCTGGGGCAATGCACTCGAAATGGGGAGATGCATGGGGGGGGGGGGGGGTGCAGCACAGGCAACAGGGATGCACCGGTGTTAGAAAATGCACTAGAGACAGCAGGGATGCAACAATGACAGTGGCGCTGCACTGGGGGGATGCAGCAGAGACGGCGGAGTGCACCGGCACGGAGCAGCAGACACGGCGGTGATGCACTGGGGGACACGGCAGAGGATATATCGAGGGATGCAGACGGGACAGCATGGATGCACTGAGCGATGCAAGGGAGTTTGGCAGGGCTGCAGCATCAGGGCTGCAGCGGGGGCTGCAGCAGGGGATGTGCTGCGGGGAACCGCGGGGATGTGCCCAGGCAGCCCCAGGCAGGGGCAGGCAGCGCCAGCCCTGCGCCCACCTTTGGGCGTTGCCGGCGTCTCGTTGCCCGACGCGCGGGTGCCCGGCTCGCCCAGCGGCGTGGCGGCCGGGCTGGACTCGCAGGGGCTGCAGCCCGCTGCCGAGGCCTTGCGGTAGGCGTCCGACTGGCTGCCTGCGGACAAGGGAGATGGGGTGGCATGGGGGGTGGGCTGCCCCCATCAGGGAGGGACCAGCACCCCAGCACTGCCCCTGCTCCTGCGCCATGCCAACCAGGCTAGGAGTTGTCAAATGTACGTCACCATGTACCTGCCACCGCGTCATCCCCCCCTGCGGTGGCGGGGCAGAGGCACCCATGGGTGCAGCAACCACCATGCCCCTCTCCGGGCATCCCCGCTAGCCCCATGCAGCCGCAGTCCCCGCATCTGCCAGGTAGGGGGACAAGCAGCCCCATACCTGCCGCAGTGCACGCTGGCTCTGCCCACACACAGCCCAGCTGGGCCCTGGCACAGCCTCACCTCTGCAGTCACAGCTCTGTGCCCTGCTACCCCTGACTAGGGGGGCACAGCCCCACATGGCTCCAGGCACCATCTGGCCCCTTCTGCCCCATGGGCACAGCCCCACACGATCCTGGGCACAGCCTTTCCCATCCTGCGCTGCCCCACGGGCAAAATCCTGCACGGTCCAGGGCGAAGCCTGCCCTGTCCCCTTCTGCCCCACGGGCACAGCCTGCCCCATCCACCTCTGCCCCATGAGCAGAGCCTGTCCTGGGCCCCCTCTATCGCACGGGCACAGCCTGCTCCATCCCATGGCAGAGCATCATGTCCCCGGGCACAGCTCAGCCCTGTCCCCGTCTGTCCCATGGGCACAGACTGCCCGGTGCCCCCTCCCCAGTACCAAGGGCACAACCTGCCTCATGGGCACAGCCTGCTGCATCCCCCCACCCCAGGGGCACAGCGCCCACCGTGGGGCCAGCCCCAGCCGAGGCGTGCAGGGTGCCCGTGGGTGCGGGCGCAGCCCCCGCCTGGGTGCCCGGCCCCCTCTGGGTGCCCGCGGGAGGGGCGCTGCCTCCGCTGTCGGTCCGGTGTGCCGTGGGGCTGGGGTGGGCTGTGGGGCGGCCGCCCGCGGCTTGGCCCCCAGGAGCTGCACACCCGGGGGATCCCAGCTACCTACATGGGAAGAAAGAGGAGAGATTTGGGGTGCGGTGGCAGGTGATATAGGGGAAGGGGGTCCGTGGGGGGGAGGAGGAGGAGGAGGAGGAAGAAGGCGGCCCACTGTCAGCTGTCTTTATGAAAGGACAGTGCAGACGACCTGCCAAGAGAAAGACAGACAGACGGACGGACGGAGAGAGAGAGAGAGCAAAGAGATGGGTCAGTCCCTGCTCAGCGCAGCCGTGGCGGGGCCGGGGCACCAGGGCACCGGGACGGGAGGACGGCAGGATGGGAGGCAGCACTGACAGTGGGGTGGGAGGATGGCAGGACAAGAGGATGGAAAGACAGCAGGACAGAAGGATGGGAGGCAGTGCTGCATGGCCAGGTGGGGAAAGAGGCCAGGACATGGCCACGGAACAACTATCTGCTCAGGCACAGCACGGCCCCACAGCATGAACCCACGGCACAGCCCCACGGCATGGCCACAACACAGCCCACAGCACAACCCATGGCACAGCCCCACAGCATTGCCCCGAGGCACAACCCCACGGCGCAGCCCCACGGCACAGCCCATGGCATGACCCATGGCATGACCCCACAGTAAGAACAACACATCACAGGCCCTCCCTCAGCACAGCCCCATGGCACAGCCCCTCCAGCACAGCACCCCAGCACAACCCCCAGCGCAGCCCCATGACATGGCCCCACGGACGGAGGCACCCACCAAGACAGCTAGCCCCTGCCCTAGAGCCGCAAGAAAGAGTCCCAGGGCTGGACCCCAGACTGTGGGGCAGCCCAGCCTCCCCATGGGGCACTCCCTGCCAGCTGGGAGCACGCTGGGTGCCCCACTCACTCCTGCCCCTTTTAGCTGCCCCCATGGGATGAGTTGCCATCCCAAGCCACCCACAGAGCTCCAGCTGCCCACCCCTGCTGCACCGACCACGCTGCCACCCTGGCTGCCAGGGTGGTGCTGTGACAGGTGAGCAGATGACACCCAGCAGGGAGCAGGATGAGCCCCCCTTGCTGAAGACACCCTGGCATCCAGCCCCTGCCAAGCTGCCCCAGCTGCAGGGGCCACGAGAGGTGCGGTGGCAGTGGCGGTGATGGTGGCGCAGCAGAGCAGGACGACCCCCTGCCGTCCTCGTGCCCCCAGCACCCTCAACCGCAGCGCCAGGGACGGTAGAGGGGACCCCCCCTCCCCACATTACAGCCCTGCTCCCCCCAGATCCCACTGTGACCCGCCGAGCTGCAGGGAGCCCCGGCAGCACCGCACTCACCTGCTCCACAGCCCGCAGTCCCCCCCGGCCTCTCCATGCCCCCCCGGTGCCCACAGCCCCCACAGCCCCTCACCTGTCCTGTGGCTGCCCGGTGAGACGGCGTCACTGCTGCCCGATGCCACCCGCTCCTGCTGCTTGAAGAAGTCCCGTGGGTTGTCAGGCCGCTGAGCGATGATGGCAGCAGCCTCCTGCGGGGATGGGGGAGGCTGAGACCCAGCGCCCCAGTGGTGTGGGGCTGAGGGACCACCCCCCAGCTGGGTCCCCATCGAGCTGTGGGCACTGCTGGCTGGGGAGTGAGGACAGGCACTGGGCATGGCCACCACCACACTCACCTCCACCTCTGACTCTGATTTCCTGAGCTGCTGCCTGTCGTCCTCCTCTTGCTGCTCCCCCTACAAAGAGACATGGCATGACCCCCCCAGCCCCGGGATGCCCAGGAGACCCAGCTGAGAAAAGCCCTTCCTCGGGGGTGACGCCAGGCAGCAGCTTCAGCTCGAACCCCAGCCCCACGCCTGCCGCAGCACTTACGAAGATGGATTGCTCCTTCAGGCGCTGCCGGGCCTCCTCTGCCTCCATGCTCTGCTGCTTCCGCCTGCGACGGGGGCACAGGAGAGGGGCTGGGCACCAGCTCCTGCCAGTCCCTGCCCCAACCCCATCCCATGAACCAACCCCATCCCATGAACCAACACCCACGCACCCCCCCAGACGCTCGCAGCATATGCGCAGCCATCCTGTACATGCACATCCTTGCACACGAGCCCGACCCCAGACCCCGCCATGCCTGTGCTCCTCGATCTGCTCCTCGCGCTCCCGGTAGCGCCGCTCCCGCTCCTCCTGCTCCAGCCGTTCCTGCTCCATCCGCTCCTGCTCGAACCGCAGCCGGGCGTCCAGGGCCTTTTTCCGCTCCTCCTCCTTACGCAATTCTTCCTCTTTCTGGTGGGAGGGGGGGTGAAGGACAGGGCTGCCCATTACCTGCCAGCGGCTCACCCCGCTCCCCAGGGGCTACTGGCTGCCCCCCCCAGCATACCCCACCTTGGCCTGTTCCCAGAACTGCTCCCGGTTGAGCCGCTTCATCTCCACGGTGGCATCGGTTTTCTGGTAAGTGGTGCCCTGGGACGGAGGAGAGGCGGGGGGGGCGGAGGGGCTGGGATCAGCGAGGGGGAATAACAGTAAGCGGCACACGGGGTGACGGGCTGTGGCAGACAGGAGCCCCAGGCGGGAGGGATGCCCTGCGCCCGCCGCCATCGCCGCCGTCGCTGCCATGGGGACATTACCACAGGCTCGGCGTTCTCGTCCTCCCGCAGCCGCAGGCGGTGCAGCACCGGGCTGGAGACGCGGGCCAGCCCGTTGGAGAGCCGCTGCCCAATGGCCCCTGGGTCGATGTCCTCCACACTGCTGGCATTGACGATGACGTCCACACCCTGGGTGGGGGGCAAGCAGCCGTCAGGCACCGGGGTGGGACCCTGGAGACATTGTCCCCCGCCCCAGTGTCACCCACCTGGAAGAACTCGGCGATCTTGGCCACGTGGCTGGCACAGGCACATTTGCGGGCGTCCGGCACGTCCTCACCCACCTGTGGCAGCCAGGGAGGGGCTGAGCTGGGGGGGGCACGGCAGGGTGACCCCCACCCCGCTGACCACTACGGGACAGCGGGACCGTGGGGCACCCACACCTTCCCCCTGGCCACCGCAGGCTCCTCCCTTGCACCCAGCCATGCCCCTGCCAACACTGCGGCCCCGGTGGGCACGGCCCGGCCCCCCCCCGCCCCCCAGCATGGGCCCCCCCACTCACCCAGTTGACGAGGACATATTTGGGGAGCACAGCCTGGGGGTCCTTGACGCTGCAGAAGCCGTACATCACCTTCTGGATCTCAAAGTGCCCGGAGAGCTCCAGCAAACCTCCACCTGGCACAGCACCATCAGCCCATGTCCACCCAGCACCGGGATGGGTGCTGGGGAAAACGCTGGCAGAGCCAAGCCAGCTGCAGGGACAGAGGACCTTACCTCCTGATGCTGCCAGCTTCAGGTCATCAGAGCCATCCTCGTACGTGTAGAGGGCCCTGGGGAGACAGCATGGGTGAGCCATGGCCAGGGGGAGCGTGGGGTGGCCCCTCCACCTCCCCACCCTGCTAACACTGAGGTCAGGGCAGGTCCTGGGGGACCGGCCAAGTGTCCCCAAGCTGCCAAACAGCCACCCCCAATCCCTTGCCCATTGCCACCGTGAAGGGCCAGGCTGTGAAGCAGGCAGGACTTCAGGCAGGGCCTATTCCCCGAACCCTGCTGCCTGGCAGCCATGGGGCAGGGTCGCAAGGTTGAGGCCAGAAGGGTCACTTGGGCACAGGGACCAGCTGGCTGCCATGCCGTGCCACAAGCCACTGTGGCCTCGCAGCTCCTTGCACGCTCATCTCTGCGTCCCCCCGACCCTGCCGGTTACCAACCGGCTTTGGGGACAGCCCCACGCCCCAGCAGGGAACTCAGGGCCGCTCACGTGCCTGGCTGCGTGAGCCACCGGCCCGGCAGGCACCAGGCCGGGGGAGGACGCTGGAGCACCAGCAGCAGCAAATCAATGTGCCGCCAGGGTGTGATGGGGCCGTCATGGAGACTGTTTCTTGGAAACCGTTCCCAGCGGATGGGAAACCCCCTCTCGCTCCCACCGCGCCCCAGCCAGCCCCCCGCCGGGGCTCCACGGGGACCCCCACCAACCCGCACCTCCCCAGGGGCATGCAGCCAGCTATGGCGTGGCGGGGGGGGGGAGGATGCATGCCGAATTGGTCCAGGGCGGGTGGGCGAGGGGATGGATGTTGCTAGGCAACCAGCATCCTCTGTCGCCATGGCAACCCCCCCCCATCCCAGCTGGGATGCAGCTCGCCCCGATGACGAGGTGATTAGTGGAGGGGAGCGGGGGAGGCAGGCAGGCAGGCAGCGGGGACCCGTCGGGGCCTGGCAGGCACCCAAACCTGCCTACCGCCGTCACACACTGCACCCGGAAAGCCGGGGCCGCCCGTGCTGGACCCCCCCCATCTCCACACCGGGGCGGGCGGACAGCTCTGACGATTGGCATTCGGCTAGCAGCGCCCGTGCGGTGCTTGCTGGAGCACCAAAATCCCCATGGTGCCGGGCAGAGCTGTCCTCACCCAAACTCACAGCTTCCAGCCAGAGCCTGGGGGATGGGAACTGGGGGGGGGGGTCCCTACAAGCAAAGCAACCCCCAAACCAAGGCCACGGCTGGACCCTGGGAGCTGAAAAACAAGGGGAAGGCAGGCGGGTGCCTAACAGGGAAAGGGCCTCCCTCCACCCCGCTGGCACCCACCACCCCTGAGCCCCCGGCAGCGAGCCGCAGATAATTACACCAACAAGATTGACTTTAATCCGCACATCCCGATCCTGCTAATCGGCCACTCCAGCCGGCGCCAGCTCCCGGCCTGGAGCCGGCAAAGCAGCTGCAAAGCGCCGTCTGCGATGCCTGTGCTGGGGAAGGGCGGAAAACGCAGCCCCTGCCTGCAACTGCAGCCCTGGCCCCAGGGGAACCTGCTGTTGATCCCCCAGGAATGGGGGAAGGATGGCAGCAGTTTTGGGAAGCCCAGGGCCATGGGCAGGGGCTGGGGGCTTGCAAGGTGGGATGCAACTGGCTGCAGAGGGGGGGAAACAAGTAGGGCAGAGCCACGGCATCGCTGCCTGGGGAGCCTTGCGGGTGCTGGGGGCACCCAGTGCCTGCTCTCCCCCACCCTGGGACCCCGCCATGCAGGGTGGTACCAGAGCACAGTGCTGCTGCCTGCACCCAGGGGTGCTCCCAGGGCAGCGGGGGGCTTGCCGTGGAAACAGAGCCCTGCCCTGAGTGTGGCCCAGCAGCACGGCCTGACCCCACGCCGGGATGGAGGATCCAGAGGTTTCCAGCCTAGAGGCCAGCAGGGCCGGGCTGGGGCCAGCAGCATTCCCAGGGGTGCCCCCAGGGTCCCACAGCCCAACAGCATCACCACGAGCCCCAGCAGCGAGTACCAGCCATGCCACAGCGGGTACAGGCAACATCATGCTTTGCTTACCCCCTTCCATGGGCATTAATCCCTCCACCCAGCACATACAGCCCCTTCCCACCCACTAGGCTCCAGGCATGTGGGTCACCCACGGGTGGAGGTGACCCACGCAGCCCAGGGAGGAGGGGTCCCCGCAGCCAGCGGACTCCAGTAAGGATCCCCCATCATGCCGCCAAGGAGACAGAGGCCCCGCTGCTCTTGCATGGCCCCATTGCTCACCGAAGCAGGCAGAGCAATGCCTGTGGGTGCCAGCACCTGGGGCACCCACAGCTGCCTGCCCCCCCCACCGTGGCCAGGGAGGGGGAGCATCGCCCCAGCCCACCCGCCTCAGCCTGGGCACATGTGTTTCCAATGTGGCTGGGAGCTCCAGGGAGTCGGCGTGCTCAGAAAGCAGCACCAAATTCCTTTCCGATCGAGTAATGGGCCCCAGCAGCCTCCGCGGGGCCGGGCAGGGGGAGGGGACACTCGGACCCTCCAGGACCAGGCTGGAGCAGGGGGGAATCCCAGACTAAACACAGGGATCCCGGCCGGGCAAGAGCATGGCATCCCTCGGCACCAGCCCAGGCCCAGGCTCCAGCACAATGTCCTCACAGCCTCTGGCTCAGCCAGGTTGGGCCACTGCCGGCCAACAGTCCCCATCACCCTGCCCGACGCAGCTCTCCCAGCATCACCCCTCATCCCCCACCTGGGCGCTGGGGCTTGCAGCAGGGATGCTGCTCCCACTGGCACCGAGTGCCGGGCACCCCTGGTGACCATGGGATGGAGGGGCTGGGAATGATGGGGCGAGCTCAGCCCCATCGGCGGGGATGGCGGGGGCTTGCTGCCCAGCTGGGGCTCAGCCCTGGAGGTGAGGGGGGCCTGGCCCCGGCACTCGCCTTCCCGGGAACCGTTTCTGCTGCTCTCAGCAGCTTTGGCAGGGAGGGCTCCTTTGCAGCGGATGCCGGGAAGCAAGATGTACCCAGGGCTGACAGCTGCCTCCTGGCCAGCAACATGCACCGTGCTCGCCCACAGTGCCCTTGGGCTAGCAGCAGGACCGTGGGGCTCCCTGGAGAACTGGGGCTGGTGGGGAGCAGGACCTGCCCAGGCCCACACAGCTCGGGGGGCTCCCAGCCCTGTCCTGAACGCAGGAACCCGGCTAGAGAGCAGCATGCGCCCCAGCTGTGTGCTGGATACCCCCCAGCTGGGTGGTGGGTGCACCCTAGCTGCGTGGTGGGTGCACGGTAGGCACCCCTGCCAGAGAGCAGCACGCACCCAGCGCCCAACACTGCCCAGCACCCCGGCTCTGCCCAGCGAGCTGCACCCCAGGGTGCCGGCAGCATCCCCCACCCCATGCCATGGCACAGGCACCCTGGGGGGCAAGGAGGGGGTCCCGGGGCAGCCGGCCCCACTGCACCCGGGTGGGGCTGGGAGATGCGGGTGGGCGCTGGGAGAATCGGGGTGGCGTGGGGAGATGCTCCCTGCGGGCTGCTGCGCCGGCTGCAGCGGGGCCTGGATCCGGCCGGGCCCCGGCGCCCGCAGCACGGGGTGCCCCGCACTGGGGGTACAGGCAGGGCAGGGCAGCCCGGGGGGGTGGGGGGGGAGGATCCCCCCGGGGAAGGCCAACCCCCCGCCCCGAGCCCGCAGCAGCCCCAGCCCGGCGGGGCGGTCCCGGACCGACGCACCGCGGCCCTCCGGGGATGGGGCACCCCGGGAAGCTCGGGGGGGGCCGGGGACAGCGGGGACGCGGGGTGGGGCGGGGGGTGCCGGACAGAGGGGCCGCCCGCTGCCGGGGCACCGGAGGGGCCGGCGGGGAGCGGGGCCGGGCTGGTGGCGCCCCGATCCCCCCCCCCCCCCCCCTTCCCCGGGCGCCCCTGCCCGCGGCTCCGGCTCCAGACAATGGCGAGGGACCCGGGGCCGGGCCCAGCACCGGGGGGGACCCCCGGGCCCTCCCCGCCGTGCGCGGACCCCCACCCGCTCCCCACGTTCGCTGCCCGGCGGGAGGTCGGACGGTGCCGGGGGCTCCCGGGGGCGGTGGGGGCCGGCGCTCGCACGTGCCGGCCCGGCGCAGACAAAGCGGGGACCGCGCCCCGGCCCGGTGCGGCGGCGGCGGCGGCGGGCAGGTGCGGGCACCGGGGGCGGCGGACCGGGCACACACACACACAGACACCCCCCCCCCCTACGCACACACCCCCCCCCGCCGCCGCCCCGCCCGCCTTTGTGTGCCGGGGCTCCCGGCATCGCGGGCCCGGGGCGGCGGGGGGCGCAGCGCGGGGCGCGGCCGGTGTTACCGGGCGGCTCCGTGCACAAAGGGCGGCGGCGGCGGCGGGGACAAAGGGGCGGCGGCGGCGGCGGCGGGCGCGCTCACCAGTCGGTGGGGCTGTCCTCGCCGATCACGTCCTGGTAGGAGGCGAGCAGCTCCAGGCGGTGCGCCGCGAAGCCGACGCCAGCCATGGCGGGGCCGGGATGCTGCCGGGGGGACCGGAGGGACCGGCCGCCTGCCCGCCTCCGAGACACTGCCGCAGCGGCCGGGCGGAGGGGCGAGCGGCGGGGAGGCTCCGCCCGCCGCCGCGCCCGGTCCTAGCGCCGCGAACGGCCCCCCCCCCACAACCCTCCGCCCCCCCCACCCACCCCAGCCCGGCCCCCGCCCCCGCCCCGGCCCCCGCCGCGCCCCCCGGGGCGCCCCCGGGGCACCCCGCCGGCCGCGCCGCCGGGCACCGCGCCGGGACCCCTGGGGTGCGGGCAGCATCGCCCCCGCCCCGGGCTGCCCCCCCCCCCCCCCCCCCACGGCTCGCCCCCGGGATCCTGCACCCCGGGGACCCCGCAGCTTGGGGTCTGCTCTGCCTCCGCCCCCCCGGGCCATCCCCCCCACCCCAGGGACCCTGAACCCCGGAAACCTGTACCCCGGCTCAGCTCCCTCCTGGGACCCTGCAGGAGGTGGTTCTGCACGCTGGGCTCTCCTCTGCCCTGGGGACCGGCGCCCTGTGCTACCCCCTCCTTGGGACCCTGCACCCTGGGGACCTCGCGTGCCGCCTGCTCCTCCGCACCCCAGACCTTCCCCTGTCCCGTGTCACCTCCACCTCGAGGACACGGCACACCGGGAACCCTGTGCCCTCAGCTCCCCTCCGGCCCGAGCCCCTGTGCCCTGAGGTTTCCTCTCCAGGGACGTGGCACCGTGGGCTCTGCCCCACGCACCCAGTCGTACCCTCACTGCTGCACAAGCTGTCAGTGAGCGCAGCCTTTGTGGGGGGGCCCTTTGCTGCCCGCCTGACCCTTCATCCCCACTGCTCCCAAACCCCCCAGTCCCCTTGGGACCCTGCAGGGCTGTGCAGGACAGCGTGTTTTCCAGGTTTTGCCTCCATTTGAACCCACAAAGTTGCTTTTGCACTGACCCACACAGGGCTCTGCGGCGGCTCCCAGCTGGATTCGCATGCTCCTGCCAGGGCAGGCAGCATCGCCTTGCCCCACCCTGCCTTCCCGACGCCCGGCAATGCCCGCATCCCGGACCAGAACCGTGCCAAAGGGGCCTCCGTGCTGGAGCGACAGCGGGGAGCGTACAGGGCCTGATTCGTGCAGGTTGGAGCTGATGCCGGCATGGCCCTTCCTGAACCAAGCCCTTGAAAGCAGCCTGTGGATGAGCCCTCCCAAGCTCAGTGGGACACGGGACACTGTTCCACAGGCCCTGCCTGTGCTGCCTGCTCCCCCCACGCCCGCACGCCCTCCTTGCACCAGCATTTCTGAGCCAGGCCGGAGCCGCCCTAAGAGGCTGCAAGAGTTTGTGAGCAGCTGTAGAGCAGCTGCCGGGGCCAGCGCGGGGGCCAGGGCTGCGGCAGGCACCCCGCAAGCGGCTCAGCTGGCTTTGGGGATGTGGTGGGACCCCGCTCAGGGACATGGTGGGAGCCCTGAGCCTGCTGCCGCCAGGCTTTGTTCTCAGAGCAGCACGGCTGCGGCCCCTCCCCAGGCTCCACCTCCGCAGCCCACCCGAGACCCTCCTTCCGCTGCCTGTGCACGAGCTCCTCGCATGGTGCGCAGAGCTGGTGGGGAAGAGCTGCTCTTGGCAAAGAACAGAGGCACCTTGTGTGGTAGAGGTGTCATCAGTAGGGACCAGAAGCAACAGGGCACCAACCAGACGGGGCTGAGCCCCCAGTGGGTGCCAGCCTTGGAACAGTACAAGGGAGATGTTTGGCTCTCCCTCAGGGAGAGGCAGGCTGGCTGTGGCACCGTGGCTCTGCCCTGCCCTGGCCCTGCTCCAAGGCTGGGTACCCCAGGGCTGAGCTGGCACAACCTGTTCCCAGGCCGTGCTACCCCAGCAAGCTCCGTCCCGCATGGCTGCCTTCCCTTACCCCTTCCCTGCCCTCCACTCACGGGTTGCTGTCCCAGCTGAGCCAGGGCTGGCTTGGTGGCTGCTCACGTGGGGCCGCAGTCACCTCACCTTCCCCAGCGCGTCCCCTGACCTTGGCTGCGCAGCTGGGATTCACACTTGGGCACTTACCACATCCCTGCTCATCCTGACCCTGCCAGGCAGGTGCCAGCGGTTTCCATCCCTTCTCACCACCCTGGCCTGCTACTCCTCAGCGTGACTGTCCCCTTGCCCGGCCCCAGTCTGCCTCCATCACTCCTGCTTTCCCCTCCCCATCTTTGATGGGGTTTTGCACTCCTGCAGCTGGCACCGGGGAGATGTGGCACCGCAGCCGCAGGCCAGCTCTGGGTGATGCTGGGAGGCATTTGGCTTCCCGCAGCCAGCTCCTGCCCCCAGCAGAACCTTCCAGTAGATTAGCAAGACAATTTTCCTTATGATTGCTCATCATGGTAAGAGCTGCAATTATTAATGACCGTTCCAGCTGCCAGAGCAGAGTGGGAGGAGCGGCTGTTCCCCGCACCCGCTGCCCCCCAAGGCCGTTCCAGCCGGAGGTGCCGGCGTGGCCTCGCACCCGTCCTTTGGGACAGCAGCTGCATCGCATGAGTGAATGCTTGGCTGCTCTACGCCGGAGCACACCCAGAGCTGGTGCACGTGGCTCACGCGTGCCCCGTGACTTCTTGTCCCCTGCGCAGGATTCGGGGCCAGGGCACAGCAGGGACTGGGGAACACCGCCAGGCAAGCAGGGACCCCCCTGCAGGGTCCACCACCTGCCCCATTGCCCCTTGCTGCAGCTTTGCCCCCCAGATTAATTACCGCCTCCATTAGCTGTCCTGCCTGCTACAGAGAGGGATGACCCAGGTGACATGAGGGGTCAGGCAGAGGAGGGGAGATCAGAGGCAAAGATTTTCCCCAGAAAGCTGGAAGGAGCTGACTCAGGCCCAGGGGGCGAGTGGGGCAAGGGCTGAGCATGACCTTCCCAGCCGGCCGCACTTCACCCAGCGAAACCACAGGCCTCGAGACAGCCGGCACTTGCAGAGAAGTGTTTATTAAAGGCACTAAAAGCACCGTGGCTACATCAGCGGCAGCCCAACCGGAGAGTGTGGGTTTGGGAGAGGCATTTACAGGCCTGGGACGGCAGTGGCAGAGCGCTCTTTGGTAGGAAGCCGTGCCCGAGCCTCGCAGGAGCCGGCCAGCCGGCCGGCCATCAGCACGCACTGCCAGCCCATGGCTGGGGTGGCCTTGGCACGCTGCCCTGCTCCCCGGCACGGCTGGGCTGGGGGTGCTGCCGCACGCCAGCCCCAGGGGAGCAGCAGGCCAGCTGGGTGGGGGGACACAAGGCACAGACCCCTCTGGCACTCAGCTGGGGTAGGAAGCCACCGCAGCAGGTTGCAAGGTGGCCGGGGGGGTTGTGCGGGTAGGGCCCTGGCAGGGGAGCAGGGCCGGGTCTCCAGCCCCACACACTAAGCACGCAGCAGGGAAGGCAGGGAGAGCCTGGCAGGGGGCTGGTCTTCACCCTCTTAGGGATGTTCTATAGGGGAGCATCCCTGCCCCGGCGCTGCTGAGCTGCTAGGCAGCCGAGCCCCAGCTAAGCAAGGGAGCAGCCCTGCTGTGCCAGCCTCGGTACCGCTGTGGCTACCACACTGTGTGGCTGGGGAGCAGGAGACCCATGCAGTGTCCCCTTACCGGGGCTCCTAGGGCCAGTCGGGGGGGTGCAGAAGAAGCCACACAGCTATAAGGGGCTCAGGACCCAGTGCTGCCTCTTGCTGGAGCCAGACCAGGAGCTACTAGGAAAGAGGCAGGAGCAAGGGGAAGGGGTGAGGGCCCAGCCTGGCTCCCTGGGGTCAGCGGAGGTTGGGGCAGGGGGGGGGGGGAAGAGGAGCATGCAGGGCCAGGGGCACGCGTGGGCACAACTGAACTCCCGCCCCTCACACGTGGGAGAAAGCATGGCTCTTGCAGAGCGGCTTGTCCTTCTTGGAGTAGAACGTCTTCCCTTCCAGGTTGGTCTGGCAGATCTGGGGAGGAGAGCACAGGTGGTCAGGTCACGGGGGGCTGACCCAGGCCCCAGGTGCCCCCCACAGCCCAGGGTTCAGCACTGGTTGTTGCACAGACACCAGGGAGCAGAGGCTCAGAGCAGGCTCCCAAGGCACCAGCACAGACACAAGTGAGGAAAACCTCATGGCACCAGGGACCCCGTGCTGCTGGCATACCCCACGCAGGGCATGACTGCCAGGGAGAGTCACAGCCCCCACCAGCAGCTGGGGAGGGATGCACATGGCTCACCGCACAGACGAAGCAAGTGTCGTGCCAGCTGAACCCCAGCGCCTCCAGGAACCGGTCCCCAGCATCGATCTTGAAGTCACAGCCGCGGCACTTGGTGCCAAACATCTTCTCGTAGTCTGCGAGGAGAGGCAGAGCCCAGGTCAGCATTCCCTGGCACCGCAGCCCCTCATCCAGGGAAGCAGGGCTGGAGCACAGCCAGGAGCCCACAGGCACAGCCTGGGGACAACTCGCTGCCAGCCCCGGGGGCACGGTGCCCGAGACACCCGAGTGAGATGCTTGTGCCGTGCAGAGTGGCCCCGGCTGCCACCGCGCTGCAGGGAGGAGGCAAACCTCATCTCCCAGGATGCAGCACTCGCCTTTGATGTACATCCTCCGTCATCGCCATGGCAACATGGGAGCACGGCACTACCCGGCAGCAGGGGAGGACAGGGATGGAGGGCTCAGGCCTGCAGGAGGGGGGTCCCTGCATTCCCCATGGCCCAGGGGGAGCCCCTCAGTGCATGGCAGCTCACACCCCACGCCTGTGGGCAGCTGCTGAGCCCCAACAGTGCCTGGTGCCCCAGGGCCATGGGGGGGGTGACACATGGGGTCCCTGGGTCCTACCTCTCTCGCAGTAGGGCTGCCCCTCCTCCATGTAGAAGGCACGGTTACGGATGGGAGTTTTGCAGGCGGCGCACGTGAAGCACTGCACGTGCCAGGTCATCTTCAGTGCATGCATGACCTCCTGGAGGGGAACTGCTGTCAGCTGGGGGCAGGAGCACCCTGCACTGCAGGGGAGCCCCAGCCAGGGCAGAAAGGGACAAGAGATCCCATGGGATGAGATGGGACAGAGCCAGGCACCTGTAGGTGAGCAGGGAGCAAAGACAGGAGATGTGGGGCAGGCTGAGGGACACTCACCCCAGTGATCTTCTTCTTGCACTTGGCGCAGCTGGGTGCATAGCGAGTGTCGTAGCACTTGGGGCAGAAGATGGAGCCTTTCTCCTCAAAGAAGCCACCCTCATCCAGCACCTTCCTGCACTGGCAGCAGGTGAACTCCTCGGGGTGGTAATAATGTCCCAGCGCCACCAGGTAGCGTCCCCTGTGGCAGGACAGAGCCACGTCAGCCATGCTGGGGCCCAGGACGCTGGCATGGCGGCGGTGGTGGCCAGGGCTCACCTGATGACCTTGTTGCACTTGTAGCAGAGGGGTGTGCGGCCGGGCCCTTCGGGGACTTGCTGGGCTGCCTGCACGATGGAGCTGCGGTTCTGCATGGGGGTCGGCGTGGCCGGCTGGCTGTGCTTGCTCACCACCGTGCTCGTCTTGTCCGGGGCATAGCGCTCGGCGAACGAGGGGTCCACAGCCCAGGGTGGGCGACTGGCAGGGCCGGGGGTGGTGGCGGGGGTCCTGGGGCCTGCATGCACACACAAGTCTCCAGGACAGTGCTCCCGATCCCTCGGCAGCCTCCCCCAGTGCCTGTGGCTGGCGAAGCAGCATCCCCAAGTGCCCCTGTGCCTCTACCCCCAAGCCCAGAGGAAATGTTTTGCTCACCCAGTCCCGGCTCAGTCTTCATTGCTGCTCCCGGGGATGGGTCGAGCACGGAGACCTGGCTACAGAACAAGCAGTTAATCCACCCTGCCCTGCTCGCCCCCCCGCTGCCCCGTGTGTGCAGGCAGGGGCCCCCCACCCTAACAAGCAGGCAGGAGCCAGCCAAGCCCCCGTGCCCAGTTGGTAGCTGGTTTGGTGATGGGGTACCAAGCCAAGCGCCTTCAGCCCTGCGAAGACACAGCACCCTCAGGGTCTTTGGCACCCACTGTGGTGGTCTGGGGAGCGGTGGGAAGGAGCACAGGCCTGCTGGGGTCCCACAGCCAGCTCTGGACTGCTCCAGACTGATCAGGGATCCTGGGGACCACACAAACCCCAGCTATCTGCTCACACACAATGGTCGCCCCCAGCCTCATTGGGGTGCAGAGGGGCTTGGACCTGACCTGGCACAGGGAGCCCTGGGGTCCAGCTCCAGCAGAGCTGGGGACAGGTAGGGCTCTGCCACCTCTGCCGGCTAGGCAGGGCCAGGCTGGTCCTGGGAGGGGCAAGGCCTGTGCCCCCCAGCAGGCTGCCAGCACTGGGCTTGGGAGCAGGCAGGGCAAGCCAGGGCCAGAGAGGCACAGCCCACCTGAGAGTGGGGACAGGGACAGAGGGAGAGCTGGTGGCTCTGTGCCTCTCCAGAGCAAAGACAAGGAGGATACGGCTACAAAACCAGGAACATTTATTTATAGCAGAGTAAACCGAGCAGGGCTAGGACCCAACGATCACGGTGCCAGGGCAGGAGGCATTGTGGAGAGGCGAAGGCAAAAAAACGGGCGCTGTGCACCACCCCTGCCAGGCTGCAAAGGGCAAGGAACAGCCCCCCACCAGCATCGGCTCCCTTCCCTGTCGCCACACAGGGAGAAGCTGGTGACACTCACCCAACTCTGCCCAGTCACCCTGCAGCCCAACGCCAAGCTCATGGGACGTTGTGCCCCAGGTCCAGGTGCTGCCCAAACATCCCAACACCCCCAACAAGGTTTTGCCAGTGCCACCAGCTGCCCCTGACCTGCTGAGTCTGGGACACCACAGCACAGCTCAGCATCCCCCGCTCGGTGCCAGCAATGCCCAGCAGGTCCTGCCCGGGACATGCAGCCCCATAGCTCCTGCTGCCGCCCTGGTGCACACTCCCCTAGTGCACACTCCCCTTACCTGGGCTTTTTAACAAACACATCATCATGATCCTCCACTGAGCGCAGCAGGACAGAAAGGAGGAGACAAAGTCAGTCTGCAGTGACCGAGGCCCGGGGACTCCTTTCCCAGGAAGGGAAAGGCAGGAAAACCGACCTCTCCTCCCACCACCGTCCTGCCCCAACACACAGCCCTGCCTGGCCACGGGGCAGAGCACAGCCCCAGCCCAGCAGTACCACCACGTACCCACACAGGGCCTGTGCCACACGCAGTCCAGGGCAGCTTCTCTTGGCTCAGCCGAAAACCAAAACCAAAGCCCCTGCTGCCACATCACCCCACAGCCTCTACCAGGTTCTTGCTACCCCAGCAAAGTCTGGCACCCCCTGGGCAGCCAGGCAGCACCAGGCCCTATGGGAACTTACTGCTGTCTGTGCCCATCAGCCGGGCCAGTTTGCGGAAGGAGCGGGACTGGGAGGTGCCGGTGTGGGGCTGCCAGTCCTCAGCATCCTCCATAAGCCGCAACTTTCCGGGATCGCGGTCGGGGGTGCTGGGGGGCTCCAGCGGCTGTGGGGGCTGCCTGCGAGTGACAGAGGGCAGGCGCTCAGCTGGCACCAAGCATAAACCCTGCTTTAGCACAGGGGAGCACTCCAAAAGGCACCCTCACACACGTCAACCCCCTTGCCAGACCCCGGCACTCACCACCGCTGCCCTGTGCCCCAGCCAGACCCACGGGCATCCCTGTGGCATTAGAAAAATGGCGGCACAATAGTCAATGGCAGATGCATAGCTCAGTGCATCCTACCTGTACATATCCCCGGCCCCACAGAGGCACGAGCCCCACGAAGATGCCGGCAGCATTCACTCCAGACCAGCCTTGCAGCCGCCCCACAGGACATCACGCTCCATGTCCAGGCACTGCCCAGCACCCCCCATCACCCCCAGCAAGGTGTTGCCAGTGCCACCAGCTGCCCCCACCCACTGTGTCCAGGACACTATGCTGCGGTTTGGCCTCCTCAGCTTGGTGCTGGCAGTGCCCAGAGGGTCCTGCCCGGCACACTCGGCACAGGGACAACCCCCTGTAAGGACAACCCGTCTGGGGACAGCCTGCCTGGCAGGTGGGTGCCTGGACAGGACCCTCACAAGGTGACAGTCAGAGCAGCGGCTGAGCACTGGCAGTGCCCGTCGCAGGGTAAGCACAGGGCAGGCTCTGCAGCTCCACCAACAGCTCGGCTCTGGGGAGAGGACAGAGAGGGAATGGGAGGACAGACGAGGAGAGAAGAAACAACAGGGTAAAGAGCTTCCCTGGAGTCACAGCAAGCAGCGAGGGCAAACCAGCCAGTAGCTCTCACCCAGCTTTGCCCAGCCAGCCTGCAGCCCACGCTGGACTCATGGGGCCCTTCTACCCAAGGTCTGTGCACTGCCCAGAACATCCCAACACCACTAAGCCAGCTTCTCCCAAGGCCTCCAGCCTCCTCCAGAACCTGTTTGCCCCAGAGGCCACGGTGCAGCTCAGCCTCCCCAGCTCAGTGCCAGTCATGCCCAGAATCCTGCCTGGGACATGCAGCCCTGTATACAGCTCCTGCTGCAGCGCTGGCACACGCTCCCCTTACCTGGGCTTTTTAACAAGCTCATCCTCACGATCCTCCACTGAGTGCAGCAGGAGAGAAAGGAGGAGACAGAGTCAGTCTGCAGCAACCAAGGCCCAGGCACAGTAGGAAGGGAAGGAAAGGGAAGGGAAAGGCAGGAAAACCAACCTCTCCTCCCACTGCCCTCCTGCCCCAACACCCAGCCCTGCCTGGCCACAGGGCAGAGCACAAAACCAGTCCTGCAGCAGCACCATAAGCCCACACTCAGCTCTGGGCAGCACCCACAGCTCAGCCGCCTCAGAGGGGCCAAAAGGGGCCAAACCCAATGCTCCAGTGCCCTGACACAGCCTCTGCTGCACTCCAGCAGCCCAGGCAAAGTCTGGCACTGCAAGCAGCCAGGTAGCGCCGGGCCCCGCGGGAACTCACTGCTGTCTGTGCCCATCAGCCGGGCCAGTTTGCAGAAGGAACGGGACTGGGAGGTCCCAGTGCGGGGCTGCCAGTCCTCAGCATCCTCTATCAGCTGCAACTTCACAGGGTCACACACAGGGGTACTGGGGGGCTCCAGCAGCTGCGGAGGCTGCCTGTGAGTGACAGAGGGCAGGCGCTTAGCTGGCACCAAGCATGTACCCTGCCTTGGCACAGGGCAGTGCTCCCAAAGGTGCTCTTACACATGCCAACCTCCTTGCCAGACCCCAGCACTCACCGCTGCTCCCCTGTGCCCCAGCCAGACCCAGATGCATCCCTGTGGCATTGGAAAAATGGCGGCACAATAGTCAATGTCTCAGTCCATCCCTCCTGCACACATCCCCAGCCTCACAGAGGCACGAGCCCCACGAAGATGCCGGCAGCATTCACTCCAGACCAGCCTTGCAGCCGCCCCACAGGACATCACGCTCCATGTCCAGGCACTGCCCAGCACCCCCCATCACCCCCAGCAAGGTGTTGCCAGTGCCACCAGCTGCCCCCACCCACTGTGTCCAGGACACTATGCTGCGGTTTGGCCTCCTCAGCTTGGTGCTGGCAGTGCCCAGAGGGTCCTGCCCAGCACAGGGACAACCCATTTGGGGACAGCCTGCCTGGCAGGTAGGTGCCTGGACAGGACCCTCACAAGGTGACAGTCAGAGCAGCGGCTGAGCACTGGCAGTGCCCGTCGCAGGGTAAGCACAGGGCAGGCTCTGCAGCTCCACCAACAGCTCGGCTCTGGGGAGAGGACAGAGAGGGAATGGGAGGACAGACGAGGAGAGAAGAAACAACAGGGTAAAGAGCTTCCCTGGAGTCATGGCAAGCAGCGAGGGCAAACCAGCCAGTAGCTCTCACCCAGCTGTGCCCAGCCAGCCTGCAGCCCACGCTGGACTCATGGGGCCCTTCTACCCAAGGTCTGTGCACTGCCCAGAACATCCCAACACCACTAAGCCAGCTCCTCCCAAGGCCTCCAGCCTCCTCCAGAACCTGTTTGCCCCAGAGGCCACGGTGCAGCTCAGCCTCCCCAGCTCAGTGCCAGTCATGCCCAGAATCCTGCCTGGGACATGCAGCCCTGTATACAGCTCCTGCTGCAGCGCTGGCACACGCTCCCCTTACCTGGGCTTTTTAACAAGCTCATCCTCACGATCCTCCACTGAGTGCAGCAGGAGAGAAAGGAGGAGACAGAGTCAGTCTGCAGCAACCAAGGCCCAGGCACAGTAGGAAGGGAAGGAAAGGGAAGGGAAAGGCAGGAAAACCAACCTCTCCTCCCACTGCCCTCCTGCCCCAACACCCAGCCCTGCCTGGCCACAGGGCAGAGCACAAGCTCAGCCCTGGGCACTACCATGAGCCCAGGCACAGCCCCAGACACCTCAGCCACCCTGAAGGGTTGACTTAGGGCAAAAATTAAGCTGCTGGTGTCTCATCACCCCACATTCTCTACCAGGTTCTTGCTACCCCAGCAAAGTCTGGCACCCCCAGGCAGCACCAGGCCCTATGGGAACTTACTGCCATCTGTACCCATCAGCCGGGCCAGTTTGCGGAAGGAGCGGGACTGGGAGGTGCCGGTGTGGGGCTGCCAGTCCTCAGCATCCTCCATCAGCCTCAACTTTCCAGGATCGCACACGGGGGTGCTGGGGGGCTCCAGCGGCTGCGGGGGCTGCCTGCGAGTGACAGAGGGCAGGTGCTCATCTGGCACCAAGCAGGTACCCTGCCCGGCACCATGGCACAAGGCAACGCTCTGGAAGGTGCCCTCAAACACACTGACCCCCATACCACACCCCAACACTCACCACTGCTCCCCTGTGCCCCAGCCAGACCCACGGGTGTCCCTGCGGCATCGGAAAAAATGGCGGCACAAATGTCAATGTTTGACCCACGGCTCAGTGCATCCCCCCCATACACACCTGCAGCCCCACAGAGAAGCTGGCAGCATTCACTGCAGACCAGCCTCCCAGCCACCCCCCACAGAAAAGCCGGTGACACTCACCCAACTCTGCCCAGCTGCCCCGCAGCCCCACATCAGGCTCACAGGACGTTGTGCCCCAGGTCCAGGCACTGCCCAGCACCTCCCAAGACCCCCAGCAAAGCGTTGCCGGTGTCACCAGCCTTGTCCAGATGCCGTTTTCTCAAGAAGCAATGGTGCAGCTCAGACTCCCCAGCTTAGTGACAGCAGTGCCCAGCAGATCCTGCCCAGCACAGGGACACCCCGTTTGGGGACAGCCTGCCTGGCAGGTGGGTGCCTGGACAGGACCCTCACAAGGTGACGGTCAGAGCAGCGGCTGAGCACTAGCGGTGCCTGTCGCAGGGCGAGCACAGGGCAGGCTCTGCAGCTCTGCCAGCAGCTCGGTTCTGAGGAGACGGAGAGGACAGAGAGGGAACAGGAGGACAGAGGAGAAGGAAGAGAGGAGAGAAGAAACAACAGGGTAAAGAGCTTCCCTGGAGTCACTGCAAGCAGTGAGTGCAAACCAGCCAGGTGGGCTGAGCCCCAGGTGGTGGTCCTCATGGCTCCTGCTGCAGCCCTGGCACACGCTCCCCTTACCTGGGCTTTTTAACAAGCTCATCCTCATGATCCTCCACTGAGTGCAGCAGGAGAGAAAGGAGGAGACAGAGTCAGTCTGCGGCAACCATGGCCCAGGGACAGTAGAAGGGGAAAGGCAAGAAAACCAACCTCTCCTCCCACCGCCCTCCTACCCCAATGCACAGCCCTGCCTGGCCACGGGGCAGAGCACAGCCCCAGTCCCGAGGCAGCACCATGAGCCCATGCGCAGCCCCAGTAGCTCCCACTGGCTCAGTCGCCCTAAAGGGGCGACACGGGGCCAAAACTAACACTCCAGTGCCACGATACACCACAGCCTTTATCCGGCTCCAGTTGCCCTGGCAAAGCTGGTCACCCCCAGGCAGCCAGGTAGTGCCGGGCCCTATGGGAACTTACTGCCATCTGTGCCCATCAGCCGGGCCAGTTTGCGGAAGGAACGGGACTGGGAGGTCCCGGTATGGGGCTGCCAGTCCTCAGCGTCCTCTATCAGCCGCAACTTCACAGGGTCGCACATGGAGGTGCTGGGGGGCTCCAGCGGCTGCGGGGGCTGCCTGTGAGTCACAGATTCGTCTGTCAAGTCTGACAGATCCCCATAGCATCACCTCCCCGGGGCTGCCCCACACCTCCCCCAGCACAGAACCTTAGCACACCAGTACCTGAGACGCCGCACGTTGCCTTACTGCCCACACCCCCTACTCCTCCTCCATGTAGGAAGGGCCCATTAAGGACTGACTCAGGACTGACCATGATTCCTGGCAGTCTGAGACTGGCCCCAAGGGCCAGGAGGGGAAAGGACAGGGCAAGAATAAGCCAAGGTCAAAAAAACTACTGGCAGGGCAGCTGCATGAGAGCCCAATGAACGGTGCCCATGGCAGTGCTACCCGCCTGCCTGGCTCTGGGCAGCATGCCCTGGCCAGCCCTCACTCAGTCAAGCCACATCTCAGGGAGGAGGGAAGGGAATCACACACAAGGATGCTCCAGGGCCCCGGCAGCTGGCAGAGACAGGCAGCGCTTGCCCTTCAGGCTAGGGACAGCTTGGTGCCAGGAATGACCCACCCACACGGTCAGAGCAGTGCGTGCTGCCTGTCCCCGGGCTGGCCCTGCCCCGGAGATCAGAGCACTAGCAGGGAAGAGGCATGCAGGAAGGATAGAAAGAGCAGGCAAAAGGCTTACTGACTTGTCAAGGCTCAGCACCTGTAGGGGAGAGGGAAAGAGAAAGGGAGGAGAGAAAGAAAGAAAAAGGAAGGTGAAGTTAGACCCGCAGCACCCGAGAAGTTTCCAGAGCTCACCTATGGCCTATACCAGTCCCCCTACCCCCGAGACTCATGCCCAGCTCACCCAGGGCTGGGAGCACACTGGGACGCAAAGGCAGACACCAATGGACCAGACCATGCCTCCCTCAGCCCCCCAAAACAGGCCTGGGTGCCCAAGACAGCCAGGGCCATATCCCCCCACATTCCCCAGTTTCAAGGCGCCATGGCAGCTCTCAGCAGGAGGGGCAGGGACTGGCAGCTGCAGGACACACGGCAGCCGGCTGGGCAGCCCGCAGATGTGGGAGCTTCTTTCCCTGCAAGCAGGGCAAGGACAGCGCTGTACAGGGCTCAAGGGCTTCACTTTGCCCAGCCTGTCCTGGCAGCCAGAGGACTGGCAGGGCATCCCTGGGCAGGCGCTGGCTGGTGGCCACAACACAGACACAGCTTCCCTACCACTGCAGACACCAGCGAGTGTCCTGATACGATTGCCATGCCATGCCCCACAGGACTCCCCACAGGCTGACACGTCCCCAAACAAGGGACCAGCACGTGCGTGGCTGTGTCCCCCCACGCGTGACAGTCCTGTTGTGCCACCTCAGCACCAGCCATCGGGGGACCCTGGCACAGGCACTGTTGCCCACTCCCACCCATGGGTGCCTGGCATGCAAGGCGCAGCAGGGCCGGGCAGCAGGCTCCCCCCAATCCTCAGGGAGCAGGACAGACAGCAACATACCCATTGTGTTGGGGGGTGCAGGCGGGCGCCAGGGGCGCGTACGTCACGGGTTTCGTCACCAGCCCAGGCCGTGGGTTCGGAGGCGAGCCGGCCCCGAAGGGCCGAGCTGTTTTGTTGAGGGCGGTGCTGGGAGCGAAGTTATATTTCAGGGGTTCAGAGCAGGGGAGTGAGTCCTGAGCGAGACAAAACACACAGACACGGGCTCACACGTCAAGCAGCATGCAAGGGGCAGCCCCGGGCCAGGCAGTGCAGCAGGAAGCCAGGTAGGAAAGCTGGACAGCACATGCATTTCAGATACCGAGCTCTGCCAGGCTGGCATCTCTCTCTGCAGAGCACCTGGCCCAGCAACAGCAGGTCACAAGCCTGGCCCGAGGGTCATTGGAGGATTAGTAAGTGCCTCAGACACTTGCTGCTGCCCGCTGCAGGGTGGTGCATACACACACGCCGATTGCAACCGTCCCGCGGCATGAAGCTGAAGGCATGCAGGTGGCTTCAGTCCAGGAGCCACCGGTCACCGGCCCCAGCCCTGCCTCCCCATGCCAGGGCACTCCCCAGCACTAGCAAACAAGGGGCCCCGAGGCTGTGCTGTGGCTGCCCAGCCTCCTCCCCTGCGTCAGCCCCCTCTGCATCCCTGCCCACACCCGGCACTGGCAGGGGCGCAGACAGGCGGCAGCCAGGGCCTGGGCACCCACTGGGCAGACCCCACCTCCCTCCAATCCCTTGCGGTGCCAGGGGTCAGAGTTGCTCCTCCAAAGGGGAGTTTTCCAGCCCTCCAAACACACCCAGTCCCCCAGAAGCCTTGTGGGTCCCAGAAGCAAAGTCCCTTTCGCCATCTCCACTCAGAGATTCCCCTCCCCTGAGATGAGGCTGCGCTGCCGCTGCAGCGCCAGGAGCGACACGTACCTTCTGCGGCTTCCCCAGGTGGTTCTGGGCTCTGCAAGAGAGGAGACAGCTGGGCAGGTGGTGGAATGGGCCCAGCCACTGCTGGGACACTGGCACCCTGGGGATGCAGCATCCACCCGAGAGGAGCCATGGCTGGCTAGCATTGCCCTGTGGCTCACAGGCGAGGGCTAGCAGCCAGGCTAAGCCTCATGCAGCTGCAGAGCCCCTGGGCCCAGCCAGGGGATGCCAGGCTCTGAGCAAGGAGCAGTGATGCCAGGAGATGGTGGTGCTGGGAGATGGCACTGGGCAGAGTGCCCTGGCTCTGCTCTGGCCACATCAGGGCCCCAGGTGTGCATGACCCGCAAATCCTACCTGCTCAGGGTGAGGCAGAGCCTGTCCCCGCAGGCACGGATCCTGTTCTGGGCCTCAATGTGCGTCATGGAGCTGGTGCTCTCCCCGTCGATGTACAGCAGCCAGTCGCCCACTCCCACACCGGCCTGGGCCGCCTTCCCGCCCGGCGTCAGCTGCAGGAGAGACAGAGTCAGGGAGAGCCGGGCCGGCCGAGTGGTGATGAAGGAGCAGAAAGACGCCCTCGTCCTCATGAGGGCAGGGGTCTGCTGGGGCACAGGCTCCCTCATGCAAGGCCCAGAGCAGCCTCTTCCCCTCGGCAGCAGTGTAGTGCTCAGCACTACCCCAGGGCGCTGACCAGCCCCTGCCCTCTGGCATGGCTGGGGGACATGCCAGCACCCCAGGGCCCCATCCCCATGACACCAAATGGCAGAGGCAGCGCTGGCTCAGCCTTGGCAGGAGGCCCAGCCACCCCTCGCAGCCATCCCCACGGTCCCAGGGTGGGAAGGGAGCACAGTGAGTCAGGGCTCGTCGGGCAGCCCACGTCTCGCTGCAAAACCACAGGCATGTCCAGCTCTTTGGCTGGGGTGGGGAGGGGGGACAGGAGAGGCACCCCCCAGGCACTCCCCCCAGCCACCCGCGCTCCCGTCCTGTTCCCCTCCCGGTGCCGGCAGGCGCAGACATTACCTCATCCCCACAGAGGAGTGGGAGCTCCCCACCCGGGGCAGGGAGACACCCACCCCCACCCACGCCGCTCCCCCAGACCTCACCCCGCTGGGGCAGCCGGCAGCAGCGCCATGGGTTCCCCTGCCTGGCCACAGTGCAGGGGATGTGCCTTGCCCCCGGCATGGCTCTACGTCAGCCCCATGCCAGGAAGCAGAGGCTGCCCTCCCCTCCCGCCAGGGATGCACAGCCAAAGGCGAGCAGGGCCCCGAGCATCGCATGCAGCTCCCAGGCACTGACAGACAGACAGACAGACGTGGGCAGGCTGCAGCCATTCCTGCTCCTCCAGCACGGAAGAACTCAAGGCGCTTGGACCTGGACCAAGTATTTCCTCAAGTCCTGTTCGACATGAACATAAAAGGAGCGAGCCAGATTCCCAGCGCCGTCAGAGGGCTGAAAAATCCCTGCCGCTGAGCCCCGGCCCCTCCTTGCCTGTGCGCGGAGCCCAGCCCACCCCAGAGCCACGCACCCCTTCCCCAAGGCAGCACCGGCCCTCCAGGTGAGGCCAAACCCCACACCTAGGCTGGATGCAGCGTGGCTTCACCTGCATCCCGCTGCCATCCCCAGCAGGACATGTGTACCCTCTCTGGTGCCCCCACGCTGCCCAGCACCCACTCCTCCTGCCCAGCACAGGAGGGTGCCCTGGGCGGCAAGTGGTGCTGGCCGGCTCCTGGCCACACTCCTGCAAGCCCTGGCTTGCTGCCCTGGAAGGCTGGGGAAGGCGCGGGGCGGCTGCGTGGGTTTGGAGGCAGGAGCGGGAGCTGGGAGAGGTTTTCACACGGCTGCCCGGGAAGGGGAGAGTGCAGCAGGCTGCGTCACGCAGCCGCACCCAGCCCGGCCAGCACTGCCACGTTCCCCTTCCCCCTCTGCATTGGCATGCCAGGAAACCCCTTCAGCAGGTGCCAGCTCAGCTGGGAGCCGCGGCAGTGCCAGCACTCCCGCTTCCCACCCGGCCCCACTAACCAAGGTTTCCTTCCTCCCCTCTCTGCCCAGCCAGTCCTTTGTTCCCCATGGCTCCATCACTGCACCCAGCAAGATGCCCACCGGCCGCCCCTGTCCAGGGCTCAGGCACCCCAGACAGAGTCTCACCCAGCACAGAGGGGAGTGGGACACCTGCACAAAGGCCCAAGCAGCATCCCCCAGCACCTTCCTGCCTGCAGCACCAAGGATCTCTCGTCTTCCCTGGCTAGCAAATACCGGGATGTGCCACACAGCATCCAGCTCCCCAGACGCCAGCCCTTACCCTGGCTCCAGCGCAAGCAGCTCAGGACCACAGTCTCACAGCCTGCCTAGCCAAGGTATCAAGACCCCAGCAGAGCAGTTTGCCACAAGAAGCACGCGTGCAGAGGACCAGGACGGTACCTCTTTTGCGCGACCACCGAGCTGAAGCAGCCTCGCAGCTCACCCAGTAGCATCACAGCAATGGACATAGCCAAGAGCCAAAGCACATGCCAGTGCTGCTTTCCCCCTATGCTTCCCTGGCTCTACAGAGCATGACCTCATTGCAGTCCTCAAAGCTGGGGCAGGACACTTTATTCCAGCCTGCTCTGGCAGCCCCATGCCCGGCAGCGTCCTTGCTCAAGGCAAGCAGTGGCTAAGGACAGCAGCATGCGCCAGACAGGAGCTTTAGGGCTGAGGATGGCTCTGGTGTGCAGAGCATAACGGGGTCACCCCTTCCCATCAGACATAGCCCACCATCACACAGCCCAGCCTCACCAGAGAGCCCCCAAAAGCTGGATACATCCCCCAGGAATGTCCTTGCTGCTCCTGCCTGCCCTGCTCAGGGCCAGCAGTGTTGCCCGAGCCCTGAGGGCAGTGCTGGCCTGCTCGAACAGCAGGGCCTTTGCTTCACGAGGCCCCTGCCCTGGGAGGCTCCTCCACCCGACCAGACCCTTTGTTCAGTGCTGGCTCACAGCCAAGAGAAACATTTTTTAGAGAATAAACTCGCTGAAGCCGTCTCTGCGTGCTCGGCAGAGATCAGCAGGCCCTGGGGCAGCGGCACTGGCGACTCAAGCCTCGCACAGTGCCCTCAGGGTCCATGCTCTGCGCTGGGGTGCTGCGGAGACCCGCGCCCTCTGGGACAGGCGTGCGGTGCTGGGCTCGTGCCGGGGGCAGGCCCCTACGCAGTGCTTGGTGCCACGAGCAAAATTGTCCTTCGAGAAGCAGTCTCTGTGCCAGCTGCCTAAGCGTCAGCGGCACGGACGATGCAGTCACATTCCAAGGCTTATAAGGCAATTGCGTGGCCGGAGCCACGGCCAGCACCCACCCGGGGGACCAAGCTGCCCAGGGACAGGAACCTGCACACACTTGTAGCCTGGGTGAACATCACACCAGGAGCAGCTCGCACCAGGTGCCTCAGCCACAACGAGCCAGCAGCACAACGGCCTCACTCATGATGGAGAAATGGACTGGTTTTGTGGAGGAAGCCAAGTCCCAGCGCAGGCAGCAGAGCGGGCAGCAGCTCAGGCTTCTTCCCCTCCCTGCCCATTTCAGGGGACAGCTCAGGTATGGAGCTGGGAGCCATGCAGCAGGAGGGAGGGCAGAAGGGCAGAAGCTGGGTCCCGGGATGCTGAGCCCAGCATTGGGGTGTAGACCGGGAGGCCAGCCCCACAGCTCAGAGACAGTGCGAGCAGCTCCCCTCCCCCTGCAGTAGGCACACTCCGGAAGGGGCCTCCTCTGTTCCCCCCCAGCAGCCAGAATGACTCTGCAGAGGCTGCTCAACATTTCACATCTCTGCTGTGGTCCTCTGCCCGGAACACCCCTGTGTTGGACTGCAGCTGATAAGGCACCAAGGAGGCTATGCAGAGCCAGGCAGGGCAGGACGCAGCACTCCCAATGCCGCAGCTCATCTGCATCCCCCACATGGCTCTGCCTCAGCCTCCTGGACACAGCCACCACGGCAGGAGGAAGGATGGGTGTCACCGGTCTTGGCTTCTCTTACCCTGGAGATGGAGAGCGGCATGCTGAAATCCTTCCCGCCCTGCAGCC
Organism: Astur gentilis; assembly: GCF_929443795.1. Lineage (NCBI taxonomy): Eukaryota > Metazoa > Chordata > Aves > Accipitriformes > Accipitridae > Astur > Astur gentilis. The sequence continues at coordinate 12,841,338 of NC_064905.1, forward strand.
TGAAGCCCCAGGGCGCCGGCCCATTCAGCATCACCTTGTAGGACTCCATGTCACCCATCTCTGCAAGGGAAGAGGGTGTGATCCTGGTATTAGGGTACACAGGAACGACGCAGGGAGAGCAGGCGAGGAGGGGGCCCTGTGCCTGGCAGGACAGGGCAGGAGAAGACAGCTGATGTTTCTAGAAGTAACTCCACCCTGACCATCCTACACCACGGTTAGGGACGCACCCCAAATCTATCAGCATCTCCTCCAGCAGTGTCAGAGCCAAGGGGCCCAGGCTAAGACTGACTAGTGCCAGAGAGCCAGGCACAGCCCCACTGCCACCCACAGTGGAGCACCCATGGGCTCTGCTCTCCCCCTCTCAAACCTGGGACGCGCTCTCCCTCGCAGCACTCCAGAAACTCACACTACTGAAAACCGAGACTGTTTCAGACCTCAGAGGAGCGACAGCAGGTACGGAAGGATGGAAACCAGAAGTGTTTTTGCCGGCTGAATTAGCAGCAGCAGCGCAGGAGCTGCGTGATGCCACCCGAGGCGCCTGGCAGAGCAGCCAGGCTATCGCTCCGGCAGCCGGCCGAGCAGATGCTACCTGGGAGCGAGCCCATCTCCACACACAGAGCCGGGGCTTCGTCGGGCAGGGAATCCCGGCGCTCCCCTGCCTGCCAGGGCTGCGCTGACAGCTGTCAGCCGGCCAAGGCTCCGGGCAGACGGGCCAGCCCCAGCCTCCCGGCCACCCCTCATCTAGAAAGAGCCGCCAGGCCCCCGCGAAGCCCCCCCAAGAACCTTCCTCCTGTCAATACCAGGTGGGGGACAGGGCCAGCTTCGGGGGCCCGGTGCCGTGCCCACCCCTCGCATGGGGCAGCGGGCTCCCAAGCTGGGAGGCAGCGGAGGCAGCAGGGCCGGGGGCCAGCGTGCCCCCGCTCTCCCCGGGCCGGTGCGGGCTATATAAGGCGTGTAAGACGACACCAGCCCGCTCCCCGCTCGGGAGGGCCGGGGGAAAGCTGCGTGTCAGGCATTCCCGGCGCCCGGCAGCCGCGCAAGCCCCAGCGAGGCGCCGGGACCGGGGCGGCCAGGAGCGGGCAGGCAGCCCCCCGCGGGGCTGGGGCCGGGCCGGGGCGGACTGGGCGTCCCCAGCAGCCCCAGACTGGAAAGCCCTCCTACTCCTAAGGGGCCGCCGGCCCTGCCCCACGGGCCCATGCCTCCGCTCCCCATCCCGTCCCGCACAGCCTCCCTTCCCCGGCCGGCCCCGGGGCCAGCCCTGCCCTACACGGGCCCGACCCCAACCAACCGCCTTCCCCAGACCCAGGCCTCAGCCCTCCACCCCTCATGCCCCAACCCCACCCCCCCAGCAAAAGACGGAGCCCCCAGCCTCTGCCGCGGCCCGCCCCGGCCCTCCCGCAACTCACTCACCCGCGGCCGGCCGGGCCCCGGCGGAGCGGGGCCGAGCGGGCGGCGCCGCAACGGGGAGCGGAGCAAAGCGGGCGGACGCGGGACTCGAACTCGGGCACCGCCCCCGCCCTCCCCGGCCCCACCTTATATAGGATCGAGAGCGGGAGGAGCCGGCGGGCGTCTCGGCCAATCACCGCGTGCGCCTGCCTGCCGGGGCGGGCACGGCGGCGCCCCCTGGCGGGGAGGTGCCCGCTGCCCCCGCCCCCGCCCCCACTCCGCATCACCGGCCCCGGGACCGACCCCCGAAGCACCGGCAGCAGAGCCGAGTCCGGCCCAGGCTGTTTATTCACCGAACCGCAACACCAAACCGCATCTGGCCAGGGTTCAGGCCCAGTCCCGCGGGCCGGGGGTCTCCCGGCTGAGCAGCCGCACCAGCTTGGCCCTGAGGTTGCTCTGGGGCTTGTGCCCAGAACGCCCTGGCAGCGCCTCCTGCCCCCCACGGCCCCAGCCCTGCTCAGGGGGTTGGGGGCTACCCCGTGGGAGCTGGGCTAGGGCGGCACGGTTGTCATACAGTGGGCCTGCCTCGCTGCTGTGGCCCTCGGGGGCCTGGCGGCACCCTAGCTCCCACCGCCCTTCTTCCTCCTCCTCCTCCTCCTCTGCCCCAGCTGGACCCGGCTCTGCAGCGAAGATGTTCTCATAGAGATGCTCAGGGGGTGGCTTCCCTGTGGCCCAGGACTCAGTGGGGCCCGGCCGCCCCGGCATGAAGAGCGGCTGCTGGCCCCGGGCGATGGAGGCGTAGACGATGGGGCCTGTGGCCTCTGGCTCCGGTGGGGGGAAGTGGAGGAGGTTGGTGGGAGGGTGGGAGGCAGGCTGTGTCCCCCCCAGTGGTGGGCTAGGCTGGGGTTCCTCAGACCCAGGGCCCCAGGGTTGGGGCTCGAGGCCCTGTGCAGAGAGCTGGGGGTCCAGGGCACAGAAGAGGCGGAGGTCCGGGATGTCCTTGCCCTGCTGCTGGCAGGCAATGGCGGCGGCCACGGCCCGGCAGAGCTCCGGGGCCCGTGGGGTGCTGAAGGTGAAGGTGCCCTCGCCAGAGTCACTGCGACGGCCAGCTTCGAAGGAGAAGACAGCCTGTGGGGCCAGAGGGCAGGGTGAAGGCTGGCACCTACCCTGGGCAGCCAGCTGCCCCAAGGAAGGAGGGGGGAAGGGGGGGAGGCACGCACCTGATCCTGGCCAAACTTGCGGAGAAAGGGGTAGGGCCAGGTGAGCAGGGGCTGGCGGGACTGTGGGTCCTTCAACGTCAGGCTCTGGGGAAGGGCTGAGAGCAAGTAGTGCCCATGCAGGCCACAGCGGGTGGCCGCATCCGTCTGGACCACCAGCACTGGGAATTCGGTCACTATGGGAACAGAGCAAGGCAGGGATCAGCACCACAGCACTGAGCTGGAGCCCACCCCAGCCCTATCCGCCACCCCTGCACGTACGATCCTGCCAGGAGGAATAGAGGCAGTTCTCCTCCATGGGGACAGTGGGGTTGGGCTGCGTCCTCGCACTGCTCTGCGCCGTTTCTTTTGCACCCTGAAACAGAGGGATGTGAGCACAACCCATGGACCGGGGGAGCATGAGCCTCCCTGCCTGCCCACCTACCCTGGAGCCCCGCGGCTCACCCGAGACAGGAGCAGCTCGAGGGGTCCCGGCTATGCCAGACCCCATGGTACCTGGAAGGCCAGCTGGCAGAGCTGGGTGATCCACTCATCCCGCTGCTCAGCTGCCAGCACATAGCTCTTCTCTGTGGTGTTGAGGTAGAAGGCGGCAGTGGCTTTGGGGCAGCTCTCGGTGCCTGCCGGGCCCACGGAGACGCAGTCCGAGAGGCGGATCACCCGGCGGGTGCACCGCCGCAGGGAGTTCTTCTCCAGTGCTGTGCCGTCATCCCGCACGTCGAACTTCTCCATGCGGGCCACACCGGAGGGGCTGGCAGCGAAGAGCTGGGCTCGCATCTTCCTCCAGGACCTCTGGGGCATGGGAAGGGCAGAGGCAGGAAAAAGACGGTCAGCAAAGAGCTGCCTGCTGTGGCCTCGCAGCACTGCCCTCCATAAAGGGCAGGCAGTGCTCAGAAAGAGCCATGCAGGACAGGAGGGGGTACGGGGGGGGTCCCTGCCTACACCCACTGGGTGCTGCAAGCAGGCACAGAGAGCTGGGGTCAGTACAAACCCCCAGGGCTGTGGAGCAGCGCAGTCCCAAAGCTGGGTCGAGATGGGGGGGGCTTGCCCCAAGCAAGCTCGGCATGGCTTGCTGGGTGAGTCACGCTTGCTCCCGGCTCGCTGAGCACCAGGTCCTGCTCTTTGTTCCCTGCTGCAAGTGCCGGCCTGCCGCCACTGCAGCTGAGCTCTTGAGCTGTTCTCAGGACAGACCCTGATGCAAATTAAAGCCATTTTGAGCTGCTGGGGCTCCTGCCGGCAGCTTCACATCTGCTGAGCACAGCCAGGCCCTGCAGCTCGCAGCCCGCTTCCTCCCAGGGGAGGCTCTGTGGCACCAGCACCTTCCCAGCCCGTCATGGGATAGAGGGGGCGCATGCCCCCACGCACCTCAAAAGCACAAGAGAGCCTCCGCCCTACAGAAACCAGATGCAGCCGAGCACCCAAAATACCCACCACCGCCAGCCTGCCTGCCTCCTACGCACAGGGCATCAGCCCCGTGCAGGCAGGGCCTGCCCACTTCAGCTCCAGGACTTGGGTCTCGCTTGGTGGGGAGGTTGGAGTGTGATCTTAGCCCCACACATCCACCGAGCCCCCCATGGGGGCACAGCCACTCTGCCGTGGCAGATGAGGGTGCTGCTAAGGCAAGGCCAGCGCCCCAGCGGGACCTGCTTCACCAACACTCATCTCACAGCTCCCTAGAGCTGGCTCGACCCTGTGGGGACCCCCACCATGTCACCCATACTGTGCCCAGAGGGCTGCGGCACTCAGTGCCCCCACCCTGAGGGCCCAGAGCAGCAGGCCAAGCCATGAGGGTTGCCCCACAGATGGCACTGGCCCCACCAGGGCCAGGCTGATGGAGGGCTGGGCACACAACCACATCCCACGCGCTGCCCCAGTGCCCCGCTCCCACACACACGCTGGAGCTGCGCCTCATTAACGCACGTTTATTGTTTCACTGCGAATCGCGCGGTGACCAAGCGAGAAGAGGGACCCTGTGTGTAGGGCCGAGCCTGAGCAGGTGCCTGCACGGATGAGTCCCCTCAGCCACAGGGAGAGCCCCACTCCTGGGGCTGCAGAGCCCAGGGCCCCCCCAGGGCAGCTCCAAGGGGTCCGGCTCCAGTCCCCGCTTCTCAGGCTGCCAAGGGCCTAGCCCCAGACCTGGCATCAAGACACATCAGGGCAAACTCTGTACCCAGCCCCAAATCCACCCTTTACCTTTCCAAATTTGCAGTGCTGCACATAGAGGATCCCATCCTTCACCGGTCTCTCCATGGGCCAGCGCAAGGACTGGGGACTTGGGCTACCAGCAGCGGCGAAAATGTGACTGCTGCAGCTGAAGCAACTGCATGGGGCAGACTTCCTTCTCTCAGCAACTTCCCCTTTTTGGTGTGTGGGATGAGGGGCAGAGGCTGGGCTGCAGGAGGTGTCCATCCATCTGCCCTCCCCCTCACAGAAAGGCAGCGGGGCAGAACACACGCAGGCAGAGCACAGGAAGCACCTAGGGGACTGCCTGACACAAATGCAGCGTGCTCTGCTTTGCCCTGGCTGCATCAGAGTGTGTTTGGGGGATATGGGAACAGCCACCAGCTGAGGATTCACAAAACCAGGTAAGGGGGACAGTCCTGGAGGAATCAAGGGGCTTTGGAGAGAAGCGACGTAAGACCCTGGTCGCACCACTGTGGCTGGCTGGCAGAGGCCACAGGCAGCTGGCCACAGACCAGTCACCCCACCTGGGGCTTCCTCCTCCCCTCAGGCACCGCTACCTGCTTGCCCAATGCACCGCTGACATAACGGGTTGTTGCGGCACAGCTCCACACATTTCCTCCCAATTTCCTCCTGGGGCAGGAGCTTCATCAGGCTGAGCTGGCAATAGCTCTGGTGGCCAAAGGCCTGGAAAAGGGGCCACAGCAGTGCAGGACAGGCCCCTGGGCTTAGGAAAGGCAAGGGCAGCTGGGGCGCTGCCTTGGCTGAAAGGGAACCAAGGTCCACACAGGGGGAGCGCCAGGCAGCATGGTCCCCAGGCTAGAAGTCCATAGAGCTGTGCGCCAGGTAGTCCTTGCGGCCGATGTTGCTGACTTGCTTGGTCTGCATTGCCTCCAGCTTGGGGCAGTCAGTGATGCGATGGCCCAGGCCGCCACAGAAGGCGCAGCCCCGCTCGCCTGCAATGGGAGGGATGAGGTCAGGGGGAGTTGTGCCATGCCAGGAAAGCGGTCCCCCCACCCCAGGAGCAGAGGGGCTATGCCAGTGTCTCTCCATGCTACTGCAGCACCAGGTTTGCCCACATGGCCAGGCAACGACAGCCCTGAGGCAGCCCTGGCAGGCCGGAGCAACGGGACCTGTCTGCAGTGCAGGTCTCCCAGCAGCCCCGTGGGAGGTCCCTGGGCCGTCCCGGGGTCTCTCACCTCCAATGTCCAGCATGGTCTCATCCCCACAGTGCAGCACCTGGAGCACAGGTGGCACCTTCTGCTTTGCCTCCAGGAGCAGGGCCTTCAGGTCCATCAGCACCGACTCATCTGGGAACAGAGACACGGATTCAGATGCAGCCCAAGCAGGGGTGGGGGGCACTGCCCCATGCCACCATCTCCCCTCCTTGGGCCAACACGACTCATCCCTGCTTGTGTGGGATCACCCCCCTTGCCAAGGCAGAGGCAGCTCCATCGCCCAGCTGCCTCCTACAACCGCAGCCCCCAGCCCCACGCTGTTTCTTACCGCAGGCCTTGTTGATGAAGGTGGTGGCAATGCCAGTGTTGCCCGAACGGCCTGTACGCCCGATACGGTGAACTGTGGAGAAAGAGGCAGGATCAGGCCTGGGTGAATACAATGTGACAGACCACCCTGCCCCCAGCCACTGCAGAGACAAGCGCAAAGCTTTGCTGGCCTGCACACACCCCGCTGTGGCCTCGCTGGTCCCCCATGGGGCCCAGTCCCCACCATAGTTCTCAATCTCCTCCGGCATGTCATAGTTGATGACGTGCTGGATGGCTGGGAAGTCCAGGCCCTTGGAAGCGACGTCAGTGGCAACCAGGACATCCTTCTTCCCATCCCGGAAGGCCTCAATGGCTTTTGTCCGTTCCTCCTGATCTGCAAAGGCCCAGGAGAGAAGATCAGCAAGAGCAGAGCTCCCAGTCCTACCTCTTGCAGCAACTGCTATGGCCTCAGAGCCAAGCATTGCTCAACCGGGACTCCCTCAGTAGAGAGAACCTACACAGCCTTTCCCCAAATAAAGGAGCAGATGGGTCTCTAGGTCCCATAGGGACCTGCACTGTGCTTATGCCTGCTACATACAATGTGGCGTTCGTTCCCAACACTGCCACAGCCCTTCCTCACACCATCACAAACTGCTGCACACTGAGACGTCCTGTGGCCACATACAACCCTGGCAGGAGTGGGGTCGGGTAGGGCCACACTGCAGCTCAGGCCTCCCAGAGACCCTCACTGACCTTTCCCTCCATGGATGGCCACAGCTTCCACACCCTTGAGCAGCAGGTACTCATGGATCGCATCGACATCCGCCTTCTTCTCTGCAAAGATCAGCACCTGCGGCAGAACAGACATGATGGAAAAGCCACCCTTCTGCGGGATGGCACTGCTGGCACCAGCACAACCCCCAAGAAACCCATTCCCTCTTGCTGAGCAGAGCACACAACAGCTCTCGGCCCAGGACCTGCTCATACGTGGAGCACAAGTCACTCGCATGCCTAACCCCTGCCCATGGCAGAACCCTGCAGCATTGCAGCCCCATCCCCATTGCCAGCTCCACCCATGCCCCGGGGCTGCAGTGTGCCCGCGCTGCCCCCAGCCATGCTGCCAGAGCGCACTACTCACAGGTGGTGGGGTCTTCTGCAGGCACTCAAGGAGGTACACCATCTTGGCCTCCTCTTTCACATACTCCACTTCCTAGGAACAAGCACAGATACGAGTCTGGCAGGCAGCAGAGAAATTGCCATTGCTTGGCACCCCTTAATCTCTTGGGAAGGAGGGCCACAAACCTCAGCTCCCTGACAAGGGATGCATCAAGTGCCCTCATGAACGGTACTGGCCTCCCACACAGGCATGGGGGAGCTCCCAACTACCTCACCTGCACAACATCCAGGCTGGCAGCACCCGCTCGCCCAACGTTAATGGTGATGGGCTTCACCAGGGCACTCTTGGCAAAGTTCTGGATCTTCTTGGGCATTGTGGCACTGAAGAGAAGGGTTTGCCGCTGGCCCTGCGCAGGGAACACAGCGTAGGCAAGGATTTAGCACTCACCCAGCCAGGTGGATGCAGGGATTGAGCTTCAGGGTGCTCATATCATGCCAGCTCAGTACCTTGAAGTAGGAAAAGATGGTACGGATGTCCCCCTCAAAGCCCATATCGATCATCCTGTCAGCCTCATCTAAGGCCAAGTAACGGCAAATGTCCAGGCTCACCATCTTCTTCTGCAGCAGGTCCATCAGGCGGCCAGGGGTTGCCACCATCATGTGTACACCACTGTGGGATGAGTGAAGGCCACAGTCAGGCACTCGGATTCCTGCTCCACACAGCGACACATAGGGAAGGTAACACCTGCTTGGCACATCACTTTTGCACCCACACCTTCCTGAAGCCACCTAGCCAGGGTGCCACCCCTTAGTCCCCTGCCAGAAACCAGAGCACAGCTCCAGCCCCACAAACCGCCCCCCAGAAGGTCTTACTGTTTGATTGTCTCCATCTGCTCCTTGACAGACATGCCCCCGATGCAGAGGGCACAGCGCAGTGGGGGCAGGCCATCCTCCTGCAGCAGGCGACAGTAGTACTCAATGATGCCATGAGTCTGCCGGGCCAGCTCCCGCTGCAGAGAAAAACAAACATTCCTACACATCCATGCAGGGAGGATCTGGCATAGCCACTGAACGTCAATAAAAGTTTCCTCCTGCACGTCACCGCACCCCCAACACTCACCGAGGGACAGATGATGAGTCCATAGGGTCCCTCTCGCTTGGAAAACGGCAGCCTCTTCTCCTGCTCCAAGCAGAACATGATCACCGGGAGAGTGAACACCAAGGTCTTCCCAGAGCCAGTGAATGCAATGCCAATCATGTCCCTTCCTGAGAGGCTGGCAGAGAAATGAGGCCAATAGTGAGGAGGAGCATCACAGAATGGCTCAAACCTCCAGGACTGAGCAAGGTGACAGGGCGCATCTGTCACCATGCAAGAGCATCCGGTTCACACCACGGGGTGGGCTGTAGGGAGCAACCACCCCCGTCCACTCTGGGACAGGGACAGAGCACTCACATCGTGGGGATGCCTTGGATCTGTATGGGTGTTGGTTGCTGGATTCCTTTTTTCTTCAGGCCCCTCAGAATAGCTGTTAGAGAACAAGGAACATATCTGTTCATGAGCTGAAGTTTTCCCCTTCTTTCTCTCCTACTCAGGTCCCAGCAGCAGCTCTTCCACCAGTGACAAAGACCTCTTGGGCCAGCAGTTAGGTGACACAACCACTGTTGGGAATTTAAGCTATGACCCCAATAACATTAAGCATTAAAGATCCGACAGCTTCACTCACTGATGCAAATTTCCCAGGAAAATGCTGTCCCCCACCCTACCAGGCTCCTCTCCCAGCCCACCTGCTGGGAACTTCATCTCCTTGAAGCTCTTGATGGGGGGTGGGATGCCTTCCCCCTCCACCAGGATGTGGTACTTCTTGCGCACGCGATCATGCCGTGCCTCTGACATGCCCAGGATGTAACGAGGTGCTCTCCAACTGCGAAGGCAACAGAGAAAGGTTGTGATGCAGAATGAGGCTGGGGCTCCAGAGCCGCAGCCCCCAAGGAGGCCCAGGGGAACCCCCTGTCGGGCTCCGATATCCCACCAGAGAAAACAGGTAACCCCTAGGGGCTTTGTGGTGTGAGCAAGGGAGCAGATCCAAGCCAGTTCCATGCATTAAAATGTTTCCCCAAAGCCTGAGGAAGCCAATCGAAGCTAACAGCTGAGAACAGTCTGTGGACAGTGGGTGGAACAGGACAAACATCTTTTGGACACATCTCGATCACCTCTCTGACATTGCCTCGAGCAGCACTGGCTCTGTAGTCTCCCCTAGTCTCTTCCTCTAGCTTAGTCACCTCCAAAATCTGAAGTTCTTCTCAAGTCCACAAGTTTAGCATAAATGCACTCTAGCAAATTTTAACTATATAAAACAACACCTATGGTGACACCTTCAATCTTACACACAGCAGTAAGAAGCCAGGCAGCGGAGCAAGAGCAATGCCAGTGGCCGCAGAGCCGTGCTCCTGTGAGGCTGCATGGCTTCTAGTTCATTTCAGGCGTGAGGAAACAATGCTTTCAGAAAGACGACCTCTGTACTGTGAAACACACCTGGTTTTAATTGGATCATCGTAGGTGATGCCCTTTGCCATCTCCTTCACTGACATCAAAGCTGCAAAAACAAAGCGGGTAAGGTCAGTGCAAACTCTCCATGTCCAGGCTGCATGTAACTTCAGCAGAGAACTACTGGGGTAAACAGTTTGGGAGACCATGCCCGTAGACAGAGCAGGAAAAACAGTACCCCTGACAGCCCTTCTGGGTACAGGAACACCAAGTGCCACAGCAACATCTCAGCTAAGCCAGGCAGTTGGATGCTGACTGAATGAAGGAAGCCATTGTGATCTGTCCGATCTTGAGTATGAACATCCCCAAGTGTTGCAAGGCTGCCCTGACGGCTCTGGAGACAGGTCTGAGACACAGAGCTCCCACCACTCACCTCTGCCCTCTGCCACACTCTCCAGGATCTTCTCTTCCTCCTTCAGCTGCTTCTCCTTGGCTGACTCCTTCCGAGCTGTGGGTAGAGTCAGGAAAACAGTGAGGAGGTTTCAATCCCTCCCAAAAACCACCTGGCCCTCCTGCCAGCCACTCCCATACCTTCCGCCTTCTCTTTGAGGTGCTGGTGCTGGTCCAGGAGGCTGATGTTGGACTGGGGCCCCAAGGGGATGTCATCCTCATCACCCCGCTGCTCGCTCCCACTGTCCCGCTGCTCCTCCTCCGACACCACCTTCCGCCGCATCTGCAGCAGCTTCTGCAGCTGGAAGAAAGCAGGTCGAGGCGCAGTAAGAGGCCCCGCGTCGGGAGTGACGCTCACACCCCTCCCCCGGCAGCGCCGGGCGCCGTTACCCCCTTACCATCTGCTGCTTGCGCTGCTTGACGGGCACGTAGGGCACATAGTCGTCATCTTCCTCCCCGGAGAGGTCGGACGTCTCCGCCGCCTCCTCCCGCTGCCTCTGTGGGGAGACGCGAGGTGAGGCCGATCCGGGACGGTACCAGCCCCGCCCAGCCCCACCAGGGCTGTCGGTACCGGCCAGGCTGGGCCCGGCCCTACCTTCCTGTCAGTCCCGGCCTCCATGGCGACGTCTCCCCGCAACAACCGCACCGCCCCGGATGTAAATCCCGCGCGCCGGAAATGACGGCTGAGGGACGGGCGCCGTCGCCCAGCAACGCGGCAGAGCGCGCCCCGCCCACGCGGCGGGAGCGGAGCCGGGGCCCGACGGGTCGCCCCGATGGCCAGACTTGCGCCGAACGCGCGCGGCGCCGGCGCCCCGCCTCCTCGCCCCGCCCCGCCTCCTCCCCCCCCCCCCTCGCCGCCCCTGGACGCGGCAGAAAGCAGCAGACAGCGGGGTTTAAATAAAATAAAAAATTAAAAAGTTCTTTATTGGGTCCAGCACGGTCCTTCCCCGCGGCGCAGGGAGCCGGGCGCCCGCGGAGAGGGGGACGGGACGGCCGGGGTCACCCCGCAGCGGGAAGTGGGGTGGGGGGGCAGGGGGAAGATGGGCAGTAGCCCCGGGGGTCCCCGCGGGGCAGGAGAGCACCGGGGCCCCCCCCCCGCAGAGGAGGGGACCCCACCGAGGCGAGGCGGGGGCCCGCGGGGCGGGACGGGGGGCACAGTGAGGAGAGGCGAGCGGCGAGTGGGTGGGGGGCGGCCCACTCCCCCGCACCTCACTGGGCTGCACTGGAAGTGGTTTTCTTCAGGGTGAAGTTGGTCCAGTTCACCGCCACCTTCTGCCGCGTCTGCTTGGCCGAGTCCAGGCAGAACCTGGCAGGGAGAGGAGAGCCCCGGTCGGCCACCAGCCCCTCTGCCCACCTGCCCCCTCCCAGGGCTGGGCTTGGTCCCCCCGGGGCTGCCCCCTCCTCACCTCTTGAAATACTCCACTTCTCTGTCAGTCTCGTCCATCTCTGCCCCGTCCAGGTCCTTGGGCAGGAACACGTCATCTGGCAAAGCAGAGGGGCAGGGAGAGGGTCAGTGCTGCCGGACGGGCAGGGGGCTAGCAGCTGGCAGGGCGGAGGGGGGGGGGAAGGGGTCACCGCAAGGATGGTGGCACAGAGCGGCGCTCCCGGCACTCACCGATCGAGGTATTGGATTTCTCCACCTTGTTCCGGCTCTTCCTGCTCTTGCCCTTGGTCTGGGGGGAACCCCCCAGGGCAGTGGGGGCAGGCAGCTGCCGGTCCCCTGCAGCCAGGGCAGGTGGCTGCTGCTGCGGCTGCGCTGGCTCCAGCAGCTCCGCTTTGCCCTCTCCCCTCCGGCCTTTCCACTCGCCGATTCTCTCCTTCTCCAGCCTGCCGCCACTGCCGCAGCCCCAGGGCTGCCCCTTCCCGCTCTCCCCCAGCTCGGCACAGCCGGCCGCCCGCTGCGACTCCGGGACGCCGGCCTTAGAAGGGTGCTTGGTTCCCAGCACCTGCCCCTTCACACCAGGGCTCTCCAGCCGGGCCTGGCCGCCGGGCCCCACGGCAGCCCCCTCCCCTTTCTTCGCCTGCCCGCTCTGCCGCTTGTTCTTCCGTTGCCGGCTCCCAGCGGGCACCGGCTCCGGTGGCTCCGGCCCCTTGGCCTGCGGTCCCTCCTTGGGCTCCGGGCTCAGCCCGCTGCCGTCTGCAGCAGAGTCCGCAGCCTTGGACTGCACCCAGATCATGCGGGAGAGGCTGGGCACGGCGCTGAGGCGCTTCACCACACCGTTCTCGGCCACTGGGGCTGGCGGCGGCTCCCCGGGCCCCTCGCCCCATCGGGGGCCCAGCTCACTCCGCAGCAGTGCATGGTTCTTGGCGGGGCCCAGGCTGAGCGGGGCCAGGGCCAGGTCTATGTCCTGTAGGTCAGAGGAGCCATTGAGGTGGGAAAGCAGGTTCTTCTGCTCCAAGACAGCTGCCTTCTTGGGAAAGTCATTGACGTCCAGGTTGAGGTCGTAGACGCTGAAGCTGGCCCGGATGGAGTCCTTGATGGTGTTCTTGATCTCCTGCAGCCGGCTGCTGAGGAAGCTGTTCACCCGCTCCAGCTCCAGCTCCGGCCATTCCAGCAGCTTCTCCTCGGCTGGCTCCCTGGCCTGGCTGGCTGCAGGGGTGCGCTCTGCCCGCTTCTGGGCCTCTGCCTCCAGCTGGGCTTTCTCCTTCTCCTGCAACACAGGTGCCATGAGGATCAGGTGGCCTGGGCCACAGAGTCACAGGCACAGGCCACGCAGCTAGCCTTGCACCAGCTTTGTCAGGCAGCAAACCCAAGGGCCGGCACTCAGCACGGCCACCCCACGTCCTCCACGGGCACTGCAACAGCTACCACGCTGCACACCAAACACTGCTCTGGGCACAAGGCACCAGCACGAGTCATCACGGCACTGCCTCTCCCCACCACAGATGCATGGCATTTGTCGGAGACACAGTACGGAGCAGGTAGGACAGCGCAGCCCAAAGGGCCCCGGAGGGCTGGGCCACCCTTTGCAGGAACAGAGGAAGGGGAAGCCCTGCATGCAGATGGGCACTGCTGTCACCTCAGGTGAGAGGGCAGCAAAGGACACTGAGCTCAAGAAACCAAATAGAAATGAGGGAGAGAAGGCAAAGCCCTGCAAGGGGCAAGTCTTGTCCTGACTGCCCTCCTGCAGACTGCCCCAGGCAGTGCTTCCTTCTGCCCAGCCTCACCTTCTTCTTCTGCTTGTGTCGTGCCCGCTTGGCTGCCTTGGCACTGTTCAAGGGCTTAGGCTCTGTGCTGTTGATGTAGTCCAGCAGCTCATCCACATTGCGGTGGTCCACAGCAGGCTCTCCTGAGCTGCTGTTGTGGCCTAGTTTCTGCGGCAGCTCCTCTTTCCTCTTGGTGAGGCGCGAACGCAGCTTCTCCCGGATCTCAGCGTAGTTGCGGCTTGTGGGAGCGGCTGGGGGCTGCAGGAAGCAAGCGCTGTCAGCCGGGCAGGCGCTCGAAGCCAGCATGACGTGCAGGCAGCCCTGGCTCCCATACCAGGCCCCCACCGACCTCCCCAACCGCTCCCTTCCCCGAGATCTCAGTAAGACAAGTCAGCACAGCCCCTGCTGAAGTCTTCCACCGCAAAGCCACAGGGTTTGGCTTGGCTGCACCAAGCCCCAGGGCTGGGCAGGCAGCTGTGAGTCGGGAGCAAAGGGACCAGCAAGCTAATGAGGCAGGCTGGAAACAAAGTGGGGGATGCACACGCCTGTGGAGAAACAGCCGCGGCCAGACCTGCCCACCTCTGCACTCTCAGCACACAGACCATGTAACGTCTCACCGCAGAGCGGAGCGCAAGGACCAGGGGTGGCTGCAGACCAGCCCCTCACTCACCGCGTTGTGGCCGAAGAACTCACAGTAGCAGCAGTCGCAGAACTTCCCGTCTTTCTGGTTGGTGGAGGAGGAGGTGCAGGAACTGCGCTCCGAGCTGCTGTCCTCGTCCTCCCCAAGCCCCTCATCTGCCTCGCATGGCTGCGGCGGGTGGCAGCTGGTACCGTTTGGGAATTTGTGCCCTTTGCAAGGGGGGTCCCTGAGGAGAAGGGGAGAAGGGCCAGAGGTGAGCGGGAGCCGGGGGGTCTCAAAAATTGCCCCACACTACATGTGTAGGAACACCCCTCCCAGGGCAGCCTGTGCCCAAGCAGAAGGATTTGCAGGGCAGACAAACCCCCTCCCCTGCATCCTCCTCCTCTGGGGGAGATGCCAGAGGAGCCCACAGCAGAAGACATCTGTAGCTCCTCGCCCCCCAGGGCCTCTGGCAGGCAGGAGGCTGGCGCACCAGAGCTCCAGAAAGTAGTGTCCCTCTGCCAGGCCACAAGCTGATTCCAGGACAGGGAGCGGTACTCACTGGGGGCAGCAGGTAGCACAGGTGAGAAACGCTGGAACTGCATGCAGCTGCCAGACATCCCCACGTGCAGGCAGGCCCGGCTCCCACAGGCACAGACTACCCAGCTCAGAGACAGGGAGGCCAGGGCACGGCCCACAGCGCCATTCCTCGAGCTCCAGCTCGGGACCTGGCTGGCCCTCCGCAGGGAGCGCTAATCAGCGGAGAGGAACCAGCGCCCGTGACTCAGCGTGCTCTCTTCCAGGGCACAGGCAGCCCAGAGAGGGCCAGGGGAGCAGGTGAGCAGAACAAGTCCACAGGCTTCATCTTCTCGAGGACCTTTGCTCAGTGCCACAGCTGCCCGACGGGTCTCACTGACAAAGGTCCTGTTGGCCAACAGCAGGTTGACCGGGTGGTTCCTTTGGGTCTTTTAGCTGGAGGAGGAGCAAGCACAGTCTCTTCTGCACCACAGTACTAAAGGACAACCGCAGGGAGAAGACACGTGGGGAGAAAAAGAGCTCAACCCTCAGAGACCAGGGGTCTGCAGGAGCGGAACTGGCCCACAAACACAGCGGCTCTCTGCACCACCACGCCAGGGCAGCCGGTCCCTCCGCAGGGAAAAGCACATCCACGGGCAGGGGTGGGAGAAAGGGTGCGTTGCCCAGCGAGGACAGGCTGGAAGCAGGCAGGGCTCCTCTACTCACCTGTTCGTGCTGGGCAGCTGGTGGGAGGCGGGAGGAGGGATGAGCGAAGTACTGCAGTGCCCGTTGCAGGGATGAGTGCAGCCCGAGAGTGGAGGCGGCATCTTCAGCAGCGGCACATTGGCAGGGGGCAGGTGAGGGCTCTTACACGACCCTGGGCTGTGTGAGACTGCACCAGTGGGAGGGGACTCGGACGCTGACTTCGGGGCTGCCACCTGCGTGCTGGGCGCAGGGAAGAGTGCAGCCTGTGGGGAGGTGCCCAGCGGGATGTGGGGCGGGGAGCCAAAGGGCCCCGAATGGGCAGGCGTCTGCTTGGAGGGGATCAGCGCTGGCGGCTGGGAGGGGAGGCCCGTGGGACTGTTGGGAGGAGCAGTGAGGTCCGAGTGCTGATGATGCTCTGAGGAGTGGAAGGCCTCACCTGCAGAGGAGCAGGAGCAGAGACAGTCAGACACCAGCTGTTCCACGCAGGCCAGGGCCAGGCTTGGAGCCACCCACCACCTCTGCACGGGCTGCTTCTCCGCGGGACAAACGCTGCCTCCCCCCCCAGGCAGCAGGGCGCTCGGGCTAGAAGCCACCCCTGCAAGCAAGGGGCCTCAGCGACATCTCATCTCCCCTGCAGGATTCAGCCCTGCCCCATGAAGAGCAGAGTAAGGGGAAAGGCACTGGGGCAGCGAGGGCTGCGTGGAGCAGTGGGCCAGGAGGATAAGGCCAGCTCTGTCCCTGGGCACGCACCTGGCGGGGTGGCCCTCCGGCACATGCTTTTGAACTGCTTCGGCAGCGTCTTGCAGAAGTCAAGTGAGGTAGGCAGAGGTGAGCCCGGGGCGGCGCTGCTGGAGGTGGGGGAGGCTGCGTGGCTGTAGGGACAGGCCTTGAGCCCCGGCGCCATTGCAGGCACCTGGCTGGCGCACTCCGGAGAGAGAGCGAGGCTGGGGTGCTTGTCACCTGGAAGGAAAGTGGAGCTAGGGCCAGCTCCCAGCACCCTCTGCCTTTGCAGGGACCCAGCCATCCTGCTGGCACTGGCATTCAGAGGCCCAGCCTGCCCATCCCTGCCCACCAGCTGGGTGC